>NC_139537.1:60261702-60861702 GCF_965153285.1 Podarcis tiliguerta | reverse complement strand
TGACAGAACCAATTATGACTGACTGTTGTTTGCTACCTTTGCAAAGAAATAAATGAAACACAGATATTTAGAACAGAGACTGCTGCCTGTGTGCCTGTGCTTGCTATAATTAAAATACAATAACCAGTAGGTGAAGTAAAAATATGGTTCCTAATGGTTTCTAATTTAGCATATTCTTTAAGTCTTCAAATAAAACTGTTAGCATGAGAACTAAATATGAATGATGCACTGGGTCCTTAAGACACAAGTGTAGTAGTATATGTTAAGTATGTATGTGTGTGCATGCCAAGCTATTTAAAACTGAATATATGTGCAATATATTTTTGTGTGTGCACACACAACATACACACTGAACATTAATAAAAGCTAAGCTGTTTGACACAATAATTGAGTGGGTTTGCTGATTAATAATAATATTATGAAAAACCCTGGTTGTCCATTCAGTTATATGTAAAATATAAAAGCCTTCCATATAAATGAAAGCAATTAAAAATACTTGGTTTCTACTTTCAGTTTATGTGGGCACCATTTATTGAAAGGAAAATTATATAATTCAGATTTTGAAACAAGATTGAACGATCACAATCATATTAGCTTCAACCATCAAACTAAGTCAATCAGTGTTTCATCTCAGTTACCAGAAAAGGGCCATTTTCCAATTAGGTTTAAAGATTTGTTGATGCTATCTGAATTTTATTTCATTTATTTCATTAAAATCCTAGTAATATTTAAGGTCTCTATTTTATACCTATTAAAAATTGTTTTGGTCTGCATTGTGTTCCTTTTGTATTGATATTGTGAAAGGGGTATTTGGGTTTTCCCACCCCCTCCCTAATATAAATATAGAAAGTCTGTGAGAGCTATGGTTCCAGCTGCTATAAAACCGTATTCCATACATATATTTAAATGTCCCACATGCCACTTCAGTCATATTACAACTTTGTTCTCAGAAAGGATTAACTGCTCTATTGATTAAAGTCTCATTTAGGAAGAAAAAGTGAGCTTTTATATGCATCTCCAAGTTGGATGGTATGGTAACCTGAAAGTATTGACTGGCTGTGTGATATACAGCGGTCACAATTGTCTTTTACTAAGAAGAGCACAGAGTGATGCTGGTTGTCATTCTTACTCTGCTGTGTGGCAGCGCAAATAGTCCCCTTTCTAACCAACCTGGTGGGAAAAGTCAATATCCCATCAGCAGAGGAGGTAAACACATCAGGAGCTGTGTCCTCTCTCATCTTCCCTCCTCTATATTACTACAGTTCTTTAAATCTATTCTCCCCAGTCATCGGATGCACTTCTGTCATTCAAATGCATAGTACTGCTATACTGCAGATATAGCTGTGGTCTGAATTTAATACTGTACTGTAGATCCTCTTTGTTGTTTTATATTTCAGAATAAAACATCCCCTCATTGATTTCACAGAGTTCCTTATTTTTCTACCATTAGCACACCTCATTAGATTTCTTTCTTTTTAATTTTGACTCTCGGTAGCAGTAATATTTTTAAATGTTTTTAAGAGGGGGTTTACCTTGGACATCTTAGCCAAGTTCCCTGCACAAGACTTTTTCAAACCCCTTCCCCTTTTTTTGGCAGCAGCTCCCCATGTGTGCTAAGATGACCACCCAAAGGTTAGAGCTCTCCAGAGTAATTTTATTATGTTCAAGGGACTGTCACTGCGGGAGGAGGGGACCTGGCAACACAGCCTCTGTGCGTGTAGCACTTTGCACACATTCATATAACTCTCTGTATACAAGCCGTTGCTTAATTTCCTTCCATTTATATTTTACTTCTGTTTGGATTGCATCGTTGATGTTTAAATATAGTGAACAAAACTGAGCAGCTCCTGTAGCGATAGCCAGAAACGCTTTTTAATTGTGTCTCCCAGTGTAAATTTGATGATGATGTGATGATTTGATACAGTGCCTAAGAAGAAAGCACTGTACAAAGATAAAACAGACAAAGCCCTTCTCACGGGCTTACAATCTAATTAAGATAGCATAAAAAGGGGGATGGAAGGAAAAAACGAAGGAGATAACTAACAGATCTAATATGAGTAAATGTGTATATTTAGATGCAGTTCACAAAATCCATGCTGTATAAAACATGGCAAAGCCATATGAAGCCATTGAAGGGAAAATGTAGCTTGATATTGTCAAACAGAATAGAAACACAGAGGTAGTGCGTAGAAAACAGTAGAGGGGAAACCCTGCAATCCAAAGCAGGTTTATTCAGAAATAAGTCCGTACTAAGTTTACTTAGGATTGCAGTTGTAGGGTTGTATTCACTGCTAGTCCTCCTCAGAGTAGACCCCTTGAAGTTAATACACATGACTTACTTAGGTTCATTCATTTATATGGGACTTATTTTGAGCAGACCTGTATTGGATGCAACTCTTAGTCTACAATTGTGTACACGTGTACCTGGACTATGGGACTAAAATGGTTTGAACAATATCATATTGTTTGCTCAGTAACACATTACAGTGGTACCTTGGGTTACAGACGCTTCAGGTTACAGACTCCGCTAACCCAGAAATAGTACCTCGGGTTAAGAACTTTGTTTCAGGATGAGAACAGAAATTGTGCTCCGGTGCTGCGGCGGCAGCAGGAGGCCCCATTAGCTAAAGTGGTGCTTCAGGTTTAGAACAGTTTCAGGTTAAGAACAGACCTCTGGAACGAATTAAGTACGTAACCCGAGGTACCGCTGTATTCTAAATGCAACAGACTGCTTCTGGACAGTTCTACCCCCATTTTGAAATTTGATGTTGCAACACAATTACAATATAGTGACATATATAGTGGCCTTCATTTTGTTAAACACTAGATGTTAAAATTTTGATCCTCAGCATATTTCAGCAATTAAAGAATATCCTGATGTATTGGATATTCAACTATTCTGGTCTTCCAATTTGTATAGGGTATTTAATGATAGCCGATCTCTTAATGCTTTGGGATAATGGCTTAATGGCAGAATGAGAACTTAAGAAGAGCCTGCCGGATCAGGCCAATGGCCATTCTCTTTTGTGCTGGTAAACGGGCTAATATCTCCTCACGCAGAGCTGTATGAACACATCAGAGGAACACTAGGTTCATATCTCAGTGATAGGTGCAACGACGTTTACCAACAAAATAGAAGCAGTCAGTTAGCAGGAAATGAAGAACAAAACCCTCTTCAGACCTTTTTTTGCAGTGAGAAAGAACTAAGACTGAATACATGGCATTCTCAGGCTCCAGGATTTGCGACTCCCATATCTGCAATGGGCACTGCCCATTTGGTAGAGAATTTTAGATTTTAGACTAGGAGTGGGGTAGAGTCAGGTTCAAAACCCTACGTAGCCATGAAGTTAACAGGGGGCCCTAGCTCAGTTACTCTTTTTCAAGCTAACCATCCTCACAGGACTGCTAAGAAAAAAGGGAAGCAGAAAGCCGTCCACATTACCCTGAGAGCAAGAGTGGGATAAAACATTAGAAAGAAATACATGTAAGACAGCTTTTAAGTTTTCAGTAAAACCCTGAATTAAGATTAAGAATTGTCCAAAAAGGATTTTAAAATGTTAGAATTTATTTTAAGATTTTCTGACTTCTTAATATAATATGCATTATTACAGTTAAAAGCGTTTGGGAACTTGGTGCAAAACACAAGCAGCCATTTTAACCAGAGCTGGGTGAGGGTTTTGGTAGCAGTATCGCCAGCTTCTGGCCCATTTCCAGGCCCAATTCAAAGTACTGGTTATCACCATTTAGGCCCAAAATGACATGGGACTACGATAGTTGATGACCATATCCCACATAAGTCTGCCCGTTGACTCAGTATCAGAGGTACGTAGGAAAGGGCCTTATGTGTGTTCAGACAGTGGCCTGTGACTTATTTATTCATTTCATAAAATTTATACACTGCTGGGGTACCAAAAGGAATTTACGAGAAGACTTGTTATTCCCTTGGCTTTTTGATTAGGTTGGATGCAAACATGCCCTCCTGAAGACTGCTGTGCTACCTACCACACTGCTCCAGAGGCTGCCTCAATCCATTTTCAGGGATCACACAGGGCTGTGGGGGAAAAGGGAGAGCTCAGATTGGAGAGCATCTTATTCTATGGCCCGAACTCCACTGATGGAATTTTGGATTCAGCCCTTTATCTGCCGTGCTGCCTGTTTTGCACTTTTAATATTGAAGGATAGTTTACAGAGTAGATTCTACTACTAAGGGCAGAGGGACAGTTCGAAGGTAGCCCCACATACGGCCTATTATAATAATCCAGCCTTGTATGACTGTGACCAGGTGCTGCCCCAAGAATGAAGTACAGCCTAAGCTATGCAAAAGCACTCCTGACTCCATGCTGAGATTCTAAGTACAAAGCAAGATCTAAGAGGACTCTCAAACTATGTACCTACACACTTAACATGCATTATCTCGCTAATCCTCTTAACACCCTTTAAAAAGGGCCAGTATTATCGCTCCCATATTGCAGATGGCAAATTTGGCCTCTGACAATAGTGGTTTGGCTAAGACCAACTACTGACTTTAGCAAAGGTGATATTTCAACTGGAGGCTTTCTTGTTCAGTGGTTATATATATATTATTCAATATTATGCTGTGCTAGCTTATCGGTGAGTGATCTATTGATCATGCATCTCAGTTTCTTTCAGTAAAATACAATGTCCAGTCATATGATCCTTTTCCTACTTTTTAAATTGCTTATTTCTCCATTTTACACCTTCAGTAAAACAGCAGAAACATTCAAATTGGAATCAGTTCATCTATTCAGTAGAACACAAACTAGATGTTCACTACCAAGCAATTGGTGGTGGTTGTGATGTTGTTTTTCTCTTATCGGCTCCTATGTCTTGAAACAATTCAGTTCCTTGAAATATCCCAGCACAAAAGTAACCTGCAGTCCTTAGGCGCTTAAACTCACTATACTCAATATGTGTGCACTTTATCTGAGTTATTAGTGGGGGAAACGATGAAATGTTGAAGTTTGAATCACTGAATCTTTTGGGAAATGAGCCTAGCTTAGTGGTAGAACAAACATATATGCCTTGCATGCAGAAGGTTCCATGTTCAGTATCTGGCATCTCCAGTTAAATGGACCAGGTAGCAGGTGATGTGAAATGCTTCTATATGAGAACCTAGAGAGCTGCTTGCAGAGTGCATTATATTAGCTAGAAGGATAAACAATGTGACCCGTGTTTCTTCCCTATGGCATTCTTATTTTTTAACTTGTTTTTTTAAGATAGCCAGGGAAGCAAACAAGGCTCCCTAGAAATCTAAACAAAACACGGAACATGTTTGCTATTCCACTGCACTTGCACAGTCTTTAAAGTATACACACAACACTTACAGTGGGTTGGGCAGTATCTGCAAGTATTTTTTCAAGTAGTGTAAATACACAAGTATAGTGGTACCTTGGGTTACAGATGCTTCAGGTTACATACGCTTCAGGTTACAGACTCCGCTAACCCAGAAATAGTACCTCAGGTTAAGAACTTTGCTTCAGGATGAGAACAGAAATCGTGCTCCGGCGGCAGTGGGAGGCCCCATTAGCTAAAGTAGTACCTCAGGTTAAGAACAGTTTCAGGTTAAGAATGTAATTCCAGAAAGAATTAAGTTCTTAACCCAAGGTACCACTGTACATTTAAAAATGCATCAAGATAATTTCATATGTTCTGATTCAGGCCTATCACTTAAAATGGACTTGTAAAATAAAATAAAAGTTGAAGTTTGAGATATGGGAAGAATGCGCATCTTATCTTAATAGTTTCCAGGAATACCTTTCTGCAGTAACTTCCACATGCTTTGAAATAGGCACGTAAAGGCAAGTTCCCAGTATCCTGCATTATTGCAAATATTTTCAGTAATCCGATCAATGAGGAGGGTTCAGTACATAGAAAGCAGATTGCCAGGCAACCATGCCATTAAGCAGCATTCTGCTTTTTTTAAAAAAAATTGAACTCTTTAAAGAGAAGCTACTATCTGTTGGTTCTGGTAAACTGTTCCCTCATCCTCTTTCTCTTCCCCCTCCCACCCCCATTTATTCAGCATTAATGGACAAACAGTGTTTCCTGACATTTACTGACAGAAGGTGTAGCACCAATTCAGTTGGGGCATGACAGGTGGGTTGACTAATTCCCTGATGAGCTGGATTCAGTCTCTTTGTAAGTAACAAGTCTGACACTCTCCTAAACATGCTGACCAATGTACTTTTTTAAAAAAGGGGAAAAAAAGGTAAGCATCAGAAGAAGAGGAAGCTCAGTAAAAAAGCATGTTGAATAGAAGTCTGGGAAATTTGGGTTCTGACAGTCGGTAACCCTATACCAGAGTGTGTTTTAAAAGGCCAGAGTGTCCTGGGATTAGTGGCTATAAAATGATGAGTTCCTTTTTCTGATCTTTCAGTTTGTTATTTCTCTCTCCCAACAGGTTGCGTGAATAACAACATGCTGGAAGAAACCAAGGAAAACTACAAAAAACTGAAGAGCACAGTAGACAAATGGTTGTCAGTGAGCAGCTACTCTGAAGTGAACCTCGGCAAACTCTTTCAGACATTCAATATAGTAAAATCTGTGGGAGATCCCAGTATTTAAGCACTGTGTGGGGGTAGAATGGAACAAAAGGCTTTTGTGGACTCTTTTGTAGGCAAATATCTTCCTTGTTTTCATTTCTAGTTTTCCATCTATAGATACACACTAGTGTTGTTGTATCTTGTTTAAAAACACACAAGTATACGTCAAATATTGGCTTTATTCGATGGTAAAAAATATTAAAATGTCATGTTAAAAGTCAGTATATATACTGAACACCTGTACCACTTACTTTTCAATAAATATCTATTTGTTGTATATCTGGACCTAGAAGGGAAGAAAGGGGTGGAGAAATAGCTTCTTTAATTGAATAATTCCCAGTGAGAGTTGCTGGAATGTAAGTGATCCTAGACTTTGCTCCAGGGTAGTTAGTAGAGGTGCTTTCAGGAAAAGAGGTTAGTGGAGGTCTCAGTAGGAGCACTAATGTTTTCTCTTTTCACAATTTATCTACTTCATGATCATATACACAGCAGTTAAAAACAATACTAAAGCCAAATTCTTCCTATTAATACTTGATTCTAATGTTATCTTTATTTTTGAACCTATATTTGAGGGAATTTTTCCACAAAACAGTATTCATTCAAACAATAAATATTGTGCTGTAAAGACGCAGAGTAACCACATGGAAATGAATGCTAAAGCACCAATTGACTTTTGTACAGGGCAAGGAGACTGTATGTATGTAGCAGATTCTTCATACCACACACACAAATCTAAATGTTACACTTTGGTTCCTTTGGGTTCAACAGGATAAACAGCAGTGCTTGCTGTGGCGAGAAAATGGAAACGACATAAAAATGGAACTCACTTCGGCCAACAAATAAAAGTAACGTCTATATTGTATAAAGCAAATAAAGCCAAGGTAAAGTTTTTAGAGAGATTTAACAATGGTGTCTAATCTGTTTACCGCCATTAAAATAATGAACAGAAAGGTTAACGTCATTTATTGGTGCATGCTAAAGTATTTCTAAATGTGTGTGTAAAGTTTTATACTGTTGAAAGGAAAATAATAAAGTTTTTTAATGTAAGAAAATTGCAGTGGGTATGCGCCGACAACATATCAGTGAGATATCACAGTGATATCAATTTACACTACACATTTTCATCTTTAAATTATTTGCTTCAGGGGTGGGGGAATACACTTTTGGTGACATTGCTACTATAGCCTTTTTCAGTTGTGTTTACTTGCTCATTGACAAACAGCAAAATTTTTAGGATACTTCCCCAATGCTCTTCTGAAATAAGGCAATTTAATCCTGAATGTAATCCAATACCTCCTAGTTAATAGAATAGTGTAAAACATCTCTCTTCCTTTAAATTGGGGACATAGAATCTGCTTCATAACTGTGGCCAGCATTCTAGTACAAAGCAACCAAATAAGCACATTGAATGAAATGCAAGCTCTGGGAGTTCCAAACCAGTCTCAGCTTGGAGGTGGTGAAATTTGCAGTGGGAGCCAGGAGCATATCTGCTGGCAGAATGCAAACTTAATATATTGACATAAAAACCTTTGGTCATCATCAACATACAGACACAGTGACACATTTCAGGGATTTAAGAATATCCCCCTCACACTGTTAAATAGCCTTGGACTGATTGTGAAGCAAATTTTAACCTATATCCCCATGTTGAGTGGAGCCGACACAAATAAACAGACTTGGGCAGGCATGTCACATCTAATTCAGCTGTTAATAGTTTATGTATCTGGTTCATTCAGAAATCAGTTATTGTGTGCTCTTAACTATACCTGCTTCAAGTACCACTTGTGGAAACACGAGCCTTCAGAACTGCCCTGCCTGCAAAGGCTTCTATATTTTGGTAAAGACCCACATGCCTAAGAAAGGCATATGCATGTCTGACCTTTCCATTGAAGTGAATGGAGAAACCCTCTTGCAAATGAGTTTCCTATATGCAAAAGAGCCAAATATTCCATTTTTACTCTTACCCCCAACATGCCTATTGGATAGTCATGCTTGGTTACTTCCATTCACATCATACAGGTAGTCCTGTTGCAATAACCTAGCCTGTGTGTCATCATTTCTAATGGAGTGAGAAAAAGGCAATGAGTGATGTTCACTTTACATATACTCAATAATAGACCCATTAAATCAATGGGCATATAAGTTAATTAGCTCCACTGAGTTCAATGGGTCTAATGAGAAATGTTGGCTAATGCCATATATATTTAAAAGCATTACACATGTATTGTGTTTTCCGTTTTCCAGCAAAATAAATGTACTTGTAAAATATGATATGAAATAAGCATGTCTTAATGATCAAAATGAAAAATAACTTATTTGTATACAGATACACGTTTTAGAGCTATTTCCAGCAAGGCTTGTCTTTTCACAAACTTTCCAATTATCACATAGAAAAAAAAGAAACGAAAGATCATCTTCAAGCATGCTTCTCTCTCTCTCAAAATGTAAATTTGAAAATCTAGTAAAGATACCTATGCCATAATGGCACTTCGCATTTATCTTCAGTTATTAGAGGAAGAATGTTTTGAATAGGTTAAATAAAGCCTTGTTTTCCCAACTTAATGTAACATCTAGTGTTTAAGACAGACAAAATCTGAAGAGTCCAGATGTGTGTCCTTGACTAAGCAGCCGCCTTTGAATGTTTCACCTCATTTTAACCCTTGAAAGGCTGGGGAATGGGAAGCCATCTTTCTACAGTATATGTAAGCTGATTTTCATAAATATGTAAAATATGTGGTGTAAAATACATGCTACAACTGAACTGAGGTTGCTAAGAAAACAACTCTGGTTTCCCCAGAGATGTTTTAGACTGAGTTGGCCACACTCCTCATATTTCTGTCCCATAATTCTAAAGTTTTGCTGAGGGTGAGATTTTTTGATATGTAAGCCCAGAGGCTTCACAACAAGTGTTTATGTGTTAGTAAAGAAGAAAGGAACCCATCAAATTATTTTTGTCCTATGCCAGAATAATATTTTGCTGGGAGGAAAACTGACTTTTCCTATTTCTCAACTTTAGCCCATTTTTCTTCTGGCCTTATTTGCCTCTCTTCTGTCGAGCACCTAAATATTTCTTAATTGAACCGCTCATCCTGCGCCCCTCTTATAGCTGTTTAATAGATTAACTCATCTGTGCCAGCTTCAAATTTCAGATTAAAATTCCTTCATCCCGAAGGCAGCATTATCAGGTTGTTGGAGGCTGTTTTCAAACCTTGGTTTTGAATAGCAGCGGCTCTGCATTAATTTAACCACTAAGCTAATAAGTAGGTTTCGTTTTGTTATGCTAAGCTTTATTGCTTTTCTTTTGATCAGAATGGTGTTGTTGAGCAAAGCAGCAGACAAGGCATTCTTTGATGAGGGAATTAGTGCTCTATTCTTCCTCTATTATTCATAGCACAGTGGAATATGTAAGTACCTGAGGGTGTCAAAGGAGAGCAGGCTCTATTGCAAAGTGTTCGCCTTGTTTCTCTCAATAGCTGACTATGAGATGATAAACTGCTTAATACACTGCACTAATTGGATGAGAGCAAAAAGAGATGGGAATTAAGGCAAGGCAAAAAGAGAAAGTGCTACCAGCCTTCATTCACTCTTTCACCACTTTAACAGCGCCAAAGGAGGCACAAGCTTTCTATAAGCAGACTAGAGGTTTTGTGCAGAGATAAAATGAACCTGTTAGTGGATTCAAGTAATACACTAATTATTGCACAGTATAAATACCACTACTGGTTTTATAACATGAAGGTAAACTTCTTTTGAGACGGTTATAGGATTGCTTGGCAGTAGTATAGATCCTAATAAGGGACCAGAGTAATAACCCCCCTGGATTAACAAAATTGCTGCTTGCAGAAGTATGATTCCGGCTTTTACAAAGATTTCTGCCGAATGAATAAAAATGACTGAGTGACATTTCTTAATGTGTAATGGATTGATAATGATTCCCTTTTCTTTAAAGTAAAATATGCACTTCAAACTCTACTGTTAATCATGTCCAGGGGCAAATGTTCTTTTTCCATAAAAATATTTTTGTACCTATGGTTTTTTTTACACTCCAAAATATATATGTGTATAAGATGCTGTCAGTTAAATGTATGGTTATTTGGAAGAACTGCAGTGGGTTCATAAAAACAAACATGCTGAAGAGCCCACCGTGTGCGAGTGTGAACTGAGGAAAGGAGAATCCACCTGCCAGGCCTTTGCCATCCTATCTCAGAAGTCTTCCAGAAGAGTCATCTTGTGGAAACATCAGCCCACATTCCTCCTCTGGTGGGTAAACTGGACTCTCTTACAGACTAGAGAAGCCTGGGTGCATTGTGATCTAGTAACCTCAACTTTAGATTCCCCCTTGCGCATTAGCACAGTTGTTAGGTTTGGTTGCGTAATGTATGTCTATATGAAGCCAGTTTCATCATACAAAATTTGAGTGAACATCCCATGCACAGAATTTTGCAGGATGCTCTGTAGTTGAATGCAGTCCCACCCATATTCAGGGATGGATTGTTCTGAGCTAGTCCACCAGATCAACGAATGTGAAACAGTACTGCCACATCCACTCCTCACGGCTGAAGAAAACAATACCGTGATTAGGAGCCACTCCTGCTGTTTGCAGCCCAAGATGCTGCCTCGTGTGAGGGGGGGGGGGAGGAATACACCTCCCACAGGATGTTCAAGAAAAAGGGCGCGGGGAGGGTTCAATTTGAGGTTTCTAGCCAGCCTGGTCCAGCTTCGGCTGTAATTTTGTTATTCTTAAACAGAAGAAGTGAAATGAGGGTTCGGGTTCGAGGGAAGGCTTGGCTGCGGGGGAGCCTCCCTCACTTCTTTGGCGCCAAAGGCGGCTTCCATTAATGAGCAGATCTTCACAGCTGGATGAAAACGAGAACACCTCAGCCATCCGCCAGGCGAGCTTCTGGTGGTGGGTCCCGTCCTTTTTTTTCCCAGGGCAGCCCAGCTTTCAGGGAAGGAAAAGGTCGTAGGCTTCTGGAGCTGCTTTGAGGCCTTGTCAGGCGTGCTATCCCACCCCCACCTCTTAAATATATATATATTTATATATATAGGGGAGCTCGCAGGAAGTCCGGGGCTCCCTTGAAAAGAAAAAGCCCGCGCGAGCGAGCAAGCAAGAGAGAAATCGCCAGCGCCCCCCGACCCAGCTGGGAAGCCTAAATAGGGGGCCTTTCGCTTGGGGTTTGTTTGCAGCCGCCGAATGACACGGGATTAGGAGGTTTGTAAACCAGGGGCGAGGGGGGCTTTCAATGGCCCGGCGATGTAATCCTCGGAGGTAATTTCACGCGATTTGCTTCTGCTCCATGGCAGGGTCAACTGAGAGGGGACGAGAAACGGCTCGCCAAAGGAGGGATCAGGCGGCCGGCGGAGAAGGGGGCGCGGGCGCGCAGGAGAGCCCGGCAGCAGCTGCCTCCGCCGCTCAGCGCCAAATCCGAGGCGCAGAGAGAGAGAGAGGGAGGGAAGGAGGGAGGGAGCAGACAGACAGGGAGAGAGACTCGTCGGTGCGCACACCAAAGCAGCAACGCGCCCCGGACCTGGCTTTCTTTTACCCAGCCGGAAGCCAAGGCCTTGGCGAGCCGCCGTTGCCAGGCCTCGTCCCAGTCCCAGCCCCACCTCGCCTGCAGGAGGGAGGCTTGGACGCCGGGGATCTCGCCCACCAGTCGAGAAGCGCACCATCGCCACCAGCTCCGCCTGGCAAACCCACCCCCAACCTAGGTGGTCCGATGGTGGTACAGGATACCACCGAGGCTCCCACCCTCTGGTCAAGCACGATCTCCCTCTCTCTTTCACCTTCTCTGGCTGGAGCAGCGGAGTTGCAGCACCTTCCCTGTCCCTTCCCCCGCCCGCCCGCTTCTCTGGAAATGGCCATGAAGAGACAGCTGCTCGCCTTGACCCAGTAAAGAGGACGCCACATGCAAAGCCAGTGTGCAACATTCAGGATTCCTGTTGCTTTAGGCAGCGGAGAGGCGGAGGCGAGTCGCCTTATCTGGTCAGATAAGGAACCAAACCATCTTGGCCATCAAAAGAATGAAACGGCGCAGATGCGCTACCGCCACCCCCTTTTTTGTACAGAGAGATCCTGCGCGCTTTTACTCGGAAGTCAGTCCCGTGTTCCATGAGGATTACTTTCAGGGTAGAGGGCCCAGCACTGCAGCTTTACAGCACAAAATTCTGTCCCCGGAGGTTTGCTCCCAGTCTAAGTGTGCACAGGATGAGCAGAATTGCAGTGCCACCCTATGTATGTTTACTCATCAGTCTGTCTCCTCTGTTGTCATTCCCTGTGAAATGGACATAGGCTACAATCCTACACCCAGAAAGCCCCAATGAGCTCAGTGGGATTGAATTCCCAGTAGATACGGAAAAGATTTGTGCTGCCAACCTGTTACCTGCCCATGGCTGTCAGCCTGTGCCTAGGCCAGTTTTCCACATTGGACTACAGCTCCCATGAGGGCACCAGGTTGGGAAAGGGGGAGTGTCTTTTAACATTAAAACCAATTTGGGATAGGGGAAAAATAATCTTGCCTAGAAAGCTTGTGAAAGTAATAAAATCTTTTCATTTTTTCCGTTTACATATCTTTTTAGGCATCTATCAGACAAATATCTGTAAAGCTGGAGAGTTCAATCAAGTCCTTGGTACCTAGCCCTCCCCCCCTTGGTGATGAAGCACAATTTACTTCCAATGACGCTGCATCTCCAGGTATCTTTTCAAATTCTTCATAAATGTATATATATATATTTTATTTTCTATGGGTGACACTTTTCCACTTGGTCGCAAGGGAAAGTGAGAGCAATAACAACATTACACAAAAGCACTGTACCGACGCCCAGTCTCTCTCTTTTTTCAACTCTCTTTCCCTTTCTCTCTCTCTCTCTGGTTTCAGGAACCTCTACAGTTAATAAGTTAAATAAAGGGTTTGTACATAAATATTTGTCTAGGGACCCTATGATATCTACAACACAGTAAGAATCTACAGAAATGACAAACTTGTACAAACACTACACGGAGTGCAATTGTTATATAACATTTCAAATATACAAAGCTCTGGGTTGTTGTGTTCCTTTTTTTTTTTTTTGCTTTTTCTTATTTTTTTTAATAACAATGGTATGTACAGAGCATCACAGTTTAGTGACTTCTTTTTTTAAAACAGTCCATATTCTAGCACTGTTATTTTTCCCTTTGGTTTGCTATAAAACCCTTGGTTGGTGTGATGATAGGAGGACCCCTCCACACACAGACAAAAAGAAAAGAAAAGAAAAGAAAAAAGACCAGACTCTCTCCCCGATCCCACCCCGCTCCCCTTTTGCCTTATTAAGTGCACCGGTTCGTTTTAACACAGCATCGCATCATTGGCTTCCTTTTGGCCTGGCCCAAGCAGCATCCTTGGTTTCGACGTCCTCCCAAAGCTCCTCTTAAGATCGGCCCAGGGTGACATGACTAGATGTGGCGAAGGGAGAGAGAGGGGCGTGGGCTGCGCCGCCACGTCGTACCTGCCCACGCGCCCCGCTCCGAAAGGTCCTCTCTCCTTTCTCCTCCTTGGGATGTACTTGGGTGTTCAAGAAACGGAATGACATTGGGGAAGGGGGGGCGGGTGCGTGGGGTAGTCCCCGCCAAGGAGCTTCTGCTGAATGGCCCGAGGGAAGCATGAAAAGCAGGAGCCTGGCTTGCTCCGAGTACCGAACCGGAGGAGAAGCTCTCCGCCGCGGATCCTCGGTCTCTCTTTGTATGTGTCTGTCTGCTTCTCGCTCTCCCGTTTTGGTCTTGGGTTTCGCTCCTCCGCCAGGCGATCTCTGGCCGGCCTCGCCCCGCCCCGTCGGGGCTGCTTAGCACACCTCTTTGCCCGTGCTGTTCCCGGGGAGGATGTTGAGCTGCGTCAACTGCGCCGCGTGCTCCTTGGCCTTCAACCGCAGCGCCGCGATGCTGGAGGCCCGCCGGTCCGCCGCCGCCGTGGCCGGATCCGAGAGGCCGCCCGACTGCACGGCGCTCTCCACGCTCGGGGCCGGCTGGCGCAGCAGGGCGGCCGCGGTGGATGCGCTCGTCAGCGGGGCCATGGTGGAGAAGAGCCTGCAAGCCAAGAGGACACAGGCCGGGCGGTCAGGGCCGAGCTGACAGGACGAGGCCCACTCCGCGCGGGCGAGGGAGCGGCGACCAGGCGAAACCCCCAAACCCCGTGTCACTAAAAAAGCGCGCCTACATTGCATCATCCGCGTCAGGCTGCTTTTAAAACGGGCCTGCTGGACTCCAGCTCCCATCAGGCCCAGGGAGTGTGGCTCATGGGCGTTGTAGTCCATTCAAGGACAAACCCACTTTCAAAGGCAAGGAAACAGGCCTCCCGAGGACTCTCAACTTCCGCTTATACAATTTAAGGCAGACCCTCCGCATACAGTTGAGACTACAATTCCCACTACTACTTCTGAGCCGTTGCCGGGGGGCTCATTGGCTTTGTCGTTCCACAACTTTATGGGGAGCGTCAAGTTGGCTACCCCAGAATTACAGGGCTGCGAGTGAGAGAGTGGCCAATCCCGACCCGGGCAAATGTTGCAACAGCCGCCTGCTCTTTATGTATTTGATCAGTGCATTTATACTGCCCATCACCCTGTTTGGATCCCGGGGCGGTGTGCAAAACAAGGTCCCGCCTCTGTTCCCTCCCGGGAACAGTTCGAATC
Organism: Podarcis tiliguerta; assembly: GCF_965153285.1. NCBI lineage: Eukaryota > Metazoa > Chordata > Lepidosauria > Squamata > Lacertidae > Podarcis > Podarcis tiliguerta. Next base: position 60,846,481 of record NC_139537.1, on the reverse strand, counting down.
CCGGGTTTTCCAAGTTTAAGGTCTGGCCGGTTTCTACTCGCGGCCCTTCTCGGGACAGCATAAGCCAGGCGGGGTTGGAAGAGAAACGCCCAGTCAACGAGATTGTCTGTAAGGCGCCTAATCCTCTCCCATTTGCTAGTGACAGCAGTCGCTGGCAGCCGACGCTTGAGCCTGCGACTTATACTGTGATCAGAGAGAATAATTATTTTTTAAAAAAACTAGTGCTAATAATAAATATTAGTAACAATCGAGACTTTTAGGTGATGGCTTTTCTCCCCGCTCAAGTTTCCCTCTCCTCTCCCGCCACTTTCATCTTCCCCAAGCTACAGCGGTGGTTCTTTACGCTGCCTCCGCGGGCTCTTTCCCCTTGTCCTTCACGTTCGCTTCTCGGGCGCCCCTCCCCTTGCCCTTCCGATGTCTATACTTTCCTCGGCCCGCCTTATTAGAGGTCCTGGATGCCCGAAGCGGTGTCTGCCGCTCGGCTCCTTCGCGGGGCGGATGCCCACGCCCAGCAGGGCGCGCCGTCCCTGTGGATTTCCGCACAGTGGAATGCCAATTATTCTCCGGCAACCCTAGCATCCCGGCTCAATGACACAATCTTGGAAATGCCTTCCCCTCTAGTTTTCCTTCCTTACCTCTCCCCGGAGCAGCCGCTCTGAAGAGAGCAACTGACCCCCTTGACTGGCACGTCGAGATATACAGACTCTCCATTAACCAAGGAGGTGATTATTGACATCATCACGGCTAGGAATTGAACTGTGGGCCTGGAAGGCAACAGGGGCTACATACTAAGCCCGGAGCCGCCTAAGCTCCCGGACTGCGGGCTGGCTGGCTGGCGCGGGGAGGGCCTTGGGGAGGATTACTTGGGCGCGGGGAGGGGGGTTCCCCGACTCTCTGCTCCTGAAATTCTTCGCGCAGCTCAGCCCTGAAGTGGGACGGTCTGCATCTTGCTGCTCTCTAATAGGCTACGATTTCCGAGGGTGTTTTTCTTTTAAAAAAATACAAATAGCAAAACGGGGAACCCTATATGCACAGTGGCTTGGCTTTTCAGAAGGCAGTTTCTATGGAAGGTGAAACGCTTTCCTAAAAACTTTGCATTTTAAGAGCAAGATGGAAGCGCGAGGAGGAAAGTCTCTGCTTTCCTCTTCTGCTCCCTTCACTACTTCCTCGCTCTCTTTTTTCGTCGTCTGCCTATTTTGATCGCACAGCCTATTAGCCAGGCAGTTTAGTAAGCATTTTACAACTCATTTTTCAATCTGATGGGGGGCGCAAGGGGAGGTAGCGCAAGGGCTCCGGCTGATGCAGCCAGAGAGAAGCGCTCCAAGTGTAGAATCACGGCGGCAAGTAGGGGGCGTGACAGCCCCGCAGCCGCCTGCCTGCCTTGAGGGAAATTGAGTCACTCGGGGGCTCAGGGGAAAGGCAGAAACGCTTTCCTTGTAGCTGGGCGGCTCTCGCGTTCCCCCACTACACAAAACTAAATTTTACTTGGATTTCCCCCAACCCTCCTCCAACACATAATTGTGTTAAGTGGCGTCTCGCCTGCGATGAATCTATCCCTTCTTTGTTCTCATCAGTAGAGACATCACTGCAGTTCTTTTGCTCTTCCATTTTCAACCTCTCTCCGGCTTCCATAAATCCCGACAATGCTTTTTTGTCTCTTTATAATTAGCTATTGACTTCTTTAAATTAATTGTTTGCTTATTGTTTAAAGAAAGGTAGCTGCAGTGTCGTTTATTTCATTTTATCCTTGACTAACAAGCCTGGTTTTCCGTTCAGGTGTAAACTAAACAGGCTATATCTCTAGTCACTGCTGTGACTTTTCAGTGGATTTAAGTTGTCTTTATTCATTTTTTAAATCCCTTTCTCGATTTCATTTTATGCCTTTCTGTGACTAGTGTGGGATCAAATATCAACAAAGATGAAAGGTAAAATGAATGTGTTAAAAAGCACGTAGACCATTTTAAAAGTTAAGATTATTATAATAAACGGACTGTCATCCTATCACCTAAATAATGCTATGTGGCCAAGCTATCCAGCTAGAAGAAAATCTTACGAGTACCTTCCAGCCAATGTGCTTAAGATCATGGTCTAAATGCAAATGTCAGTGACTGGCCTTTTCCTTTAAAGTTATCTCTATCCAATTAGGGAACAGGAGGGTACCATGAGCTTTGCACACATTATTATTATTATTATTATTATTATTATTATTATTATTATTATTATTCCCAACTCATAAGAATTCCATATACTAAAGACTGGGGAGCTCTACTTGCAACCCAGAAGCAAAGCGACTGAACTATTGCCTCCTGTCCAGGCATGGACATCTTTAGGTCATTGTTGTCAGCACAAGGAGGGAACCTCTCCAGCGCCACCAAGCCCATAAGTGCGGGAGTTAGGCCCAGCGAACACTGAAAGGAACTTCTGAAGGTTTGAGCAGGAAGCGTCTCAGGTCCCTTGAAGTTTTGAAGCAGAAAAAGTCCCACCACTCCTGCGCCAGGTCTAGAAAATGGCCAGACAGAGCTTGCTGGATGAGGCCAATGAATGGCCCATGATCTAGTCCTGTGGGAGACAGAGCCACTCTCCCTTCCCATGCCTTCAGAAGCACCGCTGCACCTTCACTCGCGGGGCCCTCAGCGCACAACCCGCGCCCAAATCTATATAATACCAGGCAGGCCAAGATTTGCCTTCGCCATTCCCACCCTCAGGATTCACTTGAGGCCCCGCCCACTTCGACACCGAAGCGTGCCTTACGCATGCGTACTCGGGAGGAAGCCCTGCCGCGGCACGTGCGCGCGTCGGTAACGGTCTTCTAGTTGACAGCGTGGGGGGGGGGGGAGGTTTAGGCCGCGCCTGCTTCAAGTTTACCTGCCGAAGGCGGGGCTGATGAAGGCCGGGTGTCGGAACACGGCCGCTCCCAGGAAAGTGCTGAGGCCTAGCGGGGTCCCGCCGGGGGGCAGAGCTGCCGAGCCGGGAGGAGGAGGCGGCAGGCTGGGGAAGGCGGCGGCGGCTGCAGCGGCTGCGGCGGCGGCCGTCCAGGCGGAGTCGAGAGCTGGGTGGTGAGGAGGGAAAGGACTAGCATCAAGGTAGGGACTGAGCGGGTGAGACGCCGACAGGGGCCCAGGGAAAGGCAGGCCGGGCGGGTGGCTCTGGGCGCCGGCCTTTTCCCTCTTCCGCCATTTGGCTCTCCGGTTCTGGAACCAGACCTGGAAGCCAAAACATAAAACAAGGGGGTGGGGAGGGGGGGCAAGGCGGTTAGTCAAGCGCGGCCCTCGCGGCTCCTCGGCTGCCCAGAGACGACGACGACGACGCCTCCTCTTCCCCTTCCTCCTCCCCAGGGAAGGCCCAGCGCTCGCTTCGGCGCCAAGGCCGTCGGGGGACCTGGGCCTAAGCGCAGCGCACATCTTCGGCGGTTCTGGAGCAGGCATCGTCTGAAAGTACCCAGCGCTCCTGCCCAGGGAGAGGCCCATAGAGGAAAGGGAACCAAGGGCCTCTGGCTTGGCAAAAGTGCGCCCAGACTCCATTTTGCCTTTCCTCCATGTCCTTCGCGCCTGCCAGATCGGTGGGCGAGGATGTCGAAGCAAATGGCTTAGGCAGAAGGGTGGGAAGTTTCACTGCTGAGCATGCAGACCCCAAATGGGACAGAACTACGTGACAGTGACATCACAAATCAGTTTTCTCCCCGTCTTCCTTAGTGTCCCCCTCACGGTAGAAATTTAGATGGCACGCTCCTCGCTGGCAGAGACCTGCCCCCCCCCCCGTCCCTGGGTATCTGTAAAAGCGCCATGCAAATAGATGGTGCCCTATTGGAAATAAAGACAATAATTAAACGCATCTCGTTTCGCTCATATCTGGTGGTGACCTTTAAGTGGATCCAGCCCTTGGCCTGGCCAAGGCAGGCTTAATATAGATCTATTTATTCTTAACGGGAGTGATCGATCAGCTTGAGCAGGCTCTGACTAGGCTGCTCTTCCTGGGCTACAGGTAGAAACACACGCAACAGCTCCTTCTTAAGCGGCTGCCTTTCTGCAAGACGCACCTTCATAATACATAATACAACCAATGCGACTGCATTCAAGCAACCTCGCCTAATGTTCTCCTATTTTCTTCAAAAGCTTCCACGTATACAGCCTTTTCAGCGGGTTCTCCCCCCCTACACACCCCGCCTTTTCTCAACTCCACTGTTTGACAGACAGTTGAATGTTTTCGCCAGCCACACACGCTAAACATCATGTTTTCCTTTATGACAATTTTAAACCCATGCCTTCTTAGCGGCACTTAAAAGGCTCTAACGCTAATTTCCCAGTCCGTGCAAATTATTTTTCATTATTATTATTGTGGTTATTACGCCATCTCCGCAGCCACCCACACTCAGAGCCGCCACCAGAGCAGTTCTCGGGGAGAACGCTCACATTTTGCAAAGAGCTCTGGTCTTTTCAGCGGGGGGAGATGAAAAGCAAAAGGGGTAGCAATAAACAAGCTTCCCTCCCCTTTCCTAGTTATTAATAAAAACAGGGAGGGGTTCTCTATATATTCATATCAGCCATCGATATCTTTCTCCAGTTTTGGAGCCAAAAGCGCTGAAATACTACCGAAAATATATCCCTCTCCAAATTTGGAAAGGAATAAAAACGGGAGGGCTACTTTCTAAAATCTAAACAGATTGACAATGCAACCCCATAGGTGTATGCTCAGAAGTAAATCTCACCGAGTTCAATGGGATTTACTCCCATGTGAGGATATATAATAGGATTGCAGCCTCGGCTTCCATAGGAGGCAATTATTTGGAAATAGGTTGGGGAAGATGAGAAAGAGAGCCACATATTCGGGGGGAGGGGGGCAGGGAGACCGGGACCATCTTCTCGTTTGTGTTGCTTCACTCGCCTCTAGGAAGGTCCCAGCGCAGCCAGCCTAGGAACTGCGGCTCAAGGCAACGGCAAACGTGGCGTCTCGGCGCGTCTTTTCCGTTTCCAACTCAATTAGCAACTTGGCCCCACTGCAAATTCCCCCTCTCTTATTGAATTAATAAGTTTGAGTACACCCAAAGGTAAACCGAGGGGCTCTAATAATTCATATTCCCCTTAATTACATCTTCTCCACTGAATAGGGAGGGAAGGGAGGGCGAGAAAGAAAAGGGGGGTTGTCTCTGTCTCTCTCTTAGTTATTTAACTTTCCCACGACTCATTCCCCTGAGCTGAAAATCCTGATTTGCTGTCACATCTCTGTTTGACAATGGAGAAATGTGTCAACAGAAAGGAGGGGACCGGGCTCTTCATTAGCCCCTCTAATGCGAGAAGCTGTTGTGTATTAAATGAGCCATATGGAATTTATGATGCTTTCGCCGCGCCTGACTTTCAGTGTAAAGTGATTTGCGCGGAGGCAAAAGGCCGCCGCCATCTGTCGCGGGGTTGGCCGAAGAGGGGCGAGCGGAGCGCCTGGCTCTCCGCGCTGCGTAGCCTCCAGGCTCGGGGTGGGGGAGCAAACACCTTCTAATAGCATTGCACCGTCGAGCCAAAAACAAAATCGAGGAAATCAAATAGCATTAGCTGACTCTCTTCGGGCCAAGCGGAGAGGAAACCAAACAGCCCCTCCCTGTTTGCTCGAGCGCCAAAGTGCCCTTTGATGGAGGCCCGATGGGCCATTTGAGAGCGCAGGCAAATACCTGCTTCTCGCTGCGTTGGGCTGACAACCACAGCTAGTTCTTTCGTCGGGGTGGGAGTGGAAAGGGGGGAGAAGAAAAGCTGCTGGGGGCTTGCTCCCCCACCCGTACAGAGCCGGAACGAAATTAACTGGTTTCAACGAGGGAAAGGGCAGACTGGCACCCACCACCCAGCGTTTGGTCTTAATTTGGGGGTGTGGGGGGAGGAGAGAAGGAGCGAGCGCCTGTTTGGGTTCAAGGGTCTTAAACAATATTTCCTCTCCCTCCCCACCTGCGGGGACCCCAAGCCCGCCGAGAGAGCGCTCCCAGTCCCCATCGCAGCTGCCCCTGGACTCACCTGCACTCTGGCTTCGGTCAGATCCAGGCGCATCGCCAGCTCCTCCCTGGGAGGGAAACAAGCACAACAAGACACACGCTCAGGTGAGGCCCTGTAAAGCGGGGTAGCGGGAGAGGAAGGGTCCCGCGGCTCACCGGCTTGGTGAAGGCTACTCCTCCTCCTTCCTTCTTTGCCCATATAGGGGAGAGCCATCCACATGCAAAGTCCCAAACAAGGCCAGTTTCCTACCCTTCGCTCCAGTTCCTACTGGCACTGACGCTGGATCGCCCCGGAATGCCCCCAATACCCCCACTCCCCGCAAAGAAATTAATATCCCAAACCAGGAAGCGTTTCACTCTCCACATCCTGAGAAGGCTAGCTTGAAATCGGGTGCACAAAGCAGACTAGAAAAAAAAAACCTCCCAAGTTTCTTGTTTTGATCTGCGTGTCCCTGTCCCTCCCGCCCCCCCAAAAAACCCTTTCCTCCCGTTGTTGTTACGAAGGGGGAAATGTTTGGAGGAAGTGAAAAGAGGAAAACTTGCTAGCTGGGGCTTGGACAGTCTGCTAGGAAGGGCCGCGACCCCGGCCAAGGCCCGGCAGCCCCGCGCGCCGGAGCAAGGCTCCCCCCTCCAAACGCCGCGCCGCGGCACAGAGGAGATCCTTTGAGCTGCAACGCGAGCCCTTCATTGCGATTATTATTGCAACAATTAAGGCAAATCGGAAACCATTACTATGTTAGAAAACTGCTTATAATCTGTTTACCTCGAATATGAGAGCTCCCGGGATAATTGGCTCTCCCTCCGTTAGGAAGAAAAGCGCCGCGCTGGCCAGAGAGGGAGCCTGGCCGGGCTGGAGCGGAAAAGCCAGCTCGCCCTTGCCCAGCTCCTCCAGACTGCCAACTTTTTCTTTTTTTTAAAAAAAAGATCTCCAGCCCGAGGGTCTGGCTCCTCACAGAGATGGCCGCACCAAAGCCTCTCTGCCCGATGTGCGCCATGGGAGGAGCGGCCTGGCTAAACATCTCCAGCCTCAGCCGGCACATTCCACTTCAAAGACCTTTCCGAGCGAAATCGGAGCATACGCCGGTCGGGCTTCCAGAGGAAGGGCGCTGCTTAGGCAGGCCGTTGCCTTGAGTGGCTGCGAGGCAAAGCAAGGCAGCAGCTTTCGCTCAAGCCGGCAGTTCCGTTTCCTAAGCAAGGGGATCCCGGTGATTTCCTCTGCCACGCCGGCGAAGCTGCGTCTTACGCCCGCTGGCTCCGAAGGAGATTCCAGCAAATGTGCCAAGAAATAAACGCTGCTTCCCATCCCATTTCTATGGAAATACTCTTCCCCACCCCCCATATTAGAGGTGAGGCGAGCCTTGGCTAACGACTTTAACAGTGCAATAAACTGAGTTACGTGGGTCTCCTCGAAAGTAAATCCCACCGAGTTCAGTGGGCTACTCTGTTAAAATGGGGACCGGATTGCAGCCCCAAGGAGGGGTAGAATATGGAAGGGAATTAGGGTCGCTCTGAATAAGAAGCCCAAACGAATCTTTGTATTCTGAGGATCAGTAATTCCTTTCCTCTTGGTAAATAGCAAAACCTTTGCTACAAATATTGCTGAAAGCGACCCTTCTCGGATCCGGATGCGGTAAAAGGAATTCCTCGCAGAAGAGGCTTTGCAGCTCAAAACGAAATTCGCCTACTTATTGAGTGCGTAACCCCGTTAATAACGTTATGCTCTCCTCTCCTTTTCTCCGGATTGCAAATGGGAGCATTTTAGGAGTACGGGGGAATCCAAAGAAAGGAAAGGATCTGATACCGAGTGATTTAAAAATTAAAACCCACCAAACCACTTAGGCACAGACTTGCAAACAAAATGGGCATCTGCATTATTGTCATTTTCACTGCAATTAAGTTCGTCTCCCAAGCAGATTCTAGTTAACAGGAGGCAGGGATTTCCCCCTTGAAAGCGCAAATGCAACTTGACACCGCTTTAATTCGGATCAAGCCTGATACACGTCTGATACAGCGCTTCAGGGGAAGACGAACAGCCCGGTTCCTTTCAAAGTAAGCGTGCGCGGTTAGGCTTCTGCTTCAAACCCCTGTAAGGAGCAGACCTCAAGGCAAGGCAGTGGATCAGAATGACTTTCTCCCTCCGGATTCCCTCCCCCTTTTAAAAAAATCTTTTTCTTTTTTCTTTCTGGACGGTGCCCAGAAACGTCCTGAACCGGCGGGCGGACGCTTGGGGCGCTTGGGGCTTCTGCCAAAGCTTTCCAAGCAAGCTGCCATCTCGTCCCATATTTTTAGCCCTCTCAAGCGGAATACTTTGATCTTTTCAAAACTATATCTATCTATATATACGCACGGGGCTTCCCTGCGGCAGGGCAGCGCTCCAGCTTCCACCGAGAGCGCTGAAACTGATACCCGACAGACTAGCCGGAGGATCAAGGCAAAAATAGACCCCGGAGAGGGTTTGACAAAGACGCGGCCAAAACCCACCTCTAACCTGTCCTTGGCCGGCGAACTCGGGCTGAGCCACACAAGCCCCTCTCTCCTCCTAAGGATGGGGTGTCTGGACTTCTGAGGAGAGGGAACCTCAAAAAAAGAAGGACTTTTTCTCCTGGACGCGGAGTGGATTGAATAAAGCCCTGGGGCACAACGGGGGGAGAAGCGAATTTCCCACCATATCCCACCCCGTCAGTTTCACAGCTTCCCAAGTTATCCCCAGGCGCGCGCACTTTTTCTTCTTGTCCCCAAGTCCCAAGGCTTCCGATTCTGCCCGCAGACACCCCTCCGTCGATTTTAATCTTAAGAGTTTATACTGATTGTCTCCTTCCAGCCCCGTCTAACTTGAGCGAAGAGTGGCCAGGGGAGCCGCACCAGCTGACCTCGCTTTGCGCCCTGGGGACACGCGGAACCCCCAAGTTGGGCAGCTGCCCCCTCCCCTCCCCAACCGCCTCGCCACCTACCTGGTGAAGACGTCCGGGTAGTGCGTCTTCTGGAAGGCCCTCTCGAGCTCCTCCAGCTGGTAGCTGGTGAAGGTGGTGCGGTAGCGGCGCTGCTTCCTCTTGAGCAGCCCCTCCTCGGAGTCGCTGCCGGCCGACAGGCACACGCTGTCCTCGCCGTCCTTGCCCTCCACCAGCTCGTCGACGGGCAGCAGCAGCTCCTCCTTGGGAGAGCAGCCGTCGGCGCCCTCCGTCCCCGGCGCCGCACCAGGTCCCCCGACGACGCCGACGGGGCCCCCAGCGGCCCGCCGGGCCTCCTTGGCCTCGGCCAGCAGCTCCTCGTCGTCCTCCAGCTCCTCGTCCAGCTCCTCGGCCTCTTCCTCCTCGTCGTCGTCGTCATCGTCGTCCTCCTCGTCGTCCAGCAACTCGTCGTCTCGGCCGGGCCTGCCGTCGAGGCCGCCGCCGCCGCCTCCTCCTCCGCCGCTGGACAGCTCGTCGAGGGCGGCAGCGGCCCGCGGGAAGGGCGCGTTTTCCCGGTACGACTTGCTGCGGCTGATGCTGACCTGCGGCGCCTGGCTGATCTTGAGCGAGTCCCAGGACGAGGCGCCCGCCTCTACCCGCTCGGCCCTCGCCAGCAGCCGGCCCCCGCCGGGCCCGTAGAGGCGGCGCAGCTTGGGCGGCAGGTGCAACTCGGCAGCCTCGAAGCCCGCTGGGCTGCCCTTGGCCGGTCCTGCCGGGGAGACGAACACAGACAGACACGCACCCATCACCGACCCGGCCGGGCACGTTTCGCTCAGTCTGCATCTAGAAACGGGCCCCGGGACTCGGAGCAAAGGGCAGACCGTGCGTGGGGGCCCCCGGTGTAAATACAACCCCCCCCCCATTTAGCCCAGATGCTTTCAACTTTCTAGGCGGGCAGCTGCAATTATTTTTGCCAAACCAGGTCTCCCTTTCCCGTCCCGAGACCAAAATCCTTCACAGAAAGCTCTATCAAAACCCACCCCTGTAGGAACTGTACGGAGAGATAAATTTGAGGATTGGGTCTGGACGAAAGCAAAAGCTAACTGTTCTCTGCATTAGTTTTTATTCCAACTACTTGACTTATTAACATTACTATTCTTTTAAGTGCATTCATTAAAAGTCCCCTTCCTCCAGCCGACAATCTGACACCTGTCGGCTTCGTCAAAAGCATTTCCAGCGGCTCTGCGGGCACCCGAAGATCCCCATGCATTGGAAGGCCGGAGAGAAAGAGGCTTAAAATACTTTAAAACTCTGTATATGCGTGTTGGGGGGGGGTCGCTTTTTCTCTGTCCCCTCCAAACACATTCTACCCGGAGCCCCACTTCTTTACAACCGGGAGCCCCGCCAAAGGACGCCCTATCTATTCGCCCTCCCAAGCAGGCCTGGCAGCGGAAAGGCGCCGCCGAAGCAGCAACGGAAAAGACGCTCCAGGGACCTGCTGACTTGCCGCCGTTACTTATCTTCCTTCACCCCACCCTCTCCAAAAAAATAAGAGGAGAGCCCCATTTGGGGCACCACCTCCCTTCTCCTGAAGCAAGCTAAAGGCGACCCGGGCGTGCCTGGGATGCAGCTGGCGGTGGAAGGCAAGGCAAAAAAGAGACCCCAAGAGTGGCGGGGAAGCGGAGTTCCTCCCAGTCCGTTTCTGCCCCCTAACCTTCCTGATCGCCTGCATCTCAGACCCACGCGCCCATCCACGCCACTTGCAAGGGGGTCTCCGCGCTCTAGGCCCGCTCTCGGGGCGCAGGATTTCCGCGGAGCTCGCTGGAGCTGCCCGGAGAAGCGAAGTTGCCTGGCAGGCCCGCTCGCTCTTTCCTCTGCCCCCCTGGGCTGGGCTTACCTTGGCCGGCCTTGTCCTGCTCGATCCTGCCGGCCAGCGGCGCGAGGCTGGGCGCCGCTCCCAGCAGCCGCATCTTGCACGGGCTCCTCCGGCCCAGGATGCTGTCGATGCAGTAGGACGAGAGCAAAGTTGGCGATTTACTTTTGCATTCGGGCCTGTCGGAGCAGCTCTCCTCTTGGTATTGGTTGCTCATGGCTTGGGCTGGCTGGCCCCTCCCGCGCCGCCGCGCCTGGCCGGGCTCCGGGTGGCGGCGCGTGTGGGCTCCGGGCTCTGGGCTGGGCTGGCACCCCTCCCCCCACCAGGCAACGGCAGCAGCGCCGGCAAAGTCGCCCCTCTTCCTGCCCAGGACACTGGGAACAAGTGTAGCGCCTGAGCCGCAATAGCTTGGCTCTTGATTCCCTCTCCTCCACGTGCTGGGAGCCGAGCTCTGATTGGCTCTCTCCAGAGGCTGGGCAGCCTTCGGCTCCCAGCCAAGGGGAAAACGCGGTCCGGAATCCGGAGAGGGGAGGGGGCAGGGAACGGGAACGGGTTGCTTGACAAAAAGTTGGCAGGCTAACTTTCCCTGCCCAGACCTCGTCCTTGCTGGAGCTGAAGGACAGGAAGGGATTGGCGAAGGTCATCTCGTTCAACTCCTCTTCCTTGGAAAAGTTTCCTGCCAACTTGACACTTCCAGGGACGATGAGCCCAAATAATTCAGACTCTACAGTCTTAACTATATTATATAGGGAACGGAGTCTTAACTATGTCATATATTCGTCCCGATCTTCCCAAATAACTTACTGTTCCATTCAAGAAACAGCCCTCCTCCCCTAATTTTGTTTTTGTTTTAAAAGTGGGTTGTTGGGCATTATTAAATTAGTGAGGGATTAACTGGATTAATTATTACTGCATTCCGTTAGTGCTGATCTTCATCAGTCAGCTCTATAATTTTTGATACAAGTGCTGCCTAAATAGAGCACAGAGCACTTCTGTCCTGAACTACTTGGAAGTAAATCCCACTATGTTCAATAAACCTTACAGTGTGTGTTTAGGATTGCAACATTAATACAGAACGTGTGTGGGAGTATCTGTACATCGAGTGTGTACACACACACGCATTCATTCATGTATAAAAATACAGATCTCTCTCTGTAACTAGAGAGAAATATCAAAAACACATGAGACTGTTTATCAGAAAAAGTTCGTTCACTAACAAATTGGTACAGATTAATTTGCAATGGTGGCCCATGTGGAAACACATTTTGCCTACAAATTTCGATTTATCAAACGATTAAAGTGAATTGGTACAGAAAAGCCCATCAGCACGAGCGGGCACGATCATAAGGGAGTTTTCAAAAGGACCTAATAGACTTTCCTCGACCGATTCCTCGTTATTTATTCAGTCTAGGGTCGTTGTTGCTTTCTTTGTTTGTTTGGCTGTTGCTGTTGTAGTGGATCCAGTACACCTTCAAATGCAAACCGACCAGGATCCCAGAAGAATCCAGTATTTGCCTTCAGAGTGAAGACAGGTCTGTGGCAGATCAGGGATTTGACTGGAATGAAATGGGACCAGACGAGATCAAAAGGATTCTGAGTGGCTGGGACTGAGTCAAAGGCTGAAAGCCTCGCCTGAAGCCGGGAAGGTTTGGCCGGCTGCGAATGCGATGGCATTAAACCCGGGACTATCCTCCAGCAGCCTCTCTCTTTTGAAACCAAGCGGGCTAAGGATGCTTTGATGCTTCCACTGGCACCGGCCTCCTCCAACAAGAGGATAAAAGTGCCAGGTATCTGATCCTTCCCAACAACGGTGGCCGTCCCTAAACCACCCTGATTTCTAGATCCATTTCATTGTCGTCGTTGCTACTTCAAACAAGTATTTTATCAGGGAGAATTTTCCCCTAGTGTTAAAGCTCGTTCAAGACTGGGGAATAACCCCACGTTGGCATCAGTGGGCCTTCTTTGGTAGGCAGATGCGGATGTGTAACCGTCGGAGGACCGGGATCGGGGCCCAATACCGCCGTGTGCTCCGTTCTGCTGCTTCTGGAATACGAGATTCCCCACCGCTCTGCGAAGTCAGCGTGAACAGCGGAGGCAGAGCGAGGGAGCAAATAATGGTTAATTTAAAAAAACAAATAAAAAAACACACAAAAATCCCGGTTTTGGACAAGGGGAATACTCCAGGCCTGATTTTCTTTCTGCTCAACTTTCCTCGTTTGAACGTGTCAAAGAAATTTACAAAGGCATCTACTTGAATCGCTTACACTGGGTATTTAAAAATACAAGGATTTATAATTGGGATCTCTCTCTCTCCCTCTGTCTCTCTCAAACTGTAATAAACATCTGGATAACTCTTTCAAATGCTAATGTGCCATCGACGTTCCGGAGCTGCCTTGGCAGAAGCGTTTCATCCGCCACTGGAGACGGAGGGGAAAAGGGGCTGGGAAGCGGAGCGGGGCGCCTGCTCCCGGAGGGGGGGGGGGAGCCTGCGCGCAGGAGGGTCGTCCCACAACGGGGCCCGGCTCTCGCAGCTCGCCTCGCCTCGCCTCCGTTGCTTTTGCCCCCGTCCCACTTCTCCTCCTCACAGCGCGACACTTGCTGTAGAAAGGAGAAACCAAACAGGCTTTCCCTCTGCTTGAGACGGCCCCCTCTTCTCTCGCCCTGGGAAAGGCAGAGTTTTAAGAAGACCATGAGGATGGGGAGCAGTTAAAGAAACACGAGACCGCCCTTCGTCTTAGTCTCTCGCCATCCTGGTCTTCCCACCCAAACAAAAAGCAATCAATGAATAAAATAAGGTGGACTTTACTGCTTCAAGACTGGGGTGGGAGAGGAGGTCTTTATTAGCAGGAATAGTGTTTATGTTTTTTAAGGAGCAGCAGCAACAATGCTGATGCGGATGATGATAATAATACCAACCACAAGAGCAACAGCCACAATCGGAGTTAATCCCACCTGCCTTTCTCAAGTCTAGAGAAAGAGGGGAAATGGGGGCGCGGAGAGGAGGGCTAAGTCAGAGGATGGGACTGGAAGAGCCAAATCCATCCGGAAGAGCCAAATCCATCCATCCGATCGCTACTTAGAGAGGGAATTTTATTGTTGTGGCCAACCCAAGAAACCAACCGAGGTGCCTTGCCACCTATTGGAAGGGCAGGGAAAGCCCCGACCGAGCAATTCCCGCAGCAGGTTGTGCCTCTCTCCGCCTGCGCCTCCACCAGCCCTGAAAGATGCCCCAACCAAGCCAGGCAGAGGAGCACTTATGCTGGTTGGCGTCGCCACTTTAGCTCCGATGCGACACCCTCCCTCTTTCCCTCCTCCTCTGTGTTGGGTTCGCCTTCTCCTTGGCACAAACCCGCCCGAGTGGTGTAGTGCTGTGTCGGAGAGGGAGAGGGAAAGTCCCGGCCTTCCCTCAAGCCCCGCTTTGCCCGGAGATGCTCTGTCCCGCGGGGCGACTTCCAGGTCTCGTTTGGCTGGGCGACGGTGGGCACAACACGTCTTCTTGGCTCACAGCCACCCGCTTCTCCCCCTGAGTCTTAGGCAGACTGGGGAGAAATCGTGACCTCGCAACCTGGGGAGACTCGCTCCTCGGCTTTCACTCGCCCCTTTTATTCAGATGCGAAAGCTACTTGGACGGAGGGACCCGAAAGTCCCTGTCAGGGGCTCTCCACAATGCCTTCAGCCTTTGAGCTCCTCCGAGGTCGATTTAAACAAACAAATTGCAGTTGAGCTGCAGGTCTGGGTAACCTTAAGCAGCGCTTCCACTCCCTTTTCGAAGGGAGCCTAAAACAAAAAAATAAGAACACCCAAGCAAAATATACCTCGCTCTGTTTGACCGTTTTTTAAGGAACCACGGTTGTAGTAAGAGAGCGAGAAAGCACAGCTGGAAAGTCGTGCGCTCTTCTCTTCTCAAGACCAACAAGGTTCTCAACTCAAATCAGCCAAACGACCGTGTGTGTGTGTGTGTTGGTACAAAACTGACGTCGTTTGCACAGAGTTTGCTCTCCGTAGAGACGAAGCAACCGTTTGCATGCCACTAATAAATGGATGGCTTTTCTGCGTAAGTAGGACTGGGTGTGGCACTTGATCTGGCGTGGACTTTTTAAAGCGCCCCTCCGCCCCAAATCTGTCTATGGGACTCTTGCTCCCTCTCCCCGGACCCATTTCTTCTTGGGGAAGGGTAGCTAAGCCCCATGACCCCTAGCGGGGTTTCCCTCCAAATCCTTCCCGGGCTTGGTTCCCGCCAGAAGGGCGAGCAAGCTTTTTGCCGCCCAGATCCTCCGTTCCCCATGCCTCCTCTCCCCACCCCACGCCTTGCCAACTTCGATGCCCCATCGGAACAAGCGGGGTCCAGTTGCCACTGGCCCTGGTCCCGGCGGCACAGAGGCCGAGGGGGATTCTTGCCTGCTGTCTGCACCACCGATCTCGCCTCCGCGCGCCTTTGCGTTTCCTTGGCTCTTTTTTTGTCTCTCCCCCTTCTCTCCTTAGCCTTTTAAATAAAAACAAACTCCCCTTCATTGATGGTCTCCCTTTCCCTGTTCCCTCCTGCAACCTGCTAATTTCACACCGGAGCGCCCTTGTTTCCGGGCTCGGGGGAAGCGAGGGAGAGAGAGAAAACAACAATAGTGCAATGATCCAAAATGATACAGTCGAATTATAGCAATTAGAGTTCTACTTGGAGGAGAAAACCTTGCTGAGATCAGCCAAACAAACGGATGCCTTGTAAGGATAACAAGTTTTGGGGAGTGACAGGCAGCGCTGAGAAAGGCAGCAGGGCGCCCGCCGGCAGGTTTCCTTCACCCCCCCCAGCTCCACTTTCCTCTTCCTTCCAATCTGCCGGGATTCACCTCATGGAATGGGGCTTCCCACTTCAGCTCCCCCCTAATATGCTCACAGGAGGCAGGGAAACGGGATCCCTTCTTCTCTCCTCCCTTCCACCCTTCTTCTCTCCCACCCTCCTCTCCCGTTGTACGTGGCAGGGCGCCCCTGCTTCACCGCGAAAAGGCTGACAAACGAGGCGAACATCCGTGCTCCTCGCTCTCCCGCGGGGCCAGGATGTGTCCGGGTGGGCCGCGGAAAAGCAGCGGCGTGGAAAGCCAAGCCTCGGCTGGGCCCAAGCATGTCAGTGATACGCAATGGCATCGATTACCTTGCAAGTTGCAAGCCCAACTACGCACCCCCTATCCATCTAGCGACCGATCTCTCACTTCTATCGCAATGCGCTTCACAGCAAACGGATTCTGGGCTAGTGGAGGGAGCCTTCGTGATTTCAATGCGGTTTTAGACAGGCCTCTCTTGTCGGATGGTGAGAAGAAGCGAGGCCTGAACTTTGAGTTAGGCTAGACCTCTCCACGGCTTGCCTCTGGAATAGGTTGGGTCGAAACCTGGGGGGCTTCCAGGGAAAGTTGGGTGGTGCTGACTGAGCTCTGATCAAAAAGCTCTGCAAACCGTCGGAAGTCGTAACCGACTGAGGACTGCTTGCTTCCGTAGGATTGCAGCATGATAGATCCAGGTCAAGTGCGCAGCAGGTCTCAGCGTGACACCGCCGGCTCCGGTGGGGGTTCACTTTCCGCCTGGGAAAGTATTTGCCCGTTGGCTCCTTGGACCAAGTCGGAAGGGGTGGCGATGCCGTTGGGAATGTCAGGCCTTGGGGTACCTCGGAGCGCCCTTCCTACTTGATGATGTACGGACTGCTGTCGGAGACGAGGAAGAGAACGGGCTCCCCTGGAGTACCGAGTGGACCGGATGCCTGAGCTATAGGTGTTTCCAGGCCCCTCGTTGACACCAGGGGCATGGAGGGTGGCAGTGGAGCGAAGGAAAGGAGAGGGATGTAGCCGGGGTGCCAATGGCTTTGCAGTTGTAAGAGGGATCAATAAAGTCCACGTGCAGAGGGAGGGGTGTTATGACTCCGGAATGGTACCCGACTGCTTTTCCTCCTTAATTCCAAACACATCTGTCCACTCTAAACAATACAGGAGTATGCCTGCTTGCCATTCTCAGTGCAGCCCAGTCCCTTGCCATACCACTTTACGCACCAGAAGCATGGGCGTAGCCACGGGGGAGGCAAGGAGGGGCGCTGCCCCCCAAAATAAAAACCCCCAATAAAAATGCATAGCAAACTGAGGTTCTGCCCCCTCATCCTGGCTACGCCCACTACCAAATCCATGATCTATCCAATTTAAGCATCGTCATTCCACTCAATACATTTTCATTTCTCGCTCGTTCCAACCCGAGCAATCTCAGACAATTGTTACTCCATTCTAGACACTTTTATGCCGGGATCTTTCCTCGCTGCTTTGCTGCGGTTTTAGTCTTCGGAGTGCTTTCCTTCCTCTCCGAGCTTTTCAGTGGGATCAAACAGGCCCGCAGTTTAACACGGGGGCCGTTCCATTAAGCCTCCCTTTCCGTGTTGCTTTGCGCTTTCCTGGATCAACTTCATTACCCGTGTTCGCTTTTAATACGGAATGGAAAACACCTTTGGGACCTTTTCCGTGGTCCAGTTTTTAGAGGTCCGGGCGTTTCTTAGATGCTCGCGTAGAAAGGGCCCACGCGCATCCTTTGCGATTTCATTGCAACGCCGCTCTTTTATGTAGCCACTGCAAATGTTCCAGTTCCTTTCATGTTCGTCAATTTTTCCTAACACCTCGTTTAGTATCACCTCCCTTCCTCCCCAGCCTCACGTGCCCTTTTTAGAAACCCCAAACAGTATTCCATATTGTGCTTCTGCTGAAACGAAGAGCTCGGATCTTCTGTAAATCACGTGTCAATTGCCCTCCTGCAGGACCGGGGGGGGGGGCAGTGGGGACTCCCCAGCGCCTGGTTCCGTTGCTTTCGGCCAGGAGGAGATATGTTCGCCCTCTAGTGGACGCGCAGAACTCCAACCTTTCAATCTTGCCGCGTTCTTATAGGACGGAAGTAAACCCCGGTGGCTTTGTCTGGAGAAAGAATAAAAGGCAGGAGATGAGACAGAAGCCAGTTTTAACATGTCTATTAGGCAGCCTGCTTGCCTAAGGGTTGCCGTGTAAGTTCGAGTGGATGAGGATAAGGCAGGCTCAGATCCCTGTTTCTGCATAAAGCTGATCTAATTTTTTCATTTTAACCTCCCCAAACGCTAGTAGTGAAAGTGAGATGTAGTTTGTTGCAGGAAAGCTAATAATCAAATTGTGTCTCAAGTAAGGCTGGTATCTCTTTTATTGAAATAAAGGAATTCCATATTTTCTAATTTGTTTGTTTCATATTAACCATTGTGATATAGCTGCTTTATAACAATGCAGGAGTCACTCCAAGAAAATGTTTGGACAATCGATTTCCTCCAGGAGCCCAACATTGCCATTCCCGGCTAAAACAAATCTTCCCAATGTGCGTTGGTTGCCTTCTCCAGAGGCAAGTCTCCTTGCCTAATTCTCACAAAGCGGAGCGTATCCTTCGTTGCTTAGACGCAGGAGGTCTTTCCGTGAAGAAACAAGCAAGGAAGAATTGCTTCTGAAGAAGGGGGGCGGGTATAGAACCCAAATGTGTTGGGCTCATTTCAATTAACTGTTTCCTAGCACCTATTGAAGCCGTCTGTTTGCTGGTCTTTGGTGGTAACTCACCCACCCTTGTTAATGTTCAGAATTATCCTCTCTAAATCAATGGAAGCAACCCCCAGAATTTTTATGCAGAACTTCTATGCAGTGAAGGAGGGAAATACAAGACAGTATTGAATGCAGTGTGTGAACACTCCATATATATGGCCAGTTCACTCATTCTACAGGTTGAATTACCATTGTTATAAACAATTTAGCTGGTGTTTTATGTGCCTGCTTAAGGTCTTAAAGGTGACTGGGCTGTTTGGTGATGATATTGCACTGGTTCTTACATGGTATAAAGTGTAGCTACAACGAACACTTAAAATGCACTGTTTCATTTTAATTTCATTTTGGAATTTAATGCTGATTCTGCCCAAGCTGTTAATTTTAGCCCCATTCTCCAAACTGGCTTGTGACTGGCAACAGTTGTCCCTTCGTGTAGTTTATGTTCTATGGGGCTTGAGGTACCAGATGTAATAGAATTGGGCTTGGCTAGCAATGGCAGATTTGTCTGGGGGAGGGCCAGAAGCTGCACATTTGAATATTAGTACTAGAGATCTCATCTCAAACTTGGGGGGGGGGGGAGGCCAGTGTTTGTGCTACCTCTAGCTCTTTAAACAAAGAGAAAAAAATTGTGGGGAGACATAAAGGAGGAGAGGGATTTTTGGTTTTTAAAGAGCTAAAGGAGGGTCTAGAGGTGGACCAAGAAATTAAATGGAAAAGGACATGGAGAGAACACAAGTCTCTGGAAAACAGGCACTGAAAAAGAAGCATTTGATATGCCTTCGCATCTCAAACGTTTTTGAAGACAGGTTTATTTCCATCTCTATGGTGAGCTAATTGTATAATAGACCAAGTAATTATATAATTTATTTCCTATTCCTGTTTTAAATATCTCAAGGAATTGGGATGCTGCCTTTGGGGAGAGTGCAAAGAGTAAGGCATAAAGGTTATAGCTAATGAGCTATCTGTAATGAAACACTGTTTGTGTTTGTGTGTGTGTGTGAGGTTACAAGTCTTAAACATGGTTCCCAATGGTGCAAGTAAGCCTGAAAAAGAAATGAGTAGATTTACTGTTATGTTGCCTGAGGTATACTTTCTTGATAAATCCTTGGCTCTCAAAACAGAGTTTCCCAGGAAAATCCACCATAGGTAATAAGTTGATGAAGGCATGTACTACATTGCTTGCAATACTAAGGCATCATTCAAACTGTGCTCCTTATCAAATAAGCTGGTATGGGGCCATAATGGGATGCGGGTGGCACTGTGGTCTAAACCACTGAGCCTAGGGCTCAGAAGGTTGGCGGTTCAAATCCCTGCAACAGGGTGAGCTCCTGTTGTTCGGTCCCAGCTCCTGCCAACCTAGCAGTTCAAATGCGCGTCAAAGTACAAGTAGATAAATAGGTATATAAGTAGATATTTGTTGTTGTTTAGTCGTTTAGTCGTGTCCGACTCTTTGTGACCCCATGGACTAGAGCACGCCAGGCCCTCCTGTCTTCCACTGCCTCTTGCAGTTTGGTCAAACTCATGCTGGTAGCTTCGAGAACACTGTCCAACCACCTCGTCCTCTGTCGTCCCCTTCTCCTTGTGCCCTCCATCTTTCCCAACATCAGGGTCTTTCCCAGGGAGTCTTCTCTTCTCAGGAGGTGGCCAAAGTATTGGAGCCTCAGCTTCACGATCTGTCCTTCCAATGAGCACTCAGGGCTGATTTCCTTAAGAATGGATAGGTTTG
This sequence comes from Podarcis tiliguerta, assembly GCF_965153285.1. Classification (NCBI taxonomy): domain Eukaryota; kingdom Metazoa; phylum Chordata; class Lepidosauria; order Squamata; family Lacertidae; genus Podarcis; species Podarcis tiliguerta. The sequence continues at coordinate 60,826,455 of NC_139537.1, read as the reverse complement.
ATCTTCTTGTAGTCCATGGGACTCTCAAGAGTCTCCTTCAGCACCATAATTCAAAAGCATCAATTCTTCGGCAATCATCCTTCTTTATGGTCCAGCTCTCACTTCCATACATCACCACTGGGAAAACCATAGCTTTAACTATACAGACCTTTGTTGGCAAGGTGATGTCTCTGCTTTTTAAGATGCTGTCTAGGTTTGTCATTGCTTTTCTGCCAAGAAGCAGGTGTCTTTTAATTTTGTGACTGCTATCACCATCTTCATACCTCTAGCGGGAAGGTAAACGGTGTTTCCGTTAGCTGCTCTGGTTTCACCAGAAGCGGCTTAGTAATGCTGGCCACATGACCCGGAAAAACTGTCTGCGGACAAATGTCGGCTCCCTCGGCCAGTAAAGCAAGATGAGCGCCATAACCTCAGAGTCGTTCGTGATGGGACTTAACTGTCAGGGGTCCTTTACCTTTACCTTTTTATGGGGCCATGACAGCTTCATAAGAGCCGGTCCCCTTTCTAGTCATTTTGAACATCTTCAAATGGGAGAGCATGAAGGTGTGCTTGCCATGCTGGCTGGAGAGTTGGAATCCAACAACCTCTGGAAGGCCACAGGTTAGACACGCCTGCTTGTAGACAGCTCCCTCACATTACTGCAACCTTTCCCCATTTGACTGTTTGATGTCCCGTTGACCAATATAAAGTACAGCTGTTATTAACTGCCTCTTTGAGTTTATTTCCCCTCTTGACATTGTTTTGTTCTTCTGTAAGACAACCAATTTAAAAGGAAAAAAACTGTTGTGCTGGAGATAGTGTGAGAAATATTAATGTAAAAAGGTTCCCCCACCCCATCTTCCAGATTCAGGAGGTGTGATTCAAGTTTATATTAGTAGGAAAAGGAGTTACAGAGGTTATAAGTGATGTTCCCAAGAAAATACTTTCCTAGATGATGAAGATGAGAAGTCGTAGTATTAATAATAGTATTAGTAGTATTTCCAACCCACCCTTCACCATAAGGGCTGGTTACAGCAAATTTAAAATACAATGTTTAAAACAAATTATACTGCTTGAATGCAGGGCTGGCCCAAGACATGTTGGCACCTACATCAAACCACAAAATGGTGCCCTTTCTAGGGAAGAAAGTGTGAGTGGAGATCTATATCAGCAACAAGGGGGGAGGGCAATAAAGACTTACATCAGGAACAAGTGTGGGAGGAGACCAGCAGTTTTTCCTATTTGCCAAGTGGCCACTGTAGAGGCAGCATGGGGAGAGGGGAGGCTGCTGAGGAGGCAGAAGATCTGACCTCTAAGGAGTGCTACACAGCTGTTGCTGCTACCCCACTAGCAGCAGTGGGTGATGCATTATTTGGAGGCCCAATCTGCTGCCTTTGTGGATCCTGAGGCCTGAGGTGGTCACCTCAACTTGCCTCATGGGTGAGCCGGCCCTGCTTCAATGTCAGATACTTTAGATTGCGGTCCTGTAAACACTTACTTGGGGATAAGTCCTACTGAATTAAATGGACTTACTTCTGAGTAGACATTCATAGGATTTCACTGTTAGCGGATGGCCTAAACTAAACTACCCTACGAGAGATATATCAACGTTGAATTACCCACAGGCTCAGCTTTCTCCTTTCCAAACTATGTTCTTTACACGGCTCTTCTGTGACCTATTGCATCACCTTCCAAATCCTTTTTGCTTTAAGCTTCTTTATAACACTACTTCTGATCTCCATTTACTCTTGATATTGTTCCCTGCACTCTCTTGACAATTCCTGGGTCTTTGTCTGCTTTCTTTGTAGCTGTCATATTTATCTCTCATATGTTTGTGATAGGGGAATTTTTTACTATTGCAGGTTATAAGACAAGGATGTTTGCTGTCACCCCACTTATTTACACACCGCATAGAGCCTTTGGTGATTTCAAATGGAAGTAATCCAAAAATCAAGGGCATTTCTGCAGGAGATGAAGAATTAAAAAAATGCTGTATCCCAATAATTTTTTAGATATTGGCATTTAACTAAATATAGTAAGATCTCAGTGTATGAAAAACAAGGGATGGGGAAGCAGGTTTGTTTGGAATGTAACATATTTGGTTGAAGAAAGGAATCATTAAATATTTACAAATCTTTTATGAAACTTGTTCAATAATCATCTCTCTGTTGTCACTGGAGCCCTAACAGTGATGGTGGGTTTTTTGGGGGAGTGGTGGGAGAAGGCAACTACTGTATGTAAAGGCACATTCCCAGCCACATCAAGACAGGGGGGGGACATGTTTGTCTGAACTTGTGTAAGGATGCCGCCATTTGCATCACACCAGTTAAATGTGCATATAAATGGCAATGACATATGTACGGCCATCCTATGTATTTGTGAACCGTGATGCAAACTTGTGCATGATTACTCAGACATACACCCTGTTGTATGTACATAGGACTCACTGATTATGCACATACATTTATAGGTGTCTGTCACATTGCCCGCTTACAGTGGTGACCATGGGCATACTATCCTTTTGAGACATGCAGGTGCAAAGCAGCTATGCAAGGCTCTTACCATGTGGAAAAACCAGTCTGCTCTATTAAAAAGTAAAACCTGAAGCCTAATTCGATTACAGTAGAATTAGAATCAGAATCAGTTAATCCCCCCCCCCCGCTCTACATCAGACTTCCTCAACCTCGGTCCTCCAGATGTTTTTGGCCTACAACTCCCATGATCCCTAGCTAGCAGTGGTCAAGGATGATGGGAATTGTAGTCCCAAAACATCTGGAGGGCCGAGGTTGAGGAAGCCTGCTCTACATAACTGTTGCAATACAAATCTCTGCTTGCAATCCAACAACTACCAAAGAAGATGGGAAAGTGATCTGAAATGATGTGATAATGTAAAGCTGTCTTGGTTGTGTATGATTTTCTGCAAGAAAAGAAGTGCCTTGCTTAAAATTCCATTTTATTTTAAATACATTGTGTTTATCATTTCTAAGCCACTTCTTAAAAGTTGCCGAGTTATAATGCCTCAATACATTTGGGAAAAGAACATGCATGAAGATTTTTGAACAAAGGCTAGTGAATAGTGGACTGTCATCTCCAAATATTACGACTTCATACTATTCTGTCCAGTTATTATGGCTAGTGTGTCTTAATATTTTTAAGCATTAAACATTTAAAAGAAATAAAATATTTTCAGCAAGCTTGGGTTCTAAAATCTCTCAAACTGTTCAGCTGTTATGATTCTTGAAGCTTTGCTTTTCATGATATTACTGATGCCAACATCTTTGTTTGGGATAAACCAAAACTACTCTGTGTTTGAATTTGTCAACCCATTTCCCAAAATACCTCTTCACTTTTGACACCCCTAATGGAATCTTGTCCATTAAATTTTTGAATTGTGTACTCAGACTTCCCTCATCATCAGATGACTTTCTGTTTTAGGTGAAGTCCCTTTACTGTGTGGAGGTTGACTATATTGATGAGTGTGATTTTATTCAATATAAGTTCACTATACAGTGGTACCTCAGGTTAAGTACTTAATTCATTCCGGAGGTCCGTATTTAACTTGAAACTGTTCTTAACCTGAAGCACCACTTTAGCTAATGGGGCCTCCTGCTGCTGCTGCGCCGCCGGAGCCTGATTTCTGTTCTCATCCTGAAGCAAAATTCTTAACCTGAAGCACTATTTCTGGGTTAGCGGAGTCTGTAACCTGAAGCGTATGTAACCTGAAGCGTATGTAACCTGAAGCGTATGTAACCTGAAGCATATGTAACCTGAGGTATCACTGTATATACAAATTTTCATATGATTATGGAAACATCTGAAATTTCAGCACACCCCTAATTTTTATTCATGTTTAGGGAGGCTCCTCATTTTCAGGAGCTAATAACACTGAATTGTTTAATGCTGTTTCACGTCTTACCTACTTGCATCTGTGTGCTGCCCTTGCCCAACCTCTTCACAGTTTAATTCCATATAATATCTCTGACCCTTTTATCCACCTACTCTTTGGCTGATTCATATAGGTCCTCTTGCCTTTCTTATGTTCTCCCCACTCTTCCCCCCTCCATGTCTCCTGTGCCTTTATGATGAGAACATTCCCACCCAAACATCTAAAACCCTTTATTTGTTGTCACATTGCCTTTTCAGCTTCTGATTTTATCCTCAACAGTTCCATCAAGACAGTTGCTCAACTGGGAGTCACGAGTTTTGCCATCATCATGATTACTGAGGAGGTTGGCTCATTTAATGCTAAATTTCAAATGGTCTTTGCTGTCATATATGCCAACCAGAATGGGGCGAACAATTCAGAACAAATAATTTATTTGTCAAATGTATTCACTTCCATTACTCATGGGACATCTATGAGCAAAACAGTGTTTTCTCTCAAATATGTAATGCTTCTAATTTCTTGTGTTCCTCAGTTACTTTTCCCATCTCCCTAATATATTTAAGGCTTATGGTTTGTTTGAACAGGCACCTCTGGGAAGTCTGAAGTTCTACCTCTAGGACTCAAGCAGGATAGATGTTGAAACTGAATGTCTTTGCACAAAGGTGCTCAGTTGCAAAGCTTCCTGAGTTTTTCCTAATGATCTTTTATACATGTAAACTGCTTAGAAGCCACCTTGGCAATTAAGCAGCCTCTGACCCTGTCTCTCAAATAAATATGAGAGCAGATCACTTTCATGCACTTTAACATGAGTTTGGAAAGGGCTGTATGGTCAGCTGTTAATTATTTAGGTAAGGCTCATCACCAGAGGTGGCTATGAATGATTGTGCATGAGATATTTCCATTCAGACAAACAACTGCGAATGAGATCAAAGTTGTTCTTCCTGGCATCATTGTATCATGGTTCTCTATTTTATTCTCCTTACAATGTTCATGAGACAGTGGCAGCTGGTTTTTTTCCTTGTGTACCCAACTACCAAGGGTAGCTAAGCAGCGGTAGTAAAATCTGGGAGAGAGGAGAGGTTAGGAACATGGTACAACTAGGAATAATGCCTGTGTATCACACTTGAAGACAATATAGCAGCCTAAAAGCCTTGTCAGATGCGTGCTTGGAAAAAATTCACTTGCTATGCACAGTATTCAACAAAATAACTTCTGCTTGAAAAAATGACTTTCACCCTCTCCCCTCACACCCTCACAGATTTACTCCAGGGAATGGGGAGACTCCTGAAACAGATTTAGGGGGCACACAAGAGGATGAGAGAGGGAAAGTGTTCCGTAGAGTATGGAGAAATACTTGTGCTGATGGAATGTTTGCCTTAGCTCTATGCTGGATTTCACCCTGTTTATTTGAGGAAAAGCAGCAAGATTGAGCTTAGCTTCACACATTGCAGAGAATGTAGCCACACTGCATATGTTTAAACAGATGTTTGTAAATCAGAATGTTAGCTAGAGTCACACCCATCTACCTGGTCACACACCGAGGGAGCAAGCTCCAGAGCAGGTATGAAAGGAAGTCCTCCCTGTCTGGAGCCACATTCCCCTGTGTATCCATTCTAGGCAACAGGAAAATGTTGTACTTGACTGCTCTAGTAATAATACACCCCACAGTTTCCAGGAGTTCTGGGTGCTTAACCAGGCCTTCTCAGTAGTGGCGCCCTCCTTGTGGAACGCCCTCCCTTCAGATGTCTAGGTAAAGGTAAAGGTAAAGGTACCCCTGCCCGTACGGGCCAGTCTTGACAGACTCTAGGGTTGTGCGCCCATCTCACTCAAGAGGCCGAGGGCCAGCGCTGTCTGAAGACACTTCCGGGTCACGTGGCCAGCATGACATCACTGCTCTGGCGAGCCAGAGCCGCACATGGAAATGCCGTTTACCTTCCCGCTAGTAAGCGGTCCCTATTTATCTACTTGCACCCGAGAGTGCTTTCGAACTGTTAGGTTGACAGGCACTGGGACCGAACAGCGGGAGCGCACCCCGCCGCGGGGATTCGAACCGCCGACCTTTCGATCGGCAAGCCCTAGGCGCTGAGGCTTTAACCCACAGCACCACCCACGTCCCCCAGATGTCTAGGAGATAAAGAATTACACAACTTTTAGAAGACATCTGAAGACCCTGTATTGTGAGGTTTTGTCCTTCTAACTGTCTAAGAGCTGAAGGAAGGGCTCCACACATTTGCCCTCTGGCACAGAGCCACTTCCTTTGTTCCCTTCGTTGTTGGCATCCATCTGTCTCAGGAGACAATGGAAGAATGCACCTTTGATAGGACAGGCAAAGTTGGAGAGTTACAGCGCATGCTGATACGGGAGAGACGTGCTTTATTGCAGGTGGGGAAGATTAAGGCGTTGGGTTGTGTTGATGCAGGTGGGTCATGGTGTTTCTTCTCTGTGTGCTCCTCCCAGCGGTCATTCCTCCTCCGGTCACCTGCCTGCCTGCCTCCAGGCAGTCTCTTCTCTTAACAACCCATCTTTAGTGGGTCATTACCAGGCTGGCTTGGCTATTTCAACAATTGAATCTGTGCTGGATCCAGGAATTAGAAGAGGGGCTCAGGCATATAGCCTACTCTGCCCCCTCAGCTCTTAACACTGAGCTAGATGGACCTTTGGTCTCTCTAGCAGGGTTTTCTTTCTGTTCCTTTTTGCTGTTGGCAAAGGGCCCTCCCCACCTCTTTTTCAGATACATATTTTTGAAACTGACGATAGCACTGACTGCACAATTTTGTCTCATAGAAGATACAGACAACAAACCTGATCCATCGTAGTTTTTTTTAAAAAAGGTATTAGGGCCAAAAATCCTGAAATACAAACACACATTAAAAATAGTGCACAGCTGAGACCCTTACTTGCCTTTGTGTTTGGCTTTTTTGGGGTTCTAGGCTCCTTTGTAGGGCTGAGCCTACATTTCTGTTAGATTGACAAGGCTATCTAAGGGAGTTGCTTTATAAACTTCTTGAAAAGAGTTCAACCTTTAGCTAGCTGGTGCATTCCAACAGGCTATAACACAATGTATAACAGCTCTTTCATTAACGAGCCTTCCAGGTGTTTTAGATTTCAACTCTCATCAGGCAAGCTGGGCTGTCTGGGCTGATGGGAGTTCAAGATATCTAGAAGGCACCAGTTTGGGGAAAGCTGATGTGTAATCTGTGCTCTCTTCAGCTGTAGAGGAGGCATAAAGGTAAATAAAATAATCTCAATGATTAATTCTTTCTAGTGCAGTTAGTGGCATGTACTGGAAAAATAATTTACTTGACTACATAAAACTTAGGCTATGATCCTAAAATACTTTGAAGGAATTAATTTCCATTGAAATAATTGGGACTTGCATTTAAGTAAATGAATGAAGATTTGAGCTCATTTGAGTCTACTAACAACCACTGAGTTGAATGGGGCTTATTCCCATTTAAGCCTGACTGGCTCATTTGAAATATTGTGGTGCTCCTAATCCTATCTATGGGATTTTGTTGTGTTTGAGGATTAATAGGATAATAATTTGCATGTTGTGTTACATTTTTTTTTTTTAAAGTTCTCCTCATCTCGAAATGTGTGGTAGGTTTCATACCTTCAAGGGAAGAAAATGATTGTGTCACACATATAGCAAAATGGGCTTTGATAAAGCCAAATGTTTCCTTGTAATCAAGCAAATAGGCAAAATGGTTGTTGTTCTCCATATAATTTGAAGTAGGTTTTTTGATCTAGAGTACAGTATGTGAAAGGGAATATCCCCGCAGTGTGAAAAATTATTTACTTCTTTTCTGCAGGAATATAGAAAAACAGTGGGAAGGGATGGGGGAACTGAAGTCAAATGAATGCATTCCCTTCAGTGTGAGTGCTCCAGGTTTTTATTTTTTATTTTGCAAAGGAGAGGGCTGTGTACAAAGAGAAACCCACCCTAAAGCGAAAGTTGGAGCCTGCATATTGAATTGAGCCCTTGTATTGCTTTTGTGCTGTGTAGTAAAAGTCTCTGATTCATGAGTACATAATTGCAGCTTGGAATTAAGGGTATGGAGTGTAGCTGTTTCATTTCAGACCAGCCGAAACTCTGTCCCAGTATAAATAGGCCTGAGCTTTTAAAGAAAAGTGAACTGAACAGGGTCAGATTGATATACAAAACTGAACACAAAACAAATGCCAGCACCTAGCAGGCTTACTGCTAAGCTGGAAAACTCTGCACAATATGACACAAAGGTGTTATATGCATGGACACATGAACATTAGAAATTGTGTCTGCCAGTTCCTCCCTCCACAGTTAGTGTCTATGACTAGAGGCAACTTCTAAATGCCTTGTCCTCCACACAAGCTTTCTTTGGGTTTTATTGACAAGACTGAGAAGATCTTATAGAAATCAAAACATTATTTGATGACAGTTAAATTTAACATTTATCAGGATTTTGAAGCTATATTTCTGCCACAGAACCAGGAACCTAAGTATAGATATGTTGCTGTTTATTGGATCTGACTGCCCTCTGCTTGGCCACCATTGCTGTTTTTACATTAGCACCACGGGCAGCCATTAGGTTGGGTGTAGGATTGCAGCCACATTTATTTATTTTGTACAATTAAACTACAAGAAATCCATATATAAATGAAATTTCAGAATAGTACCCAAACATATTTAACATCCTAATTCATGCCATGGAAAAGCTCCTATATTAGTTCAATTTCAGGCTGTATCTAGCATTCATATGTTCAATTACATAGTATTTTATAGTGATTTCCTTTTATATTTATAGGAGAGAAAGCTATTTGTGATACAGATCCCCTCCCCCTCATTCCAGGTCAGATACAGATAAACACTCTCACCTGACCTTAAATATATTCACTTGCTTTTTGAGAAAAAGGAGGCCATATAATTGAGACAATAAGCCCTTTAATTTGCCTCTATTGAAAACCAGAATTGGGAAAGAGGACAGCTATAATAGAAGAAGAGGAGGAGGAGTTTGGATTTGATATCCTGCTTTATCACTACCCTAAAGAGTCTCAAAGCGGCTAACATTCTCCTTTCCCTTCCTCCCCCACAACAAACACTCTGTGAGGTGAGTGGGGCTGAGAGACTGTGACTGGCCCAAGGTCACCCAGCAGCTGCATGTGGAGGAGCGGAGACGCGAACCCGGTTCCCCAGATTACGAGTCTACCGCTCTTAACCACTACACCACACTGGCTCTTTTTACTTCTCCTTATTGATCTATAAAGCTTCTTTAGTTGAAAATATTGAAGCCACTGTAGAGAGTTCCTCCTTAATTTTCCAGTTGACTTCTTTTATTTTTATTTATAAAAGTGTTAATATCCTGCATTTCCATTTACAAGAACATGTAAACACATGTAAAAACACGTTAAACACATGTTTAACACAAATGTTAAAACAAAAGAAAGTATAGCATTAATACATACCACATATATCAATAATCTATTACTTGTGAAGGTGACACCATTTACTTTCAGGTTTATCCTTGGCAGTGCTTTCCATAGTTCAAAGATGGCTGTCATTAAATTTGTAAACATCTCATCCTGAATGCTAAAACAATGACAAGTTTCCTCACCTCTTTCATTCCAATTCCATATGTTTCTGCCTTGAGATTCCAGATAATATAAATCTGGGTGTAATGATGAACTGAGTGGACAACCAAAGCATCAGTAAAACAGTACTGATAACATAAATTTTCTCTGGCTTCTTTTGACGTTCTATTGTTATCATAAGGATATGGTTCTATCTTGGCTGGATCAGTGATGGCACTAGCCCAGAGACATCATTGTGAAGGCAGGACGTGGGACAGGCTAAGTTGACATCAGACTTACTTATACACATAACTGGTGCCTCAAGTAATGTGCACATTATATAGAGGACGGATCCTGTAGAAAGTGTGCATATATTTAAGTTGAGTCCTGTACACTGTGTAGATGCTCACGTAAAGTAGCTAAAATGCATCTTGTCAGGGAATGTATAAAATGATGTTGATTTTTGGGTGGTGTGTAAAATCCTAGTAAATCAACAGCTTTCCATGCCATGGCATTCCACTCATGAATTGTTTCTCATAAGAAAAGTGCATTTCTAAAATGCCATCATTGGAATAGATGTTTTGAGTTTGTTTGTCTGTCTGTTTTGCCTTCAAGCAATTTGCTCTAGTGATCAACTTTCTTGAGACTTCCACACTGGGAAGACATTCCACTAGTTCACAGTAACACTGTGATTGATTTGCATATTAATTCTAGAATAAGAACAAATTGATTTTTTAATGAAGAAAATTGACTGGGGAGTGGGAAATGCTAATGTGTTCTGTATTAATTTAACTGTTGTACTCACCCATTCTTTCTAAATGACTACATAATATTAATATAACTTTTAGAAACAAGTGAATAGAGGTTCTTCCAAAAGAGTTTGCTAAATCATCTTGAAGGACTGCTTATATACTCATTTGTAGTATGAGTAGACCTGGGTAGGGATGCCTCCCATATTAGGGTGGACAATTTGCATGCAGTATGGACTGCAGGGGTCCCGAAAATTGGATGCTAAATAATCATGGAGCTTTCTAGATAGAAAATTCAAGGCTCCAGCTATGGTTGTCCCAAAGTAGGGATCCTGGCAGTGCCTCTGTTGTACTTTGTTAGAGGAAGTAGTTGTAGGATTTTTCTGCTACATTTCAGTGCCACTACTGTACACGGGCAGAAGGCATTCTTGGTACTAACTACCAGCATCACAGGGATCTAGTGACACAAGATCCCTTTATTACATTGCATCACACCTTCCATCCATCATAGAATTCAAGGACTTCCAGAGTAGGGTCCTATCCAGGCACTGGGCAGCCTGAATCTACATGGCTTCAGCACAGTGGCTGCATCATGTGCTCTTGGAACAGGCAAAAGGTAGGATGGTGCAAACTTAAATACACAGCGGTACCTCGGGTTACATATGCTTCAGGTTAATATGCTTCAGGTTACAGACTCCGCTAACCCAGAAATATTACCTCGGGTTAAGAACTTTGCTTCAGGATGAGAACAGAAATCGTGCAGTGGCGGTGCAGCGGCAGCAGGAGTACCCATGAGCTAAAGTAGTGCTTCAGGTTAAGAACAGTTTCACGTTAAGAACAGACCTCCAGAACGAATTAAGTTCTTAACCCGAGGTACCACTGTATGTGACTTATGGGGCCAATGTACCTTTCTGCAGCTTTGCTATAGCTGTTCACTGAAACCCTTTCTCTTAGGGGTCTGTGCTGTGCCTGCTGTGTCATTTCACTCCACCTGGCCGTGTAAAGCTTTTATGTTTGGCCTAGTTCCTTACACTAAACAACTCACCATACAGGCAAGGACTGAGCTATTCTCAAAGTGCCCAGCTCCTCAGTCCAGCTTACCAGTTGCTTGCTTGACAGGCTTCCTGTCTGACCATGTGGCTCGTAGGTACCTGCTTACCTGTAGATCATAATCAATGCTGACTGTGGCTGTTAGCAGTTCAGTTAAATGCACTGCAAAATTTAAGAGAGAAAGAGAGAGATCCGTGAGGTGTGGGGTGTACAGAGACCCGGCCTTTGAGAATTAACATATTCATAACTGACTTTGTAGGCACAGAGCTATCATTCTGTTTGTGTGCAACTTCTTTTGTCAGGAGAGCCATCAGTGAAAAACACTTCATTTTCTAATTTCCCCCACCCTTTCCCCCGCATCATTAACACCACGGCATGCCAGGAGAGCTCTGTGTCACAAAACATAAGTTGGAGGGGATACTGAAGTAGCCTTCTGTTTAAGTTTCAAGTTCATTGGCTTTTTTCCAAGTCCTTGTGAATTTCATTTGTGTTCAGATATGAGATCTGTTCACGACATTTCCCTCTCCCTCCCTTCTGCCATCAGTGTTAATTGCTGGGTGTCTGCGATGCGGTGAGGAACTGATACTGTATAAGTGCTCCTATTGCTAACACTACTCTTTTAAAATAAGATTTCCCCCCCTCACTGAGATAAAAAATTAAAAACATTTGTATAGAGTTGTGAAAGTGAAGATGCCCAGGGCATGCTCATGAAGGGGCTATCAGGCTGAGAGAACACCATGGTTCTATTTTTCTTTTCTGGGGTAACTTTTGCTTTTTTAGTGTTAAAGATGGCTGGCTGCTTTGCTTTGACAAATGTATTAAATAACTAAATAAAACAAAGAGTTCACTATAACAACATTGGTCTTTTTAGATGCTGAGAATAAGCTTTCTTGTTCCAGTAAATGACAAATGGTTATCATTTTTCAATAAACAAGTTCCAGTTTTGTCTCTCCTGTTTTCTGATATCTAATCTCAAGAATCCTCGTTGTGGTTAAGATATTAATTTGCTGTGGGGACAATCCTATGGCAAGAAGCACCGGGATGGGCAGCTTAGGATGCAGGAGATCTCTGGTTGAGTGGGCGCTAAGTCCTCAGCCCAGGCTCAGCCCAAGATATGTCAGTGTAACTTGCTCATTCTGGCTCAGCAGAGGCTCAGATGGCTGAACCAAGGCAACTTTAGTTCCCCAACAGGGCAATCCAGGGGTGGGACCAGATTGGGGGGGGGGGGAACCTTAAACTAAGCCTGTTCAGCTTGATCACATGACCAAGCAATCTAGCGTAGAACACTATTTAAAAGGCTTATTTCCCTTCTCTCAGGCTTAGGCCAGTGTGGTGTAGTGGTTAAGAGCAGTAGTCTCGTAATCTGGTGAACTGGGTTCGCGTCTCCGCTCCTCCACATGCAGCTGCTGGGTGACCTTGGGCCAGTCACACTTCTTTGAAGTCTCTCAGCCCCACTCACCTCACAGAGTGTTTGTTGTGGGGGAGGAAGGGAAAGGAGAATGTTAGCCGCTTTGAGACTTCTTCAGGTAGTGATAAAGCGGGGTATCAAATCCAAACTCCTCCTCCTCTTCTTCTATAATAGCTCTTCCTTTATGCCAACTTGTTGTGCATTATGTCTATTATTAGGAATAAAAAAGAATCTTAGTGTATATTCCACTTCTTTGGTTGATTGTTTTGCTGAAGTCCACTTTTCTTGATGATTGCATGGGACCAATTTATAGTCATACCTGGGTTCTCAAACGTAATCTGTTCTGGAAGTCCGTTCAACTTCTGAAACGTTCAGAAACCAAGGCACGGCTTCCAATTGGCTGCAGGAGCTTTCTGCACTCAAGCAGAAGCCCCGTCGGACATTTGGCTTCATAAAAACATTCAGAAACTGGAACACTTCTGGGTTTTTGGCGTTCGGGAGCCAAAATGTACGAGTACCAAGGAGTTTGAGAACTAAGGTACAACTGTATATGGTAGAATGTTCCTACTACTTTTTACATTCCCAACACAAAAGTGCCAGTTATTTAACTATGCTATTAGGAATACTTCTGAAAAGCATCCTTTTGAAACATTTTATCACTATTGTGTGCGTATGAGAGGATGAGTTCAGAGTTCAGTCTTCCTGTTGCAAACATGTTCTGTGTACTTCTATAAGCCAATCATTTTTATAGATGATTTTAGATGCATTCCTTTAAAATGCTGTAATTCATTGTAGAGTTTTGTGCATAGGTATCCTATAGGGACATTTCCTTCTGCATAATTGTGCCCTAGTCTGTGGCCCAGACTGGTATAGTGAATGTTAGATTTTTAATATTATGCCAGCTGGGAATGTTATGCATGAGAAAATGCGGAATCTACCTAATGAATAGAGTTTACCTAATGTGTGCCTTTTGCTAAGAAAGAGTTAAGTGAAGCATTTATACCATATAAACTTTGCTCTTTTGCATTAAAATGTTTTTATTCATGTTGAAGATTTCTCTTTCACCCATGGCTATTGTTTGTCAGTAACAGCTAGCTTTTGTGAAGTTAATAAATGTGCATAATAAGGACATAAAGGTATGGGGAAGTAATACTGTAATCCTTTTGTTTGGATAATCAGTCTAATGTATGCAAATTAAACCTTATTAGTACTAGGGTTTTGTGTCTGCTTATCAAAATGTGCCATTTTCATGAAAATTGGAAGTCCATTATATAAAGTTATTATTAACAATCATTTAGGAATTATATACGGTATGCAAATTAAAGTTGATTACAACTAATTAAGGGCTTTCTTTGTTATTTGACCTTGTCTGCTTTTTATGTAAATATGTTTCTTTTGGTCTGGCATATTTTTAGACTCAGAAAAGTATATTAAGACAAGTTATATTATGTATTTTAATATTTTTTTGTGTATGGCATCAAAAGCCCCTTGCCATTGTCTAGGCACCTTGTTCTTCACCAGCTTGTACAGACAGATGAGAGTCTGATGCACTTAGCTGGAGGTCTGGGGACTTTGCTTCAAGACTGTATACTGTCAGTGAGAGGGGACAATCACAGCTCCAAGGACCTTCAGCTGAAATTGATCTATAATCCACCATGAAACATAAACAGTTTTCATGCCAGAATACCCTTTTGTTCCACACTTTATTGAACAGAGTAAGGCTATGAGATACCGATCGCCAGATAAAACTAAGCAATAAATGATCATTCACCCTATTTGCAAGGTGCATTGCAGAATGTAATAGTTCAATGCCTATCTTGTTGAAACCATTCATCTAAGAACAGATGCTTGTTAACTTTTAAAACATAGCACACCCGGTAACAACAAATCACCTTTAGCAAGGGCTGTTAGAAGTATCAAAATCAGAATGCGAAAGTGTAATTGGAGTTGTGCCAGGCTGAGGGAGGGGCTCAATATATATAATAAATTTATTTTACCTACCATACCCTGCATGTTTCTACGTATTGCAGAGGTGGTGAATTAACTGACATGTTAGCCAGTTAACCTAGCATGAAGGGCATGCAATAGCTGCCATATTGCCGGCACATCAAAGATAGGTAATCAATATCTTAATGATTCCCATTGTCTTGAAATCTCAGTGAAAAAACCAAAACAAAAAAAGCCTCAAACCAAAAAAACCAACCAACAGAGAAGTCTGCAGACATCAATGAGGGAAGGCATGGAGCATATCACTTATTCTACTTATGTTGCATTGTATTTTGACTGTACATTTTTAAATCGTATTTTGAATTGTTGTAACCCTTCCCGAGACCTTAGGATGAAGGGCAGGTAATATTTTAAAATACACCTACTCCTACTAATTTTGTCTTAATGGCTGCATTTACATGCAACACTAATTACTTGTTTATATGTCCTCCAAAACTCGCACCCTCTCCTTTCTCCTGCACACCTGTGAAAAGATAGGAAGCTCATACTTGTATTTGACTAACTGTGGTTTAGTGTGCCATCTGAATCCTAAACTGCGGTTAATTTGAACTCTGCTTAGTGAACAGAAGCCAGCTTCATAACCTATGGTTTGAAGTTGACTTGTTTCCACCACCATTGCACCAACCAGGCCTTTGGTTGATTTGATTGACATCCTATGCCCTTTTAAAATGTGGGGTTTTTTTGCGGGGTGGTGGTGGGAGGGAGGGAGGGAGAGAGAGGTGTGTGTGGGGGAGAGGAATATTAATCACTTATTGTGCAAGTTTGGATAACACTGCAAGCAGTAATTAATCTAAGATGGAAGTGAAAGCTTTCAAACTCCTCCTTAAGGGCAGACCAGGTTTAGGATGAAGTATACAAGCTTGTGGTGTGACTCGACTTGTTCTTATACAAAACTATGGTTTAACATTACATCCAACCTGGAATGTGATACAGTTGCTGTGATATTCTGCTTCAGAAGTACAGAGGTGAGCAAACTGAAGCAAGACATGGGCCCTGCCCATAGGTTAATGTGACTAAGAGTGGGTTTCAATGTCTTTGTATGTCCCTTTGGCTGTGTAAATATTATCATTTACTCTGTATCCAGTGCATCACTGCCACTGCTTCTGAAGCCATGTGCACACAACAATAGCCACAATCCAATCCTGTAGCTTCTTAAAAAACACTACTGTTAGATGTGTTTCCCCTCAAAACAGTTTCCATTCGAACTGAAAATGTAAGGTACATTAACTTCACAGTTGAACTGAGGTGTGTACATTTGAGACAGCTGTTGCGTGTGCACAACATTTCCTATATATTTATTTTCTGTTAACCTGACACAAGTTGCCAAAGTGCTTCTGGCCTTTGTTCTCCTTTCTTGTTCCCAGAACCAGCAACTCCTGTTACTTGCAGAATGACTGGGATCTTCCACGTGATCCTCAGAGAGCGAGAGAGGCTCAAAGACAACAAGACAACAAGAATTAGGTAGGCTGAGCCCATTTAGCCCCCTACCCTATTTCATCCCTGGATTGCCCACATGTGCACTAGACACAGTACACTATAACCAATGAGAGCTGGAAAGGTATGACAATGTAGCTGTGGATGTCTGGAAACATTATACTGATAATGATTGTTCCCATAGCACCTTTTGTAGTAGTACCATTTTTATCTCATAACCAAAACCAACAGTTGAAAAAAAGAGTAATTTTCCCCAACAGCCTACAAAAATATTAATGTATATGGATTAAAGGAATGTAGTCAGAAGCATGTAAGGTAAGGGTTCAGTGAAGCTAGTGGAATATAAAGTATGAATGTCAGATGGCTTTCTGTAGGAAAGGTATTCCAGAAATAATCTTATACTGGGGGTAGCCAATGTGGTACCCTCCAGATATTGTTGAACTCCCTTCAAACCCTGCCAGCGTGACCAAATATCAAGCATATTGCAGTTGTGGAAGGAACCCCATGGGGCAACTATAGCAGCAAAACCAGATGCCTCCATCTGCCCCAGTTGCAATGAATCAGGCATAGGCAAACTTGGCCCTCCAGATGTTTTTGGCCTACAACTCCCATCATCCCTAGCCAACAGGACCAGTGGTCAGGGATGACGGGAGTTGTAGTCCCAAAACATCTGGAGGGCCGAGTTTGCCTATGCCTGCAATAAAACATGTCTCTTCCATATTGCTCTGTATGCCCCCAGAAGGCATTGTAACTCTCCAATGGTTTGACCTTGCTCCTGATGGCGCACACTTTCATTGTTTCTCGAGACAGATGGATGCCAACAAAAGTCCAGCAACGTCTGGAGGGCACCATACTGGTGAAACCTTCCTTATAAACACTTACCTGGGTACAATAGCCATGGAAACTGTAGATAGATTTGATGAGTTAGAAATGGTCTATTTAAGAGAATTGTGTCAAGCAGGTCATTGTGACATTTGTACAGAAGAGCAGAGTTTATGAAGAGGCACCTGAAAGTCATTGTAATTGCTTAAGAACAGTTGCTCATTTGCATTACAAAACAGCATGGACAGCAGAAGTATTACAAGTGAAGGCTAAAAATAAAATAAAATAAAATAAAATTCCAAACTCCTGAACTCTTTTAATTCAATCAGAATTTAATATGCAATTAAAACTAATTATCTCATAATGAATGTAGAGACACATGATTATTGCATCATTTCCATAAGAGACTTGCATATTAACTTGTATAATTTTTTGGTTTCACAATGGAGGTGGAGGGTTAGATGATTTTGTCTCCCAAATGCCTGCATTTTCTTCATGACCTTGTTTGTGGTGGTGATTGTACTGCTGGGAAGGCATCTCAAATGAATTTAGGCAGCTGCAGTATTAAAAGTAGATTTCTTTGAACAGAAATACACTTTAAATGTTGCTTTTCTCCATCGGCTTCAATAAGCAAAATCAGAACTTTGTGATGGATAAACCCAGCTGCTCGAAAGTGTAAAGAGAAGGAAGTGATTTGAAGAACAACCCACAGATAAGCAGATGCAAAAAATAAATAAATACTGTACCTCCTTGGTAGCATTGAGAAGAACATTGAGATAATATGGAAAAACATGAAAGAAGGTAATACAGATATCAGAATAGCCTCCCACAATCCTTGTGTGGGTAGCCTCTTAGTACTTCTAATGAGAACAGAGATGTTTTGGAATGCAAAGCAGGAAACATTGCTATCTGAATTTATTGCTGCGTCTCATTTAAGATCCTTTCATTTCCTATTGGCAAGGCTTCATTTTAGGAAACCTGATTAAAACTAAATAGTCAAAACTCCCCTTGTGCATCATTCCACTCTTTTGTGTATAACAGATTGCGTGTTGCCCTATGATCTAGGACCATTCTGTGTTAACCACCCTCCCCCATCTGTATAAAACTTTTATCTTAATAATACTCCCATTCACTTGCATCTTTGTCTATCAGAATGGTTTGGATGGTCACTTTTTGGATATTTGAAGCCAATACTATACATGTGTTTCCATCTGTAAACCATAAGGAACTACAGTGGTACCTCAGGTTAAGTACTTAATTCCTTCCAGAGGTCCGTTCTTAACCTGAAACTGTTCTTAACCTGAAGCACCACTTTAGCTAATGGGGCCTCCTGCTGCTGCCGCCCGATTTCTGTTCTCATCCTGAAGCAAAGTTCTTAACCTGAGGTACTATTTCTGGGTTAGCGGAGTCTGTAACCTGAAGCGTATGTAACCTGAAGCGTATGTAACCCGAGGTACCACTGTATAAACACGATAAGTAACTTCAGGGAAGACTTTGGGTTTGTGAGATGATCCCTGAAACCCATGTGTTGATTACCTCACTTACTATGCAGAAATATCTAAGGTGGAACAGTTTGGCAGCTGGGAAACTCTTTTTCAATATTTATTAATGGTATAACCTTTTAAAGAGTAATACTTTATTATTTGTGGCTTTAGTATAACTTTAATATGGGCCTCTTCAGGCTTGATGCTTAGTTATGCAGGTCTGCCATGTTTGACAAAGCATATTGTAAACCTAAAGGTAAAGGTACCGCTGACCATTAGGTCCAGTTGTGGACGACTCTGGGGTTGTGGCGCTCATCTCGCTCTATAGGCGGGGGAGCTGGCATCTGTCCGCAGACAGCTTCTGGGTCATGTGGCCAGCATGACTATGCCACTTCTGGCAAACCAGAGCAGTGCACGGAAATGCCGTTTATTGTAAACCTAGACAACACCAAAATAATGATATAGGTCATCCCCTAGAGATATGGTTTTTTCAGACAAAATAATCAAAATGCCGTATTTTTCGCTCTATAAGACGCACCAGACCACAAGACGCACCTAGTTTTTGGAGGAGGAAAACAAGAAAAAAATATATTCTGAATCTCAGAAGCCAGAACAGCAAGAGGGATCACTGCGCAGTGAAAGCAGCAATCCCTCTTGCTGTTCTGGCTTCTGGGATAGCTGCGCAGCCTGCATTCGCTCCATAAGACGCACACACATTTCCCCTTACTTTTTAGGAGGGAAAAAGTGAGTCTTATAGAGCAAAAAATACGGTATTTAATATTGTAATTATGAACAAACAGTTCAAAACAGCCCCAAAACTTGTTGCATATCAGTTGTGATCTGCTCCAGTGATTGACTGAATTGCTATGATGTCATTCTAAGACTGTATACATATGATACCTTTCATTAAAGCACATTTGAAGCAAAGAATTGTGGGCATTGTAATTTGCCCCTCACAGAGGTACAAGGTGTGCCAACTTGAATGAAATATGGAGAGAGGCAGGTAAGCCCTGCCCTGCACCCCCCATTTGAATGGCAATACCCATCAACTTCGATGGGGCAGTGCCCTCAAATATTTTATTGGGGTTAAGGGACCTCAGTTGGCTCCTATGATTCCTAGCAACCTTTAACAAACTACAGAATTCTTTGGGCAGGAGGAGAGGATGTGTTTTGAATTTGCTCTAAAGTTATAGCGTGTACCAAATCCCTAGAATGAAATTTCAGTGACATAATTTCAAGTAACAATGTGGTTGTTATGAGAGAAGTGAAGATTATTGTGAGGAAGGGAGAATTAGAAAGACTGTGTCAGCAGGCAGAAATGTATAGGAGAAGAAAGGGGAGAACTGTACCCTTGTTGATTGTTGCATGTGAATAGTTATGCAAGTGTACAGCTCAACAATTTGTTACAAATGTACACAGGTTGCACACTTGTTGAATGTAATGTGTGCACATACCTTAATGCAGGGCATAGTATGTAGAATGAGAAGCAAGGTCATACTTTTAGCTCCCTCCTCCAAGATTACATTTTTTCTTTCACCAACAGCATATTGCAGCTATGGAGTCTATAGAGGACAGTTTCTGATGGGTACGTCATCTACAATGGGGGAAGGCGAATACAAGCCAATTGCCCTATCTTTCCCTCCCCCTATGAAACGAAAAAGGCAATCCATAAACATGTGTGATGATGCCTCATACACTGTCTTCATAATAGACAAATGAAAGTAGGCAAAGAGCGTATATATTATTCATTTTGATATATAACATTATGGAGTAGCTTTAGAATGTGGAACAAGTTTTGTAATAGGGTGAAAATAGGGCGATAACTGTCACCGTAATGGGTTGATCTCTTTCTGCTTAATTTTCTTTTAAGATTCCATTTTGCAACAGAGGAGAGCAGCTCCGTAGTTTGTGTTTCAGGACAAGTGTTTCTATTTCCCTCCCAATTAGATTGTCAACCTTTGATCTTATGTCTTATCAAGCCCCTTCCCTTTCCGCTATCCTGGAATGTAATAATTGCTCAGCAGTGCTACAAAGTATTTCAGCTTTAAAGAACACCATGATTTATCTAAGTATTTGTTTGCAGGGGAGCACTGGGTCTTCAAGTCTGGGTAGGAGGAATCTTATGTTGGATACCTACCCAGCCTGTCACTGAGGACACATTTATCACAAGCATAAATTTTCATACGATCATTGGAGAAGATGTTTGAATGGAAATAGCATGAAGCCTTATCAGCTAAATAACAATGCATATTAGAACACCCATTACATATCTGTAGGCATTAATTTATGTTGGAAGAACTGGAGCTCCACAGAACAGGCAGACTTACTAAATTGACAGATCACCAAGAGGGTTATGGGCTCTAACAGGAACATGGTTATTAAATAATGTATTAATAGATGGTCTGTAGTTGCTAGGAATGAATGAATGAATCTATCATTTTTGCTTCTCTCGGTTTCTCATTTCTAGTTTAGTTCACCCGATTTCCACATCAGTTTGCAGTGTTAAAAAAAAGTGTGAAAATTCATATGCATTTTTATGGGTGTTTTGCCTAATGTACACATTTTTGCAAGCTGTTTTCTTAATACATTAATTTCATTAATAGCATTTGTGTGTGTGTGTGTGTACTTTCTATTAATAAATACATTTTTCTGTGCATGTCTTTTGGTATCACAAAAACTGGAAAAGTGTGAATTTCAATTGATAGCTACATTTCAGTTTACAGGTTGGTTTGCAAATGCAAATTAGGGAGGTTTGCATGAAAACTGAGAACTGAGCTTGGTTGGGGGTATTTAGCTGATTGCGATGTGGCTTATTTGTGTGAGGGAGGTGGGCTAGGTTGTTGGATCAGGTTAGCCATATTGATTTGTATGTTGTTGGAGAGGATAGGTCATTGTCCTGTTGTACTGCATATGTAATAAAGGGGAACCACTCTGGGGTGAAGGCATCCTCCGTAGCTTGTTCCTGTGCTAGTTTGAATTTGTTGGTTAACTTTTCTAGTAGGGCCATTTCCCATATGTTTTGGTACCTGTGGTCTGTGTTCACTCCTGATAGGTGCTTCCAGTGTCTAGTTATGATATTTCTAGCTGCTGAGAGTAAGTGACATGAGTTCCTTGTAGAGTGTGTGTGTGTGTGTGTGGGTGGTTGTCCCGGAAGATAAAGAAAGGGCGAGTTCTGGATTTACAGCTGTTATTTGTTGTTATAAAATGATAATCAAGTGAAAGTTTCCAAATATCAGGAACCAGAAGTATCTTGAGTTACTAACAATTTAGGGTTGCTATCCTGTACCCATTTACCTGGCATTCAGACTGACTTCGGAGTAGATATGCGTATGACATTAGTATTTGTGAAACATAATCCCCAATTTAAGGTTTGGTTACCTCATGTATAATGTGTCCCAGTCATTATTCAGATACTTAGATGATGTCTGTTAATGTTGCTAAGCCACTCCATGCTCTTCTCCTGTTGTGCAATAAAATTCCAATTTAATTGGATGGCAAATTGATAAAATATTGGTTAAAATTGTATTGTGTCATGCTGCTGCTTGTGTCTGTAGATCTGAATTAAAATTAATTCACAAAATTTGCTTAATAGAAGTGGCTTCATGTGCTTGATGCATTATGGCCTAGATTTGCTCATCCCATTAAATCATTAAACTACTGTTTCTACTTTGAATGATGGCTAAGAACTGAGAACAAGGACCCTCCAAAAGATTCTTGGCATTGTCCCCTCAGAACCCAAGTAGCATTCTGAAGAATGAGACTATCTGGTTAATCAGGCTCGAGAGCTACCTTTTTAACCTGCAGAACATTTTGAAACAAATGTCTGAGATGTCAAGGTCAAGGTGTTTGATGCAAAAATGATACTGGACTAGATTAACAACCACATTTATATTTAAGTATTATTCAGCTTGTAGTCTAGACTGTGGCTGAGATCCAAATAGCCATGAAGATCACCAAAAACATCCTTGACTTTGGGGAGTGGCTTGGTGGATGCCAAAAGGGTTGAAGTCAGGTGGGGCTCTGAAGCCATGCTGAATGTTATGGCTGCTAGCAATTCCTTAGGGCCGAGGTTTTTCCAATCTTTCTGAGTCCACGGCTCCCTTGATCTACTACATTCTTTCTGCAGCACCCCTGTGGGGCTTAGAAAGCTTCTCACCCTTTTTCTGAACAAAGAACAACAAAGAAACAAGGATGCATTTCAAATAAACAGTACAAAAACAATTTTGTAATACCATAACACAGCAATAACATAGCCAAACAATAGCAGATGTAATATAACCCCCCCAAAACCCCACATTCCAATACTTGAACTTAACAAGTTTATTTCAATAGCATGCAGCACCCAATTGCAAAAAGAACAAGTGAGCTTCATGGTCCTAGAAGCCCCTGTCCCATGATGCTGCTCACCGTCCTTCACCTGCAGCAGCTTCTTCCAAGGGCAAAGGGTGGACCATTCCCCATGATAAAAAGCAAACTCTGCCCCAGTAAACATATCTTAAAAGGTAAAACTTATTTTAAAAGGGAGTTATATATGAATTAACTGGATTATAGAGAATTTCTCGTGAAGGATAGGAGGCATTATATAGCTAGAGAATAAAGCTGGCCATCTATGATAAAGTTTATGGGCAGTATTCAACTAAATAATGGCATGAGCAGAATGACCTCCACTTGCACAGCAGCAGGACTCTCCTCCTCTCTCCTCACCCATGCATACAACCCCCCCCAATCTGCTCTAGAGGGATGGGGACCCCCAAAACAGATTTAAGGTGAGTGCGCGGGGAATGGAGAGATGGGCAAGTCTCCGCACATGTGCAACTACTTTGTTGCATACCATCCTAAGTACTAGCAATACTGGACATTGTACTAGCACCTGGACGTTGCCAGACAGCTGCTGAAATGGATGTCTGGAAGAATATGTCATAAAGCCTTAAAGCACAGCCAACATGGTGCCCAGTTGGCTGGGCTGGAGGGCACTAAGAAAAGGTCAAAAGGACACTACATTAGCTGCACATGGATTAAAGAAGGATTGGGTTTGTTTCTGGGCTAAGGATATAAGTCTTGAAGAAAACAGTTTCTTAGTTACAGCGTTGACATCCTCTGTTCTACATTAATCTCTCTTCTATTTATCTAGATGATTTCTGAGTGAAACAATAATCATTTTGTTGCATGTAATGCGCTCCCTAGAATCTCTAAGGCATTTTAGCATGAGCACCAGGCTAAAACGGGTCTTCACAGGTGGTGGCATTTCTTTTAGCTTCACGATGTCGGCATTAAACAGGATTTTCTTTCTCTCAGGTATTTCGAATAATATTCATGAATCATAAATAAAAGGAAGGAAAACAAAATTCCTGTTCGGGTTTATCGTTTCCATTTACATTTAGTATTGAACAACAATAATCAAGTACCATGTGATTTGCAACCCCCTCCACATGTAACAAGCTCATCAGTGTACAATTTTGAGTAAAAGCTAAAAGGATAAAAAAGCTGTAAATATCAGACAAGGGAAAAAGAAAGAGAAAGGAAAAATAAATAACAGGATAATATTTTAATGGACTGCCGATGAATTGGAACAAAACTCCTGCCAGTGCTGGTATACTTCATTCTTAGAATCATCAAGCCACCGTCTCTTTGGTATTGTCAAGATCTGTATATCATATCTTTCATTGCTCTTTATTTGTCTTTGTCTCCCTCCGCTTGACTGGTAACATACAGTAGCCTTGCAATGTATACTTATTTCAAGACTGAATGCAGTGGTTATAAATACCTCTCTTGGACTGAAAGAGGCAAGTTAAAAAAGAAGCAATAAGCTTTAGTGGATGGGATACTAAGCTGCTTCAGAATAAGCGGTTTCTGTCAATGAAGCATCATGAAATAAAAGTGCCAGCCTTTTCACTTCTTATAGCCTGAAAGAAGAAAATCTTTTATCAGAACAGGTCTAAAGTGGTAATGAGTGTCTTTGCCTCTGACAGGTTATTGGAAGCATAACTTGGGTAAAGGATACAGGCTCCAATAAGTTAGATACTGGAGCTGAAGTAGGACTATGGGACATAATTTTTACAGACTGTTTGTACCTTAAAATAAAATAATGTTACATTAACATAGAACAGGATCTGGTTGAAATAAACAAAAGGATCTGCCCAAATCTGATCAGGTAATAATCTGGACAAAACAGATTTTATCCTCTAGATATCCCCTGACTATGTGCAGTATTAATCTAGACCACCTTGAACAATTTGATACCATCAGCCTATTGGGACACCTTACTGCTCACTCCAACACCAGTCCTCTATTGCTTGTTGTCCAAATTCCAATAATCTCCCTAGCTGGTTTTCTGTTTCTGGGGTATTAAAACATTTGTCACTGATTTTAATATTTTTTGTAATGTGCTCCTTGAATTCTCTCCTCCCCCCGCATCCCATATTGATTGTTTGAATTTATTTTCCCAATGTTTATGTTTCTATTTGTTCTCATTTGGACTTCAGTTTCTAAAGAAACCCTTCTTGCCTCAAATATATTCCTTGACTCTGCTCATTAAACCATGCTGGCATCCTCTTAGTCTTAGTTGTGCCTTTTCTGTATACATTTTAGCTAAGTTTATGTTGTTTGTGGTGTTGAAAAAAACCATAGCATTATGGAGACATTTGACCCTCTTGACTTTTCCTTTCATAATAAGCTGTTTTTCATAACAAACTGTTCTTTGTGCCTGCTGAGAAATTGTCCTCTTCTATTTTTTCCTCACCCTTGTCCTAAATCTGACACAGCCCTCACTCTGCTGGATTTAGCAAGTGTAAGAGCTCTGTGTACTGAGGCCTTTGAAGAGAGTAAAGTGAATTGCTTCCCATATGTTCAAGGCAAAATGCTATTCTTTCTACAGTGGAGTATGGGAACCATTGTCCAAACCTGGTCCACCAGCAGGACCAGCCCAAGCCATTTTGCAGCTTGAGGGGAACCAGAAAATGGCTACCCCTGGAAATCCTAGAAATTGTATTTTGCTAAGGGTGCTGGGTTAGATCAGGGACTGTTGAGCTCAAGAACCACCTGTAGCTCTCCAGGCCTCTCTGTCAGGGTTCAGGCTACCCCCTCTCCTGCTTTGCACCTACTTGGAGTGTGTTTTACTGACTGAAATGTGTCTTTGGATGGAGAGGAGGTGCTGGGTGGTGGGACAGCACTCAGCCCTGCTTCCTTGCCACTGCTCCCCATTTTGTTGAATGACCTCTCAGCTTTGCACCATGGCTTACTAGCTGGAGACTGAAACTGCTCTCTTGCAGAGCTTGGCGCATGCACTCAGTACTTGCGTGAGATTCTGTGGGTTAGCAGTTTGATAGAGGTATGGAAAGGAAGGGAAACCATGGTGCCATGAAATGGGGAGGAGAAATGCTATGGTGAAGAAAGGGACAAAATGGAGAAGGAAAATGGGTCTGGGGAAGGAGAGGGAAAGCGTGTGGTGAAGCAAGGGGCCCTTCTAAACCAGGTATTGACAAATATCGTCGGATAAACAGTGCTGAGCAGTGTGTGTATATGAAGGCTGAGGAAGGCAAATCGGTTTTTTGTACGTGAAGGAAAATAAGGTCTAGGTGAGCTTGATAATGTGATGCTGTTTATTTTGGGAAGATGCATAGTGGTCCTTTCGCAAAGAAGGCTGTCAGGCTCTCTGACACTGTGCTAGAGAAGGCCTTATGAGTGCCAAAGTAATTAGATAAGCAGCAGATCAATGAGGCAGAGAACAAAAGCCTTCATCGCTGCTCCACACTCTTCAGTTCTCTCCTGTTTCCTTCTCCCTTTATAATTTTTTCATTCTTCTTTGTCTTTCTCTCTTAGCCACTTGCCTTATTCTGACAACATGATTACTTAATACTTACCTGCCAAATTAACTGACTTATTTTACCAACTGGGTGGATATGCAGTACCTTGACACTTGCTATTTGAGGAGCTAGCAGCTTTTGTTTCGGTCCGTGATGTATAAATAACAATAAAAATACATAGTGATGATTTGCTTTTCCAGAAATCTATATATGTTCTGAGTAACAAAGAGGTGGATATTATTTCTCTTTTGCCTATTTATTACAACAGGTGTGATAAAGGGGGGAAAAGCAGCATTCCAACAGGACATCCCCAGATAACTATTTTCCATTTCTATATCCATGCAGAAGAAAGCTTATAATGCAGTTACAATGACCGGTTACTTTAGCCCAGCAGTGGTGGTGGCCTAACCCCCAAGCCTTTATTTGTTCCCTCAGTATAGCTACCAAATTTGCTGGTGGCAAGGAAATATGTAGCGACAGCTGTTAAACACCCACAGGATCCTGCTTTATCAGGCCATGGGTCCATCTAGCTCAGTAATGTCCACATACTGATAGGTAATGGCTCTCCAGGGCTTCAGGCAGGAGTCTCTTTGAGCCCTACCAGGAGATGCTGGAGATTGACAGAATGCAACCATTCCATGTGTTCCCCAGCAAGAGCATTTGAAGAGACAAGAAGAAAAGGAGCATAGATAGAGCAAAATAAAAACTGTGGATCTTGCATATCTGTCTTTGAAAGTCTCAGATTCCACCTAAAAACAAAGTGGACATTCCAGTATAGAGCTGTTTACTGTTGTCTGAGAGAGTCAGGCAAATATTATTAAAACCATTTACCCTCCATTCCTCCAAAGCAATTCAAGACGGAGTGTTTTCAAGAGTTAGAGGGGATTTAATGGGCTTTACGGAAACCTCTTCTTGAAATCCATTACTTGTAAATTTGGCCTACCAATTAATTCTCTTGGGCTAATAACAATTTGCTTCATATTTGCTGTATTATTGTACCAGTATATCAATGAATTTACTGGTGGAATGATCCTATACAGGTGTTAAAGGGTCCACAAGATGACACAAAGTGGGGGTGGGTTTGCTGGTCTGCCTCCTCTGTTGCCTCCAAGTCACCTGGCCCTGTCATCATTGCAGAGAGCAGCAGAATAGCATCCCACACTGTGGACATTCTCCTCTTACTAGGGCCAGGTGATGGTGACATAACCAAGGGATGGCAGTGAGCTAGCATTCCGCATAACCCCCATTTGCAGTAATACCTGAATTGGGCTCTAGTGATTCTAGGATCAACTGCTGAGCATCATAGTTGACCAGGGATGTGAACTTGATTTTTCCACATCTCAATGCAACCATCTAGCAGCTGCATCACCACACAAAGAAATTAACCTTGAATCTTGGTTGTGTAGAGAACGAAGAGTTTTGGAATGCTTAGCCTCGCATTAACATGCCATTTCTACTGTGTGTTTCCAAGAAAGCCTGAACTTAAAATAGGAAACGTTTAAATATTATTTCTATCTGCCTTGATCAATGTGAGACAGAGAGCAAAATGTAAGGGGATTTCAGGAGATGAGCCCCTGGAAAATATCTGTCTAGGACAGGTTGCTGTCAAGTGATCAATTTAGGCAGAATAGATGGGAACATTGATGATAATGTCCTTTGGGGACTACAGATTTGCAGTAGCACTTAAAACTCCCTTGATGTTTGGCAGTACGTATTACAACTCGACACAAAACACTGAATTCTTTTTATCTAGAAGCATCTCAATTTTGAATCAAGTTCTGGTTATTTAAAATATCAAGATTTTAGTGTGGATACAAGTTTCAGAGTTTAAGGGAAATGAAAGTGTGAGTGTGTGAGAGAAATAATATGATGGGAATAAAGTCTTCAGTTACATTACTCCTTTGCCTCACAATACAGATATAATTAATATATGCACGACTACTTGAAAATTACTTATTTCCACAAATTTGCATGGTGAACATTTGTTAAATGAATACTTGAAATTGCCTTAAATTTTTTTGAAAAGAAAAAGGTATTCGTTTCAGAGTGATTTTGGGATGACTGCTAAAATGTAGTGCATAATATAAACCTTAAATATTATTTTTTATTTTTGTGAACTTTCTTGGTGGAATGCTCATATTAATTGAAGAGGGAGTTGGCAGCAGTTTTTGCCAGTGCAGCTTTCAGCAGCTCCATGAAAATTAACACCAAAGAGCACAGAAGAGGGTTCAGGGGCTATTGGGGGAAAGGGAGAATTTAGAGTTGCCATATTATGAGAAGCAAAAAAGAGAACACACTTGTGTATGGATCCAGGAGATGCTGTGGCTTTAAACAATTCAGAGGCAATCTGGTTGCTTTCCTCCCCACCCCGCTTGCCCAAATGTCCCCTCCCAGCTACCCTGCCTTGCTTGATGCCGCTACTCTTTTGGTGAACTTCAGGTTACCATATGTCATGTCAGAGGACTTAAAACTCACAAAATGCAAGTTTTTAGGTTTTTATTTATCTAGCATTAGTCATCATATTTAAATCACCAAGATGGTGATTTAACATAACATAACATAAAAAGACATGATAAAAGTGCAGTTAAAATTAATGAACAGACCAAGGACTCAGCTATACAGTTGCAAATAAAATGTTTTAAGTGTGTTTTAAGTGCAATATAAAATGTGACACTGGATGGAGATCATGAGCCTTATGGAAAATTCAATGTATTTTTTAAAGCACTTTTTTTTTAAAAAAAGTATTTTTAGATTGGTTTTTATATGTGTCTAGGTTCCACCCAAGTGCCAGCCATGATATGGCAAAATGCAAACTTTGGAAGCATGGAAAAATATAGGTTTCTCTCCATCTGCCTGCAG
This sequence comes from Podarcis tiliguerta, assembly GCF_965153285.1. Lineage (NCBI taxonomy): Eukaryota > Metazoa > Chordata > Lepidosauria > Squamata > Lacertidae > Podarcis > Podarcis tiliguerta. The sequence continues at coordinate 60,797,428 of NC_139537.1, read as the reverse complement.
GATAAAATAGAAGTAGCCTTGTGGATATATCCATTGGAAAGAGGCCACCCTAGAAAAAGCTAGTCAAAGATGATGTTAGCATCTCTACATGGTCCCAATGTACAGGATGGATATGGGGGAGGAGGTGCTCCCTAAGGCACCCCAAATCTAGGCTGTTTAAGGCTTAAACACAGGGCTGGAAAACCTGATCATATTGGACTAACTTCCATCAGTTCCTGCTAGCATGACCAACAATTGGGAATTATGGGAGTTTTAGTAATACAATATTTGGAGGACCACAGATTCTCCAACCCTGATTTAAAGGCTCGAACTAGCACCATTAATTTCACCTGGAAGCAAAGCTGTGTGTGTGTGTGTGTGTGTGTATGGGAGAATGTGAGATATTTTGTCAGCTTACAGGGAGAAATCGAACTGTTTTTAAGGTAGTCTGATACACAGGACTTGACAATGGTTACTAGAGCAGACAAGAAAACAGGTAGGTCTCCAGTTTAAGGAAACAGCATGTTGGAAGATCCTGGAAGATGCTCCTGTCCACACATCTCTGGGATCTCTGAGAACCAGAACTTGAAAGTGAAGATTCTTAGCAGAGCCTTTTTAAACTGCACTTGGGTGCTGCTGCACTTTACCAATAATGACAAATTGTGAAAAATAAAATAAAATTCTGCACCTGTGCAATTCAAATTCTTCTTTAACAAAAGATGAATTTTGCACCCTCCGTATATTATGCATTTTAAACAAAATGGCAGTTTTTTCCTTTATTTTGCTTAATGTATTCTTAACATTTATTATTTCATACAATGTATTGTCGGCTTGCTTATTATGGAGAGTAGGAAAGGAACACAGCTATAAAACCCTGTCTCTTTCATGTAACAGCTAGAAACATATTTCTTAAAAATAAACAGAAAGTGGACATTCATAGGACGTTGAATTCTGATCATGTCTGGAGAGCAAGCTGTTGTTAGTGGCACAGAAGCAGAGGTCAATAAAAAAACTTGGCAACCTTAATGTGGTTATGACACAGATATGACACGTTTAATGAAACTCCAAGTCTTGGGAGCTAATGCGTAGAATGAGACATCAGAGCTACAACCAAGGTGGATCTTTTTGAATAGGCGGATCAAAGTACTTTGCTAACAATGTCTAATTAAACCACACTTGTGGAAGCACTATTTCTTAATATATCTTTTCTAAAGGCTAAACACAGCCGCAAAGGTCAGGTGATTTGCCCTAGGTCCAACAGGTTCTCATTAGTGAAGCTGGGAAAAGCACGGTCTCTTCTATCCACTTAATGAATTACCCGTCTACATATAATTAAGAGGAGATGCAAGCTTGCCTAGGAATATCAGACTCCTGCCATGCTATGATGCCAGTAAATGTACAGGTGTGCGTCACATATTCAGAGAAGGAAGAGATATTATTTGAGGTGAGCATTGTAAGATGGTTTTGAAACTTTTAACTATCTTTGGTAGTGGAATTCTTAATTGTGAATGAATTATACCCCCTAATAATGTTACCTCACTACTCCTCCCTCCTTGTCCCTTACCAGCTGTCAGAGCTTTGGCACATTTCTTTCAGAGGCCTCTAGCTAAAGTTTTGGCTAGTGTTTTCAGTGAATGTGTGAATGGTAGCACATGTCATCTCTGCAGCTTCTCCTCTTTGCCCATTTTAAGTTTTCCTTCTCTTCTGAGACTCTTGTGCCTTTGGACCACTCTGTCTGCCAGCCTCTTTCAAGATCCCTTGTTTTCCTTGGCCTGTTGTCTTCTCAGATCTCTGTATCTCATTTTTCTGGGCCCCTATTCCCACTATAATTTCCCCCTCAGCCCATGACTTTCTACCTAGAGTAGCTCAACCACTGGTATCCTAAAATTCTTGTTCCTCTCCCGCACCCTTTTGTGACATGAAGGCAACTCAACCAATCATTGCCAGAAGTTCATTTCATTACCACAACCATGAAATCCCTTGGTGCATTTGATATAGCCATAACAGTCTAACTTGATACAAAACTGACAAGGCAAAGCTCTTGGGAAGGAGGGTTTGTGTATTTCAAAATCAAGCTCTAACAGCTTGCCGTATTTGAAATCAAGAAGCATCTGATTGGCTTCATATCAACATCTGATTAGAGTGTTGATTTATTATTATTATTATTTTCACCTTTTCCTTTAATGTGTTACACAACTGGCTTGCTTTAGCCAACTGGAGTTTGCTTTAGTGGATGTATTTGTTTACAGCATGGGTAGACTGCACAATGTTCTCCAGATATTCTTGCGCTACAACTCTCATCATCCCTGATGATTTTTATCCCATTTGATGGTTTGTGACTGGCCATGCTGGCTATGACTGATGGGAATTGGAGCCCAACAAGCATCTAGAGAGCACCATGCTGGCCACCCCTAGTTCACTGCAAGAATTGTTAACCTTAGAGACTAATAGCATATTTTCCCTCCTACCCTTCTCTCCCTCTGCCCTCCTACCACATGGTTAGGCTGAGGGCCTCATGTGTACCTGGGATGGCTGCTTTCCCACCACTGCTCTACAGAATCTTGCCTTCCCCTGCCTATCTGCTAGTTTCAATTTTAGTCAAACATTCATTTTGGAAACCCAAACATAGGTGCTATCATTGTCTTTGATTGTCTTTCTCTTCCCCGCTTATTTAGGGAGGAGCTCTCCACACTTGCACAATTTCCAGGCCCATGATTCAAAATTGGGGTGTGGGGTAGCTGTCCCTCTGGACTTCACTTTCCATATCAAGTGGTGCAAAGCTTCAATTAGATACTGTAAGCTGTTGTTGCCTGTTGTTCCAGAAATTAATTAAGCCCATTGAAAGACAGCTTTGTGGGTAGGCATCAGTAATGCACAAATAAAAAGGTTTGAATAAAGGTTCTCCTTTCTGACTAAAAATGTAGGTTGTTCACTACTTAGTGGTTTCCTTCCTTGGCTGAAAGTCAGCCGCTTATGTGAATTTTCTGCAAAATAACTACCACTATAAAAGCTGTTTCTATTGGGATTAGACCAGATAGTGGTATAACGCCTTAATGGAGTAATAAACATTTGAGCATCCTGCCAGATAATGTAATTGCCATTCTTAGCTCTTGGGACATATGAAAGTAGAAGTGTTTGGGTATTTCCTTTTTCACTTCACTTATTGGAAGCTTCTTTGCTATATGCGTAGTTTTGTAACGAGGCATGGAATATTAAATGTATTTCTGAACACACAAAAAGAAAGGATTTCATGATGCTAAAGTTCTGTTAGGTTTGTACCATTAGGGAGGAATGGAGTAAGAAGGTTAGCAATATACCATAGTGTTGGTGCTGAGCTTTGTGTATCCATGCTGATACTATAGCCAGGTGCTCATATGATCCTTCAGAATTGCAGACTGGAAATCCTTGGCGATTGTAGGTAGGCAGTTAGGTAATTGTATTGTCTAGACTTATTATGAAGACACTCCTCTTTGGATGGCTATGTTACTTATAAATGTGGTAAGCAATAGGGGGCTATGCCGGTCATTCTGCTGCTATATTTTTGCAACAAAGTCCTGCCCTAACAGCACCAGTCTCCAACAGTAGCATATTCTTGTCAACAAGATTTTTGCCTTTGTTTTTAATTATGCCTAGCAAAGGTTCTGATTTGGCCTGTGAGGCAGTATTGAACTCAAGCCATGTTACAGAGGAAAAAAATTGTGTTGCAGTGCAGCTTCTGTTCAAGTTACACTGCAAAGCAAAAATGGGTCATCGGAGGCCGTGGTGATGTCAAATGATTGACATGTGGGTAGCCCACCCAACTGTCAAAGTGACCTGCTAGGGGTATGGGAGTTCCTGATCTGACCTCTTGGCTGGATCCAGTTCCCCATTCCTGCTCTAGGTGAATTATTTTGTAACAAAGGTAGCTGGACTAAGCTATAATTAGGCTTCTGAAGGATAGGACATGAATGGTGGAAGGGTTACCTTCCAGATGTTGTTGGAATATAACTCTCTGATCACTAACCATGCTTACTTGGGATGATGGGATTTAGAGTCTTGCTGTTGAATCTCCATGACCTCATCACTTCTAATTGGGGAAACTGATGTTGAGGGGAGTCTGCTCTACTTGTGCATATAGATATATAGATATACAATGAGTAGGCACTTTTGTTCCATAGGAAATGCTTATGGGTGTTTCCAGGTGGTTGTTTATTGTGGGATCGGCGCTCCTCTTATTCATGCAAGTTTTTGCCATAGCCACACAACACAGTTGGCATCAAAATGCCAGCTCATATTCCCTTCCATTTGATCCAGATTTTCTAGATCAATCTGATAAGTTAAATAAACCTGTTGCCAATTTGCGGTATCTGAACAACCCATTTACAAAGTTAAGCCCCCCCTGTCTGGAAGAACTCTGAATGAGTAACAGCTAGAGAATAACAGGGGATGATGCCAAGAAAGGAAGCAAGGAAAATGCAAGGTCATAAGGTAGAACAGGTTTAAAAATACAATAGTAAACCAGCATCAAAGTCAAAGGGTGACTTCTGAAATGAAGCCAGTGATGTGGTTTTGAAAAAGATGTGCTATGTCTGTATGACAACTATTTTCCCCCTCCAACTGTCAAAAGAATATTAGGACAGCTGGCTAAGGAGAGACCTTGTTGAGATCTTTCAGCCTCTCCTCCCAACTCGGCCACAGAAGATGAGGTTTGTCTGGAATGTGCAGCGACAGGTGGAAAGGTCAGAAGCCACTTACCTCACTGGATCTTGCTGCAAATCCACACAGCTCTCTGTTTCTTGTTATCTTAACCCGTTGAGCCCACTGGGACAGGCAGGGATGCCAAGGGAATTCCTGAGGTAGCCAGACTTCCCCTGCATTCCTTCCAGCATGCATGACATAATGGTGCAACTTTTTGTTCCCGTCACGGATAAGATTTTGTTCTCCGTGCACTGAAAATGTGCTTCCCCATTGTTATTAGCTGCAGAAACCTTTGTGCTGCTAAGGAGGAGATGAGAAATGATGAAAGAAAAGAGAACAAGCTAGAGGTATGCATTGCAAAAAAGAATGTCGGAACCTAGACCCAGACACGCTGTGCAATATTCATTACTTACTCGATGATTTAAAACATGAGCTTTCATCTAGGAAGTATTAGACTTTGCAGTGAGATTGTCTAGACAGCTTAGGAGATGAATCACCATAGCTCTGCCACAAGCTCCCTCTTCCCTGACACAAACAGGTTGGGGAAGAAGACGGTACCTGCAGTTGATCTGGTAAAACAAAGGGAGAGGCTTATGCAATGATAGAAGCAGCACTGCTGGGACCCTGGTGTACACAAGAGGGTCATCATATGCCAATGCAGAACACCAAAAATGTAAATACAAGAAGTTCCCTAAATGTTTATATGAACAGTATTCAAATGACTGAATATTAATAAACGCTGGAATCACGTTTAATAGAATATCATTAAAACACAATTAAAAAGTAAGTGCTTGGTGCTCAGGAGCTTGTCAGTCATCTCAGTAGCATAGCGTCACTGGTCAAAACAAAGGAAGGTGGGGGAAAGTTTCCTTCTTACTAGGCAATTGGGTCTGTCAGCATCATTTCCCTTGCAGCTCTAAGGTAAAAATGCTATAGTGTTGTTTTGTTTTGTTTTAAATTAAAGCTGGAGGGACAAAAAACCAGGAAACTCGTCTGGCCCTAGGTCCTCACAGTCACCTATTCCCAATACTCGGAGCTAAGACAGTGTGAAAATCTGTTAGGTATTGATGGGATGTAGTGCACTTAAGTAATTTTAGACTCTGGGCATGTGTGGGGACCAGGCCTCTTTAGATGTTAACATGTATAGTTCACTTGAAAATGTTTTAATCCATTTAAACATGGAGTGGGGGGTTCCTGCTATTATGCTGTGCTGTGCTGGGACCTGGACCTATGCGCCATAGTCTTGCTTTGAAGACACCACTCAGCAGTGAATGCTGGAGGCCAAAAGTATACTTGGTAGGTCACAATATTGGAAGGGTTTCTTTCGAATAAATATTTTCTTACTAATAGGGGTAGTGATCAAGATTGGAATGTTGTTGGATATTATTTACTGGGGTGCCACAGAATTTTGTGCGTGCCAGAGTTATGGTTGGAGACCACTGATATTCTTGGCTTGGAGCAAACAACGTAGTTTACTAATGGTTAGAAGCCTTATGGTGCTCACCTGAATGCAGGTGGGCTGCAGATTGGGAGGAGGCAAGGGTGTGCACTCAAACCCTACCCCCAGCTCCCTCTATGCATCTGTTCCACTTCAGAGTTTCCTATGTTGAGAAGCAATCAATGGTGGCTGGTGTCCATTATGATTCGTGGGATGAAAAGCAGGGAGTCCAATAGCAGGTGGAACCAACTAATTCTGTCTCCATCCTCCTCCCTATTGAGTCTGACAAAGGTGACACCAAGACTAAAGAAGAGAAAGGTGCTACTCCCAGAATGGTTGTAAGTAGGAAGGCAGGAGGACTTTGAAGAATCAAGGCCGAGGTTGGCGGGGAAGTGCCTCCTTTGCCATAATGGGCCAACCTCCACTGTACCATGTCTGAAAAGAGAGCCTTAGCATGTTGCTAGAGATCAATGCCTATTTTGGTTCCTCTCTAGTGTGTCATTTTGCAGTCATATATTCATTCTCCACATACCCACAACAATCTGTGATTTTTTAAAAAAAGAAATAGTTGTGAATACAGTGATACCTCTGGTTACGAACTTAATTTGTTCCGGAGGTCCGTTCTTAACCTGAAACCGTTCTTAACCTAAGGTACCACTTTAGCTAATGGGGCCTCCCGCTGCTGCCACCGCATGATTTCTGTTCTCATCCTGAAGCAAAGTTCTTAACCTGAGGTACTACTTCCAGGTTAACGGAGTCTGTATCCTGAAGTATCTGTAACCCAAGGTGTTTGTAACCTGAGGTACCACTTTATATGTCAGCATTTTAGTGTGAATTTCTCCTAACATACCCATTTTTGCAAACATTTTCCTCTAATATAACACCCTTTAAATGTTATTTTCAGAATTATATGCATTCATTTTTATGCACATTCCCCCCTAAAATAATGAGCTGAACTGTAAAATGGCAGCAGTTTTGTTTGAATTACTAGTTGTGCTTTGGTTTGAGATGTACAAATTAGATAGTTTCTCATTAAAAAGCAAGCAAAATTGAATTTCTCTTCCATCCCTTGTTCAGCTGAAGTTGCTTAGTATCTTCCACATGATTGGAGATCCAGCCTTATCAGAGTTATTGATCACAAGGATGAGTCTCAATGCATTCACCTCAACACGTTTAGAATCCCACTTTGGACCTTCCCTCTCAATAAGGGGAGGCTTGAAGTGGAACCAGCAGGCATGAGGGATGCCGGGGCAGCGTCTGCCTGTGTTCCCTCCCTTCTTTAAGCTCCCACCAAATGCTGGAGGAAAGCTATATTTCCTATCAGTTTCCCATCATTATCTTTTTTAAAAAAATCAGTTCCTTCCTCATTATTTAGTACAAAATTGCAGGCATACCAATTAATAACATGCTAATTACTGATACATAATGACATTAATAATGGTGAACACTAAAAATTTCAAGAGTAAGGCACAGAAAGAAATAATCACATAAGAATACATACACTGAAAAGCAAAGCAAAAAAGACTTCATCATATAGATCGTTTTGGGTGGCATCTGAGATATATGGTGTTAGGGGAGGAGTATCTCTGGTGGGGACACGTTGTGCTTCTTCTAAGGTACAGTGGCTGGGGAAACCCAGCCAGATGGGCGGGATATAAATAAATTATTATTATTATTATTATTATTATTATTATTATTTGTCCACCTTTGGTCCCCAGCCTGTACCCAGCTCTCATCTGTGGCTCCTAGAAGCTGTCAGCATGTGACAGTGGCCACTCCCTGGGAACAACTTCGACTGGCCAGCTAAACCAGGTGAGGGTAGCCAATGGGTCTCAAACCTTTGGTGAGTTAGGGACTTTCCCTTTATGCAAAGACAGGCTCTGGTGGATTGAGTGGACAAGACCGATAGCGGGTCCAACGGTCAAGAAGGTGGTTTCTTTACGTGCTGTAGAGGGAAGTGAGATGCAGATGGGGCTTGTCAGCTTTGGAAGGTAGTCCATCTAGGAGAAGGAAAACTCGGATCCTAAACCTCCACTGCCTTGTGAAAATCCTCAGGAGAAGTAAAGGCTAAGGAATAAAACCTATGCAAATCTGAAGTGGGGTCCCTAAGATATTTGGATGGCACCACCTTCCAGCAACTCCTGCAGCCAAGCCGGTGCCAAATGTATTGCTCTGCTTTTCTTTGGACAAAATCAGTGAGGCTGAGGGGATGGAGTTTGGGCAGCCCATTGCCTCCAGATACACTGCCCAGGCTTGTGCCCTGGGGAGATCACTTTAGTACTGCTAATACAACTGTTTGACTTCACTTCTGGAGGTGCACTCCAGATAGATGCCAAACACACACACACACACACACACACACACAGAGAGAGAGAGAGAGAACCCTGCCTTTCTTTTATTGTGGAATCCAATGTGGCATTTCACATGTGGTTCACAGGTGAAACATATGCCATGGGACAGCGACTGGTATGAATTGTTTATTTGCTTAAAAAAAACACATAAATGAACTAACTGTGTGCCCTCCGAGGAATAGTTGCTAGTTCTTATTTCAGTATGCGAAATGGCAATTTTTAATGTAACCTCTTAACAGCACACAGAACAGGGTGGAGCATAAATCTGAACAGGACTGTGCAATACTGTATACACCTGCGAATGAAAATGTGTAAGAGTTGGGTGCATGCAACTTCAGCAAAGGGCTTGTTGTTGCTACTTGTTTAATTAGCTTGCCTATAGTGTTTTGCATTGGGGGGGAAAAATAAGCTTATTGTCACGTGCAAACGCAGCACCTGTCAGGTGCAGGCTTGCATTATAATCTACAAGGTTACAGGAAATGAACTTTCCATCGTCCCCTATCTTAGAGAGAGTAAGGAAGTGCTGGCAAGGAATTCTAATCCCATACTGAAACAAAACCTACACATATGGGTAATTATATTTTCTTAGACGGAGCTAACATTATTGTTGCCTCTTCCTCCCCATCCACTGACTTAATTTAGATTGTAAAATGTATCTATATCAACACACACACTTAAAACGTCTGCCACGTTTCACCCTACCTCCTGGTGAGCTTTGGCTTCCAACTCTTAGCATTCACAAGATCCAAATATTGCAGAGAACCTTATTTTCCACCCTGCTGCATTCCCATTTGCAGTCAGTGCCAGGGCTGGGCCAGCAAGCTCTAGGGGAGACGAGAAACAGGGAGACTCAGTAGTCCACTAGTGGTTAGCCCTTCAGCATTATTCCCTGGGACAAATGCTCCACCTATGTAGAGTATGTATTTCTGGAGATGCTGCGAGTCCTTCTTCTCTTTTCTACCCCTTTTCTACTCGCAGCATCTCCAGAAATACATACTCTACACACCTGCCCAGTAGATGCAATCGGTCTGCTTGTGTGATATGCCTGACTGCATGTCTAATAAGCTGCTGCATCTCCTCTTATATGGTCTTCATCTCAGCAAGCATAGTAATAAAACAAATCTCTTGTTTTTACAAGCTAAGGGACGTGGGTGGCGCTGTGGGTTAAACCACAGAGCCTAGGACTTGCCGATCGGAAGGTCGGCGGTTCGAATCCCCATGACAGGGTGAGCTCCCGTTGCTCGGTCCCTGCTCCCGCCAACCTAGCAGTTTGAAAGCACGTCACATCAAAGTGCAAGTGGATAAATAGGTACCGCTCCAGCGGGAAGGTAAACAGCGTTTCCGTGCGCTGCTCTGGTTTGCCAGAAGCGGCTTAGTCATCCTGGCCACATGATCCGGAAGCTGTACGCCGGCTCCCTCGGCCAGTAAAGCGAGATGACTGCCGCAACTCCAGAGTCGGCCACGACTGGACCTAATGGTCAGGGGTCCCTTTACCCTTTACCTTTAGAGGAAGGGCCATAGCTCAGCTTCTCAAGTAAAAAGTCCCAGGTTCAATTCCTGCCACTTCTTGATAGAGTTAGAAAATTATAGAGAGCTGTTGCTAGTTAATGCTGATAATACTGAACTGTTGGACCCAAGGTGCAGCGTGATGTAAGGCAGCTTCCTTCTATGTTCCTATGGCAGGGAAGAACTTTATAGACGCACCAAAATAGGAGCTGATTAAAAAAAAAAAAAAAACACCTTGGAAATGGACATCAAAATTTGATGGTAAACACGCTTTCAATCTCCGTGATGCATGCAGAGCATCCCAATGAGGGCATGAAATTATAACTGGGTCCCTGAAATGATCTCATGGGACTCTGTTCAGTTATTATTTATGCGCTGGTAATAACTTACAGAATGGAGAAAGTTAATACAATGGCATATCGCTAACCAACTGTTCAGAAGCAGCCCAGGGAACCTCATGCCACAAACGCTTAATCCACAAATAGATTTGTACTGCAAGTACAGTTAATGAATACATAGCATGCTCCTGTGGGAACCCTGCCACTGTTAAATTTGTAGCCAATTAGCAGTGTTGCACAATTCCAGCAGAGTAACACCAGTCTCCATAGACCTAGTACACAGAGTGAAATTAGTTTAGACAAATACCCCTTAATCCCTTGTTCTTGGCTGGTCTGGAGCTCCAACTGCTAAGTGTTAATAGCATTGGGAAATTCCAATTCCCAGTGTCAAGTGCTTAAAAGAATCAGTTTGTGAGGACATTTATTTTGCATTCAATTTGGTCATTGCTCCGAGGTAAAAATCTTTTGTAGAAACAAATGTGGCATTCTCTGCAGAAGACTGTTGTAGTATTTTCCCCCTCACTCCATAATATGTCATGATAATTTAACGGATAATAAAAGAGGGGTGTGTGGATTGGGGCTGTTTAGGAAAGACAGGTATTAATTAACAGAGATTTTGTTTCATCCAGAGGATATTCTTTTTCAATACAGTAAGGTGGGTCCCCCCCCTTTTTCTTTGGAGTGTGGTACATTAAACAGTATCACATCCCTTCTGGAGTCTTGGATTGTTCACTTAAGTGGTCTTTGTGACATTTACATGTGTATGTTGTGCCCTCTGCTGGCAGATATGTTTGTTACAGCACCTTAGTCTACAGAGGAACACCCTGTCATTCAAGTAAAGTCAAATATTATCCCAGCTTTAATTTTCCAGTCAGATGCAACTTTATGTATTTATTTATTTGACCAATTCATGAATTGATTCCCATAAAAAATGCATAAGCAATCTAACAACAAAATGTTAACAATAAAAACATACGTAAAAGCAGTGTCAAGTCTGTTGCAGATACAGACAGGGATAAGAATCACCACTTAGGTTTGTTGAAAAAGGACGGCCTTCCATAGATTCTGAAAAATAAATAGAAGTGGCAGCTGTCTAATATGTAGCAGGAGGGAGTTCCATAGGGCAGGTGCAGCCATGATAAACACCCCAAATGAAACACTTCTGAGAATTAAACCTTCTGTGCTCTCTTTCTTGGTTGAAATTTATGCTTTCAAAATGCGTTTCTCCAAATAGTTACCCAAATACAACTCTGAATATATGAAGCTTTCAAAGTAAAGTGTTTATTGTTATTAATTATTGCACTGTGGAGTTAACACAGAATGCAAAATGAAAACAACTGGCAAACAACTTCCCCAGGTGTTTGTAACCTTGAGACTGGACTACTGCAATGCACTCTATGTGGGGCTACCCTTGGACCTGGTAGGGAAGCTCCAGCTTCTGCAGAATGCAGTGGCTAGAGGGCTGATGGGGGCAGATGGCTGACAGCATGTGACACCTTTGCTAAAACATCTGCACTTGTTGCCCGTACACTTCCAGGCCAGGTTATTGTATTAATATACAAAGCCCCAAACAAACCTCTAAGGACTGCCCAAGCCCTTTTATCTCAGTTTGATCACTGAGATCATTCAGAGGAGTTATTTGTTCCTTGCATTTCAGGCTTCAATTGCAAGTCAGGCATTTAGTGCAATACTCTTCCAGCAAAAATTCACCAGGCTACTAACTTTCAGGCGTCTCTTGCAGATTTTTGAATGCTGACAGGCCTATTCAGTTGCTTACCTTATTTTTTATAAAGACGAACCACTATTTTTACCATTATTTTGTACTGTTTTTATGATATTGCATGCTCTATTGTATTTGTATACATTGTTACACTATCCCTTGATATATTCTGTATGAGTGGGTGGTTTATAAATACAATGAGTTTCGCAGGCATAAACAGTTACAGCAAATGCATTTATTTAATAGGATTAACACCTTCCATTACAATGGATAATGTGCTGGAATGTGATGTGTGCCTTGGATGCACAAAGACAGGCTGCCACTGAGTGCCAGGCCACCATGCATCAGGCCAGGCTTTTCTCTCATCATAGCAGTGTCTCCAAGTGATTTGATTTCTCTCATAGGAGTGAATGGCAAATATTCACTTATATGGGAGAGAAAAAACAGGAAGTCCTGGGCAAGACTGCAGTCTAGTGACACCAAACACCGAGTATCAAGGTCTCTCCTATCTGCACTGCCTTATCATGGGATCTGCTTCTTGGGTGGAATCTACACACATATAAAAAACAATGTGAAAATGCTTAATTATTTTTTTTTTGAAAAATACGTTGAATTTTGCATAGCTCACTTTCTCCATCTAGTGTCACATTTGTATATTGCACTTTATAACACATTTAAAATGTTTTAATGCAGTTGTATAGCTGAGTCCTTGGTCTGTGACAGAATGTTGGGAGCCGGCCTTTATATAGCTTATACTTCATTGTAAATGTTAGGCCTATTTGTTATTTCTATAGTGCTATGCAGTGTGTGAAATAATCTGCAAGTCCCATGATGTTGTACCATAGCCTAACTCACCTGACAGAGTTGTTGTTGACTAAATCATATTGAATGGCCTTCTATTGAGTGGGACTGAGAGAGCGATTCAGGATTTCTCACGTTTCCAAGACATCCTAAATCTAAGAAGCTTTTGTTAATTTATTTTAAAACCAATAAGCTTCAATAAACAAGAGGGGAAGACTCTTGTCTTATTTTAAAACCAATAAGCTCCAATAAACAAGAGGGGAAGCAGAACTCAGAACATTCTAAGCAGCCTTTGGAAGGCACAGCCCATAGAATGATTCCTGCTACTTCCCAAAGGAGGAGGAGATGAGTGGTGGTGATAGGTGACCACCTACTGAGGGGAACAGAGGCAGTAGTGTGCGGAGGAAACAGGATGTCAGGGGAGGTGTGCTGTCTTCCGGGTGCAAAGATTCACGATGTACAAAGCCCACTGCCCACTACCCCTTCTTTCTTATTCATGTGGGTACAAATAATACTGCTACACGTAGCCTGCAACACATAGCAAGTGACTATGAGACGCTGGGCAGGGAGCTGAAGAGACTTGGGACACAAGTGGTTTTTTCATCACTCCTTCCTGTTGAAGGTCATGGCCCAAGAAGAGAGAGGAAAATACTTGAGGTAAACCACTGGCTGAGCAGGTGTTGTTGTCAGGAAGGAGTTGGCTTCTCTGCTTTCATGAGGTAGAACTTCTGGCAACAGATGGGCTGCACCTCATAGCAGCTCACAAGAATGTGTGTGCCAAGAGTCTTGAGAATCTGATCATGAGAGCTTTAAAGTAGATCTTGAGGGGGAGGGAGAAAACAATATGAACAACAAAAGAGGACCTGGCACTGGGGATATCTTCACTGATGCACAGGAAACTGAGGTGGTGCTCCAGAAACCTGCTAAAGGGCAAGAAACTACAGGAAGGAAGCAGCTGCAAGGAACAACTCATGGTTTCAGTTGTCTCTACACAAATGCACAGAGTATGGGAAACAAACAAGCATTGTATATAAAGGATGTGTACACTTGTGAAGAAATCCATGACCTGGAGCATGGAAAGCAGATTGAGAGTATATGGGTAAAAATTGTAGGCGAGAGAAACAACAGTGACCTTACTATGGGTGTCTGCTATAGACTGCCAAGCTAGACTGAAGATTTGGATGATGCCTTACTAGAGCAGATTACCAAACATTCAAAAAAGGAGAGAGATAGTAATCATGATGAACTTCAACTTCCTCGGTATCTGTTGGGACTCATACTCTGCCAAGCGTGTAAGGTCTGACAAATTCATCCATTGCATCACTGATAATTTCATTTCCCAGAAGGTGGAAGAACCAACAAGGGGGTCATCTATCTTGGACCTGTTCCTCACCAATAGGGAGGAACTGATTGATGAAGTGGAAGTGCTCGGAAACTTGGGAGGAAGCGATCATGTTCTCCTGGGTTTCAGGTTACAGAGGCAAGGGAAAACTGAGTGTAGTTGGACACACACTCTGGACTTTAAGAAGGCCAATTTTGAAAAGCTGAAGGAGCTACTGGGTATGATCCCGTGGTCAGAAATACTCAATGAGAAGGGAGTCCAAGAAGGATGGGAGTTTCTAAAAGGAGAACTATTGAAGGCCCAAATGCAGACAATACCAACAAGAAAGAAAAGTGGGAGGCATCTAAGGAAATTGGTGTGGCTGCATAAGGAGCTTACAGATGAGCTGATAGTTAAGAAGGGCATGTATAAATAAGGAATGGAAGAAAGGGGAAATCACAAAGGAGTATACATGAGTAGCCAACAGTTATGGGGGAAAGTCAGGCTGGCAAAAGCTCAGAATGAGCTCAGGCTTGCAAGAGAGGTTAAAAATAATAAAAAAGGTTTCTTCAGCTGTGTCTGAAGTAAGAGGAAGAACAACCAAGTGGTAGGTCCTCTGTGTGGGGAACACAGATAAATGTTATTGGGTGACAGAGAAAAGATGGAACTTCTCAACACCTACTTTGCCTCTGTCTTCACCCAAAAGGAAAGTGATGCCCAACCTGGTGATAACAGAATAAATGATGTAAGATAGCAAAGAGAACCCGCACAAACGACGCTGACACAAAACCCCACACATACATTAAGCAAATTAGAAACATCACCTCCTGACCCCACCCCCACTCACCTTTTCCCCCTCCACCTCTTCCCCCCTTTTCTTCCTAATGTAACCCTAATGTCTCAACAAATGAAACTGACCTAGGGAAAATATAACTTGAAAAAAGAGACATTGCGCATACCTTTGTAAACCAAGAAAACTTTAATTAAAAAAAAGAAAGAAAAGAAAAGAAAGAAAGAAAAAATGATGTAAGGAGGGAGCTGCAGCCCAAGATAGGAAAAGAGGTTGTAAGGAAACATGTAGCTACTTTAAATGAATTCAAATCTCCAGGGCCTGATGAGCTGCATCCAAGGGTACTAAAGGAGCTTGTGGGTGTAATTTCAGAGCCTTTGTTGGGTGGTATTCAATGCTAGTCCTACTCAAGATAGACTGACTGCAGTTAATGGACAAATCTAACATCACTTCATTAAATTCAGTGGGTCTATTCTGAGTAGGACAAAGTTGGATACAACTCTCTATGTTTTTCATGTTTCGTCAGGTTCAGGGACTTCTCAATGACCCCTCAGGAGTAAGGGGCTACTCATTAATAAGATACTTCTTGCAAGTAGACCAGCTCCTCAGGATGTCTAGATGGTTTGCTGCTGTAATCTGGATGGGATTCTGAAAACTTAGGGTTAAAAGCCTTCAGATCCCAGTATAACATCCTTGCACCAGCTCCTTGACTCGAATTTTCACTTAGCAGTTTACTAGCCCTGTCCCCCGTGTTTTGATTTTGGACTTTTTTTTTACCTTGCTCTTGTGTTCTCCCTGTTTTGACTTTGGACTGCTACCAGACCTTGCTTTTCGTATTGTCCCTGTGGATAGATTTGGACCTGCTGAGCTTCATTTGAAGCAGCGCACCTGCATCTGTCCAGGAAATGTGGACCAGGGCAGTTTGCTATAAAATGCAGACTGAACAAAATCCTCAAGCTCAATACATTCAATACATACATGGCTGGTCACTCTCAGACAGGACCATGATAGATCATCAGTCTGACTTAGCCAAGATGTCCTGCTGTTCTTAACCCGAAAATGAATGATGACGGAGGAAGCAAGTGTCCCAAAATAAATATTGTATGCAAGAATTTCCCATTCAATTTTCTATTTGCAGTCATTGTGAGCTGGCCACTTGCAATGGCAAATTTCACCTCTGCCACCTTCATATTCTGATTTAATATGTGGTCATTTCCTCCACAAGATTATTTTAGACAATAGCAAAGTGCCTATAATGTCAGCTGTTAAGTGCTCATCCCTCTTCTGTTCGGAATGATCTTTCACGGAACCTGCTGTGTTGCTATCATGCTATTAACATTCCACGGAAGTTGCTGGAGTGTTAGGAGCTACCTGACACATTCTGCAGCACAGCAGGGGCATTCCGCTTGGACGTTCCATACTTGCAGTGTCAGGATGCAGTCACAAGGTTAACACCATACTAAACTATGTAATTTTTAGATACAGCCTTTTATGCAGACAGAAATTGCTGTGTCGCACATGCACAAATTAGTCAGCTATCCGCATGCAATTATGGACTAAAACCAACTGCATGAAAATAATTAGCACGTTTGCCTAATGACTTACTTTATTTCTCCATACGTCACCCAGCATGATCAGAAAACACTGCTGGATTCCTTTATTACTTTATATATGTACATGTGATTCACCCTGTCTGTCTTACAAATTGCAAAGGGAGTCAAAAGTAGGGCAGAAATCTTTTAGACTGCTGATAAAATGTTCCATTTTTTATGATTGAGTTAGCTTAATCTTCAAGAGCTAAATGTAATTAGGTATCAGAATTGATTAAGTGCAGCTAGAATTTACAGGAAACTGGATCCTTAAAACCCTCTCAGGTTCTCTGTACAGTCAGAATGAACAACATAGCCCAGCACTCAGTGGCCAATTCTGTTCTCCATGTCCTTTGTGCACTTCCATTTTGGATTCATTCATATGATACATATCATCATGTGGTCATGAGTGTCCTTGGGGGCAACTGTCTTTATTTGAATGTACATAGACACAGGCATATCCATCTTTATTTGAATGTACATAGACACAGGCATATCCGTCAACACCCATCCATGCACATGTAGTCAACAAGAGATTTAGAGTGATCTCTCAGACCAGTCGTATGGAGAGTGGCTGCCAGAGTTGGACTCTGCAGTTTTCTGGAGGAGAACCTTCCTAGGCCAGCAGGCAACCCAGATGAATGCTCTTATTCTTATCTAATGCTGTGGTTTCTGGAAATGCTATAAGAGTTGGAAAGCCT
Organism: Podarcis tiliguerta; assembly: GCF_965153285.1. Classification (NCBI taxonomy): domain Eukaryota; kingdom Metazoa; phylum Chordata; class Lepidosauria; order Squamata; family Lacertidae; genus Podarcis; species Podarcis tiliguerta. The sequence continues at coordinate 60,780,217 of NC_139537.1, read as the reverse complement.
AGAAACACTATGATAGTTTAAACAGAATTGTGGTACTTTTTTGGGGGGTGCTGCTGGACCCAGCCCTGCCTTTTTGAGGGGCAGGTGGGAGCAGTAGCCAAGAATAGAAACCATGTCTGATGACATATAATCTGCAGTAGGTATCTAGTACTCATTAACCGCCTTTTGCTTTCTGAAGTAGCCCATTTCTAAATATATAGAATCAGTTTTGCTTCTTTGTTTTCTCTCGCTAGCAACCTTATATAGAAAAAGTGTGGGCCTTTCATTGAACCTTCAGTCAACCAAAACAGTAGCACTAAGTGTCTGTTTTTCAATGCTACCCATTTCCTTGAGAACCTTGTCACCACTTTTGGTTACCATTCTGCTGGGATACTTTTGATTCCACCTGTACATGAGGAATTCTTTGGATTAATTCCAGTCTCAGGCCAAATGGCAGTAGGCATAGCCAACACAATGTCATCTGCTGGTTTCGATTCTGTACTAGATCCCAATAAGTTAGATGGACAACCATGGTAGGAAAAGAAGGTGGTGCTCAAACATGAATTGGGGCAACTATGTTCAAGCAACCTTTGTTCACTGATCATCCTCTCACCATAATTTCACTGTAAATGATCTGAAAAGTGTAAGTGATGTGAATAATACAGAAGGCACAAATTAAAGCCATCACAAAATGTTTCCTGAGAGCATCCAAAGATGATATCTAATACCTAGTGTAGAGTACCAATGCTATGTGAAAAATACAAGAGCATCTCTGTGTTTGCAAAACATTACATAAGTAGTGTCTCACAACTCAAGCAATCGGGATCAAGCAACACAAAGACAACTTTCATACCAGCTGTTGTGTGAATCACATACATTGTTTGTCTTGTGATTATAAGAAAATATTATTCAGTGCTAGAGCCAGTCACCCAAACTCTGAAATTAGATGTAATGGAAATGAATACACATATAAAAAACTTGCTGGGAGTAGTGGGATAACACAGTAAAGCTAGTAAGAAGACCTTTAGCACAATAGTAGAGAAGTGCAAGAAACTGGAAGGTAAAATAAATGCAGAACTAAAAGCATCTGTGTTTAGGATAAAATGCATACAAAACCGTAAAATTTATAAACAATGTGCATTGTGCTAATATTCCTACAGGTTTTAAACAATTAGTAGATGGAAACAGGATGGAATAGACTTGTGAATTAACAAGTGTGAAATTGTATTGAAGCTCTAGGAAGTTCCATGGACACCACATGGCAATTCTGTGCTGCACAAGATAAAGCTATACATAAGTGCACCATGTTGTCAGTGGCAAAATAGCCTCCTCACTTTAAAGCAGTGGTGGGGAACATCCAACCAAAGGGCCTAATCAGGCCTGTCAAGCCTTCCATTTGGCCCATTACATCAGGATTTGGACAGGTAAAAACTGAAAAGGAAGAATCAGGAGCACACTTCAAGCATACTCCTGGTCCTTTCTTTCCAGCTGGTGATTTTTTTAAATATGCTTTTTCTTGCACGGTGTCAGAAAAAAAGGCACTGAATTACAAAAAGCACCAACAGCAAAGGAATAATTGGAAATGCACTTATAGTGTATTCTTCCTTTACACTGGTGGCTTGAATTCAAGCTGTAGCTGAAAAGGAAGAAAAGAAGAATCAAGAGTGTGTTTCTGACACTTTAATTGCAGGTATAAATTGGAGTCACCTAATGTCATGATGATAGGTGAGTGACAGGAAGGCAGCCCTGTCCATTGGTCAAAGGGGCCCATGAATGGGGGGCAGTTCTGGATCTGGCCCTCTGGCTGGACCACTGCTGCTTGAAAGAATGGAGACTTTGGGAGTGGGAGCTAGGCAATATGTTTGATTTGACAGTACATATGTTGCCATGAGCTGGATATACTTTGGCCGAAACTGTGATTAATTACAGAACCTATTTTCACATTTCAAAACTGAAACATATGCAAACACTAATGAAATATTGGGACTGCAACATAATCTGTTGTTTCCGAACAGCACACATTGTTCAGTCTCATACAATGTGGTTACTAATGTGGTAGGTTATCGGTTTTCTTCATTTAGTGAAAACTCCCAGCATTTGCCAGCCGTCTTGGTGCCTGCAGTTGGTATTACGGCTTGCCTGTACCATTGCTAGAGTGCACTCAGTTTATAGCACCAATAATTAATATGGATGATTGGATGTATTGGACCTGATCCAGAAGCCAGACTCACACGCCACAGTACCTAATACTGTGGGCTGTGAAATGGCTTGTTTACGGCTTTAATTGCCAAAATTTCAATAGCTCCAACTTCAGCTCTTTGGAACGCATAGGCACCTTCTGCAAGTGACACTTCTAATCCACAATAACTGTCTGCAGATCCAGATGGCACCAGCAACTGTGGTGCGAAAACAGTGACAATAGTGCCAGCCCCTCTGTGCTGTGTTTGGTACTTGCTCCGCAATATGCCTTTCCATTCACAATCTCTTTGGGTATTAATTTTAATTTAACTCAGTGTATATATTTCATATATTTTAAGTCAATTTATACATTCCATAGGTGATTCATAATAACATTGCTTAAGGAAGCCGCTGTTCGAATGCCCTTCAACTAATTGTCCTTCAACTAACTAATTGCTTTTACTACTTTAAAAGCAGCTCTGTTCCCTAGATAGGTGTAGAACGAAGCCACTGCTGTATTGCGAGAAAGACTACATTCAGACTGCTTTTGTTGGAAACTACACTGCATGCAAAGCCTCGTTTGAGCATTATAACAAAGCACTTAAAATGGCTTGTTGCTTTTCGTCCGTTGAAAAGCCACTCGTTCTTGCTCTGCTTATACTTGACAATGAAGGTGTCTTTTCCACAAAGGTATCTGGCCGCTTTTGCATTTGTGTTCAGTTCAGGAGAATTACTGCAATTCTATCCCACAGCTGGGTCTACTATCAATGTCCCCCAGCCCTGTCCCACTCCCGGATGCCTATAACAGGCACCACACTAAGCATGTTGTTTATAGGATGCTGCTCCTCAACTTGAAGAAGAAGAGTGTGGATTTGATATCCTGCTTTATCACTCCCCTTAAGGAGTCTCAAAGCGGCTAACAATCGCCTTTCCCTTCCTCCCCCACAACAAACACTCTGTGAGGTGAGTGGGGCTGAGAGACTTCAGAGAAGTGTGACTAGCCCAAGTGGGGAAGCGAACCCGGTTCACCAGATTACGAGTCCACCACTCTTAACCACTACACCCCACTGGCTCTTGAATTCACTATGTTTCTTTTTTAGGTGATAAGACAAAACAGCAGTTTTACATGAAGGCAGTAGGCTGTATGTGCACTCAGGTGAACGGGTTCGGCAGCACCTGAGTGTTGCAAAGGTGTGCCTGCCAAGTGTCCCTGGCAAGCAAGTGAGCACGGCTCAGGCTGCTTCCTTCTGTGTGGACCTCTGGCCTCTTGTTCTCCCCAGCCGGCCTAGTGTCTGCCTGCAAAGATGGGGGAAGATGCACAGCTGTCACCTCCTGCTCAGCTAAGCAACACCTGATTAGTATGCCTCTGAGCGCATGCAGAGCATGCATCCTGCCTGAACTGAGCAGGTGAAAAGATCTTTGGGCTCTTCTGGAGCAGCTGCTGCTGTTCTTGCCATGACCTGCTCTCTTCCAAGAGCAGCAAAGGCCTTGCAATGCTTGGAGCTAGATGCATCATTTGCCACTTGCTGCTTCCTGGGCATAGATCATGGTGGTGCTCCAGAGTCTAAAAAAACTCAACCTGTATTTCCAGCAGCCACTCCGCATGATCTTACAAGTTACTTATTTATTTCAGAAACTTTCTAAACCATTTAATCAAATAATAAAAATCTCAAAGCGGTTTACACACACAGAATGTGCAAGACAGAACTATGTTGTATAGTTATAGAAGAATTACATGCCAGGAGAAGTATATATCTAGGGAATCAGAATTGGTTTAGGCAATGATTTCTCATTTAGATGAATAAAATGTCCTTAATTGAGTGTTAAAGGACCCAGGTCTTATCTGACCTTCACAGGCACCATTTGCTCTTAATTCATTGCAGCTTTATAATCCAGAAAGTGCCTTGCATATCTTGACAGCTGAAATAAATATAACATTTAAAATTTGGATGCTGAGTCAGACCGAGGTCAAATATTTGAATGTATTCTGTGAAATTAAAATACCATTTTCAGTGTTGGCATTGAACTGCTGGAATCAGTATTTTAATTTTTAGTGCTCCAACTATTAAATGACAACCAGAATCTTATGCAGACAGTGCAAAACTGTCCTGGACCCCAGCAGTCTAAGCCTGCAAATTTTTAAAGCCACGAATCAAGGATATGTTGATAAGCAAAGTTCATTGCAAATGTATCATTACCCTTGCAGGTTATCTCACTGGAATTTCAGTATTGGATGCAACTGAAATAAGAAAATTCAATTAGACTTCCAGATTTCCGCACCCCCAGTGAAACCCAGAGCTTATCCTCAAACTCAGTCTATCAGTTTCCTTGAACCCAAACTGGAAATCAACCTTGAAAAGAAAACCACACGCTAATAATGAATTTAAAACAAGTTGTTCAATAGAAAGGTTATCAGGTGGCACTTCATATTCTCCCAATATAATCCATTTTACATACATTTCCACAGAACATGGCTGACAACAATTTGTTTGGTGGAATGGCTCTTAGAAACTGGTCGTGAGAACCGTCTTGCTTGAGTGGCGGTTGTGAGAAGCATGTGATGTGCACCTATAGTTTGGAGGTTTCCTTCAAAATTGGAAGGCAAGGAAATTATACCCAAATTATGTAAATTCACATTAAATTCTTTCTGACTCTTAAAAGGGCATGTTTGAGCAACAGCTTTTCAATCAAAGTTGTTGCCTTAACACTGGTTTGACATTAGATCAATAGAATAATAACCTTCTCATGTCAGATCGATGGTATAGCAAAGTCTGGAGTGACAGCTTAACAATAGCTATATGCTGGCATCCCTTCGCCTGCAACTTCTGAATGATATACATGAAAGGAGTGTGATGGGATGAAGCAGCTGCTGTAAGGCAACATGTGAGGAGTGCTGGGCTGCCTTTAAAAGTTGCTGCCACTGCCCCTCATCAGAAACGTTTAAAGTAACAAAACAAGACAGTTTGTGGCAGAATTTCCAAAATAAAACAGGGCTTTGTACCCTGTATACTTAGGGATTTTGGACCTAGTTTAGCTAAGCAGCACCAGAATCAAACCACTTTAATCAATCAACATATGTCTTTGTGAGTGCGACCCATTAAATTTTGGGGGTCATTTTCCACCTATTTATTATACACAAGATGTAATCAAACAGCAACAGATTTCTACTGGGGCGGTTGACCATGCCCACGCACGAATCCACCTCTAGACTGAAATTCAGTAGCTGATCCAACAATAGCAGCATACGGTGGTACCTTGGGTTACATACACTTCAGGTTACATACGCTTCAGGTTACAGACTCCGCTAACCCAGAAATAGTGCTTCAGGTTAAGAACTTTGCTTCAGGATGAGAACAGAAATCGTGCAGCGGCGGCCTAGCGGCTGTGGGAGGCCCCATTAGCTAAAGTGGTGCCTCAGGTTAAGAAAAGTTTCAGGTTAAGAACAGACCTCCAGAACGAATTAAGTTCTTAACCCGAGGTACCACTGTATAGCTATTGTTAAGCTGTCACTCCAGACTTTGCTATACCTCGTTGATCAAAAACCAGTAGAAATACCTCCATGCAAACTGCTCCTTCACATAACTACAAGATTTCAGCGACTGCATTGTTTCATGTTGTGGAGGTTGGGCACATTTTTGTCTGCCAGTTCTGGGTGCTTAGGCATATGAACATCTTTCTTGGCTACTATAACTCCCTCCTTAAAAAGGCATTTGTAGAGGGCAATGCGGGGTTTTTTTAGGCATCAGCATCATGGCAGCGGCAAGAGGGTCAAATTCTGGAAAAGCAGTATGACCCATTAATGTAACAATTTGCTATAGGCGGCAGGACACAAATAGGGGATTAGAGCTATAACAACATAAGCAGCTCCTGAGACTGCATTGGTACTGAATGAAGAAAACTTACAAACTATGAAACAGAACAGAATTAGTGGACTTCTCTTGGTCTCTGCCTTTCGGCCCTTTTCCCTTTTCATGCAACCCATCATCTACTGTCTCTTACTGTCATCTCCATTTGCAAGATGGAAGTGGAGAGTCAGTTATAGGCCAATGGTTTCTGCCAGTGCAGGGATGCACAGAAGGGAGGAAAAAAATCAACATGGAAGAGCATTCAACTGCATTTTTTTCTTCCCCCTCTGTTGGGTGGGGATAGCAGCCTCTCTTTGTTTGAGTTGACTCATAACTCACCTGTACCATACAGTTTCATACCTTCAGTGTTGGGCCTCTGCAACTATCAGTTGTGGGCTATATTTCTAAAACAATACTTGGAAGAGTGACAAGCTCATCAGATTTATTTGCACTGAAAAGAGAATTCTATAGTTACAAATATGAATATCCTTCTTTAGATGCTTTCTGATCTAAATAGTCTCTGTGAGCATGGATCAATATGCTATATGAATGTGTTGTCTGGACTGAAAGCTACCAATCTCTACATTGCCTTTCATTTTATTAAAAGCAATAGAATATAAATTCAGCTTGCCTAAAACTGAACATTTCACATGTGCATGCTTGATATAAGGTACATAAAAGGTATAACTCTGCATATTCCTTTGGCAATGAATAATATGGCTTATATAATTGAAGTATACACTCTGGACATGCTTTGACAGAGCTTTGCTATTCTCTAGACTGCTGTAGCTATATATTGTTAGGTAGTTAATCTGTCTAATTTTGACTTTTCCAGTTACTGGGATATGCCATAACCTCAAATCTTTGTTCCTTAAGCATGTAGCCTAGTGCCTTATTCATCAAGGCTTGCTACAAATGGCCTTTATTGTTGTTGGAATTTTATGAAAGTACCCAGTGCTATGTGAAACATCAGAGGACCAATCAGAATGGCTTTGATTCGTACACAGATGTGGCCTGTTGAAAGATCTTGCTTCTTTACCTCAAAAATGGAGGCACCTGAATTCTACTTCACATAAAAATGGTTTCTTTCTTCCTAACAACAATCTCTTAAACTTTCCACACAAACAACATGAGGAATGAAAACATCATTTAACATGTCCAAATGAAAATCATTCTAAGCAACATTGATGTACCTTATAGTCCATAAAAAGGTAAAGGTAAAGGTAAAGGGACACCTGACCATTAGGTCCAGTCACAGACGACTCTGGGGTTGTGGCGCTCATCTTTCTCTATAGGCCAAAGGAGCCGGCGTACAGCTTCCAGGTCACGTGGCCAGCATGACAAAGCTGCTTCTGGTGAACCAGAGCAGTGCACAGAAACGTAGTCCATAAGATCTCCCAAAATGAAGGGTTTTGCCATAGGTAGGGCTGCCATATGTTTAAGAGATTGTTGTTAGGAAGAAAGAAACCATTTCCCCAGACATTACCAGGATTTCAAAGGTGGAACTGACGTCCAGGGCAAATTACCTGGCGCTTTGTCCTGGATCTTAGGCAAGTCAATCGAAAAATAACTTTTTGAAATATGGCAACTTTTTGAAAGATGGGCACAGTGGGCTTTACTTGGGATGATGGTGGGTGGTGACTTCCAAAGCCTAGGTGTAGCTACCAAGAAGGTCCTCTACCTGGTCCAGCTCAGCCGTGCATACTGCAGCAGTCAATGGACATGTGAACACTCTATGAGTGGCTGGGATCATGCACAAGAAGATCATATTTTAGGTATTCTGGTTTCAAAATATACATAGCCTTAAAAGTCATTCTTAGAATTGAGCCCAGAAACACTCTGGAAACCAGAAGAGTGGTTTCGACAACCAAGCTATATGCTCCTAATAAGCAACTCTAATTAATAACCTGTACATCACACTTTGGACCAATTGACATTTCAGGCTGCTTTCCAAAGGCAGCCCCACGCAGAACACATTGCAGTAATCAGGTCATGATGTAGCTGTTGAATTGTTGTTTACAATAAGGCTTACATGCTTGATTTATTAATACTGAGTTCATGCTCACATATTCTTCAACAAACACTGTCACAGAATTCTATTATTTTCATATTGGCCCAATTAGAAGCACTTAAAAGGCATAATTAAAAATAATCATAGTTCTATGCTTTTCTTCTGCAGGTATGTAGCAGTAAATAAAGAACATTTGCACAAAAAAGACCTAACACGGCAACATGTCTTGTCACATTATACTTACCCCTACACCTGATTTCAAATGTAAATTGCACAGCATTTAGCTCTAATGAAAATACTCTAGTGAAGGAAATTGTTAAGATTTTCTGGTGCTCCCCTAGGGGTAATATTAAAACCTCCATTACTAACATCTCACTCTGAGAAGACAAAATGTGCACTGAGAATACAAAAGCCCTGTTGGCATCTAAATGTGTGCCAATTAGTTCACAGTTACAGACCTGCAGATCTGTATGGAGATGTAAAAATAGGACCCAGGAAAGCTATTTAGATCTGTGTATTGTGGAGCTCCTTGACCCTGGATTTTTTTTTAATGTTAGTTTAATCATGGCATTTTGCTTTCTATTTATTTATACAGTTGCTTCAGTGAACAAATTAATAATTATACATCACATTGACAAACATGCCAAGTAATATTTGCCTGATTTTAAATTAATTTAATTCAAGGGCCACTTCATTTACAGGATTCATGCACACACTAAGGAGTAGCTCCCACTTGATTGCTGTTCATGATACACCAAGTTTTGCTCATCATTTTCCTCTTCGGTTTCTTTTTTCTTCCTTGAAGAAATAAGCAACAGCTTAACTTGCTTTCCAAATAGGTAGACACTTTCAGACAGGTGGAAGACAGGTAAATGATAGACAAACAGGAATATAGCTAACTGCACCAGTGACATACACTTAGAAAGATGGGTTGCTATTGTGATGAGAGGAAAACAATTAGGTGCTAACGTCTTATATTTATTTTCCAGTTACTTCCATTTTCCAATTTATAGTCTTTTTGCTGTTACTCCTACATAGCTGCTTAAAAATCATTTTAATTGCAGGTGTATCTTGCATTTCTGCAAATGGGTCTTCTCATCATGAACAGGAGCGCTTTCTGTATACACAGGAATGTCAATCCTTTTTACTGTTATTAGATGTAGAATCATAGAGCTCTGAGGCAGGAAAGAACCCAAAGGTAATCGAATGCATTACCTTGTCATGTGGCAGAATCTTTCCATGTAAGTTCTTATCATCCTAATGATACCAATTTATATTTATGTATGTATGTATTTAACGTCTCTAAAGCCAACTTTCTGCCAAACCCATCTCATAACCTATTCTGCAGTGGTGATGGCGGTGGCAATAAAAGCAGACTTTATCATCGCTATTGCATCTGCTTGGTGTTTTCCAGCCAGGGGATTGGCCGTAGCTCAGTGATAGAGCATCTGCTTTGCATGTAGAAGACACTAGGTTGAATCGCCAGGGCTGGCTGAGATCCCCGTCTGAAACCCTGGAAAGCCACTGTCAGTCATTGTAGACAGTACCGAACTAGATGGACCAATGGTCTAACTCAGTATTCAGAAAGGGATTTGAGGGAGCCAGCTGTGACTTATTTCCAAAGTGCTTTGACAGTAAACATACTCCTTTTCAGAGCAATTTAGGCACCACTATTCTAATGGTGCCAATATACTACTGGGCCAAATTTAAGGCTTTGCTTTTATCATACAAAGACTTAAACAACTTGGGGCCAGAGTAGCTCAATGACAGCCTTTAAACTTTAGCCCAATCACTGCAGTCATCAGGGGAGGCACTCTTAGTGGTGCCTCCATGTTTATGATTTATTTATAAGCTAAGGCAGGCATCCCCAACCCGTCCGGCCGTCCAGATGTTTTGGACTACAATTCCCATAAACCCTGACCACTGGTCCTGTTAGCTAGGGATCATGGTTAGTGACATCAGGAAGAAACATGTTTCTTCCTTCAAAGCAGGGGTCTCAACCTTCATCACACACACACTCTCACTCACACACTGCAACCTACCAACAACTTGAACCTAACTCCAAAAAGCACACTCCTCCATCCTCTCCCAAGACAGACGGATGCCAGCAACAGCTCTGTGTGTGGGGTGTGTGTTTGTGTGTGTACATATTTTTGTGCAGAAGTACAGCGGCATTAAGAAATATGCTTCTATTCCAGATGCTTAGCATGAGCCAATAGGTTTTCTTTTGAGCTTTGATCCAGCAGTTGCCGGGTAGTTTTGACGAACATCTACCAAGCATGTTTTTTTCACTTCCAGTACTATCATTGCTAAAAATATGATCAGTTACCATCAGTTGGTAGTGTTCCAGTGTTCATAGCTATATTTGGAAGACTGCTTCCTTTCATCACTTCCCTACAGGTCTGTAATTTATTCTTCCAGTAAAAACCAATGTAGAACTTACAATACAGTATCTCTCAGTGCCACAGTGAGGTTGAGAGCTTAAAAGAATCCTAATGTAGCTGATAATATTTCAGAGCATACCACCACAAAGTTTTCAACAATCCTTTCATACTCGTTGTATATCTGTTACAGCAGCACAACTACGCTGGTCTCAAATATCCTCAACTTTGCTGCGAAGTGTTAATTTACCGTGGCCTGCCTGTAAGCAGTTGGTGAGATAGTAATCTGTACACAGAAAACTGTTTTGACCACCTAGCTGAGTATTGTCTCTTCTGAATGGCGCCAGCTCTTTGTTGTCTATTCTGAATAGCGTTACAACTCTCCGTAATGTTTTGCCAAGTAGGGAGAATTTTACCACTTTCCTGTTCTCCCAGATTTCTCATTGAATACAGATCTATGGATGTGTTTTGACCATCTAGCACAACATTGTCTAGGGTCTCTGTAATGTTTTATCAAGTAGCAAAAATTTTACCACTTTCCTATACCCCAAGATGTCACACTGGATGCAGATTTGTACACGTGCAACACTGTAAGCACCTTGCAAACAGGCAGTTTACTAAATGGTTACATGAACATTGTGACTTCATAAATGTTCATGTGTATTCACTCATTCTTAGAATGTATTGGGTGAATACATGGTAATGCAATGCAGTGTGAACAAATGATGTTAAGTTAATTGCAACGACTTGGTAAGCTGGCACCTGCAAGAACTTGCCCAGTGATTAATAAAATTTTACTACACATATCCTTGCCAACCTACTGGAAATCCAGGAACACATGGAGTAGCAAAATTATCATTGCGACTTGCCAAGAGGTTTGGATTTGCTAGTGGTTACATTCACAACATGATAAGTTGTTATGACATGGCGAATGTTTGACCGTTTTCACCCACAACAGAAAGAGTCCTGGATCCTTTCCACAGGTCAGGAACTGAAATATAATGAGCCATATTCTAATCCTGTGCAGTCATATTTTGGTGTCCTCCTCCTCTTGGCTAAGAACACAAATAAAAATGCAATGCTTTCCATTTTGTGTGTATCACTGAGTTTGTGTGTGAGGGGGTAGTCATCTTTTTATTCCTTTCAAGTGCTTTTAGGTGATATTCTAAATAATTTCTTATAATTTAAAACCCTTTTAAAGAATAGGCTTCTCTTTCAATAATTGACAGCCAAGACAATACTAGAAGGGTAGGTAAAGTGGAGAGAGGCGGAGGTGTAGATTGCTTTCTATAAAAGCCTTTAAATTATGTTGTCAAAAATTATAACAACACTTCCCCTTCCCCCAAGCCTTTATGGATCTGGCTCCTCTAGTCCTCAATTCCTGGCTTTTTGTTTGTGTGTGTGTTTTGCACAGCCAACCTAAAGGTTGATATCATTCCATAGACTGTAATTTATTACTACACTTCTAAACTGGCAGAAAATGGAGAATCTGGAAATACGATGTGGAAATACTTACCCAGTTTTTAAGTGGAGCTGTTGAAATGTTTAACCTTTCTTGTTCTAAAATGGACAACACATGATGGGATGTAGCAGGCTATTTCTTATGCAGGAAATGTTATTGACTTTGCATTCTGTCATGTGTACAGAGACAGGGAGCTGGAGTGCATGGTAACAGGGCTGAATAAATTCTGACACAATAAAGTATCTGCATGGTTGGCTGTCAGTATTCCACTATCAATATGAATTCGGTTGAGACAGGATGTCATTCAGTTTGATACATGTGCTATGGAATGGAAATTTGTTCTGGACAACTATAATATTTGATTCCAAATGTCAACTTTGGACCACCAGTTTAACTTCACATTCAACAGGTATTTTATATCTGATAGCCTGACATCACATACATGTACTTGCTTCACTTGAAAGACAGGGTGGATGCAAAGAACTACATTACATTTTCTCATTGTGGGTACCTCAAAGGTTGTGCATGGAATTTGTGGACAAGACAGTGATTTATTACAGTTGCTTCATCTCCAAAAAATGTATTTTGATGCGCTTTGCCAAAAAGGAAAGGCCAATGGATTCAAGTCAGTGAATACTCTAGTTTCAAAGACTATTGAGCCTTGTTTCTGCAGAAGTATCATTACATGATACCTGTGCTGATACGGGGCTGCTGGACATTTTGCTACAGCAACAGGCATGTATGCCGTACCTGTGTATTGCACAGCAGGATTCACATTGAAATAAATGGGCTCACCCCTACTCTACAGGCCTTACATGACACTAGCTTTCAGTTTGCAGGAACCCAGTGTTATTTGGAAGCTTAGCAAAGGTTCCTCAGTAAGGGCAGGCAATATCTGAAGAGCAAGGGCACATATAGTGCTGGTCTTTGACAGATGCTCCAGAGCCTTAGATTCTCTTCTCTCAGAAATCTGAAAAGCTTAAGCCTGTGATTCTGAAAGTAACCTATATTCAGGCAAAGGTTTTGTTGGTGAAATTGAGCAAGAGGTGCATTTAGTGGTGCGATTCTAAAAGTTACACTCCCTAAGCCTTCAAACACAGAATTATCTAAAACTAAAATAAATAAACAAGCATCTAATTATGAAGTCCTGGCTGATAAAAGTAATTTTCAGGAGAGAGCAAAGTTAAAATAATATTGGTAGATGACTGCAAACAGGGATAGAAATTGCATTCTGACCCTTTCCTGCTTGTTATGTGCAGGTGGGTTTTTTAAATCTCCGAAATTAACCCCATTGAACTAAACTGTACTTAGAAGCAGTGCTTCTTTCTGGGGGGGACGCAGGGGGACAAATACACCTAAACGTTTTGTGAATCTAGGTTTAGCCTCATAGAGAGGCAGTATTTCAATATGAGTAGGAAAATGAGAGTACCTCTAAACATTTTTTTTTTTAAAGAAAGCACTGCTTAGAAGTAACCCAGTGCACCTCTTTGAAGAGTTCAGGGTAGTAAATTTCAGCTCAAAGGTTTTGATTATTTTGTCAACAGGCGTTGGACGGTGGTAATGGATTATAGCTGAAGTGCTTTCCGGATAGGAACTCTAGTGCTGTTAATGTTTTGTGGTTATCATATGCATAGCATGACTGAAAGAGTTCATCATCACAGTTACCTGGTATATATTATAAAGTGTTGTCAAACAGATGAGCTGTCACCTTATTTAAAATCAGCATCTCATGTTTACCTTTGTGGGACAATGGGGTTTTAATGATTTAAGCACTTAGACTAGAATGTGGGTTTTGGTCGCTGAATGTGGGGCTGCTCTAATGCTGTGAGAAAGGCTGTAGTTATTCTCTGAATAGCACTTATCCTGTATTAGTCATTAGGAGTGAGTGATTTTTTTTTTTGCATTTTTTGCAATAGCATCATTTTTCTTTGCTATAAATTATGTTTCTGATTCATGCATTGGTGCCTCTCTCTCTCTCTCCATTCCCCACTTCCTGTTTTCAGAGTATTTTTTAAATAAAGCAATTGTAAGTTATTTTCCTGTCACTAGAGATGGAGAAATGTGAGTTGACTCTTACCCATTAACTCTAAAATATTAAAGCAAGTCAACCATGGTACTACATTTTAAAATAGTATGATAGGTCCCTGAGATGTAACCAGCAGGGTGTGCTGTTTTCACATCTCAACTTTCTCACTTATTGTTATTATTGATTAAATCCACTGGGGTTTATGGGGTGTTACGGGAGGGGTAATACCTCAGGTGGGGGGGGACATGTCATACTCCTTCTGGGTAGTTTTTCCACCTTTGGTTCCACCCAGCACTTAGCTGTCACTTGTGGTTCCTAGAAGCTGTCCCCAGGAAACAGTTTCAACTGACCAGCTAAGCCAGGTGAGGGTAGCTGATGCGTCTCAATCCCTTGGTGAGACAAGGACATGCAAAGACAGGCTCTGGCAGATTGAGCCAATGAGACCAAAAGTGCTCCAACTGTCAATAAGGCTTGACATGATAAAGACTTCATGAATAAACCCTGAGGAAAAATCTGTACCTGATACCTCTTGGGACATTTTGGGGAGAAGAAAAGGCTAAGGAGTAAACCCTACACAAATCCAGAGTGGAGTCCCTAAGAAAGTTGGATGTAGTCTTGTACGTCTCCTTCTGGCAACTCCTGCAGCCAAGCTGGTGCCAAATATATTGCTCTGCTATCCTTTGGACCACATCAGTGAGGCCCAGAGCAGGGTCTTGTCTGGGCAGCCCAGGACCTCCATACACCATGCCCGGCTGGTGCCCCAGGGAAGTCACAGTCACTTTGGTTCTACTAACAGGGGCGGAGGAAGGGGGTGTGGTGAGGGCGGACTGCCCCGGGTGTCTTCACTGATGGGGGTGACATTTGGCGTGCTGTCCACACATGACTCCCAAGCCTATCTTGAGCTGTTGGGGGAAGGGGAGAGCTGTGCTGCTTTGCCGGCAGCATTGCCCCTTTCCCCCTTCGTTTTGACACCTCAGGGGAGGCTTGGGAGTCGCGGGCGGGAGGTGTGCCAATGGTCCGCCATTGGCGGCTCACTCCGCCCCCAGCTGTAGGGCATGTGTGCCACTCCGTGCACCCAAGCAGCTACTCCGTGCCTGGGAGGGCACTCTCCAGGAGCGCACCTGTCCTGAGCAGCATGGGCATATGCTCCACCACTGGCTACTAACACAGTTTGACTTCACCCTCAGAGGCATACTCCATTGTCTCTTGAGACAGACGGATACAACAAGATATACCACTTAATGCAAAATTAGGCTTCTCAATGGCTTACAAGTATAAAAACCGGTGATGGTGATGATGATGATGATTTATTTTTTATACCCCGTCCATCTGGCTGGGTTTCCCCAGCCACTCTGGGCAGCTTCCAACAAAATATTAAAATACAATAATTCATCAAATATTAAAAACTTCCCTAAACTGAGTTGCCTTCAGATGTCTTCTAAAAGTCAGAGAGTTGTTTTTTCCTTTGACATCTGGAGGGAGGCACTACCGAGAAGGCCCAATGCCTGGTTCCCTGTAACTTTGCTTCTTGCAGTGAGGGAACTGCCAGAAGGCCCTCAGTGCTGGACCTCAGTGGACGATGGTTGGACCTCAGTTGGACGATGGGGGTGGAGATGCTCCTTCAGGTATACTGGGCCGAGGCCATTTAGGGCTTTAAAGGTCAGCACCAACACTTTGAATTGTGCTCAGAAACGTACTGGGAGCCAATGTAGGTCTTTCAAGACCAGTGTTATGTGGTCTGGGCGGCTGTACCCAGTCAATGATGCAAACATTTAAACACTGAATGCTCACTTCCATCCTCCACTAAGCAGGAATAGACCCAATAGTTTACCCAAGAGTGACCTTTAAAAATCATGTGAACAATTCTGAGTTGCCAGCTCCAGGTGTTCAGCAATGAATGCATGAAGGGGACATGCTTATTAGCCTCTCTCCCTGGCTGCCACGGTGGACATTGGCCACCCCAGAGGATGCATGATCAGTGTTGGTCTGAAGGGACCCCCACAAGTGTACTTTGCACAGCTCCCTCCACAGATATGAGATCCCTGATCAATCATAACCCTGGTAACAACATCACACTTTCAGAATTTTCTTGTAAACAGGGTGCGTATGCACCTCCAATTTCAACTGTGGCAAAGTAGCTTCAAAATCTTGATATCCCAATAGTGAGAGAGTTTCCTGTCCTACCTACTTGTCAATGAGTGGGTGAAGCCCTATACTATAAGGCCTACACCACCCCAGATCGTTGAACATGCTGGCTGGGGCTTATGGGAGTTCGAGTTCAGCAACAGATGGAGGGCTGCATGTTAGCCACCCTGATCCAAATGATAGGATTCACCGTGCAAAATAGAAGTAAGTTTTAAAATTAAGATTCTGGGAAGTAGAGGCCTAATTCTTAAGCATTTCACCTCAAGTTGTCACTTTCAGTGGAGACATTGCCATGTCCAGACTACAAATGATGTGTAAACAGCTGCACTTGATGACACAAAAGAGGGAGTCATTTCTGAGTGCAGTGGTTGTTTGTCTAATGGAAATTTTTCAAAATAAATGAGTATCGGGCCGTCGGTGTCATTTAGAGGAGCAAGTGCCCTATCAGAAATCGGGCTAAAGCCCATTACTTCAGGGAGACAATTTTGTTAGAAGTGATTTGTTATTTTAAAGTCTTGGCAAACAACCACCCTAAAAAATGGTTCATTTGGAGACATGGCCATAATTTTAGTCAGGGAGATTTGCTGCAAGCTTATTTTGTTTTGTTTTACAGAAAGGCCTGGGATTTGGCAGTAGTGGCAAAATAAAATAAAATAAAATCTATAAAAAAATCATTTGTCAGGCTCAGGTAGAAACCGAGTGATGTCCTTGAGACTAGACTGCATCACATCTCACAAACCATCCCCAAATGAGGCAGGCAGGTTGCAGCTTAAATACACAACGTTTGCAAGAAACGACCTCAGCCAATTTCCTTGGTGACTAATATATGAGAAATATGAGAACATTTCCTGATAGCAGACCCTTAAATTTAAACAGATAGATATTGTTCATATTGTGCAATTCTTAGCTTCCGCATTTGCTCAATTATTGTAGCTTTATTAATTGCACACAGTCTTTCCTGAAGGAGCACCCTATATTGCAGGGTAGATGGTCAATAGGTGGCAGCAAGTCATTTATTCTGGCTGTTGTGTCTCTTGGACACTGAGCTGTCTCGAAGCTTCAGTCCTCATTTTAAAAGCTGTACCAGACATATAAACCAGACATGACAATAATTCATGTGTTTTCTCAAGTAAATCAGTGCAGCTAGTATTTCAGCCTGATGCAAAGGCTTGGTTAATTTTTACAGTATGATTTACAAACCAATTAAGGCAGTATACTGGCACTGGGAGGCCCATTCTAGTAATGCTGAAGTAAATTAGCATGAACTACAAACCTTTCAAGCTGGCCTAGACATACAGAAGTAAGTGATATATGACTTCCTGAGACCTAAAAATATTTAACAAAGAGATTACAGGGTCAGTTGGGCATTTGTAATGTGGAATGTAAGCTTCAGTTGCTTGATACCTACACTAGCATAGACTTCATGTGTCTGTTTAGGTGAACACACAAACCTGAGACTTTGGTCACCCCTCTGCCGCTGACAGTCAAATACTGTGTCTGTTAAGGGTGTGGCCCTTATCAGATGTCATTTTGGAACTTGAGTGAACATGAAATGCTGCACGTTAATCCCAAAGGGGTTTTTTTGTAACGTGAATTTTCACTTGGCTCCAAGCTAAATATCCCCGTGTATCCTGGGGAAAGTAAAAAGTTCTAAAACCCAAACCAAGGATGTAATGTCAGAAGAAGTCTTCTTTCCGAGTTCAGTTTTTGTTTAAAAAATGGTATGGGCCTTTTTTTTTTTATTCCAATACATTAACACTGAGAGAAAAAAGCACTCCAGAGGCAAAAATCAATAGATTTCTTAGGTTGGGTTTTTTTTTTGGTCTCATCCTCTTTTCAGTTTTCAAACACAACACTCTTGCCTGGGCACTTAAATCTGCACTGCTTGTTGAGCTTCTGCTGGAAAAATCTTACCCCAACACATTAAGATTGGCTGGGACAAAAAGGAAATACTAAATTGTAGATCTATCTGTGTAAAATCTGCAATGAAAAGTGCACTTGAGATTTGATTTCAGCCCCCAGGCTTTAGTGTAGCGTCATTAAACACTTTCAAAAACACCTTTTCCCATGCACTAATATAGTTAGCCTGCATTCTGAACTAATGAACTGATCCTATGTGCTGTGTCTAGCGGTAGATCCTGCTTTGCAACAGGAAGAATAGCATTGATAGCTGTGCTTTTTGCCAAAACTACAGCAGGGACTTGGAAATCTGTTGGTCCTAGTGTGGTAGTAGGGGAAGAGATGGGGGCTTTACCTTTACATGACATCTAGTGGGTTTGTATTAACAGAAATACAGGAAATTGCCTTAATCTGGTTCAGACTGTTTATCTAGTCCAGGAATTGTCTATTGACTCTGACTAGCAGGATCTCAGATGGGCACTGGCTCTAGGTAGTCAGGCAGAGGTCTTTTTCATCACCTTTCAGCTTTCACATAGCCCAATAGCATTCGACTGTACAGTGGTACAGTGGGTTACAGATGCTTCGGCTTATGCGTTTTCAGGTTGTGGACTGTGGGAAACCCGGAAGTACCAGAAAGGGTAACTTCTGGGTTTCACCTCTTGCACATGCACAGAAGACCAAATCGCATCACGCGCGTGCGCAGACGCAGTGCTGCAGGCTATGAACACTATGGGTTACAGACGTGCCTCAATCATGGATTATGTCCACAACCCGAGGTTCCACTGTATAAAGATTCTTATAGTTTCGATGCTTGTGAGTGTGATTGTCATTGTATTGAATGCCTGGCACCTTCTTCACAGCATTTAGAGGCTCTTGATGCATCTAACTGCTGTTCTTGCTTGCTTATCCTGTATTCTAGTCATGTCCTTTGTTTGCTAAATCACATTTTTTCCAACTCTGTTTTTAATCCATGAAGACTTAGCTATAAAAGCCAGACTCTTTCCTTCTCATAGAGTCACAGAAGATTAGGGATGAGTGAATCTGTCAATTTGGGTTTTTCTCATTTTCTTATTTTTCCAGCCTTAAATTCACTTCTCCACATTTCCACATCAATCTGCATTTTTGTTTTTAAATGTCCTCATGAAAATTTATCAGCATTTTAGTACAAATTTCTCCCAGTATACACAATTTTGTATGCAATTTGGCTTAACACACACATTTTTGTAAAGCAATCCCTCCCAAATCCAATACATTTTCTAATGTTATTTTCAAAAAATGTAAGCATTTTTATGCACACTTTACGTATATATGTGCACATTATCTGGCTGGATCACTGCATTGCAATATTCAGAGAAATGTGACTTTCAAGGGATAGCTGTGTTTTGGTTTGCATATTATTTTTGGACATGTGAATTAGGAAGTTACAAACAGAGCTGAATTTCTCATGCAATGAGAAATGTACAGCCATGGGATATCAGCCCTAGCAAGGGAGAGATGATTGTGGGCCTGACCTTGAAGCCTATGGCTAGAGATAAGCAGGTTCTCAGAATGTTTCATGGTTGGCAGTTTACTTCCTCTGCCTCACAGAGTTTGGGAAGAACAAGCTATGAGAACTGATAATGCTTTTGATAGGTGTTATTATCCCTCTTTACATAGCACACATGGATGTGTATTGTAGTTTAGAATTGTACTATGCAGCACAAAGCCATTTCTCTATATCTAATACATGTGAGCATTGATTAGCTTCACTAATATATGCATACACTGCTTTTTTCTGGGGGGGGAATGCAGGGGTACGCATACCCCATAACATTTTGTGAATCTTTGTACATTTGTCTATTTATTTATTTTCCCAGATTTGAACTATGAAATTGTGATTTTATTGAGTCAAAATGAGAGTACCCTTAAACATTTTTAAAGA
The DNA here is from genome assembly GCF_965153285.1 of Podarcis tiliguerta. Lineage (NCBI taxonomy): Eukaryota > Metazoa > Chordata > Lepidosauria > Squamata > Lacertidae > Podarcis > Podarcis tiliguerta. The sequence continues at coordinate 60,760,370 of NC_139537.1, read as the reverse complement.
AAAAAAGCACTATATGCATAGCTATGCACACTTTACCCTGGTATGTGCATTTTTGTGTACATTACTTGGCTCAAGAACTCTGTTGCAAAATTAGAAGAAATGTGAATTTTGGAGGCCTACTTTTCAGTTCACATATTGTTTTGGGAAGCGTGAATTAGGTTCACCTTTAAATTCTGTGTGGACTGAATTTCTCCCCCATCACTAGCTTAGGGCTTTATATACTAATAATAGTAATGTCTTAAATTTGGACCATGTAACTAATATGTTCTTCAAATCCATGGGAGATATCCATCTACGGTAAGTTATGGAGTAGACCCAAGGCTAGCATTGGATATCAGCCCATTTTACAGAAGTAGAAAATCTAGTCTAAAAGTTGAAAGAAGACGAGAGAGATACCTAGTAAATTCACATTAAGCATGGGAATCAAGTTTGTATGTTTCATTCCATATTTTTAGAATCCCTGTTAGCTCATGGCTATCTTGTTCAGTTCAGTACAGATTATGCTCTCTATTCTGCTTGTCTTTTTCACAGAATCATAGAATTGTAGAGTTGGAAGGGACCCCAAGGGTCATTTAGTCCAACCCCCCTGCAGTGTAGCAATTGCTTGCTTCTTTCTAGATCTCTGGCACAAAGAAGGGTACCGTATTTTTCGCTCTATAACATGCACCAGATCATAACACGCATGTAGTTTTTAGAGGAGGAAAACAAGAAAAAAATTATTCTAAACGAAACAGTGGATGTATGATTTTTGTGGTTCATGCTGTGGCCACAGACATGTGATCTGGCAGTGAGTTTGGAGTAGCCCAATGCAAAAATTCTGAGGATCCATGTGGATCCATGCTTTGTAACCACGTTTTAAGTGGGGAGGGAATGAAAAGCACTCAAGGGACAAGGAGCACGCATGGGGTGTGTGGAGAAGGATGCTGCTAATAATGCTATTTAGCGAGCTGAGTGGGGAGGAGAGAGAGACAGAGAGCCTGCTTGCTTTAAAGGAACCAACCTGACAGGAGCCACTTACACTCGTGTAAGCGGCTCCTCTCCTCTCCCGCTTTGCTCCTTTAAAGAAGCAGGCTCTCTGTCCCTCTCTCCTCGCCACTCAGCAGTTCTTCTCCCGGTTTGCTGTTTCAAAGCGAGCCACGGAGGAGGGAAGGAAGGGGAACCATGGATCCTCTGCTCACGACTGCAGCAGATCCCCCCCGCCACCGACATTCCCTCCATAACACGCACAGACATTTCCCCTTACTTTCTAGGAGGGAAAAAGTGAGTGTTATGGTGCAAAAAATACGGTAATTGCTGGATGGGATGGATGGGATGCGGAGGAACTAGGTTTTGCTTACAAAAAGGATATGAATGGCCTTCTGATACCAATCTTGATTGCAATGAGAGAAAGAAACTTGTCTTTAAATCTTGGCTATTGAATAAATGGTTCTTAAGAGTACTATACTTTAACTGGATTGTGCCAGTGATTCTGCAGTAAAGCCAGGCTGTTGGTTTAATTTTTGTAATTTATCTTTTGAAATAACAGCATGCTTCTGACAAGACCTGCTCCTCCGGCTCTTTTAAGAGTTCAGGGTGCTTTTCTTTTTTTCTGCAAAGGCTGATTAAAAATATAATAATACAAGTGCCGTTTAGGTGCCGGATTTGCAGTTGCTTTAGTATATGCCCTGCAAACACACATATCAACAGGGGATAGTAGTTCAAGGAGAAAATACGTTAGCACTGCGAAGTTCAATTACTCCTAAAAATATCAATAATATAGCTGGAAGAAAGAAGAAACAACAGGCCACTTCCCTATATTGGCTGAATTCTGCAGATGTCTATAGAGGCCAGCTTCCAGCAGTAAGAAAGCAATAACTATAAATGGGGCTCAGTGGAAAGACATAGCAATACAGCTCTCTGTTTGAAATTTTACCAAAGCTCTTGTCACCACACTCTGCAAAACTAAATTCCACTGCGTTTGCAGTCTATTTTCTTTTAGCCTGTTGTTGTTATCCTTGGTGGGTACCAGGGGGTGGTTGATGATCTAAGGGTCTCTCTCATGGTAAGGATGCCTGTCTCTTGCATCACTTTCTTTTGATAGAAAACAGTTGCTTTTTGGCCTTCAGCTGTTGAAGTGCATTCAAAGGCTGTGGCGTGCATGGAGGTCCCAGCTGATTCTCTCAAAGAAAGCCTATCTGTTGGAGGGAGTGAAGTAATTGTATTTTGTAAACAATTGCCAGAACACTTCTGTGTTCCTTTTAATTTGCAATTAGGGTTGTGTTCTTTAATTTAAAAAGCTGCATTTGGGGCTACTGGAATGTGCGTTCTCCTCCTTTCCTCTTAAGGCATAAGCCACCTGTGGTGGTTGATTGCCACCTAGGGTGTGAGGCATAGTTTTGGATTTGAGAGTCACAGGGAAGACAGTTAAGAAACTGGGGAGTTATATTCAAGGGCTGTAAGAATATTCACTTCGCAGGGGACAGCGTTCAGAAACGAGCGAGTTTCCATAGTGTCCCTTTTTAGTGATGTTATAGTTGAAAGAGAAAAAGTTGTAAAATGTAACTAGCAATTGGATCATTTTGTTTTGTAGATTATAATAAACAATACTCTTTTAATTGCATGCCATTGGGTGTCATGAACTGGCAGGAAACGGGAAGGAAGAAGAGGATCCTGGCAAGGGGTGTAGCCACAACTGCTACACACTGAGACAAGCTAAGGATGGAAAAGATAATATTAGGGGCATAGAAAGTACTCATGGGGCGACAGAGGATGGTGAGGGGATGTGAGTCAGTGCACAGGAAGCAGAGGAATAGGACCCATCACTGGAGTCAGTTTCCATGAACACAGTGGGCTCTGAGGAATAAGGAGCAATGGGAGGTACACTCTAGGAGGCTGAGGCAGGCAAGGGCAAACAGCCCAGTTCATTAGCTGGCCAGGTGGGGCCCATTAGCTGTGGGAGGAGGTGTGTGATTCCTCAGCTGGACTAGGCTCAGGTGAGAGTCACATGTCTCGTCAAGCCCAGATGTTGTAATCAGACTCAAGGTATAAAAGGGAAGCAGAGCTGAGGTGCTGTGTCTGTTCAGCTTCTCATTTCATGGGCCATGCCTGAGTGGCCTAGGAGCTTCATAGGACACTGCTTTTGGGGGACTGAACTCCAGGCTCCCTGACCCTGGATTAGCTGCAGCGGTGGGAACCTGGCATGACTTTTTTTGGACTTTGCTTGCTGGAGTGAACCTTGTCTGCATTTCCTGACTGTTGGATTTTGGACTTGGCTTGCTTTATTTAACCTGGACTGTGTTTCCTGATGTGTTGGACTGCTGAACTACTTGCTAGCCCTTGGGACTGAATGCACCAGCGGGACTGGTCACCAGGTATGCTGGGGTTCAGGACATTGGGAAAGATAGTGCTGGTCTCTGCATCCTGGCACGACTAGCCAAGTTATAAGTAACCACAGCCAGGTCAGCCCTCATGGATGCATAAAGGGGAGACAAGGATGCTGCCACCATTCAGGCCTAGATTTGAAGGTCAGTCAAAGCAATTTGAAAGGTTTCTTATTTTCAATGAAGTAGATGCTTGCATACCACTCTTTACTTAGCGGTTACCTGGAAATCTATGGGGCTTAGTCCTGAGGAAGTACGTCCATGACTCCAGGCTTAAGTGACCTGGATTATTTTCATTCCATGGGGATGAAAGCTCAAAGAGAGAAGGGTTCTATGCCGATACTCATGGCAAAAGCAGCAGGTCCTGAAAGGTATGTCTTAGAGTCAAAACTCCACACTGCATATTGTAGCATTTAGTGTTTATGTTACAGTACAGTGTTCAGTCCAGTTTTCATTGCCAAGGTATACAAGGGAGAGTTAATTAACTTCCTAAGATTATCCTGCTGGCTGCCCAGTATTTTTCTCAAATGCACAGCCAAAGGAATGGTAGACTATTATAACAAATATCACATAACTGTAAAGCACAGCTGCCAGTTCAGTCTGGGAACTTTGGGACACATTGTCACAGCTGGAACAGGAAATTTGGCTGCCCGCAGAAGGAAGATGGCACTCCTGTTAATCTATGTACAGTAGTGGATTAGACAGGTAGCTGAAACTCAGTTTAACACTTGTGATGTCTAATGGGTATTGCTGCACTTTTCAAATATTCCCTTAGCTCAAAGTAGTTTTGTCCACTGATAGAAGTGAATGGTGTCACTTTCTTATTTCTATCTATGGAGAACTGGCTATGAGCGTTCAGTTAGTTAAATTGGTATCAGCTAATGTCAACAGTGATCAAGCATAGTACTCCTGAGATCATCATCCGTGGCCCTTCTTCGTGTGCCTCCTCCACGAGTGTGGCAACATGAGAATGGGCCTTTTCTGAAGTGACTGCCCATTTGTGGAATGCCCTACCCAGGGAGGTTCAGCTGGCGTCTTCATTATACACCTTTAGGCACCAGGCGAAAGCGTTCCTCTTCAACCAGGTCTTTTGCTGATAAACATATTATACCCACCCTTTTCTGTAAATATTTTTATTGAAAATGTTCAACTTGGAATACAATAAAATCCAAACTAATCTAAGGAAAAAGAACAAAGAAGAACCAAAATAGAAAAGCAAGAAAGAAAAAAAGAAAAGAAATGATTACAAAAGCCCTCTATCACAATTATATCATATCCCTTTATCCACACACAGAAAAGTAGACCCTCCCAGTTCGCACCTGGGAGCCTGTGTTTCTTTATCCAGGCTCCCACCCTGGGAGATCCTTTCTACCCTGCCTCCCATGCAGGGCTCCTCATCTTCCACATAGCCTTTTAAATGTGTTGGGGGGGGGAATTATTGCTTTATTTTTGTTATTTTTATGTATTTTGTGTTTTTTATATTGTTGTGAAATGCTCTGAGATCTATGGATGAAGGGTGGTATACAAATTTAACAAACAAACAAACAATACATTGAAAGTAATATATACACATTCCCAAAAGCATTTAGAGTATTATAGATAAGTGGGATTGCCTTTCTCCACCTTATGACCACTCAACGCTGCCCATTACAGCTGGACTTGTAGGCAAATGTCCAGGTCTCCAGTGGGCTATACCCTCAGGCTCTTGAATGCCAACCATCTTGCTTGCTTCAGTCCCTACCGTGAACTGTGACAAAATTCCAATAGGGAAAATTTGTCCACTACACAGTGAAGTATCTTGAAGAAGCCATGCCAGAACTTCGTTCCAATCACAGCTGGGGAGTGAAGAGCTCTGCCTCCTCTCCCACATGCTGCTTTTCTAGTGGGAATTGGGGTCCCCCATGTAATTAGTTTAGGAGAAACGAAATGTGTAGTTGTGTCCTATATATTAAGTGCACATTTAATCTTCTCCTCGGAGGCAGCTGTCTGCTCACTGTGGAAGAGAGATGGTTGGATAGATGAGCTTTTGACCCAATTCAGCAAGGGCAGCAAGTTTTTCCTAAAAGCTTCTTGGTAACTAAGTTATGGTAAAGGGATTATGAAGAAATGGTAGATGATATGGCTGTAAAGCTCCTGGTGTGGTGAGATTTTTTGAAAGAGCAAATGGCTGTTGTCTGCAGCTGAACATTTTCAGATTTGGAATAACATCTAGCGAATGGCCTTCTTCATTTTCTTCCTAAATAAGTCCATGCCCTAAATAAGTTACCATGCCCACATGCTGGACACAATACTTAATTGTGGCCCACAAATCCAAAGCATGTAGTCCATGCAATCTCTACCCCTCTTAAAATGTTTGCCTGTACCTATTGGAGAAAATTGCTCTAAAATGTTGAATTTTCATGAGGGCTTTTTTGTTTTGTTTTAAGTTTGCAAACTGATGTGGAGATATGTAGAACCAAATTTAAGACTGAAAAAGGAGAAAGTGAGAAAAACAAAAATTTACAGATTTGCCCAACCCTATTTGTGAGTAGGGTCAGAGACTAGGTACATTCAAGGTTCAGGGAAGCAGGGGGCTCCCATGTTGACACAATGCATAAACATTACACATTTTGAAAATACATGTGAAATGAAGTTTGGTTTAATGGAAGTACATGTTGAATAGCCTATGCTTGGAGTATGTGAGATGTAGGGGTAGTATATTAACAGAGCAATCCTATACATATTTATTCATAATTAAATCCATTGAGTTCCATAGGATTTAGTCTCAGGTAAGTGGAGATAGCATTGCAACATAACTGTGCAATCCTATACTTGTCTATTCAGAAGTAAGTCTTATTGTTTTCAATGAAGGTTACTTCTAGGTAGGTGAGCACTGTATTGAAGTATGATTACCATTATTTTAAAAGGCAATGGATCCAGAACTGGATTTTTACTGTATCCTGCATGAACTTTCATAGCTGTTATTTTGCTCCTGCTAAAGACTTTACCTGACTAAAACAATAGTGCAGAGACTCAAAGTATACGAGACAGGCAAGAAAAGTTAAAACTTCTGTGTTATAAGGCAGGGATAGTCACTTGCCTGTCATTTTTTCTTGGGGAAGGGGGTTGAATTACCCATAGCATTGCTGAAAAAAGATTAATAGACGTTGCCACTGCTGAGTTTTCTTTATTTTAGTTCAGAACAGCACGTCCTTGTGTACTCCCAGTGCTTCGAACATTCCAATGAAAGGAGCAGCATGACTTATGATTTAAGCTGGGTGGCCATATTAGTGCTGCTTTGATGACTCTGCTTCATACAGTCAGGTGTGCAGTGGAGGTTAAGTTGCTTTAGGCTGTGCTTGGCCTAGCTCAACTCTGAATTGTGACTGTGCTGCTGACTTGCTTTTATTCCCTTTGCAGCTCAAGAGATGTGCAAAGATAAAAGGATTCTCGATTACATACAGAGGATGAAGCATTTCTCTGGGTGGATTGTGGAAAAATATCCAAGTAAAGTCAGTCATAAATCCCATGCGGTCCATTTTAGGATGCCAGCTGAAATCCTCCCATTTGCCTCTGAGTGACCTACTTTGCAATATCCATGGGCACATGTTCCTTTTGCTGCACATGGGAATGTAGTAACTTGATAGATGTAATCCATAGCAGGATGCTGGGTCACTGTGAATGCATTTCCACTCGATCTCAGGAATGCATGTATCAAACAGAGATTGCTTAGAGCAGTAGCCTTTGGCATTACCTAGCTAAGGTCCCCAGCCTCTAATACAGAATCCCCCCTTCTTTTTTTTTACATTATGTCCATTTCCTTCCTTCTAGTAAAAATAAATCTTGGTGCTGACAGTGTGACCCACCTTAGTTTGTACACAATGCTGAGTCAGGCCAATGGCCCACTTAGTATAGCATCCTGTTCTCACAGTGGCCAACCAGATGCTTATGGGAAGGAAGCCCATAAGCAGGATAGAAACAAAACAGCATTTTCCCTACTTGTGATTCCCAGCAACAGCTGTACAGGGCCACACTGCCTCAAACACTATTGAACTCAGTTGTGACCCGTTGCATGTGGCATAGTGTTTAGATTAAAAAGTGTGAATGGGCTATACGTTTTGCAGCATAGGTGCTTTTCATTAGTCTGTGTGACCACTCATCAGAAACAGGTTGCATAACACACTGATGGCCTTCTTATTGGGACTGGGGAAAATATGTATTAAGGTTTGGGGTTTTTTTTGAAAGAATATAAGCAAGACCTGGATACATACACATGTGTGTATTTAAAATATTACCTGCCTCATTTGTAAATTTATAATCCACCATGTTAGAAATCAAGTTCTGGTATAGAAATTGTAACTTACGAAGATTATACATAGGGAAGGATTTGCTTGATTCTAGCTGATAAGGCAGATTTCAGCTAACCACTGGAATGTAATGATTATCAAAGGAGGTTCAGGGATCTCTACCTCTACAAGTTTTCCTTGCAGTCTGTGTGAACACCCATCACCAGAGTGTTAGGAGTAGATGGCATAACCCAGAAAGTCAAGCCAAGTCTGTCAGCCATGTATGGTGACCCCACGGATGGTTTGTGCTGCCTTACTGGGACTGCAAAAATAAGGTAGCACCTGGCAGGCCACAATATTTTGGGACACAAGTATTTTTATGTATTTACTTACATTTGCATCCTCCTTTTCTTTCATCATGGAACCCTAGGCAGTGTATATGTGGTTTCTAGATCATAACCCAACTTGGCACTGTCCAGACCCAGGAAAAGTGCAAATTATTTTGCCTGGTTTATAGAATCTGAAATATACTCAGAGTCGCAAAGTGATTTTATTCAGCTCATAGTGGTGAGGAGGAATGAAAGTCCCCTCAAAGTATCTGCTTTATATACATTATTTACACAATGGGCTGCACGTGATTGGCTAATTCCGGATTTCTCCTGTAGGCTAATCAGGTTGTGGATTCACTTCTATCTGGAGCTGGATTGGGTGGCTCCTGCCGACCAATCATACTGCTGCATTGTTCTAGGACCAGTCAGACTGCTGCATTCTGAATCCTATTGTTCTAGGACCAATCAGACTGATGCAGTTTGGATCCTATTCAACTCAGTACATAACAGAATCATAGAATCATATAACTGTAGAGTTGGAAGGGAGCCAATGGTCATCTGGTTCAACTCCCTGAAGTGTAGGAACCTCAACTAAAGCATCCATACAGATGTCCACCCAACATCTGCTTTAAACGCTCCAAAGAAGAAGAGTCCACCACCACCTGAGGGAGTCCATTCCACTGTTGAAGAGCTCTTACCATCAGAAAGTTCTTCAAGATGTTTAGTTGGAATCTCCTTTCTTATAACTTGGAATCCACTGATTTGGGTTCTACCCTCTAGAGCAGGAGAAGACAATTAGAAATTTGAAGATGACTATTGTATCTCTTCTCAGTCTTCTCTTTTCCATGCTAAACATACCCAACTCGCCTCAACTATTCCTCATATGGCTTGGTTTCCAGACCCTTTATCTCGGTCACCCTCCTTTGCACATCAGCTTGTCAATATCCTTATTAAATTGTGGCACCCAGAACAAGACACAGTATTCCAGGTATGGCCTGGCCAAGGCAGAATAGAGCAATACTAGTATTTCCTTTGATCAGGACACTATACGTCTGCTGATGCAGCCTAGAATAGCATTAATGTTTAGAAATAGCTTATGCTGAAGATGAGCTTCATTACTCTCTGCTCTCCTTCCATGCTTACTGGACCATAGTTTTTTCTATGAAGTCAAATTTTACATTTGTTCACTTTTTAAAAACCCTCATCACAGAAATCCCACTGATTTCAGTGAGACATCCCCATAAGTGTGCACAGAATTGCAGCCTTAACCTGTGTGTGTGTGTGTGTGTGTGTGTGTGTGTGTGTGTGTGCGTGCACAACTTAAAACCAAGCTGAAACATTCTCTGTTTGCACAGTGCTTCTGCTGGATGTGTAGGTGGCAGCAGTGGAGTAGATGTGAATAATTGATTTTACAGCTTGTTCCCTAGAGTCTGTCATTTCCATCAGTCAGCAGGTGAGTGAGTGTTTGCTGCTTCAAACTGGGTCCAGCTCAGAGCATGTGACATCTGCTCACGATAGGGATTGTTGTACTCTTACTCTGGTAATTACTGAAATGGGTACATGGAGTTTTGGCCATGTGGTTCTCCTGCATCCATCATTTTGGTGCAGATCCAGTTCTGTGTTGTGTCTTTAACTGGATTACTATGCTGAAGCCCCCTCCCCACACCTGCTATTTGTACAGTAAAACTGAAAGGCATAAGTGTCATCGGCATTACAAGCATCTTTGCTGAATTGCTCCATTTCCATTATTGGAGTGAGGGGATAATATGCATTTTCCCCCAATTGCTTTTCCATTATGAAAGCTGATCTAGGGGAGCTGATTTGGGTGGGCATATGTGTGACGACATCAGTTTCATAGACAGATCCCAGCACAGAAAAGCGCAGCAGGGACAACTTGTATTAACACAGAGCAGGCATGTGGCATCGACTTATGGAAAATGATTTAGAGTGGGTAGCATAAAGTATGGCTTGTTTGAATGAGGTGATATAGATAAGAGTGTTGTATATGTTCGCGGGGGGTAGCCAAAGCCATGCACAAACAGTCAATATGCATGGGGGTGAATTGGGTTCATGCACTCACTCTGCCGTCTGAACAATGCTTACAAGTGTACAAGCTGTAAGTGCACAGGACACAGGTGTTGTATGCCCAGCCATGGATCTTGCTTTTTGCATTTCCCCCCAATCACATTTACAGTGTGTAGATACTGTTCTGATGGCACAATGAATGGGTGTGGGTCAGGGGAAAGGGGCATTTGCTGTATGTGTAGCTGTCATTTGAAAAGTGCGAAGAGATGGTCAGTTAGGTATCATACCCCTGGCAGTCCTAACAGACAATAATAATAATAATAATAATTTATAAAATAAAATAATAATAATGGAAGTGCTGCTGCATTTTGAATCCCCAGCAGCACGGTCCAACTGGACCCTCACAGCTCTGAGGATGAGAAAGTGGTTGTTCTGCAGAGAAATACAGAAAGATGCAAAAGCTCTCTCTTTCCCCTCTCCCTGCCCCCGGACAACTATAGCCATATTTGCCAACTTCAAACATCACCAGTGAGTATAGAGGGATGCCATGCCAGGTATTCAATCCAAGGCTGACTTTTTGCTAACAATGTAGCAAAGTTCTGCCATTCTTGGGTTCCAGATTGCTGGCCCAGTTCAGCTAGTGCTGAATCTTGAAGAGTTCAGCATCACTACAGCCAATTTTGCATTTGGTATGCATATAAACAGCCCCAGCTGCTATGCTAGGTAGGGGGGAATATGCATGAAGCGCCTGTTTGAGCACCCAGTTCATCATCCAGCTATGGATAGATGTGCAGAGCCTTGTTTTTAAATGGTCATAGCCCAGACTCGTTGTTCAAAGGGGAACACTGTGTTTACTCAGGGTTTAGTCCTCCATCTTTTCTCACTTCCAAATAGCTCAATTAGCACAATTGCTGATTGATTTTCAGGGTAGGGAGCAGAGTTGGGTGGGCAAAATTTGGACTGGGCCCTTTAAGCAGTTTGTGCATATCAGAACCTTCACATACTCTTTTCTCTCCGCCCCCACCCCCCCAAAAAACAAACTTGAAAATATATGATTCTAATTTTAAAATGCACACTACACAAAACAAATATTAATTCTCTGCAATATGCAGCTACACTTTCTTGTCTTTTTATGAAGTGTGAAATCTATTATAGTTATAATATGGTTTGGACTGAAGTTTTTCTTAATTATAGGCTTGGTAAATGAACACTTTCAATTTGCAAGCTCACAAATTATGCCATCGTTGGCTTCAATCCATCAAACCGACTATATACATTCAGATTTACATAGGTGAGTAGTTTCACTTACAGTGTTGAGGTTACTGGTCAGTATAAAAGTAAATTTGTTAATGAGCTTTCAACAGAGCCATTGCATTTTAATGAACTGCCTTTCATAGGAAAATAATTAAAATATTATCATTATTGCTTGTTTTCAGAAGAATGAAACTTGCAAAGTTCATCAACAATTTTGTTTGCCATATTTTTTAATATATAACTTTGTTAGCCGCAGTTTGAGAAGAGCTGGGAGTTAAGAGTTAGGGTACATGTACCGTAATCTAGGATAACCCTTAAATTGACCCAGAAGCTTCAGCTACAGCAAAATGTGAAGACTTGACCGCTCACTGGGGCAGGATATCTTCATCATATTATGCCACTGCTGAAACAGAAGCATAAGAAGCTGGCCCATACCAAATCAGAGCATTGGTCCATGTATTTCAGTACTGCCAACATATATTGGCAGCGACCATAGGAGCCAGCTTCTAGGGGCAGAGATCCCCTCAGGGCCCTCAAAAGTTGATGGGCATTGCCATTCAAATAGCATGCACGCTATTTGTGGGCGGGGTGGGGCATACCTGGGCCCTCCAATATTTTATTCAAATTGGCACCCCTGACTCCAGATATTATTTCAAGAGGTGGTGGGGATAAGATCCTTGATTTTAGGAGTTTTCCCTTTAATTCATCTATCTATTCAACTGCTAGTCAGTTCACTGTTAGACATATCATTCACCTTTTTGACCCTAACACTTTCTCAGCTATCTCTTGAGCTTTATTTCTACCTGCCAGAACTACGATTTCAGGTGGGATTTCATAATTGGAAGGGGCTATATAGGCACGTCAAGCTGTTATAGCCCCTAATCAGATAGAAGGTCAGCTACTTACAGCAACATCTCTCTGATTCTTGCCTCTGTGTTTGAAGGTTAGCCTTGTCCCTATAAGCAAATGGAAACCTGCTGATAAATATTTTAAGGCATTAGTAAGCATTGCAGGTTGTGGCCTACTTGATCAGATGTGCTGTTTAGATTTTCTAATCACAAGCAAGAAGTTTCTCTCTCGGATTCCATCCAGTTGTGATCTGCCATGCACTTTGATATTTTAAAATGCTGATCAGAGAACACCATATGGCTTTTAGTCATTAGTCACATCAGTCTGCAAATAGACCTGCTGTAGCACTTTCCGGTATTTCTGTGGGTTCAATTAGAATTTTCATAGAATTTTAGAGTTGGAAGGGACCCGTGAGGGTCATCTAGTCCAACCCCCTTCAATGCAGGAATCTCAGCTAAAGCATCCATGACAGATGGTCATTCAACTTCAGCTTAAAAACCTCCAGTGAAGGAAAGTCTACCAGCTTCCAAGGGAGACCGTTTCACTGCTGAACAGATCTTACTGTCAGAAAGTTCTTCCTGGTGTTTCGTCAGAATCTCCCAAACCCATTGGTTTGGGTCCTACTCCAGAGCAGGAGAAAACAAACTTGCTCCATCTTCTATTATTGTGTGGTTAGAAATCACAATCTTTAATACTAAGTTCAGGATGGGATGGGGGATATTTAATTGGGAACAGTGAGTGGGAAAGGGAGGTGCAACCATTCCCATGCCAGCCACAGTTACGATGAAAATCCACCTCACTCTTGAGGCAGTACGGATAAGAGCATTATCCCAAAGGCTAATGGTTGCGTGGGGGATAATGTATATTAAGATCACTGCTGCAGAGGGAATTGCTTCTAGTGCATCATGGTCTCAACGAAATTTGCCCCCCCCCCGCCTAGTATTGTTATTTCTTTAAAAAGAATTAGATATAGTTGTAACCACACAATTAGGGTAAGACCTAGATTGGACCAGTGTGCTAATTCTCACAGATTAAAAATATAAATAAGTCATATGGACTCTTAAAACAGACTACCAATTCTGAAGCTGATCATCTTACGTAAAGTAATAACTCTCTTAATAACGACTTTGATCTCAGTAAGGTACCCTACCAAAGTGGTTTTTTTGTTGTTGATCTGTTTCCTTCCTTGTGTTTCAGTAGAAAACTCTTAAAGCTGACATGCAACCAATTAGTAAGATAAAACAAAAGAGCAAACATAAAAGTTTAGCAGTGAGGTCCATAAAACCAATAAAATCCAGCAGAGCTACCACATAAAAGGATACATGAGAGAACAGAGTAGAGGCTGACAATATGACATTTGCAAGTTGATCAGGAAGAGAAAGTTCTGGAGTTAAATGTGTTAGGGTACTAGACAAGGCAGGAAAATGTTTTCTGCTTGCAGGTAATTCTGTTCTTTTGCGGTTGCCACTACAAGTGTAATAGGTAAACATGTCAACTTTTCTGCCCCTATCCCCAATTAATGCCATGGCTGCCTGTATCCTGTAAGTACTTTCAGTCAGCTAGAACACTATCCTTGATTTGTGTATGATCTAAATTTAAGCTTAAATAAAAAAATATTAAAAACCCAAATTTCCTTTTAATTAACCACCAAAGAATTAATGTTAACTATGTAGGTAGACGGTGCAGATACAAATATTAACAGCATTAATTAGGATGGCCCCACTGCTTTTGCAAAGTTAAAATGTACAGCTGAGATAAAATTAGTATAAATTAAATAGGACTGAACTAATCAGAGGGCGACATACAGTACTTAACAATAAGAAAATGCCCTTTCTAAACCCAAAGTTTAAACCATTTTAAAAAATATAAATTCAAATAAGATACTTTCCCACTCCATCTGTCCTTGAATATTTTCACACAACTGGGTTGTTTTTTTGTTTTGTTTTGTTTTTATTTTAATTGCACTTTATTTTTATTATTTTCAAGATCCGGTTTTGCCAAGGTTCAAAACTGGAGGTGAGCTATGGAAATAGGTTAAGTTTGTTTCCACAGAGAGGAGATGTTCAAGGTGATACCCACCGCTACTTCCAACAGCAGCTGGGTCAAAAGCATGTAGGGTACAGGTGTGTTCTGTAGCCTGTAATTCAATGGTGAATTAAACAGTCAGGACTTTGAATCTAGACAAAGTCCCAAATTGGCATTTGCTACAGAGAGAGAGAGAGAGAGAGAGAGAGAGAGAGAGAGAGAGAATGTTACCGTCACCCCTCTTCCTGCCAGCAGCCTCAAAAACCACAAGTTAAGGCCACCTCAGCCCAAATGAGCAATCTGGGGAGGCCCACAGGAAACCCCCAGCTCCATCCATCTCAGCCCCAGATCAGCAATCACTGAAGCTCTTGAGAGAAGGAAGTATTGCCATGGCATTTGCCAGGCCGTTCATCCCAGCAGGTACAGGTCATTGTCGTTGTCGTCATCATCATCAAAGAGTGGGGTGGGGGGAGGCCGACCCTTAAGGCTCACCTCTTCCTCGTCTTCGTCTTCTGCCAACAGAGTTCCCAGTGCAGATGGCTTGAGAGTGGCAACTTTGAAGAAACCACCCTTGTCCTCAAGAAGACTGGAATCCGCTTGCATAGGGCTGGACGCTGGTCTTGGCTGTGAGGCTCCAGCCAAGTCCTGCTGCTTGTTGGCTAGAGCAGCTTCAGAGGTGGGGCCTGCGGTGTGCTGACTTGCCCCACTCTCCTCCTTGCCCTCTGGACCCGTTGTGGGCCCCTCCATTGCAGGTGCCGTCTCATCCGCCGCTGGATTTGGAGGTGCCAGAATGGCGGTGTCTATTGTGTCCATTTCACCCTGAGTGCTTGGCTTCTCCTTCTCAATACTGGCGGAGAGCCTGAGAGGCGGCCTTGCAGTTTGAGCAGAGGCTGCAGGAGTCTGTTCACCCTGTTCTTCCGAAGAATGAGCCTCAGGAGCTGCAAAAATCAGTCTGTCTTGGGTTCCTTCGAGAGCGGTGAATGGAGGACTGCTTGAGCTTCCCTTCAGATTAGCCAATGGAGCGGGGGATGCCACTGGTGCTGGTTTTCGGAGAGAGTTGCTGTGAGGATCCCCATAAAGGGGTGCGGCACTTGGCTGCTTCCTTTCCGCAGGCCCTTCCTCCTTGGTGCTGCTCCTCCTCCTTTGCTCCCCTGGCTCTCCAGCAGCTGCAGAGTTGTTGTCTTATCCAGATTCTCCTTCTGAATGAGGAGATCAGCTAGCTCTTCTTTCACGGCTGCCACCTTCTCATCCAATTGCTTCCCGATCAGCTGCTCCTCCTGGTATCTGCTTTTAATGTCGTCAGATGACTTCTGAAGTTCCACCAGCTGTGCATGCAGTTGGTTGACCAGGGCGCTGTGCCCCTCCGACTCAGTCAGGGCTTGATTCACTTGGGAGTGGAGATCCATCTCCTGCTTCTGATGACGGAGCTGCTCCAGCTGGAGCTGGGTGATCTGCAACTTGGCTTCTGAAGAAGAAGAAGAAGAAGAAGAAGAAGAAGAAGAAGAGGAGGAGTTTGGATTTGATACCCTGCCTTTCACTCCCTTTAAGGAGTCTCAAAGCGGCTAACATTCTCCTTTCCCTTCCTCCCCCACTACAAACACTCTGTGAGGTGAGTGGGGCTGAGAGACTTCAGAGAAGTGTGACTAGCCCAAGGTCACCCAGCAGTTGCATGTGGAGGAGCGGAGATGCGAACCTGGTTCCCCAGATTACGAGACTACCGCTCTTAACCACTACACCACACTGGCTCTGCGATCTCCTGGCTGATCCTGATCTTATCCAGATTCTCAATTTGAATGCGGTGATAAGCCAGCTCTACGTCCAGGCCTGCCACCTTCTCCTCCAACTGCTTCCCGATCAGGTTCACCTCCTGGTATCTGCTTTTCAAGTTGGACAACTTCTCAAGTTCTGCCAGCTGTGCCCCTCCAACTCTGTCAGGGCTTCATTCAGTTGGGAGTGGAAATCCCTTTTTTTAAATAAATAAATAAATAAGAATATTTATTAGAAGTTTCAAAGTTACAGAAAAAGAAAAAGCACAAGAAAAAGAAGAGAAGAAAAAAAAAAGAAAAATCAATACATAAAAAAGAACAAAAAACACAATACATCAAAACACAAAAGAAACAAAAACAATTAAAAACACATCCAATATTTATCCTTATCTTTCATTAACTTATTTCCTCGACCTCCTCACACCTCCCTTTTTTGTATTCCAGTTATTAACTATATCAGCAAATCCTTTCCCTCTTTCACGGCTTTCTGTCATTTAATTATCTTAATTTATTTTAACATTATCTTACCATCAAAACCTTAAAGTTTATTTATACTTAACTCCTTATAATGTTTCTACTAAAGTCATGTAATTTCATTCCAACATTTCCTAACAATCATTAATTTTACAATATTTCTCTGAATATATTTTTTAATTTTTTTCCAATCTTCTTCCACCATCTCTTCTCCCTGGTCTCGGATTCTGTCAGTCCTTTCTATCAGTTCTATATAGCCCATCAACCTGGTGATCTTCTATCCGAGACTCTTAACTCTTTTCCATGTCCCTTCTGCAGATCTTCATATTTATACATAGATTTTACTTAACTTCTGCTGGGCTGTTCTTAGTTTCCTTCCTTTGGTACCAAGGAGTAGATCCGGGGGGAACTCCATCTTGACAGTTCCTTTATTCCTTCTTGACAGGTCAGCCCATACTCCATAGTCAGAACTAAAATCCAAAAGATGTTTCAGGACATGTTCCAAAGTCCCTTTGAGGCTAAAGGCCTCCACAACTCCAGTCTCCCCCTGACCCAAATCCAAATTACAAAGTCCAGAGCATCCCTTCATAAGGGAGTCTGTCCAATTTTCCTTCTCCGATTCAGACAGTACACCATTTCTCCAAATCTGACTTTCAAAATCAATCACACAAGGCATTGGCTTATATCCATCAAATTGTCTCTGTGAAGACGAGACCTCCACTTGTATTGCTTGAGATTTAAAAGCAGCTTTTTCCATTGTCTTCTCCACAGCTTGCCATTTTGAACTGGGTTCCTGAGTCAATGCCCGAATATTTTCTGTACAAATGTTCACTTTTTGTCCAAAATCGGTTGTTTTTTGTCCCAGCTTGTCGATTTTAATAATCATCACATTCGTCTTCTCGCGAAGTTGTTCCAGTAAAGCACTTATCTTGCAAAATGAATTCACTAGGGCTTCTTGTTTTGACATTCTTGTCCAAGGTCACTATATTCTCACGTCTTTGATTCTACGGCTGAAAAATTCCCAGCTCCACTCCACTTCTGCAACAGTTACAAAAGCTCCCTCTAGAGGAAACAGTTTCAGACACAAGTCGAGCAACAAAGTTAATTTTCAATTTTCAGTTACTTTTTCTCCTTTTTAAATGCAGAGGAAAACAGTGGAAACAATGTATATCTCTTATTTAGCTATCTGTCAGTGTATAGTCTATTCACAGTCAATGAGTTTTCTCAAACCGTCAGTCTTACTGACAGCCCAGTCCCAGGTTCAAAACGGTGGTGATTTATCTCTCTTCACTCTCTCTCCTGCAGGCTTAAACAGTCCAAAAATTTCCCCCTCTTCTCCTGCTTCCAAGGGGGGTTTAGTATTTTTAAATGATGAAACTTTAAACCTTTACAAAAGGCTTTTCACAGACTTTAGCTTGCAACGTCTTTGCTTTGATCTATTTACAAAAAGGAAGGCGGACTTCCTGTTTAGAACCTTTCCGTTTCAGTGCCGAATTACGATGTTTAAAGATCCAATTTTCCGTTCTACTTACAAGTAGTTGTTTAAAGTCCAATTGTCCACAGGAAAAAGTCAACGGTCTCCGGCAACAGCAATGCGGCTTCACTCCTTGAAAAAAGCGGTCGATTCGAAGCACCGCGCCGCTCACCCCACGTTGCTCTGGATCCCCGAAACCAGGTTTCCCCGCGAGTAGGGGAGGCGCAAAAGGTGCCAGCCAAATCCCAGGTCCACAGGCTTCTCCCGCCTGTGGTTTTTAATGGGTCTCCGCCTCACCGTGGTGGTCCAGACCCTGATTTTCAAGGATCGGATTCCTCCAGATTAGAGGAAATCCGCCATTGCCGGAGGCGCTAACCCGGAAGTCTCGGGAGTGTAAATCCACCCCCTGCTTCTGAAGACAGATCAAACTTCACTGGATCTGGGAGATCAGCACCATGGTTTCCATTAGCTCCTTGATGACCCTGACCTTCTGTTCAGCATGTAGGACCCTTGCCTGGGTGTGCTCCATGGTCCTCTGCAGTGAGCTGTTGCTCTGCTCAAATAACAGGTTGCTCTGCTCCACATAGCCTGGCTTTGGAGCAGGAGTAGGAGGAGTCAGCCATGCTGCGTCTGTAGTGGGGCTTTCTGATTGTGGCGCTGGTGAAGGTGTGAGGGAGTCCCTGGGGCCCAGGCTCTGTCCGGCAGAGCCAGCGTCCTTTGCAAACCACACCCATTTGACTTCCACCTCAAAGGCCAGGGTCGAGTCTGGTGGAATGCGTTCAGCTTCTCCCAAAGGCCAGTAAGCCAATGCTGGCGGGAAGAGGAGGAACTGCCTGCCTCCTCTTTTCATGCCAATCATCACATCTTCCCAGTCCTTGATGACTTTGCCAGAGCCTAGCTTCAGACGCAGCAACTTTTCTTTATTTACATTCAAGTCGAAAACCTGCCCAAGACTACCGTTCTAGAACAGCCAGCCTGTAAAAGTGATCTCCAGGACATCTCCAGTCGCCACACCTTGGCCGTCTCCGAGAACAAGATCCTGGTAAAACACTGAGTCAGGAGAAGCGCTGCTGTTATACTTGGCAATGCACAGCTGCTTTCTGAAGTCCACAGCCACCATTTCTGATTCAAACATGATGGACCATTTCTGCCACTGATCATCATAAAATGTGCAGTAGTTGGGCTGCACCGTGAATACAAACCATGCATCGATCCTGGCGGTCACAATCTGCTGCAGCTGGCTGATATAAAGAAGCACTGTACTTTTTGCTTGCATTGCTGCCCACTACAGCTGCCCTATACTTGCCATGTTTCACATATCTCCCATTTGTTAATAAATATGCATGAACAACTGTAGTGAAGAAGACTGACTGCACTGCTGCAGTGGGCTCAGGAGCAGCTGTAGCTGCAGGGGGATGCTTCTAGGTAGACAGACCTGCAGCGGTAGCTGGTTGACTAATTTTGGCCCACTTGGATGGCCTGTATTGGAAGAGCACACTTCCAGATTCTGTAGTTGTTTGATCCTGTCCAAAGAGAGAGGCCAGCCTGGTCCCTCCCGTCGAAAGCTGGAAGGCCTTGTCTTCTTTATCCATGTCCCCCAACATCCTGACAGCCCCTCGCTCCCCATGCCCCTCGGCTAAGCCCCACACAGCTGGCTTGTTGACAGCATCAGATTCTGAAAAACAAAGTCAAGTCCAAGAGAATTAGTGGACCTCATGTTCCCAAACATACTTGCCTCAACCTGTGCAGAAATACTGTATTCTTGTGCATATATTCTCTCTCTCTCTCTTTGTTTGGCAAAAGATGCAAAGACATCACATACAGTATAGATAGAATCTTTTTGGTTACATTCTTCAAATGATTTTATCATCTGAGAAAACAAGTTTTCAGGTTCAAAAAGGAAGGATAAGTTTGATATTTCTGTCATATTGAGCTGGTTCACATGTGAAGTTATCGACCACTGTACTCCTCCTCCAGTCCTCCTGTTGCTGTGCTACCTGGGGTAAGACATCATCTGGCTTAGCAATATGTTCATACTTGGACTTGTGGTT
This sequence comes from Podarcis tiliguerta, assembly GCF_965153285.1. Classification (NCBI taxonomy): domain Eukaryota; kingdom Metazoa; phylum Chordata; class Lepidosauria; order Squamata; family Lacertidae; genus Podarcis; species Podarcis tiliguerta. The sequence continues at coordinate 60,740,499 of NC_139537.1, read as the reverse complement.
GCTCTCTCCCAGACAGATCATGAGTGGCATACCAAGAACCAGCCTTGGTTACAGCTAGTGCTTTGTCTGGAGAAAGACAAACTGCAAGCCCATGTTCAGACATAATGCTATCTTGATGTCTTGGCCCCAAGTAGCGCAGCAGTGGCATGACCAGGTGAGTAGTTCATTGGCTGCAGTCTTCACTTGAGGAACCTGTGCAGTTGTCTGTTCACACTGTACAAACTGAATGATTGAGTCACACCTCCAAAGATGGTTCTAACTTTGGAACTTCTTCTACAGATAATGTAAATCGAGAATGAGGAACCTGTAGTCCTTGGATGTTGTTGGACTCCAACTTCTATCTGCCCCAGCCAGCCTGGCCAATGTTCCGGGATGATGGGAATTGTAGTCCAGCAACAATTCTGCTGTAGGCTTTAAGTCTTCATTTGACATTCAGGACAAAATGGCTCCTGCTACAAGCTCCCTTCTTCCAAAGCAGACTCCTGTTTTAAAAAGTAGTACTCACACTATTCGTTCTACATGACTGCTCTTGAAAATAAGGGCATCAAATGTTACAATTTCAAACTCCTCTGTTGTCTAAGACAGTTTTAAGGCAAGAGACAGGATTGTCTTTAGTGGTCTCCATTAGAGTCCAGGGTATTTGATTTGCAGTAGCTGGCTGTAGGTGACCATAATATTTGGAGGTTTTTGTTTTTTTAAAAAAGAAGTCAAATCCTGTGGAATGGAGGACCCACAGACTCTTTCCATTGTGATTTCCTTCTATTTTGAAGACATCTGTAATGAAAAAGGGTCAACAGAATTTAGTAATAGTGTACCTATTATGGTACTTCACTAAAAAAAGAAGACGAACAATGAACTAAATAGAAGACTGGTGAGCTTATTACACAGCAATGACTGTATCTGTTTAGATGAGCATATGCACGGTGTGGCAATTTTCCTCCTTTTCAGCTGTAACAGGTTTCTTTCTATCTGCAGAACATGTTCTTTTATTCTCCACTTCATTCAGGCAATAGTCAACCCAACTTGTCCTTGGTATTGTGCGATAACCCACTGAGGTAATGGCCTGAAATAATGACGAATGGGATTTGGTGAAATACTGTTCATATTAATACAACTATACAGGCCCAGACAAAGGCTCTGAAACAGGTGCAGTATTCTGTTCATCCCCTGATTTCTCTCAATATAGTCCCTGCAGAGGCACAATAACAAGAGGAAAAAATAATAAAGAAGCCGTTTAAAGATCTGCAGCAGTGCTTGGTATGAATGTTTCTTTAAATGAGCCTGACCATGAGAACATAATGCATCCACGCAGCACTGTGTTTCACACACACACAAACATGAAAACAGTTCATCAAGACAGCGTTTCAAATCTGTTAGGAACATTCCTTCCTCTTGCTCCAATAGCTCAAGTGAAAAATGGCAGCAGAAATCAAGGATTTAGAGGGTACTGAGAACAGTCTTGCTTTCATTACTGGAAAGGGCCCTTTCTGAATTAAAATGAGTTGTCTTTCTACAGTGTTTTCAGTTTCCAAACTAGTGGCACATTGTACTCTACATATCCACGCATTGATTTTTTTAATTATTATTTTTACATCTATATCTCATCTTTCCTGCAAGGAGTTGAAGGGTGTGTGCTTTAACTCCTGATTTTATTCTCACAAAGACTCTGTGAGGTAGGTTAGACTGAGAGTGAGTGACTGATCCAAGGTCATTCAGTGAGCTTCATGGCTGAGTGGCATTTGAACTCTGGCCTCCCAGGTCTACGTTAAACACTCTAACCACTGCACCACACTCAGGTGTTACATAAACACTCAAATTAGATTCACAATGCAAACTTCCCTTGCCTAATACGAAATACCATCATAATCAGTTTAAGGATATGCCAGTTTCCTGCAAGGTTGTGGCCAAAACTTATAGCATAAAGGAAAACTATAGTACTATAGAATAACAAAAATATAACACCTTGTAAGGTGATTTGCTATAGCCCCTGTAAATGCCATAATTTGTTCAGTTGGATGTTGTGTTTATTGATTTTATATTGATGAGTCTGTTGATCTTTTAACTATCTGTTTTTGTTTTGATTGATTTGTGTTTTACTTTGTATTCTACTGTTAGCCACCCTGCACACCATTTTGTGTAAAAGGTGGTCTGCAAATATAATAACGAAATAATGGCATTGCTACTGTGCTTCTCTCTTCACAATAGCACAAAGGCCCTACTTCCCATGTGTTCTTCCTTCTGAACTTTCTTTCCTTATGGGGTCTCTCTTCTATCACCTCTCCACCTCCTTTGCTGCGGTCCTTTTGCCTGATCCCTCCCTTGCGTAATCTTGCCCATAAATTGCCATTCGCTAACTGGAAATTCTCTATCCATGTTAAACTCAATGGCATTTCGGAGCGTTCTTTATATCTGCCTCCAGCAACTGATCATGCTGATCAGCTTTGGCACAACCTCATGACTTGTAAGTCATGGGTAGAGAGAGCTAGTAAAGCATGCCACTGCTCCACAAGAGCTCCAGTCTTGCCTTCCTCACTTTATCATCTGAACATGCTGCCTTTAGTGGAAGCGGTTGACCTGCTATAAAGCTGATTGCACTCTGAATGTTAAATGCAGAGGAGATCACTTCCTTTTAAGCTCAGTTTAGCATTTCGTAAGTGATAAAATGTATTCAAATTACAAGAAAATCATAAAATGCGTGCATTGCCAAGAGAGAAGAGAACTGGTGTAGAGCTGAAGGATAGCTGATGAGTCACTTTCTGTTTTTCTGCAGGGCTATACGAATTGCTGCCAAATGCCAAGTTTTGCCAAGTGTGAAATTACTCTTTCTTCTTGGCAATGTTTTGTTTCATTGGAGGGTGTAAGGGGGGTGGGGAAACAATCAAAGAAGTTCAGATTCAGAGCAGTTTAGGCAGCTCATCAGAATATTGTTGCTTTGTCATCACAAGCAATACCAACTTCAGGCATTGGGTGGAAAGACTAAGTTTGCATCCTCAGTTACTCTCAAAGAAGCACACATTTTATTTCTTTATTTAAAACAGTGATTGGAAACCTGCGAGCCCTCCCAGGTGTTGCTTGACTCCAACTCCCATTAACCCCAGCTGATCTGATTATTGCCAATGAACCATGGTTGAAGCCCTGGTTTGTTTTAACTATGGCTTGGTGTTATGTGTAAACCCTGTTATGGTTCCTTAACCATGGTTTATTTACACACCCCACTCTAGATGCTCATCAAGCTACAAAGGCAGGAGGCAGCCGTCACTGGAAAACAATCAAAATTTTGAGGAAACAGGCCATGGTTTGTTTGTTTGGTCAAACAATTTGTGGTTCCCACATGGTTTGTTAAACTAACCATACTTTAGCATTATGTTTAAACCAGGACACAGGATTTGATGAGGCATAGCAGGAAAGTGCGAACTGGGCCCAGAATGCAAAGTTCCACAAGCAAGCACTTAATGGTGAAAAAAGTAGTATACATCTCCACTACTAGCACTGTGTTTACATCTATTAAGAGTAATTAGGTTAATAAAGTCCAATCAATAGCATCTGTAAATTCTCGTTATGTATGAGAGCTCATCATATTCTAGGTCACATAATGCTGACAGGAGCTGACTGCTAGATGCTACAGTAATATATCATACTGTACTGTAATCATGTAGCTGGAAAATTAAACCCTGTGCTGTTTTTAGGGAAATTTAATTAGGTTTCCTGTAAAATGCTTACTGCCAATGTTTCGGGGAAATATTTAGACAGTCTTCTTGCCTTTGAAATCTTTTGAGTTTTTTTATTGAGGTTGTCCATTGTGTGGAAGAGTTGTTGGCAGAATGTAAGAGCTGCAGTCTTCCTGCAGAGAGCAAAGCTCATATTCCATCTTGAAAAGGTTGTTTTTGAGTAGTGCTTAGTTCTTTTTACCATTGTGTTCAGTTTAAATAATTAAAAATCCTAATTGTCAGACAAGAAGATACCAATAGAGATAACCAGCACAACAGCAAAGTACTAACAAAGAAACCCTCTCATCAGAGACTTAATAAAGTATTTTAAGTATTCTCCAATGCAAAAGCATACCTAGAAAACATGAAGTCGCGTATCATCAAGGATGTAAGACTGGAATATATTTGTACAAAATGTACATATATCAAACATGTTCTCTTGTCTTCATCATTTTATGCACAACATAAATTTTATGTACTCAAATAAAATTTGAGGACCTTCAGTTTTAGGCACATAGCTCCTATCTCTGTGAATGCAATTTAGAGAAGAGTAAAATGGGGGAATAGTATGTAGATTTTAAACAAACAAGGATTTAAACACCTGCTAGTATTAATGTCAGGAATGTGAACCTCATATTTATTACTATTGTTTCTGAAAAAGAGAACGGAAGTTTTTGCAAGTAGCAAAAAATGTCTTCTATGACATTTTTATCTACTACAAGTTTGGCATAGCAATAGGTGGTATAAACAACTGCACCCCGCTCTAAACTCAGTTCTCTTCCTCTCATTTTATCCTGACAACAACCCTGTGAGGTAGGTTAGGCTGAGACAGTGGTTGACCCAAAGTCATGGCTGAGCTGGGATTTGAACCCTGGTCTCTCAAGTCCTAGTCCAATGTTTTAACCACTAGTCCACACTGGCACATTCACATGACTACAAATGATATTAATATCTATGTGTCCGAAGAAGGAATGGTGGAGAAATTTGGTTCACACTGTATCTGCATTTCCTGAACCAATATGCGAATCAAAACACAGCTACCCTTCAACATTCACACTTCACATGCATACACCTGCCCAGCCTGACACAAGAGGAGATGTGGATTCCTTCATGTGGCTATTCACTTTTGTGAAGTTTTTATATTTGTTGTTTGCTATGACAAATACAACAAAATACAGCGGAGAAATATTGTTGGATATTATTTCACCAAATTGGATATTATTTCACCAAATAAGTACTGCTGCATTAACATCTCTCTGATTTCAAACTGGTGTGTGCTATATTCTCATGACATTCTCATATTTAATTCATATATCCTAGTTATTGTTATTTTTATTCACTGGGTGATAGGATAATGGACTTGAAGTTTGAATATGAATTCAAACTTCTGGAACGTGTTGGATTGTCCAGGATCTTTATTGCTATCCATTATTATTCAACATCTCTTTAAAAATCCCCACAGTTATTGCAATGTCATCAAAACCCACAAGGTAAGAATTAGGCAACCAAGAAAGAATATAAATGCTGCATGCTGAACCATGAAAAAGATGCTCAGTACTGCCAGCTGTGTGATGAGCCTGTATTGATCTTATTGAAAGTATGTCTATTAACCAGTAGGTGTCAGACATCATGCTGTTAAGTCATTGAGGGGAGCCCAGTAGTATGTAAGAATCAATGCATTCTTCACCTCCATCCCAAATACTAATATATTAGGCAGCAAAATCCCATTTTGACTCTATGCTCTTGCATTGTCTTTACATCACAGGAGTACCATCCACCATGTGTCTCACATGAACTTTATTTCATCCTTTCTCTCTATTCTTGCTTCTGCTTGAACCAGAGCCCTTTCTTTGGCTTAAGTGCAGCCATCTGAGATTTGGTTTACTGACCAATCCTATCTTTTGAAGATGGTGTAATTTATGCTGGCATAATTTTATGCTGGTTTATTTTACACTATTCCATTCAGAAGGAACTCCTCTGAATTTAACCTACACCACTCCTTTTACCAGCCAAGTTCTGTTGGGTTGCTAGTCATGTCACTCAGCTGAAAAGGGTTTCAAATAGGTATAAAAGTCATCTTGCCCTCTCATGTTCTTTTCTTGATACTTACACAGGCACAAATTCTTCTGGTTTGAGTTCCACCATCTGAGATAAGGTGGGGGTTATTTTGAAGATGCAAATCGTAAACTTGGAAGATTTGTTGGCTTTGTACAGTCTTTGTCATCTCCAAAAAGTGAATTTGCAATCAGTGGCTGCAAGATTAGGACTTGGTGATTTTTGTCTTATGTGTTAAAAATACAATGTTTTTGTTGTTTTTGCCTAAGGAATAATAAATAATAAATGCTTGTTAGCTCCAGCTATGAAAAACCTTGAATTATTTAACTCTTTTTTTACATGTAATTAAATCCCCCAGTGTTGCTTTGTATGCAACTAAAATGTCGTTTTTATTTAAGAAAGGTTAATGCTTATGTAATTTCCTGCTTGTTCTATGGAGAGCTCTGTTCTGTTCACATTTTAAGGTGTGTGATATTTTAACCACTTAACTCTGTTCTATATAGCTTTTATGTGCAAAACTGCACAAAGTAAATGTATTTTGGGGATAAATTAGGAAAGGAGGAGGAAGCCTTAGAATGTTATGCTTGTTACTGAAAAAATAGTTTTGGTACAATCCACCGAAAGTTGCCAGTATGCTACAGTGAAATTAATGAGGCTTAAATGAATGGCAACTTACAGCACAACCCTATGCGTGGCTACTCATAAGTAAGTGCCATTGACGACAGTGGGGCTTACTGTCGTGTATGTATGGCCTATTGCATTGCTTTAGTTGGTCTTTGGCATGACTGACTGAAGACTGTGACTTATGTCCAGGGACTAATAACAAGAAGTTGACCAGAAAAGGGGTGGAGGAGTATGTTATTATATATTATGAGAAGTAAGTTGCCCCATATTATTTTTCAGTTTTTTAATCTGTGATAAACATAGTCAACACTTTCTGTTTATCATTGCCTTGACTTACCATGCACACTTCTATTACCAATTTATTGTTTATGTAGCCTTTTCCAATATCCTTTGTTTAATGTGATATCCAAAGCAGAAAAAGTATGAACCACAAAGTATTGAACAGAGCACAAATGACTCAAATCCTGTGTAGCCCTTTGCTGCTGAAATCCACATTCTTGCCCATCAGCTCTTTGTGTCATATTGCTGAGATGTATTCCTCTTGCTCTACACTTCAGGCAACAAATCTTCTTTGGTAATCCTGCTTCTTAGATCATGGTACCTGATCTGTATTGTAGACAGTCACAATCCTCTGATTTTCCATGCCCTTACTGAAATGTATGATGCCACTTTTCACGTGGATAGTCTGGGCACCTCCAATCAACAGGTTTTTGTTAGTTTAACTGTTTTATTTTTCTCTGGAGCACAGGCAACATTTTAATAAATAAATAAATTATGCAGTTCGTTTATATTCATCCCACTATAAAACTCAAGGCAGCGTGGGTGGGATCCCACACAGTCTTCAGTCCAGGCACTGACCTGCTAAGCCTGAGCAAGGTGCCATGTAATAAGTGGTTTCAGACTACACTTTTTACCCACTTCCAGGACTTCAGATTACCGTATTTTTTGCTTGATAACACGCACCCAACCATAACACGCATGTAGTTTTTAGAGGAGGAAAACAAGAAAAAAAAAAATTCTGCACGAAACAGTGGATGTATGATTTTTGTGGTTCATGCTGTGGCCACAGACATGTGATCTGATGGTGAGTTTGGGGTAGCCCAATGCAAAAATCCTGAGGATCCATGTGGATCTGTGCTTTGTAACCACGTTTTAAGTGGGGAGGGAAGGAAAAGCACTCAAAGGACAAGGAGCACGCATGGAGCAAGCTCTGCTTCTTTCCCTCCCCCCCCCCCTTAGTGAAAAACTTTGCTGAAGGGACAGAGAGCCTGCTTGCTTTAAAGGAGCCAACCGGACAGGAGCCAACTCGTGTAAGCAGCTCCTCTCCCGCTTTGCTCCTTTAAAGCAAGCAGGCTCTGCTTCTCTCCCTCCTCCCCCCCCCCCCCTAGCAAGCTGAAAATCTTTCCTGCTATTTCCAGCAAAGCGGGACGAGAAAGATACAGAGAGCCTGCTTGCTTTAAAGGAGCCAACCGGACAGGAGCCGCTTACACTCGTGTAAGCGGCTCCCCTCCCCTCCCAGTTTGCTCCTTTAAAGAAGCAGGCACTCTGTCCCTCTCTCCTCCCCATTCAGCGGCTCTTCTCCCGCTGGAAACCACGGAGGAGGGAAGCATTCGCTCGGTAACACGCACAGACATTTCCCCTTACTTTCTAGGAGGAAAAAAATGCGTGTAATGAAGCGAAAACTACGGTATTTTCTATTTTTCATGGGAATTGGAGACCATGGCATTTTGTCCTCACAGTAGCCAGCCAAATGCCCAGCACAAGCCTGCAAGCAGGACATAAATGAAACACTTCTTGTGATGCCCAGCAACTGCTATTCAGAGGCCCACTGCCTTTGACAGTGGAAGTAGTACGGAACCATCATGGCTATTAGGCACCTGCAGTCTTCTTTTCCATGAATTTGTCTAATGTGCTTTTAAAGCTACCCAAGTCGCTGGCCATCACTGTCTCCTGTGGGAGCATATTCCGTAGTTTAAATACATACCGTGTGAACTATAACCTTTGTCTGTCCTGCATCTTCCAACATTCAGCCTCATCAGAGGCCTGCCAATTCTGCTATGAGAGAGATAATAAAATGCATCTCTATCCACTTTCTCCATACAATGCATAATTTGACACACTTCTGTAATGTCACCTGTTACTTGTGTTTTCTCTGAACAAAAAAGCCCCAATGTTGTAACCTTTCCTCATGGGGCCATTGATTTGTATAATGGCATTATGATATTAGCAGTCTATATCTTAGCTGCTACTATTTGCTCTTGTCCCATGTTCAGATGCAGGCAAAGAAAATGAAATCAGATGGAAGGGATAACTACTAGATTTGTCCTGTCCATATCAGGAAATATACAGATTTTGTGGATGAGAAGGAAGGAATCTAGGAAAGAAAGAACTGGGAGTGACGCTTTTTTTTATTATCTCTGCCTTCCACCTCTCTGAAAATGTCCACAAAGATGGGAAGGGCACCCATTTGGGAATGAAAATGAAATCTGAATCTTAAGTAAAGCTAGCTACATTCTCCAGGTGCTATGGCTCCAAACACTAATGGCATCCCAAACTGAATCACAACTTAACAGCATGTCACATTCCAACTTTGCAACCTGAAAATAGTTTAAAGCCTGTCTTCCATCTCTCTCACACAAACCTGAATATTTATGGTAACTGAACTATAAATGGTGTTTTATAGGCAGTGAAATGACAAGGTCACTTTTAATTAAGCAGAGATCAACCTCACTCTGTGTTGCACACTCTGATTAGGTTCTTTCAAATTAACATAAGTTTTTGGAGACTTGACTGAAGTCAGTAGTGTTAAACACCAGCTGTGCTGGCAGATAAGCGTGGGATATAAGAAGGAGATAGTATTCACATTGAAATTAGCACTTGGCACAATATAATTCTCTGATTGCAAACTATGTGAAGTTGCCTGTGCTAATTGGTTGATTTTATTTGAAGCAGATGTTGTGAGCTTTCCCACTAATGATCTGGAGAGAAATTCTTTTGAAAGACATGCCATGTTAGGTTCTCTGCAGTATAATAAGCTAATTACAACTTTAAGTACTTGCAGTAATTAGCACAATGTGTATAAAGTGTTCCTGATCTTTTCACCCAACTGCATTATTGTTAGGGCATCTTGAAAAAACAACAACAACAAAAAGCTTGAAGGATTTCATTTCCTCAGGATAGCCTCTTGCTTTCTGGCCTAAAAAGATTACAAAATGGACTTTTATCCTTCTTTTAAAGTGCACATTGGAAAGAGCTTAACCTTGCTAAAACATTCACCCCAAATCAACAGAATTAATTTTGTTTCCTTCCTGCCATACTCTTTTGAGTATAGTTTGTAATATTTTAAAAACAAAATTTCCTCTAATTAACACATGCTGGTGGCACATCAGCTTTGCCTAATTGATTTAGGCTGCAAACCTATGCTTGCATGCATGGGAACAAGTTTCGTTGAATTCAGTGGGAGCACTTCTAAGTGAACATGAATAAGACTGAGTTTATTGTTAACCTTTTCTAAACCAATCAAGTCCAAGTTCATTTATTGTTTCTTCTCAAAATGTTCTTCCTATTTTTTTAGCATAGTACTGTAAATAATCAAAGCAGGAAATAAACGATTGCAGTTGTAACGCTGCCCTTCATGCTTAGTTAAGAAGCAAGTCTAGAAATGCATAATATGAATAGTTTGATGCACTATTTAATCTACTTTTATAATTATGGATTTGGATAACCAAGATTTAAAGACCTCAGGGGCAGATTCCTTAAGCACTATACTGCAAACACACGATAGGCCCACTAATGAATCACTGGCATCTGTCTGTCACTGGAGACAATGGAAGAGTGTGCCTTGGGGGGTGAGGTCAAACTGTTGGAAGGTTGCAGTGCCCTGCTGTGGCTGTTGAGACCAATGTGGGAGAGATGTGTAGTTGCAGCTGGGGCAGATGAAGGCGCCCAGTTATGCTGCTGCAGATGCACGATGGTATTTCTTCTCTTTGCGCTCCTCCCAGGGGTAATTTCTCCTCTGGTCACTGCTATGGATACACTACTATGGATAGAGGCATGGCTGTCATTCGCAAGGGATTCCCACATAGGGTTGATGTTGCCATCCTTCATGTCATGTTAGCAGACAACTGGCCTGGTGCCGGAAGCCAGCTGCCTGTAGAGCACATCCTTGGGGATCTTGCCATTCTGTGGACATGTCCAAGCCAGGGTAGACATTGCTGAGACAGGAACATGTCTTGAATGTGGGCTTGGGCGAGCACACCTTTGTTTGGAATTCTGCCATTTGTACCACTATGGCAATGCTTTCTACATGGGGCTGTCTGTAAAAAGTGTTTGGGAACTGGTACTGATTTAGAAAGTGTAGTAAGTTCGCTAATGGGCAAAACAACAACAACATATAGTACGAGTTCTAAAGAGTTACCACTTAGAAATCTAGTTGCATTCCAAGTGCTGGTTTCAGTCTTTAAAACCCCAAATAGTCTGGCTTCTGAATACCCCAAAGAGGTGCTTCCCTTTTCCCTTTTCTATGTGCGCCTGAGCCTTGAGGTCGCTAAGGGAGGCTTCACATTGGCAACATGACCTCCCACTACACATAAAGTGATATGTGATTACACACACACACACACACACACACACACAGAGCGAGAGAGAGAGAGAGAGAGAGCTATGTAGATAGTGAATAATTGAATCCCAAAATGTATGAGGGAATAACAAGCATCCTTGTAATACAGACTGTGGGATAATTGATATACCCTTGCCAATTGCAACCATACCTAATCAGTCTGGAGTTCATTTGCCATAAACTCCTTTCTTTCTACTAAACATATCAATGCGCATCTCTTTGCATAGTACACATAGCAGCATACATTTGTGCCAGTCATGCTAGTCATTTTTCATGAACTGCAATATACTTGCTGACCACAGCAAACAGGTACAATACAAATGGAGTGCCCTCCATAACTCTTGCTAGCGGGTGAGAGTGTCGATAGGTTTTATCATGGAAATGGAAATCACTCAAAGTAAAACCATTCATCTCTGAATGCCTAGAAACAGATGCGGCAGAAGAATGCACAAGAAGGCCAACCGTGGAAGATTATTATTATCTAATTAATCTATTTATAGGGCGTTTAATCACTGCAGTGCAGTTTCTAGATAGAAGCTCAGTCCCCGCAATTCCCCTCAGCAAAGGACAAGACTCTGCAGTAACAATGAGGAGGCATTACCTCATCCGAATGCCCTCAGTGGTTGAACATACTCCAAGGTCAAGACACGGTTTCCTAGCAACTAATGAGAGCTGATTAATCCTTTTGTGGGTGTGACATATACCACACTGATGTGTGTGATTCTGTACTAGGATATACTATTTGTGTAGTGGCAAGAAAAGCAAGTAACAATTACTAGTTGAAAGACATTGCATACATATGCATAGCAATGGCATCATTAGATGTATAAATAATCATGGGGGAAGTGTGACTTTCCATTTGTCATGTTAACCTGAGGCTGTGCATTTTTAAACTATGCATCTTCCCTTTATGGTGAATGCTCATTATATGATTTCTGAGTTAAAAAGCATTGAACCTGGTAGCTATGAGTAAATTGCCTGAAAATGTGGTGCATTTGCTTTCTGATAAGTTTCTACCACTGGTATCACAATGGCTTTTCATTTTGCATCTAGAGCTTGAAATTGGCAGTGTGCTTAAAGCCCGGGAAGACAAGCACAGAAGTGGTGGGTGGATCTCTGGTCAAATGTTTATCTTCTGGGTTTATTGTAAAACAAGGAATGTTGGAGAGTGAACAATTGTAAATGTAGTCATCATTATAACTATGGTTATAAGAAATAATTCTGCAATTGTATCCTCCCTCTAGGGGAAAAATGAGTTTCTCTCCTGAAGCTTTGGCAAAACTCCATCATTTAGCTTGAGTGCCTAACCTCCCGAAAAGGGGGAGAAAGTTTTGCGAGAAGAATTATGCTTTAGTTTTAGAAAGTTCTCCAGAGGGTAAAATATGGTATTTATAATGCAAGAACTTGCTGTCATCTCTACAGGTTTCAGAAGTGCAGCTTCTTCTGTCAATGTCTAATGAACTGTGTAGTTCCGTATGATTTACCATTCCTGATGCTCCGCTAGGAATGATCAATAATACATTCTATATCATTTCTTTTACTTCCAAATGCGCACAGCAGGGTAGAGGGAGCCTTATTAGATTGTAGATTAGGGGGAGAGGGATAGAATAAAACTCTCCCCCTTCCCCAAAGCTGACCTGGTTTGATCATTATAGTTCTCGGTGGTTATTTAAGAAAAGATCCATTTCTTTCTTCCATCCTTTCTTAATATTCAGTGTGTTATTTCATAGCAGCTCTTATGGGCAAAAAAGGAGGGGGGAAACCCTTCCAAAATATACATAAATGGAAAGGAACTGCAGGCTAAATATTAAATTTGAGATCATTTTACAACTCGATTTAGGCAATAGAAAGGCCCCAAAACAAACTCCCTGAGGCTTTGAAAATGGCAAGAAACAGAGAAGTTTGGCTGAGGCCCAGGCTTAGTACAATGTTGCCCTGCTTCGTCTCTCCTCATTTTTCTGAGACCCTGCATGAAGCTTTCTGTTGTTAGGCATTGATTTTACATTTTTCCTTGCAATTCAGGAAGACTAATGAAATACAGAACTGTCCCCCCCGAAGAAGTGAGCACATATTGCGCTGACGATTGAAGGGGGAGGGTGGAGGAGAGGTATTAATATTACTATATAAAAGACCTGCTCTTTTAAAGAAAAAACCCAGAACGTAGAGTTGTATGTGCCTGTGTTTCTCACTGCAGTGATCGGTTGCTTTTATAAGCCTGTTTTAAAAGTTGCGATTGCAATATGAGAAAATTACGCATGTAAAGGTTTGCTTCTGCCAACTTAGAGAGTTAAGTTTCGGGGGAGGGGGATATGCTTGATATTGCCACTTGAGGTTTTCGGGTTCTTCAATCTGAATGGAAAAAAGGATTTTAGGAATATGTACCTTTAAACTTGAAATGGTAAGACCCAGCTTGGGACTAGCAACCTCTTGTACGCTTTCTGGTAATCTGCAAGTCGGTCCTTCAAGCTTGTTCATAAATGGTACTACTCTCCAGTGAGTCACATTTATTAATTTGAATTTAAGAAGATGACCTGCCCTCCAACAGAGGCCTTTTGAGAAAAAAGTCTTGACTGAAATGAACATGCCTACAAATTGTAAAAGACTTAATGACTATGCCTGCTCTCCATATTTGAAAGAAGCAATCTGAATGCAATTTTCAAAGTTCTAGTGATGTTGTTTCAAGTAGTGTCACATTTATTAATTATTAATTTATTAATAGGCCTAACTGGATGGTATGGGGAAATATGGACAGCAGCAGTACTGGAACAATGGAAACACCATCTTAGAGTTATCAGAGGACGATCAAAGCCTGATAAGTTCCCAGACATTTGGCCTGGTTTTAGTAACTATACAAACAATGATCAAACATTCTTGACCAAAAGTCCTGAAATGATATAAAAAAATTCGGGAACATTCTAGCAAGAGGGTAGAGAGGAGGTTTCAAAGATGCAAACAGGTTGTTTGGTGAGTTGACTAGGCGAGGTTTGGGGAAAGCGTAGATCCTGGCAAAGTATCATTGTGGCTAAATAAACTAAGGGTTGTATCCAACAAAATCAATTTGTTTGCACAAGGACTTCTGTTTGTACGATGCAAATTTCCCTCCCTCTCTTCTCCCAAGTGCCTCTTAAATCTGTTTTAGGTTCCCCTCAACCATGCATAGCAGATGGGGGGGGGGGAGAGGGAGAGGATGCTCCACTGTTCAAGCAGATACACCCCTAAGCTGTTTTACAAGGTTTTTGTGCAATAGTTCAGTGCTCTAAGCCTAATTTCAAGCCTGACTGCAGGAGTTCACCCCCATTGCTACATGGGCAGAGTCAGTTAATATTATTTTAAGAGAACAATGTATTATTAACTTATATGCAGAATAGATATCTACCGGGGTTTTATGCCATGTGCAGTCTTCTAAGAATACAACCATTCTTGGTGATAAGTGAGCTCAGCTCCCTCCCCTGTTAATTTTAACAAAGATGTTTAGTAAAACCAATATCAAATAGAGAGAACTTTTGGAGTTAGTTCCATTTGAAGATGTTTCTACAACAAAACAGTCTTCAGCTTGTGCTCTATTTTTAATGGCTGCCATTGTCTACCAGTAGATATTCTCTTGATATGTTGTTATTGTTGTAATGTTATTGTGTGTGTGTGTGTGCTGACTCCACAGCAAAAATCCGTACAAAACTTTCACTTCTCATCCTACACTTGATTTCTTCCTCCATGCATATAAAATTTATCTAGGAATGGCCTAATATGATCTCTTTGGCTACCTCTCCTATTCCTCAAAATTTATGTATGTCAGACCTATTGCTTGCTGCTTAACAGAGCATGGATGTGATGTGGCCCTTGCTAAGAGCGATTCCGGTCTACAATAGGTGGCCATGATGGGATGGGATACCAGGAAACACTGGTATCTGAAACACATTTTGCTGAACCAGAGCAACACAAATGAGCAAGTGGTTTGGTGAGGCTTTGCTAAAGAGATAGATCAGAAGGAAGGGTTTTGAAGAATGAAGGGGCAGAGGCCTGATGTGTGGGGGAGATGGAGAGAATTTTCCCAGCATAGGAAGCAAAATGCAAAAGGCACAGAGACCACAGAAATCAACAGCAAATGAGCTTGTGCGGACTGAAGCCTAGAAGGAGAAGTATGAGAGGGAGATATACACAGTGGGAGAGAAACAAATAGCTTTGTGTGTGTGGATTAGTATATTGAAATCGATATGAAAGCTCATTGGTAGCCAGAGTTAGACTTGAGAACAGAAGTGACATATGAATAACAATAGGAAAGAAAGACGAGTGGAGCAAAATATAGCAAGTGAGAAACATAGCAAGTAGGAATGCCAGCAGGGAAGCTGCCAAAGTCTAGATGAGAAAAATCAAGGGCACGGACAACTATTTTATCAATAGTTATGGAAGGGAATGGGTAGATAATGGAGAGGCTGAAAGTGAAGTAGGAGGACCATGTGATTGTTTTGGATATGGAAGGAGAAGAAGGATGAATCAAATAGGATCATAGTTTTGTATGCTTCAGTGGTGTAAGAGAGGATAGCATCTTCAGCAGTGACCAGTAATTGGTATGAATCAGTGATAGTATAAGAGGAATGGGTTGAGATGAATGCATGCCCTCCAAGCAGAAATGTAACCTGAGTTGAAATAAAGGCTTTGAAAGGAAGTTCATGATGGAGATGAAAAAAGAAAAGGGCAAGGAGCTGTCCGCATAAAAGCAAAAGAGATCACCCAAGAAGCAGGGTATGTGGGTGAAAAAGTATCTAGAGAGCTCCATTTCCCCCAAAGGCTATCTGATTTGTGCTGAGGCTCCTAAGAGGTTTTAGGAGGCCAAATGAAGAGTGACCGTTGTACAAGCCATCTAACAGAATTATGCATAATTCTCCAATTGCTATATAAATAGACGGGAGTTTCTAACATTTTTTGTTTGTTAATGGTTCCTATTACTCGTGTAAATGAATCATGATCTGTGTTAAAGAACAAGGAGGGCTGCACCTGTTTTAAAGGCATTCCTTGGCCAACTTTACACAGAATAGCTCAACTTTTCCAATGCGCATCTGCATGTGGTGAGAGGAAAGAATAACAGCAAAAGAACCTCCAGGACCATTTCAGCAAATACAGCCTGACATTTTGGGCTCTCTGTCTTTTTCTGTGTATGTGGCACCAGTTAATCACATGTTCATAAAAATACTTGCATGTGAGTCAGGCCGATGGCATTAACATTCAGTGCAGTTGGGGAAAATAAATGTAAAAGGTCTGCTGGAAATGCTCCATTGTAGCTCTTTCTCAGTAGCCTGTCAGACAATGCATAAACCTGTGACCTCTTTTGTACACAATTACAATGTATCTCTTCAATCTAAAGCCAGATAATTACAAGGTTACAGAATCCCCTGGCAGGCTGGAAGAAAGGGTTACTCTCATTTTCTCCTAAAGGCGCTGGGGTTCTGCCGTGATAGAAAGGTACGTCTGCTTAGTATGTGGGGGAATGGATATGACGGGCTGGGTGTGTCGCTATTGTCACCAATTTGCCAAATGAAAAGGGAAGGCAAATTGTGCAAGCCCTATTGTTCATCTATCCTTCAGTTATTCTTTACAATTAATCTAAAACCAGTTTTCTCATTGTCACAGTGCATGATAGAAAAAGTCCAATTTTGCACAGTCTTACAGTCCTTTAGAGATTTTATTTTTATAGAACTCTAGAGTTGGAAGGAACCCCCGTGGGGTATCTGGTCCAACATATTGAAATGATGATGATGATGATGATGATGATGATATTTGTACCCCGCCCATCTGACTGAGTTATCCCAGCCACTCTGGGTGGCTTCTGGCATATACAAAAACATAGTAAAACATTAAACTTTAAAAACTTCCCAATACAGGGCTGTCTTCTAAATGTTGCATAGTTATTTATCTCCTTGACATCTGATGGCAGGTGCCACTACTGAAAAGGCCCTCTGCCTGGTTACCTCTAACCTCACTTCTTACAGTGAGGAAGCCAACATATTCTGATTAATCAAGCTAGATTTTTTTTTGGGGGGGGGGCGGCAAATTTAATACAAATACAAATGAAGCTACAGATTGTAAGCAACATCTTAAAGGAAGCACTCTTTCTTTTCTCTCATAAGGGAATACCTGTACTAGGATAATGCTTGCTGCATCACACATGAGCATCATCTCCAAAACAAAGTATACCTTTCTTTTAGCCAGATTTTGGTCTATCAATTGACTAAGAGTTCTTGAATTGAGTGACATCCTTATATGTTTCCCATGGGAAGCCGTGTTCCAAAACCATCATGTAAGCCAGGGGTCAGCAAACTTTTTCAGCAAGGGGCCGGTCCACTGTCCCTCAGACCTTGTGGGGGGGGGTTGGACTGTATTGGGGGGGGCAATGAATGAATTCCTATGCCCCACAAATAACCCAGAGATGCATTTTAAATAAAAGGACACATTCTACTCAGGTAAAAACACGCTAATTCCTGGACCATCTGCAGGCTGGATTTAAAAGCCGATTGGGCTGGATCTGGCCCCGGGGCTTTAGCTTGCCTACCCATGATGTAAGCCACCTCTCCAAAACATGTTAAAGCAAGGATGGAGAACCTGTGGCCCTCCACATATTGTTGAACTCCAGCTCCCATCACCCCTAGCCAGTATGGACAAAACTGAGGAATGATGGGAGTTGTAGTCCAGCAACACCTTGTCTGCACCCTTTTCCTTAAAGGGTTGTACCCCGTTTACTAGCGTCTGTGCATGCAGCTTCTAAATGCCAGTAATGTGTGGCCCAAGCAGCAGCTGAGATGCAGGTGCTGTATGTGCTATATGCATATAGGCTGGCACTCAGCCCTTTTAAACTGTTATTGCAGCTGCATATGTTATGATAAAGGTTTTCAGTGGTGCAGCATGCAGAGAGCTTGGGGAAGGATTGTCAGTGAAAGACTGAACAACTTGGCATCTGAACGATGCCCAGTTAAAGTGCTTGAGGTGGTCTCCAGTCTTTCATTTGCTGCCTCCTTGACACCGGGCACAATGGATGCTAAAGTGATGATGATCACACATGCAATCACCCACTGCAGCAGGAATCGCCCAAAAATTTGTTGCAATCAATGCAAAATATAAATTGCGCAAAGGGAAAACAAGTGACGTTCTGACCCCACACCCCTAAAATCAAGTACAAGCAACAACAACAACAACAAAAGCTGCACCAAAATACTGACAAAAAACAACAATTACTCCTTAGGCCACACTAACAGGCAACCCTCAAGCAAGCAGAAGAAGCAGCAGGTGAAGCACACAGCAAACAAACAAACAAACAAACAAACAAACAAATGTAAAAACAGGAAATACATCCCACAAGAGATATTCTGAGGAAAGGAAGGGCTGGTGGGCTGCTAGCACTTTGCTTCCCACCCAGCCCAGCACTGGACATGGTTTAAAAAAGCCCCCCTCAACAATGGGGACATTACAGTGTACACAGTTATTCCACCCCCCTCCAACATCCTTACATCTTAGTAGGGAAAAGCATGGTGTGTGAAGCATCCTTCAAGCACCTTTCCAGAGCCACCAGGAAAGGTGTCCTGAAAGAAGTCTCCAGTTGCAACCAAATGATAATTTAGTAATGATTAATGAATTCATTAATCTGCATCATCTCTATTCCAGACCATCAATTTCATTCGTATATCAAGAGATGAAACCAGCAGTTTGAACCCATGCTAAGTGCAGTCCTGAAGGACAGTCAATTAAAATACATTATTGTATTTTAAAAACCTTGGCATACAACTCTACTTTTTGATTTCAATAAATAAATATGTTAAAGGTGCCTTGGTAGAACAAGATTACCAAGGTAATTGAATTCTGTCTGAAAACAAAGTTGCAGAGGGACGGGGGGTTCTACTATGGTGACTTTCAGGTTCATGAACTTCAGTTTCTGATATGAATGCAATTCTAGTTAAATGAACTGGTAGAAGGTGGTCACTAGAGGCCAAACTTTCTGAATCGTTGGTATGTGCATATATAATACCCTACGGCTGATTAACCTCTGAAAGTGGCTTGTTAAATGCTCCATTACCTGATTTGTGTGCACACAGCATCCCATAAAGTTGCTAGTATGAATGAAAAGTAAAGCTTGCTAAATTCAGGTTTACTGTGCTTTATGATACAAGAATGCATGTTATTCACCAGCAAAGGTTGTGTGAATCTAAAATAATAAATCATAGAATCATAGAGTTGGAAGGGACCCCAAGGGTCATCTAATCCAACCCCTTGCAATGAAGGAATCTCAGCTAGATCATACATGAGAAATGGGTTTAGTAAATCTCTACCTAAAGTTGAATGTTCTCTTAGTGAAACTGAATTCTTGCTATTCGGTGCGTGTGAAAATATGTCCTTTTGAATTATAGATTTATAGGAACTATCAAAAATTCCCTTCTCCAAATGGAGGGAAAGAAATAGAGAAAGCCTTCTAGAAGGGGAAGCTCCAGACAACCTGGAGGTTCAGCCCACTAACAGTACAGAGTCCTCTTTCCTTCTCACTGGGTCATGGGTTGGACAGGGACAAGGCTCTATGATTTCCAAGATCAAAACAGTGTGTTAACTGTCCACCCACCTGGAAGTGGAGTCCATCTGGGCTCCTTGGGGAGGGAGAGGAGGATATAAATTCAATAAATAAGACGGTAAATGTGATCCCATTCCACATTTACTTTCCCCATAATACATTTGCAGCTGTATTTTATATGCTACTTTCACTTACATTCCCTTCCTGGCAAGAACGGTTTCTAAACCCATATATGAATTCTCATAAACTAGTCCAGCTTTCTCATTCACCTTTCCTCACAGACATCTATTTTTTCCTCAGTCTTCTCCTTCCTTTGTATTTCTGCTTACATTTCCCTTTCTCACACAACCCTATCCTAGTTATTTGGTGCCTGTGAGTACTGGACATGTGAAGGGGTTCTTTACAATGTCCATGGCCAGCCATGCTCCTGATGGCGCACGTTTGGAATCAGACTGAAGAGGGCTTGCATGGCTAGGGAGGAAGACATGCACAGTTCCCTCCACAGGGTTGTGAAACTTGGTTTAGGGAATTAGGGAGCCCCATACAAGTTCAACTGTATGTGCATGGGCCCCTCTGTAGGTGGTACTGAGGTTAGCTGGACATGTTCTAGGGAGTCACCTCATGGATTATTTAGAGCCATTCCAACCTGGATTCAGGCCTGGCTGTCTAATTGATGGACACAATGATGCACCTCCCCATTCCAGGTACGGAAGCTGAAACAGCTGGAGGCTGCTGCTGTTGCTCCCCAACAACAACTGTACCCTGGTGCAGTTGCCTCACTGGTGAATGGAAGGGCCAACCATGATAACTGCCACTGCTTGCATGCCTAGTATCAGAGGTCACAATGGCTGCAGTCTATTTCCATTGTTGGGAGCAGTATGCTTTTGAATGCCAGTTGCTGGAAATCAAAGTGGGAAGAATGATGTTATGCTCAGATCCTGCTTATGGGCTTCCCACAGGCATCTGGTTGAGATCTGGACTAGATTGTCCTTTGACCTGATCCAGCAGTCTCTGCTGATGTTCTTACTTCCCCCTTCCATGTTGGTAAATTTAACTGATTCTTTGACACTGATATATACATCTGTGTATAGCCTTTTCTTTCACTTCAGGCTAATTTACATTCCCCCCCCCCCTAAACCAATGAGCAGCAAAAAAGCAAGCTGCATCTAGTACTTGACCCCTTTCTGTTGAAGGACATTAAAGCCACAGCTTGAGGTTCCTCCATATGCTGTTGCAGGACCTCTTTGCACTGCAGATGACAGTGGGCAGCTGCCTGCTGGGGACTGTTGGGCATTGGGAGGAGGAGGAGGAGGTAGAAAGAGAGTCTCTCATTGACCAACACTTTTATGCCTGAACAAACACAGTTAATTCATTTAAAGAATATAACACCATGCCACTCCCTGAATGATTTCATTTTCTTTGCCGCAATTCTTCGTTCAAGCAGAAATACTTGAATAGTGATTACTGGGTATATTAGTATAATTCATACACTCATTTTGTGCTTTAGAATATCAACATGTTGTTTGACTAAGCAACCTTGTTCCCTATTGTTGTTATTGCAAGGGGGAGGAAGACAGTACATTACAGAATTTTCATAATAAAAAGGCTACACATGATTTCTGAGTGTCACTTTTCCGTGCATTAATAAAACCCAAAGGCATGTCTGTTCCTGACTATTTTTATGCTGGCATGCCATAACTTCCCACACTTATAATGAACAAGCATGTTGGGAGTGAAAGCACTATTGGATTTAGTCATATTAAACACTGAAAAGAAAAAAGGGGAATAATTTTTTTTCAAAGCAGTTAGTGATTTGTTTGCATAATTCCTTGGGGAGCAAAAGAGAAGAAAAGGGTAGGAAAACTATATATAATAAGAAGCAAAAAGCATAGCATAATAGGCTTTCAAAAAACCTCCATGTTTGCAGATGCAATTTTGTAGCAATGTTAAATTATAGATGCAAATGCTTGCCTTTAAAATGCCAGGAGGCTTTTTATAATTTCATGTGTGTGGGGGGGAGGGTGGGTGGGCTGGAGTTAAGTGTAGACATTTGCAAAAATGAAGATCCTGTAAGGAAAAAAAAATCAAATTGACAGTTTGGTAATGCAAACTGTGCACCCTATGTGCATAGTTGAACAGAGGGGGCAAGAAAATATTATTATTTGGATGATGGAATAAATTGCACTGTTTGCTAGCTACCTCCCCAATAAATACATTTGTCATTGCTGACCTCCTGTTTTCTATCCCAATAAATGTATATATGAAAACAACATTCCTCTAGCTGAGTCTGGGATGCAGCCAAGTACATCAGGGTTCCTGAAGTCCCACATTTAACACCTATGGGTAGAGATATTGGGAAAAGAAGTTCTCGCTTGACCTCAAGGGAATATGACTACTGTGGAGCATGGAATAGTTATGGTGCCAGGTAAAGACCATTTGTGAGCCTTTACTGCATAAGTTCTCATATTATATAATGAGAGTCTGTGTAGTGCTTAGCGTGCTGAAAGGGGCCAGGGAGACCCAGGTTCACATACCCCCTCAGCTCTGAAGCTCACTGGATGGAGTTGGACCAGTCACTCTGTCTGTCAGCCTAACTTACCTCACATGATGATTGTAAGGATAGCACTTAAGAGAAAGGGGAACCATGTACTTGGGCTCCTTGGAGGAAAGGCGGGATAGAAATGCAATTGCGAGAGAAAAGCAAGAATTTAATGTTGGCTTAAACTGAATAAAATATAGACATTTTCTATATTTTTCTATAGACATATCCCTTGCATAATCTCTCAGGTGCTTTGTTCTGAGAGAGAACAAGGATAAATTCTCCCCCCACTCAATATACAAATAGATTAGTTAAATGACAAAACTCTATGATTTAGAGATTAAAGTTCATTTTTTGATCTTGAACTGTGTTTTGAAACAAAATAAAGTAGTCTCAACATTTTAGAAGGCCATCAGTGAATACTGTGCTAAAGTTCTAGCATATGCTAGGAAATCTCAGCCAGCCAAATCCTTTTGACTCAACAATGCTAATGTCTTCTTGGAGGTAAGTCCCCACTGAGTTCAATGGGGGATATGTATTTACTTGGGAGTAATCCTATTCAACACAGTGGGGCTTACCTTTGAGGAAATAGATGCAGAATCATAAAGGATGGCATTTACCAAGTGCCATGCACCAGTAGTCTCAAGACCAAGCTGGATAGACCAGATGCTAAATGCATCACTGGATGCTTCATTTTTTTAATTGCTAAAAGCAAGCATGGGTGATTTCCATCAAGCCCTTGGTGCACAGGGAGGGGGCTCAACCCTTTTCTACCCTGCTGTGGTCATGATGAAAATCGTGTCCACCCCTGTGGTGGCTATTAGTCCCAGGAGGAAACTTCCATTAATATCTTGAACAATGTATTGATTGTGCTACACTTGAAGAATACAGATCATAAATAAAACAGTGGCAGAAATGTGCAGTAGACTGACGTCTCAAAAATTTATTCCAAGGAGTACAAAGCACCAAATCTGGGATATTTTGGGAAGACTTTCTCCATATATATTCCTCCACCTGTGAGTTATGATCTTTGAAAGACAGCCACACATGGCACCGCTGTCTGAGGTTGCGTATAACTCACTTCTATTTTTTTTTTTTTTTTTTTGGTGTGTAGCAGCCCTTCCATTGTGAAATCTTCTCTTCAGGAAGATTTGCTAAGCCTTTTCTACTGTGTTTTAAGTGAACTTTGTAACGAAGCTTTTTATTCAACTGGGGTCTGCTAGAATGGTTTTATTTGATTGGTAGAAATTCATCTGATTGAAAACAATGTACTTACATTGGACCTGGTAGAGCATGATACTCTGTGATTCTAATTTGATTTCTTTAGTGAATTCTTATTACAATTCTCACTTACTATTATTTTAGAAGTATCCTACCAACTCAAAATGGAAACTTTCAATAAAATGAAATATATATTGTTGGTGCGATATGCATCTCTTTTGGGATAGCATTCCATAGTTGTGGCACCGCCATAGAAAAGTCTGTCTCTCTTGTATATACACTACGTACTTTACCTAAAGAGGGAGAATGGAGAGTGACCTCTGCTGATACTCCTAATGCATAGGTAGCTTTAAAAAATGAGTTCAATATTTTATTTGCAGCTACTGTAAGAATATAAAATAAATATTAATATACAGTATAGCCAAACATAAAGCCACAAATCATCTGGTTGCCACAACTCAAAGAGGGTGTTGTACTAAGGTTCACAAAAGGGCAACCAAAATGATCATGGGGCTGGAACATCCTTCTTCGCAATTGAACATAAGAAGAGCACTGATGGATCAGACAAGTGGCCCATGTAGTCTAGTGTCCTGTTCTCACTGTGGCCAACCAGTTACCTATGGAAAGCCCCAAAGCAGGAATCTCCCTATTGGTGATTTCCAGCAACTGGTATTCAGAGGTGACTGCCTCTGGTAATGGAGGTATAACATAGCTAGCCACCATGGCTAGTAGCCATTGATAGCCTTATCTTTAATGAATTTGTCTAATCCCATTTTATAGCCATCCATGGTGGTAGCCACCACTACATTTTGGGGGAGCAAATTCCACAGTTTAGCTAGGTGCTGTGTACTGCCACACTAGGACCCAGCCACATTGGATGACCATTGCTCCTACTGTTATACTACAGTGCTATAGGAGTTCTAGGTCAGAAGGCAGCTTTTGCTCATACAGCTTTATGTGCAAAGGTTCCATCACTACCTACAGCCATGATCATTACAGGAAAGCAAAGGGGTGGGACAAGTTGGCACAACTCTGCTCTCTGCTCACCTGTTGAGAAGCACACCAGCACCAACACCAGAACAAGACTGTATGGTCTGTTAATTTCCATTGATACAACTGTCTTGCTGGTGCTTGTTTCTCCTCCCCTCTTCCCTGAGTCTGATGTTTGGGTTTCCCACCCTTTAATCAATGTTCTTAAATAAGACACGTTTCCTAATAATTGCGCACTCTCCATACATAATGAGATAGTTCTGAAGCCTGTGGAACTTGGCAGGGAGTAAGGATCTGTCTGCATTATGAGAGCTGTTTAAAAAAATAATGTGAAAAGTCTCTCTGATAGTTTAGAAATATTTTTGCTTTTTATGGTGCAAAGCAGTCCTTCTCTCTCAACTGAGTATGAGCACGAATGATAATTTATTTGTACAAAATAAATTGCATGCATAGTTCTCTAAACAAAAACAAAAGTAATTAACTGCAAATTACATGGTATTGGCAACTGGTGTAGAGTCTTGGGCTGATTTGTTTGATTTTTTAACAGCACTGCATCCCACAGTGCCCTCTTCTGAAATAAATGTGGGACTTTGGCAGAACTGTTTGGAATGGCTGGAAATCAGAGGATCCCTTTAGTTCATTTGACAATATTGTTTCCTTTCCAGCACATTCTTGGATATAATGTGTACATCTCTGCTGTTATTTATTCAGATGCACGGGCTTTGGTCAGATCATCAGAAGAACAGTTCCAAAGAAGCATCTTGTTCTATCAGGGCCTGGTGTACACTTGCAGTTACATCACTTTGCTTCTCTACTTACTAAGATGCTTAGTGACTGGCAGCCAAATGTGTGAACTAATTCAATGGAGAAACATTATGTTATTGATGGACCATGCCATTCCTTCTCATTGGAATCACTAAGTGATGAACATGCATATGTAAACCAGACTTTTTAACTGTGTTAAAATGTCATATAGGGGATGTGCATGTCCAGCCAGGAGTTTAGGAAATGGTGGAAGTGCCCCTCTGTCAGACTCTGCTGACAGAAGGGGAGAGGGGCTTCACTCCAGCATCTGCAATGTGCTGAGCAATTGGAAAGTTACCACCAGTAGCAGTGGCATAGTGTGTGGGAGGGCCACGGGGCTGGTTGCCCTGGGTGCAAAATTTGTTAAGGGGCACACAATTTCAACACACGGTGCTCCCTCAATACAGCTATGCTCTTCCATCATTGGGTTCTGTTGAAAATGGCTTGTCCATGCAAACCAGGACGTCATCTCCCCAGAAAAACTCTTATTTTCTTATCTCTGTGACTGCAATCTCCTGGGTAACGTGGATGCCATTAGGCAGTTGAATGTGCATGTGTACTCTGTCTATTTCATTCCCTCCCTCCCACCCCGCTCTGTGTGGTCCGGGGCACTAGCAACCCATGCCATGCCACTGATCAGTAGTGTTCCTGCTGGTGGCTGTAAGCACAGAGCCATGAAACGAGGTGTTCCAAGGTAGAAACAGGATCTGCTGGATCCAAAGCTGCACGATTCCCCTGAAAGGCAGTCATTCCAGACCCTAAACTATTCCAGCTCTGTAGCTAGTGCTCCTGCATTGCTTTGAATGGGGAGAAATGAAATGAAAAGATCTGCCAGACAGAAAAGCTTGATGAAACAGGCTCCATATTCTGCCCTTGGTGACACAAGCCAGCAGGACTTTGCTGTGTCCCAACCCCACTTAGGATTGCTTTGTTCATTGGGCTTGGCTAAGGTGTGGGCAATGAAGAGTATCCGACAGGATCCATTTTTCAAAGCAGCCATATAGTACATTGTGTTAGTGTACTATGAGGAAGGCCTAAGGAGGCAGTCTTGAGAAGCCCTTAGGTATAAAGTTGTTTCCATTGTATTTACAACTACAGTTACCGTACCCTTATCACAAAGTGCTTTGCCAAAGCGGAGTAAATTTGTTAATCTACAGCAGCAATGGGAACACAAGAAAATTCAGAACTGGGGCATAGGTGGTTAATCCTTCTCTATGCAGTGGCGTAGCGTGGGGGGTGCAGGGGGGGCCGGCCGCACCGGGCGCAACATCGGGGGGGGGGGCGCTCGCACTCACAGCTCTCTGAGTGCTAAAATCCATGGGTTAGGGGGCGCAAATTACTTGCCTTGCCCCGGGTGCTGACAACCCACGCTACGCCACTGTCTCAATGCAAACCACATACTGCATTATTTTTATTTCTCACGGGTGCTCTCTTTTATATAATTGATTTTTTTATACATGTTTCATTGCATCAATCTGAACTGGCTATATGGTGATACCACTAGAAAATTATTTTAGAAACTTCCTGGTGCACTTTGCCCTGAGATTTCCCATCTGCAACTTTGCTTATTGTATCATGGATTGCTGCTCAAGCTGTTGCTCTTTAAACAATTTTCTTGTTTTCCTACACCCCATGAATAGATTCCTTCCAGTTTACCAATTTACATAAACACTATTGTTTAGGGAAACTGTCAAAATTACTTCAGATATCTTCCATTATATTTATTGTTGTTCTATGTTTTTCCATCTCCATCTATATTTTATTATGAAGGCATGCTTTTACTGTTATGATTTGAAGCATGTCAAAACAGTGCACTCAATTATTGTGAATTGTCATTATCCAATCCTGTGCTCTTCCTGAAGATGGGCCAAGCCTGGAGCAGAAAATATACCATTTAGCACACTGGGATTTTAATATGCGACCCATCTTATAAACCAGGAGTGGGGAGCCTCTGACCCATGGGTCTAATTTGGCTCACCAGTCCTTCCCATCTAGACCACCAAGCCACTCTGGCCAAGCCACACCTACCTGCTCTATACCTGACTTCAGGTGGTATTATTTTTAGCAGTATAAAGTCATGGGTGGTAATTATGTATTATTCATGGTAATTATGTACCATTATTAAAGAATTATGTCTTATTCTCATAATACATAATTACTTCATTAAAAATATGTAATCTATATGTTTCTATGAAACCTTTAAGTATGATTCCTAAGGAAATACTTACACAACAAGACACTCTTAAAGATCCTTTATGTTTCCCCCCACTCCTTATGCTGCCTATTCTCATTACTCTAAGGAAGTAAATAAAAAGCTGTAATTTGTTTATTTTTAAAAACTGAAGCTGTCTTTTCTTTACATAGGTACCTTTCAGCTTTTAGCTACTGCTTTTGCTCCACTCTTAACTCTTCATCAAATTCATAGGGAAAGTTTCCGTGACTCCCTAAGTCTTCACTCCTTGCCTGGGCATCAATTCTCATTCTTCGGTTGTATCCACAGTACTTTCTACCCTTTGGAAAGTGGTTATGCATCTGCCAGCAAAAGTTATTTCTTTCTTTATGTTGGTGTATCTGCTGAAACTTGCATGTGGCAATCACCTATGTTTGCACAAATTGCCCCTGGATGCAAAGAGGTTCCATTGCATCTTAGTTACAACAAGTGCTCTTGAAATGTATTATTCCATTTATTCATAGTAGAAATGTTCTGCTCAAGTGAAACAGTTCTATTTGTATACCATTGACTTTAATACTACTAGAATTTCATCCATATTTCAAAGAGATTTAAATCAGTGATAAATTATGATGCCCTTGAACTAAAGTTGAGGTCTCAAATCATAAGAGAGCTTCAAAATTCATCATTTAGTTGTCTGAAATGCAATCTTATTAGCAATTGCCATGTGGCTGGAAAAATGTGAGATGCTATGCTGATAAGGGACAGCAATTTCAGTTTGTTTCCTGAATGTAGTCTATAATTCCTTTTTGGTAATGATTCCCCGCTCCAGGAAACTAGTGCTTTCAGGTGATAGTATCTGGCTTCTTGTTTGTTGAACTGTTTATAAAACATAGAAATGTGCTGAAGCCCAAGATGGGAGCTTGCTAAATATTCAAATGTGAAGTACTATGACAGAGAGCAATCTGCTTTTAATGTCGGATATGTTCTCAAGCCTGAATGTTGGCCCATCTTGTATTGTATTGTTGGATACCATATGGGAGACTGGTCATGTGAATGTGTGCAATATATCTTTGGTGAGTCTTGGTCTCTATGACTTCTACCCTGCCAGACCCAATGGCCAATGAAATGGTTTTCATCTCCATTTTCCAGCTGTGCTTCTTTTTCAACACAATTCTCAACCTAGTCCACAGTGCATGCCATAAATTACTTCTGCGTAGCAACTGGCACTTGAACAAATGTTGTTTCTCATATATTGGGTTAAATCCACACTGTCTGTAATTATCTGGGTAACTCTAGATCAGGCATGGCCAAACTTGGCCCTCCAGCTGTTTTGGGACTACAACTCCCATCACGACCTAGCTAACAGGATCAGTGGTCAGGGATGATGGAAATTGTAGTCCCAAAACAGCTGGAGGGCCAAGTTTGGCCATGCCTGATCTAGATCAACAAAGGGATGGATGCTTAGAATGGTATTGATAAATGGGAGATCATCCCATACAAACATAATTTACTGAAGGAGACATTGATTTTCCTCGCCAGTGAAGTCCCAAGGACCCCTACTGGCCTTCAAATGCCACAAGAGATCGTTTTCTAGATCAAAATGATTTATTTGCATCTCACTCAGTTCCTTTTCAATAACAATGGCTGCTCTTAGAAAGAAATGGACCGCCACTACCTCGCGGTCTTCCTTCTAATCATGGTCTCTAAGCGTCATAGCCCATTGTTAGGACTGCCATAGAGATCCCACCAAAAGTAGCATTCCTGAAGTGCATTCTTCACCCAGATGTTGTTGGACTACAACTCTTATCATTCCTGGCTATCTCTTTCCATGCTGATTGGGATGATGGGAAGTGGAGTCCATCTGGAGGGCCACGGCTTCCCAACCCCCACTGTAACATTTACAATATTCTAAGTTATTGTAAGCAGGTAAACATAACTGAAGTATCCAGGTTAATCAGCTTTGTTAATTGAAGCAACTCTTATCTGGGCAACCATAACGTATAATAGTCTAAACATTCATCAAGAGCATTTGCAATTAAAAGCAATCCTGCTCCTTTTAAGAATGGTGAAGCAGTTAACTTATCACGAGTGCTGAAATATTGTTTTGTTATTCACATAGATATCTGGATAAGATATCATGGCAAGAACAGTCCTACTCAATAGCCAATTAATGTATATTGATGCCTGAAGCAGCTGAAATGTTGGAACTAGCTGTCTGTTTAATACGATTGCATATGTAATTGAACACATTAACATTTGCTATGCTTTGAATTAAGTTCCCTAAATAGAAAGGTAATAGGATAGTTAATGCATGTTAAATTTGTTCAGAGACCTTTAGAATATTGTGCCCTTAAGGGAACTGTGTGGGTGTATGCTCTTTTATTCAGGTCAGGAGACCAGGAGCAACACAGTTATCAAAATCTCTCACTCTCCCACCCCCTGCAACACACTTTGTTTAACATGCAGCCTGATGAAGAGTTCTGGAGAACTTGAAAGCTTGTTCACTCTTTTATATATATTTTAGTTTGTCCTAATAATTGTCTGACTCCATTTTGGCTTTTTTCTTAAGGACCAACATGGTGTCCTTAGGTTTTTTTTTTTTAATGTGTGTGTGTGTCTTAGAGAATATACAGTCTAGCTGTTCAGAAGCAGGGTTTTCTACCACCTGAAGATGGGACTTTTGCGGGTATGCAATTAAATAGTTACCCTAGTGCAAATATTAGCAGTAGTGCAATGGGCTTTCCTCCCCTCCCCAAATCTGCTCTGGAGGGTTGGGAGGAGCCCTAAGAACACATTTAGAGGACATGCAAGAGGACGAGAACAGCTCTGCAGGTCTCTGCAAGTGCCGAGCTGCCTAGTCCACCTGCTGAAAGCATGCATGGGTGAAAGCATCAAAACAGAGCAGTCTGGGTTTAGGGTTAAGCTGGGCCAAGGTCTATGAATCCTGAGCTGGCCTCCTGTCCTCACTTGATGGCATTGCATCTGATTTGGGCCTGATTAATAGATGGATCAATAAGTACCCCCAAACTATGAACCTGGTCCTAGTTAGAATGCTTTCCTGCAGAATAGTATGAACTGCCCACTAATAATCTTCTAGCTTGAACTTCAGTTATGGTTTGAACCTAAGCTGTGGATTTTAGAACAATATATCTTCACATACAGGTGTAAGTGAATAATGCCAGGTAGAATTGGACTACTGAATTGATGGTGGGCACATGGTTTCTTCCGAATGTGTGGCATACTGTTGCAATCATATTTCCATCCTGCTGCTGGATGTGTGACTGCTTAGGTATCCTAATTCCTACTACTGAAGAAAGTTGGAAAATGAATGTAATAAATAGTGTGTGGATGAGGGTGGGTGGGGAAGCTAGTCACAAGGTCCTCATCAGCAAGTTCCAAATAGCAGAATAGTCAACAACCTGCCTGAGTTCGCCACTCAAGTGCAAAGCTTTGTGGTGCAAAATATGGGTTGTTTGGTATGTTACAGTTTGTTACAGTTACAAGGTAGACTTTAGGGACAACTCACGGTGTAGAAAAATAAGCTGATTCTCACTCTGCATTTTTTCATGCAAGAATTTGAGCTTATGCTGGTCAATTAATGACTTTCGTAAGGAGAATGCCAAATATACTGATAATTTTCTTCCTCAAGTTTACTTTTCAATTGTAAATAGTTTGCGATATTGTTGGATTTCTGATAATAGGGCTAATGGAACCCCATAAATTCCTCTGATAGTAGGTAAAGTTCCAGAGTTGGTCCAGCGTATAGTTTGTAAAGAATTTAATTTATGAAGCCATATAAAGAGTGTAACATATTACCTACTTGTAGTCATTCCCACTTGCAATGTTGTAAATTCTTTTGTATACATGGCAGCAGCAGTGACTCAAATGTTACCATGTTACTTCACTGTTCCTTCAGAGACACGCAGAAGATTGCTTTTCATTTTCTAAAAATATAGCTCTCTCTCTCTCTATTTTTTTTGAGACATAGCTTGTCTTTGGACTTCTATGTATACTTAGAATAAGATGCAAGCCATTCTCAAGTTTGCACTTGAGAAGTTTGCACATGTTCCTGATGAATAAATCCTGTCTAAACAGCAAGGAATGAAGGTTAGGTGCTAAGCAAATATTGCCCATTAAATATGTTATGACTCTGCCTTTGAGGACCTGTGAGAGTGTTGGGAAAAGCCTAGAGCAGCTTTTCCCAACCGTAGTCCCCAGACATTTTTTAACTACAACTCCCATCAGCCCCAGCCAGCACAACCCAATGGTCATGAAAGATGGGAATTGCAGTACAACAGCATCTGGGGACTCAAGATTGGGAAAGACTTGCCTAGAGTACTGACGCCAGCACAGACAGACTTTGTGCGGTAACATCTCGAATATTTTTCTTTCTTCTTTCCAAGACGAGTGGTTAACTTTATCAGCAGCCATTTGACTTGACATCTCGTTGGATAGCAGTAGACATATAGATGGCAGCCCACAGCTGTGCAAGCATGGAGAACTGGACTGAGGTCATATGTCCCAAGGCCATTTGGACAAGCTGCATTGTACTGTAAGATTGTGCCTGTCATGGGAAGGACAACGGTTAATATTTCATTAGCATAGTGAAGAGGAGGAAAGAAAGAGTACTCCATACCCCCCATTTAGTCCATTGACTGTAGTATTAGTTTCCAAGGGCTTCAAAAGAATGGAACAGGAGCAGAGGGCGTATATAAGATTAATTCTCAGATTCAAGATTTGCTATTAAGGAACTTTTGTGAAGCACAATTTCCTGAATCAAGGGGGGAAAAATAAAATCATCTTTTAGACTCAGCTAATTGTTGAGGCAATGTGACTGTAATCATTTTGTCTTTCCATGCTGGGGTTTATTCTAAGAGGTTCTGTGCATTGCGTTTGCCATGCGTTATGCTATTCATGGTTTCCCCCCAGGGTAAATAATACTGGTGTGGGCCTGCAATGAGATATGCTCTCCCATTAGGGACCATGCTGCTTAGCAGCAGGAGCACCAGTGCTGTTTTCATGCTTGAATGGCAAATGCTCGTAGCTTAAATCCCCTCTCATTTGCAGCTATTGGAGACAACTGCATTCTTTCAGTGAACACTTGCGAAAGGTATTGATTTCTCATCAATCCTAACAGGAACATTTGTTGGTGGGGAGAAAGAATACCTGAGGATGGCTAAAAATCATTTGTAAGAACAGGAAAAAAAAAGCTAATTAAATTGATAACTACAGGGTGGAAAAAAACCTTCAGTGACAAATATTCATCTCGCAAACCTGAGGTACAAATTATATTATATAATTCCCCTCCCCCCAAGCAGTGTCATTAGTATGATTTCTATTTGGCAATTATATTTCATAGTTCAGTGAAAACCAAGATGTATTAAGTACTGTCAAAAATGATGAGAAGTCCAAGCATTATAGCCTGAAACTTAATGTTTAGTAAATGAAATGTTTTATATCTAAAAGAAAGAAGCAGAAGCAGCAATCTTAAGTTTTGTGCTTCAGTTCATAGGCACATTCCTATTAGTGTTTTGCTTTGTGGCAGTAAATAGGTCAAGAGGTGTCTGCATGTAACATCTCTGCTCAGAGATCTGCACTATTTGTCCATTTGCTACCGGGCCAAGTTCAATGTGTTTCTATTAGTATATAAAGCCCTTAATAGCTTGGGACCAGTTTACTTGCAGGATGGCTCACTCAACTGCTTTGATCTGTGGAAGTGGCTCTCTTACACAGGCATAGGCAAACTTGGTCCTCCAGATGTTTTGGGACTACAACTCCCATCATCCCTGACCACTGGTCCTGTTAGCTAGGGATGACGGGAGTTGTAGCCCCAAAACATCTGGAGGGCCGAGTTTGCCTATGCCTGCTCTTACAGGTGCTAATATTATACCCATTCTGCACTTGCAATAAACTGATATTTTGGTGTGGCAGCACCTATGCTTTGGAACTCCCTGCCTGTTGACAACAATCAGGCACCTGCACTGTATTTTGTTTGATGCCTTTTTAAAACATTTTTTGTTTAGGCAAGCCTAGACAGACGTTAGAGAGGATGCGTGTATTCTTTTTTTTTTTTTTTAGCTGGTTTGATTTTAACCATATTTTAGTATGGTTTGAAACAGGTTTTTAAAATCATTTTTGTTAAATAAATAAACAGAGTATACTACTATTGGGGTAAGGCATGGCACCGCTAAGGCAACCCTGCCGCTTCCCTTCCTCCTTCCTTTCACTGCTTACATTTAAATACTTTTGCTGCTTGTAATGCAGAGGCAGCTCTGTTAGTCTGTTTTCATTGCCCCTCCTCTGCACCTCAAAGATCCTTCAGATGAGTAAGGTATTCTGGGAGAGGCCACCTGGGAGAGTGCCTGCGCTAGCACATTTCTGCATCAGCTATAATTTTTATTTTAGATTTAGTTAAAAGAGTAAAGTTACCTAATATCAAAATTTTAATTTATTAAAAAAAATCAGAAGCCGTGGGAAAATGGTAGCAGTGCTGGTGCTCTCCTGGACCACTTCACCCAGAATGCCTCACTCTGCAGAAAGGCCCCTTTCCTCAGAGCAAGATGCTCTGAAGAGACTTTCAACAGCCAGATGGGTAGCAGCTGAGCAACCCGTCTAATAGAAGGGCTGGCTTTGAGGTTGTAGTTAATAATGATGATTCTACCCCATCTGCCCCATTATACATTACTAATGTAATAGCCTCTGTCTTTTTTCATTAACTGCTTAATAGTTTTTCTGCTTCATGGCAGTTGTGTTAAATAAGAATTCCAAGCATAATATTTTTTTCCCCTTTCTACTTCAGTAATACCAACATTTTTCTCTTGCTACATTACTAATATGATGGCATTTGCTTCAATAATTTTGTCTGTGCATCAGCATTTAAAATAAAAAAGGGATATTCTGAAATACCAGGCTCTGAATGAGCTGGTGACTCCCTTGGTGAAATCCATGGGATGACACTCAAAGGCCTAAGAGACACATAGTAGTGTAAGTATAAGTGCAGTGCTGCACAGTGTTGTATAGTGATAAGATCTGTGAAGCAATTCCCTCCCCCTGTGGATGAGCCAAATGACAGGGTTGACTATATTATAAAAGGGACAATAAAGAAAGCTAGTTCTTTGAAACATGTCAAATGCAAATGACAATTACTGTGAGTTCCTTATGATGATATGTAGAGATGGAAATTATTTTTGTTCTGCTGTAGAAGAGAAGCACTTGAAATGCATTGCATTTGTCACAATAAAATGCAACACATTTACATTTCCAACTTTGGAGGCGTGTGAGAGTGGCTTCATTGCTCCTCCAGTGCCTCCTGCTTCTGCAACCAGAGCTGGAGCTATGAGAGACATCAAAAACAGCCCAGTGAGGAAGCCCTGGCCTGTGAGGGATCCATTTGTTTCAATAGTCAATTCCAGGTCAGGAAGTCAGTGGCAGAATGGCACTTCTTGAAACATTGGAGAAACATATATACCTTTATATAGTGTATACACCTTTGTCCTGCTCTGGTAACAAGTACACCATTGCCTGTTTTATTGTGTTTTAAGTGAGTCACCTTGAGAATTTTGATTATAAATACGTGCAAGCAAGCAAGCAAGCAAGCAAACAAACAGCACCTTTGGGACTTGGCGGTTGAAACTCCATAGATGCTTACCTGGGAGGAAGTCCCAGTAAGCTCAGTGCAGTTTACCTCTGAGTAGACATGTATAGGGCTTCCCTGTTTAGAACACAGGCACTTGTCTATTCAGAAGCAATTCCCATTGAGTTAAATGAGAGTTACTCTCAGCTAAGTGTGTGTAAAACAGCAGTCTTCCTCTTTTCTTGATGGGTGGGCTGGGATAATGGGTGAGGGATTGAAGGCCAAAGTCGTCCTGTTGACGTTTTTCCCAGAGATGAAGAGTTAGCGCTGAAAGGGTTACATCTGTCTTCCAAGGGAGCAGCTTTGCTGATATTATAATATAATAGAAAGCTCAACCCAAGGTGGCCGGCACTGAATCAGTATTTCAAACTAGATTAAGAGATTAGTTATTGAGATTGGATTACTGTCCCGAGAGCCCTGCTGCTGTTTTACAGCCTCACAACGAGGTTCCACAGAGACAAGCACTATGTAAATAGAGGGTAGGTAGAGAGGGGAGACACTATTATCAAGCACTGGTAGAGTCCAATTGTCTGAAATATGGCTTTGGTATGCAATACAATACTATACGCCTCCCCAGTTCCTTCAGGTATCCAATGCCCGAGGTGCGGCGGAGTCTTTTCATTATTTGTTTTATATCTGGCTACAGTTTTTGTACTAACAGTAACAGTGATTAACAGTATCATTTGGTAGCCCCAAAGGGAACTCTAGGCGGTTTCAATTCAATTGCAGGCCTCTACGGCTCTTCATAAACCACAAGAATGAAGAAAGGCTTTTCCAACTGAATTACTGTCTTTTATTCAATCAGTGACTGTGTAATTGATCTGTACTATGACCTTTCCTTTCCGTTCTCTTACAGTTCCTGTACTTGTTCAGATATGATTAGTTTCTTATCTAAGCTCTTGCGCTTTATTTCCTCCATTGTTGGTCCGCACGAAAAAGCATAGATAGGAGAGGAAGAAAATGAAACCATCTTCTTTGCTGATAATATACACTAATCGCCTAGATGAATTCCTAAGAATCTGTAGTCCATTTTCCTTCCCATCTGAATTCATATCCTGAAGTGGACCTGCTGCAGGCACAAATGGCATCCCAGAGCTAGTGGTGGATGGCGTGTTGGGACAGGAACACTTGCCTCACCTCCCAGCATTTTGGCTAAATCTCTATCAGCCTGCTTTTTAGGGAGGCTAACCTATTTAATGCACTGTGCACGGCAGATGCAAACCCCATATCTTTCTGGGCTACTTGTGATTTTTCAATGGAAATTGTTCTTGCTCTAGCACAGGAATGGTAACCTTAGACCCAAGTGCCAAATATAGACCTCCAAATGTCTCTATCTGTATTTTGTAGCATGGGCTGGTGGCAAGAAACATTGCATGTATATTTGTAAACAACAACAATTTATTTTAATTGATATTTTTTGCTGTATTCAGCTGACTTCAATGTTTTCAAAGAGATTCTGAAGAATGGCTCATTGCTAAAAACAGAGCTTTCCAAACTGTTCATGTTGGTGACACGCTTTTTAGGCACGCGTCATTTTGCAACACAGTAATTCAGTTTTACTAGCAAACTGGAAGTTAAACCAACCTCTTTTCAGTCCAGAGAGGACTGCAGCCGACACACTAATGTGTCGTGACACACAGTTTGGAGATCTCTGGTTTAAAACATCGTTCTTCAGACAAAGATCTCCATACTTTAAGCAAAAATATGCTGATAGCTAATTGCCCTCAAGTGTATGCATTCATGTCACCATTCATGAGGTCCTCTGCTAACAGGTCTAGGGTCTAGTTGACTGTGAGCTCCCTAGCTATTGTATAGTGGAAGGAACAAGTTTTAATTTCTGAGGTGTTTTTTTTTAAAAAAGTAGAGTGTTTTTATGAAATGGGACATGAACTTTGTAGTCAGGAAGGAATGTGGGCAGGACCTTGTAATGGCTTGCTCATTACTCTTGTGTAAAGTAATTTGTTCTATCTGTCTGCAATTTGAATCCCTGTAAACTGCAAAAAATAAATCAATCTATTATGGGATTTTCTTCCAACTAATTACTATATTTTATTACGAAGGCTTTTGAAGCACAATCCTCTTGTGTGCTTCTTTGCTTTCATTCTCCCTCTGACCATTTCCCATGCTTTGAATTTAAATCTGGGAGGAAGCCACAATCAGTTTTAATCACTCTGTCTGTACTCTGTTGGATTTAGCTGATGCTTAACTTCCTTCCAGATTTCCTTCCAGAAATCTGTAATACTAAAGTAAATAAATAAATAAATAATCTGAAGGTGGGTAAGTTGATTAATTTTTACCCCATATAAATCATTTGCTTTTGAAAGTCACATCTCCCATGAACCTGCCTTTTCCTGAGGCACCCGATTGGTCCATCTTACCTGGTAGTACCTAGTTTGGCTGACAATGATTTTCCAAGGTCTATGTGGGGTCCTTTAGCAGGGGATGCCAAGACTTCATGACTGGAAAGTATGTGATTACTCCTGAGCTATGGACCTTGATGCGCTCTTATATGTTTCTTCTGTGGGAATAAAGCAATAATGGTATCAGGTATTGAAGGATGAATTAAGACTAATGTTGCTGGCCGCCCCCCCCCCCCACATTTACCTGTGATTCGCATAATCACTTTAGGATTTGTTCTAAGCATGGAGCATTTGGTGAATAAGCAGTGACAGTCTATCACAATATTAATGAGAAGTGGTTAGTAATGATAGTTTGATAAAAAAAAATCCCTGAGATATTTATTTTTGATCATTAACATGAAACCCTGCTAAGGTTGAAATATCTCATTAAAATGGTTGGCATGTTGTCTT
The DNA here is from genome assembly GCF_965153285.1 of Podarcis tiliguerta. Lineage (NCBI taxonomy): Eukaryota > Metazoa > Chordata > Lepidosauria > Squamata > Lacertidae > Podarcis > Podarcis tiliguerta. The sequence goes on along the minus strand of NC_139537.1, from coordinate 60,702,780 downwards.
TGATGGAAATTATTGTTCATTTGAAATGAATGACAGTGCCTAAGTGTGTTCCGTCAGATCTTGATAGTTAATTAAATAGATTTTATTGAAACAGCCAACCGTACAAAATGCAAACCATTAAAGAGCTTTATTTGACAAGAAAATAAATTGATCATGTGAATCTCAATGCTGATTCAGTGCTTACATTGCCACTATATCTTTTTAAACAGTAACACGGAATGTTCATGAAGCATATATGGCTATTCAAGGCTTATGTTACACTTCGATAAAATAAGGGCGGGGGGGGGGAGGGGGGAAGGCAACACTACAGGAAGGTTAATTTCTTTGCAAAGCAAGCCAAATGAAGATTGATGGTTACAAAGAACAGCAGCAATTGGGTCTTGAGGCAGGAGACATGAAGTATCCTTTGCTTTTCAGAGCAGCAGCAAGCAAAGAATTACAATTTCAGTTGTTGAACTGCAAGGTCAAAATCTGCTCCTAGAGGAAAACTCTTGCTTGCATTAAACTTTCACACAAATAGTGGTACAGTATTATATTCTCTCCCATACAACAGCCATTACTGTGTTGTTGCAAAAGCATTGCGAATGTTCTGATTAAAAGTTTTACACCAAATATATTTTGATATATTATTGTCTTTCTCAAGTGAAAAAGTGTGAAGCTGAGGATAGATCTAATTCATTATGAAAATAATGCTTTTATTAGCTACCCAAACAGCCTGTAACTTAGAGGAACATGGATCCTCCTTCCTCAAGGGAAGCAGCAACAATTAAATATTTAATTTGTGTTTCTTATTATTTAGTATCAGTATGGTAACAATATGGCCAAAGCAATCTATTTTAAACTACATCTCCTAATTTCTAGTCTTTCTTTGTTAAAATAAACTGAATGCCAATGGATGTTTAGTATGTTTGAACCCTCAAAAAGTGCTCAGAGGATCATCTCTTTCAACTCTAGGATTATTAATAGATCAACCTAATGCTTTATGGATGCCACTTGTAAGAGTAGACTTAATAGGCTTCTAGACCGGTTGGACCACTATAATGTCTGCTAGTTATCACTAGTAACTTCACATTCTACATTTTGTAAGAAAGGGATGTCTCCCTCTTGGACGGGACATTGCGCCAACCTCCCTCCCATTGCCTCTTCACTACCACAGCTTGGAGAAGATTTGCATTGCCAGCAACAAGTTCCCAAACAAGACGCTTGGAATGCGCATCTGCTAATAAAAAATTAATCCCTATAGGCACAGCAAAAATGCATGCATGTGACTGTCAAACAGAATGCTCTCCCACCTGACTTAACATGCTGTTTTGGTGCACAAATGCATTCTATCTAGCAATCTTGTCACATTTGTTCCTAAAAAAAATTCTGAAATGAAAAATGATTTGCATCTCAATGGATGGTAACTATCATGATGAAATGTGTTCAGAATACTCCCTATATTGAGATGCTGGAGTATCTACTTAGTTCACAGATGGATTCATAAAAGGCAAGACAATGTTCAAACATCCTTAATTAGCTGGATATGAATAAAGAAAAGCAAAACAACCAGGTCCTTCCACCTACCATGGAGAATCTAGTAATGTTCTTACAATTATGTAAAGCTCAGTGAAATGTGTCCATCATGGGTTTTTCCTGAAATGTTCAAGGAACATATGGTGCTTTCTATAACACCTGCTGCTACTGCTTAGATATAGCATGAAACACACATAGGGACAGAGAGGTCCATCACACCTCCAACAGCAAAAACAGCATGGCTTGCAGTGACACAGAGTGAAGTTTGTGGCCACCTGGATCTCCCAGCTTGGCTGCACACGCAAGCAACACAAGGTAAAACATTTGGAAAGTCCAAAGGGTTTGCACTTAGATTTAGAAATGACTAAATAGAACAGGAAATTGTGCTGTTCATGTGGAACCTGAATCAGAGCTGGGCACTGCAATGGGGAGTAAGCCATATCAAACAAAGTGTTGCTTGCCTGCAAGTACAGATTTACAGAAAGCAATGGAAGTGATTCAGGCTTCAGTCATACACACATGCTTACTTGGGAGTAAGCCCCATAGGAAACAATAGGCCTTCTTTCGTAACATGTATAAAATTGCACTGTTGGAGCTTAATGGTTTAAACAGATTTTAATAATAATAATAATAATAATAATAATAATAATAATAAACCCCTGCTCTATCCTTTAGGTTTTTTTTGAAGGCATGATAATAGAAATGTTTTACTCCGGATATCAGAAAAAGAGGAAAAACTGGAAGGTGGGTGGGAAGTTAGTAGGAAGAGCTGATAAGCCAGTTTCATTGGTGTCTATGACACAGTACCAGGTGTGGATGCTGATCTAAATCAGGGTTTCCCAAACTTTGTGTCTCCAGCTGTTTTTGCACTACAAATCCCTAGCTAGCAGGACCAATGGCCAGGGATGATAGGAACTGTAGTCCAAAAACAGCTGCAGACCCCAGTTTGGGAAACCCTGATAGAGCAGAAGCAAACAAGATAGAGCAGGCATTCCCAAACTCGGCCCTCTAGCTGTTTTGGGACCACAGCTCCCATCATCCCTAACCACTGGTCCTGTTAGCTAGAGATGGTGGGAGTTGTAGTCCCAAAACAGCTGCAGACCCAAGTTTGGGGATGCCTGAGATAGAGCATTATTGAGTTGCAGCTGGGTCTTTTCTCTCCTCCTGGGTAGACCCTTCCTCCCAAGTCGGCCCCTTCTGATAGAGTTCTCTGGTGGCCAAGCAGATCCTCTCCTTGTCACTTTGGAGTTCCTGTCTGGCCTGCTTCTGGCCTTGATTCTGAGGCCTGGAGGGTTTTGAGCAGGCGCACCTCATTTTGCCCAACATTTGGGGAGTAGCCATTGTGTGTGCATGATCTCACACACGTGATTCCCCCCCTCCCAGCTTAGCCAGGCCTACTTGGCCCACCGTCCCCCCCCCCAGCTGCCTTACCTTGTGAAAGGGATACACAGGCCAAACATGCTTCACCCCTCGTGTTCTCGGCAGAGATTGTCAGTGCGCCTTCAGTGGAGGCACTCTTGGGACCACCAAAGGGATGTAGAGAAGAGTTTGGATTTGATATCCCACTTTATCACTACCCGAAGGAGTCTCAAAGCGGCTAACAATCTCCTTTCCCTTCCTCCCCCACAACAAACACTCTGTGAGGTGAGTGGGGCTGAGAGACTTCAGAGAAGTGTGACTAGCCCAAGGTCAGCCAGCAGCTGCATGTGGAGGAGCAGGGAATCGAACCCGGTTCACCAGATTACGAGTCCGCTGCTCTTAACCACTACACCATGCTGGCTCTCTACCAGGGCGAAGACACTTCACCCTGCTGTGTCCTTGGTGATCCTCAAAAGGATACAGCAGGGCCAAGCATCTTCATCCTGGCATATGCTTTTGAGGATCGCTGCAGAATTTTTTGGGGTGCGGCCCCCTTCTTATAAATATTGGGGGGCCCTGACCACTGCCTTCCCTCAGTGGTGCCCCTGGTATTGAGGATAAAGCCAGGGCTCAGGATGGGATCATTGTGAGGCCCAGATGAGGCATTTCTGAGATAGGGCTGTTCAGACTGTTTTGGTCTGGCACAGGTTATTTCTGTGTTTTAGTATAGGACTCATTGTTCTAACAGCATGCCATATCTTATGGTCTGATACATTTAAAAAAATCAATGGCAGTAGTGGGGGGAAAGAACTGAAGTCTTACACAGAAGGCAACCCCATTCAAGATACACATTTTAAATATGTGGTTACTGAATTAATGAAACAAAGAACTCTCAACCAGAGGTCTTTTCTTATAATAGATGCAGTGGAATGCGTATGTCTGTGTGAACAAAATATACACACCCAAATGCCTTTTAATTAGTAGTCAGCATGACACTAGCTACAGACTTTATGCTTGTTATAGCAACATTTTCCCAACAATATTTGTTAGCCATTTCATAAAATGATGCCTATTATGTTTAATGCTAAGCACTGCAAAGAATGTGAGAAGCTTTTCCTGTTCACCTACGCAATTGCATTTGCATGGACTTCTGCAGCATTTACTCACAATAAGTATCATCTCTAAATAGTCCTCTTCATTTCAAAAAGCTTTGGTGAGAAGTGTGTGCCAACACCTTGTATACAAAATGCTTGCATCTGAAGATTATTTTTTGAAATGTGAATGCCTCCTATGCAAAAACACTGGTTTCTACTCCCTTCTGATTCAGCCTGCCTAATGACTTGTAGGGAAACAAGGAATAATCTGGAGAGAATTACACTGGGGAGAACACAGAAGATGGGGACAGCTAGATGGAGCGAATGCTGGAAATGAGCTCTTCATCTCACTTGCCTGGTTTTGTTTCATTTTGTTTTAAGTGTTTGGGTTTCAATGCAACCGACTACATCTTATAAACACCACGAGCCACTCTGGGGACACAACTGAAAAGCAGGATGTAAAGCTTTTCAGAAAAACCAAGTGCAAAATCCAAACTTTGCAGCATGGCTGCCAGGGCTTTGTGAAGCAGGAGAACAACAGTTGCACTCACAGCCCTCCTGTTCATGGTGGAAACTTTGGAAGGCGGCTGGGAGGTGGTGGTGGTGGGGGGATAGAGTGGGACAATCAGGCCCCATCCCTGTGCCAGATCCAGACTGGTGCAGCAACCAGATCTAGATTGGTCCCAATGTCAGTTACTTATGGCTGGGAGACTGGCTTGGGATCCAGGGTTGTGCGCTCATCTCGCTCTATAGGCTGAGGGAGCCGGCGTTTGTCCGCAGACAGCTTCCGGGTCATGTGGCCAGCATGACTAAGCCGCTTCTGGCGAACCAGAGCAGTGCACGAAAACGCCTTCTGCCAGAGTGGTACCTATTTACCTACTTGCACTTTGACGTGCTTTCGAACCGCTAGGTTGGCAGGAGCAGGGACCGAGCAATGGGAGCTCATCCCATCGCGGGGATTTGAAACACCGACCTTCTGATCGGCAAGCCCTAGGTTCTGTGGTTTAACCCACAGCGCCACCTGACGCATGCAAAATGCATATTTTACAGGGGAAATGTATATAAAATGTGTATTTTAGAAGGGAATGTGTGCAATTTATTTATTTAAAATCAGCAGGTTCATTACTGAAAGCATACAGAATGGAGATGGAACAGAAATCAGCTGGTCCCATCCATCTCTAAGTTCAAGGCAGCTAACAAGTAATAAATGATTACAATAAAAGCAACAATAGCCAGGTAGCAGTTTCAAAACAGAAGCAGTTTCAAAACATCATAAAACCCAGAAGGGTCGCAAATCAGTTATGACAAAGCAAGCAGTGAAATGCAGTCTCTAAAGGTCAAAAGCTTTCCTAAGTAGGAAAGTCTTAATGCTTTGGCAAAACACCAACAAGAAGCAGCCAAAAAGAATCTTCTTAAGTACAGAGCTCCAGTGTCTGGGAATGGCTAAGGAAATCAGCCGCTTCCTTCTTCCTAGCTCTGTCTATGAACTGAATATTCAGGCCAGCTTCTATGGGAGCCCATTCATGGCAGAGCAATCCAATCTTGTGCAGAGGTGTGGGGTCAATTCACAGCACTGCTGACTCACTGCAGCTGGGATGGGAGGTGAGGGGGGGGGCACAATCACTACATTTCCCTTCCCATTGACTTCAAGGACCAATTTTGTAGCCACATCAAGGGAAACAGATGCAATGTGTAGTCCAGCAACATCCAAGGGCCACAGATCATCTACCCCTCTTCTACATTAAGTCTAGATAGTGGGTACACCAACTTCAGTGCAAGTCCCAGTAAATGTACAGGGATCGCATAGACATTGCTGGTGGACTGTGTTTAGTATTGTAGCCTTAGCCATATGCGGGAAAAGAACAATCAATTTGAAAAAAAGCTTACCTGCCACTACCAAGTTAAATTGGGTAACAAGATAACACCAATCTTTAAATGAGCCTCTTGGGCTTGCCAATTGGAAGGTTGGTGGTTTGAATCCCCACGATGGAGTAAGAGCTCATTGCTCTGTCTCAGCTCTTGCCAACCTAGCAGTTCAAAAGCATGCCAGTGCAAGTAGATAAATAGGTACTGTTGTGGCGGGAAGCTAAACAGCGTTTCTGTACGCTCTAGCTTCCATCATGGTGTTCTGTTGCACCAGAAGCGGTTTAGTCCTGCTGGCCACATGACCCGGAAAGCTGTCTGTGGACAAACACTGGCTCCCTCAGCCTGAAAGCGAAATGAGCACCGCAACCCCATAGTCGCTTTTGGCTGGACTTAACCGGCCAGGGGTCCTTTACTTTTTTTAGTTTTTAGTTCCAGGTATCGGCATAGTGAATGGCTGTGTATCCAAGTGCTTAATGGCGCCAGTCTCCCAGGAACTGCTGACTCAAGCTTTGAGATCAGCAGGCACCATAGCATCGTGATGCAAGATGGGGGGGGGGGGGCTCTCGGTCATGGCACCCAGGTTATGGAACTTCCTATCTAGAGATGTGGTGCCAATAGTGGAAGTATTGTTTCTGTAGCACCCCAAAGTGTTATTTGGATGTTAAGAAATACTCATTTTTCTGGAAAAGAACAGAAAAATGGAGCTAAAGAAAGGATAACTAAAGCCCTCCTCCTCTAATGGAATAGAATAACCATTGTGTGATGGAATGAAGAGCCCTTCTTCACCATTACTGATCCCAAAGCCCTCTACATGTTGGGGAGCTGTGTTGCTCTGTGGGTATGCCAGTTCTTCTCGTGTCGGCTCCCTGCATGATTTAGATCCCTGAACTCTTCAATGGCAGGCTCCTCACTGCCGACATAGAGCCCTCAGTGTGTGGAGGGTTCCCAGACTGGGCCTTGGGCTTTCACCACATGATAGTACCTGTATGCAGGGAAGGCAGCTGATTTTGCTTCAGGATGATTGGTTTTAGGTTTAATTGTGACGGAAGGCTCAAATACCTATACATTCCCTTAAATTTTTTTTATTGAAACTATTTAGCATACGCTACAATAAAAAACAGCTTAAATAAAAACAAAAAGAAAGCAAAAAAGAAAGGAAAGAAAAAAGAGAAATAAGAAGAAAATACAAAGTCTTTTATCAGAGGCCTATCTGAACCCTTGTCTCAAATACAAGTGGGTAGGCCCTCTCAGCTCTCACTTGGGAGCTTTCCTTTCTTCTCCCACCCTGAGAGATCCTCTCACACAAGGTCTTTCACCTTCCACCCATCACCTTCCTGACAGCTACACTTTCTCAAAGTCCTTTGTTCAGAATCCCAAAAGGCACTGACTGCATGGAACTCAAGCTAATTCAATGCTTGAAGTAGGAATCAGCCCCACCCCCACCCCCCGAGAAAAACAGAACTACCCTCACCTTGGCCATTAGATCAGATTCCCCATGCCTTGAAAGTTCTGTACATTAGAGCTGATAAATCATGTTGACATAATGCTCCAGAGCTGTGCAAGCACATTCCCTTCAGATTTAAACTGAGGAAATAATGCCTAAATGGGATATATAAATACTTCATAGAACTAAATAATACAGCATATTATATATATGGCTGAAATACTGTACCCACAGTAAACCCTACTGAACTCAATTTATTTCTGATAGACATATTGCAGACTGCACTCTAGCATGTTTGTTCATTAGTAGGATTGCACTCACTGACATTCCAGGTAGAACACTGTTAAATGCTTATTGATTAGTAAAATTGTACTAGGAATCCCAAATGGAGTTTTTCTTTTTTAATTGAAACTGATAATGTTAAACATGCTAAACCTCAGCTACCATTGTCAATATAATGAGATTCAACACAGTGAAATATTCACTGGTTGTTTTTTTTTAAAGTGCTCTATTGAAACAAGAAATATTTAGACAGACAACTTATGTTTCTGACTATTTTCCAGGATGATATCTGTCATTTCCTGGCTACTACCACTGGAGGTCACTATTACGATGCATAAGTTTTGACTCTCCTTTGGAAGCTATTCTGCTGCTGATTATTAGGCACAATTTAAAAGCTAGAAGGAGAAAAAAGATTAATACATTTCAAACAACTGCTTTCTGTTAGAGTCACGGGAGCATAGGTATACAGAAAGATAAATATTTGAATGTTTTGAGTAAGCTTCACCCGTAGTGGATACAGTGGCTCAATAAATTATGTTTTCTGTCCAATAAAGAATACACTGTTTCATGCTTTCGTGATGTTACAAATATTTGCTGAGCCTACATAAGGGACATCAGTATGCAATTATGTCCTCCAGCATTTTCAAAAGCGCACTCTGACTCCTTAATAATTTCTTCCATATTGATTTTTACCGGTATCCTTTGATATGACAAATATTTGCTAACAATTAATACACTTGACTCAATTCCTTAATGAAAATCCCTCTTGTTAACTCCCCCCTCACATATTCAAACTGTAGTATGATAGAAAGTAAACAACCCATAATTGCAGCATATCTGAATCAATGATTTATTTTTATTTTATTTTAAAGATAGAGTGAGTTTTCTATCTTCTATATATCTGGAATTTAGGTGATTTTTTTATTTAAAAAACCCTGTTTCTTCCAATATTATATGATAATATTTAGCATTAAAGATAACTTTAGAGTTTTCAAAGCATCTCACACAATTAATCCTTACAACAACAGTTATATTTGAATAATACTGCTTCCTTCTGGTTTTGAACTTATGAAACATCTTTAGTTATAAATGAAACTGAACCTTACATATTTTTATGTGACCTCAGATGTTATACACTATGAGGGTTAGGCGGAATTCTAATTATTTATTGTATATCCCTATGCAACTTAACTTTCCCCTATTCATTAATGGTAAATATACTAAATTCACATTAAGACATAAAGACAATGACTGTGCTTTCTGCGTGCATTTGACTTAAGTCACACAGTGGGCAAAAGGCAAGAGAAAGGTTAACAATAGAACAATGAATGTTAATGGTGGTTAATGGCTAAATCAATGAGACAGAAATTAAAGTGAATACACATTTCAGCAGTACCCAGTTAGCAGACAGCTAAGCTCAAACACTGATGGTGATGGTAGCTGACTAAATCATATCAGAATTAATGTTGTCATACTTGAAAAAAATCTTTTACAAAACCAAAATGGTATCAAGGATTTCTACAGAAAGTTGCTGCGAGCAAGACCGCTTTGCAAAGAGAGCGGACAAGCAGACTGTACGCCAGTCTGATGCTCAGTCTGCTTGCAGCAAATTCCGCCACCATCCCCAGGGCTGACAGAATGTTCTGCTTGGGAATGTTGAATTTCACTGCTTGTGTGCACTCTAGCAAATGGGTTCATCATTTGTCAGTTTCCCCCAAATAACATCCAGCAGCCAAGCCTCTTGTGGATCATTGGGCACACAGTAATGAAGGAGTCCTAGCTGGATTCTAGTTAGCTGTTTAGTACAACTGCCATTGTATGGATTTTTCCAGACGTATATCTGAAAAAATCAACAGTTTTCCCCGAATTGTAGCTCATATAGTGAAATCCATGCAAATATTAACTATGATTTTTGCACTGCAGTGGATTGAACTAGATGAGCCTTGGGGTTGCTTCCAACTCTATGATGCTATGATTTTACTACTGAGTGTGGAGTTCAAAATCATGCTTTTCCAGTCGCTTCATCTGTGCAAACGGTTCAGTTTGCCAGAGGGAAGACCACCCCCCAGTGGTGTAGCGTGGGGGGTGCGGGGGGGGGGGCGCCGCACCGGGCGCAACATTGGGGGGGGGGGCGCTCGCACTCGCAGCTCTCTGCCCTACCTGGCTCTCTCTCTCTCACTGCAGTGCTGGCTGTGCGAATCCGATCCGAGCCGCCGGGTCGCCGCCCACTGTGGAGGGGAGGGTGCCAGGCGTGCGGTGCGGTGCGGAGAGAGAGCGAGGGACTATCTGGGGGAGGGACAGTGCAGCGGGGGGGGTGCAAATTACTTGCCATGTCCCGGGTTAGGGGGCGCAAATTACTTGCCTTGCCCCGGGTGCTGACAACCCACGCTATGCCACTGCCACCCCCTCCTCTCCTGTGTACTCTTCTTTACCTTTTTTACTGTTCTGGGCGTCCTCCTCATCCCCCTGAGCCAATTTCAGGGTGCATGGGGTCGGGGAGAGGGAACAGACCCATTATGTGAGCTAAGTCCTTGTGCAGTGCTGTCTTGGCAGGGCTGTTTAGGTGAATCGTGCACTGAGTGTACAGTCTAAGAATATAATCCACCAATCTCTGCATCACTAAAACATAACTCAAGTACAGTGTAGTGTGTCCACTTGCATCATGCAAAAGATTAGAAATGTGTATTCAGGACCAACATATCCATGAGGCAAGGTGAGGCAACTGCCTCAGGCAGCAGACTCCACAGGAGCAGTACAATGGTACCTCGGGTTAAGTACTTAATTTGTTACAGAGGTCCGTTCTTAACCTGAAACTGTTCTTAACCTGAGGTACCACTTTAGCTAATGGGGTCTCCTGCTGCTGCTGTGCCGCCGGAGCACAATTTTTGTTCTCATCCTGAAGCAAAGTTCTTAACCCGAGGTACTATTTCTGGGTTAGCAGAGTCTGTAACCTGAAGCGTCTGTAACCCAAGGTACCACTGTAGATCCAGCCTCTAAGGAATACGCCGTATGTAGATCTTCACTCACCCCTCCTTCCTGTGTGTGTGTGTGTGTGTGTCACACACCATTTTCTGGTTCACCTCAGGTGCTAAAATGTCTGAGGCCAACCCTGTGTGTACTGCTAAACACTATTTAACAACAACAATGATTTTTTTCCCCATTCCACCCATCTACTCTGGGCAGCTCCCAACAAAAAGAGTAAAAGCACAATAAAACACCACACATTCAAAAACTTCCCCGAAGAAGGCTGCCTTCAGGTGTCTTTTAAAAACCACATAGCTTTTTATCTGTTTGACATCTGCAGGGAGGGCATTCCACAGGGCAGGTGCAACGACTGAAAAGGCCCTCTGCCTGGTTCCCTGTAACTTCACCTCTCGTAATGAGAGAATCCTTAGAAAGGATCTCAGGGCAGCTATAACAATTAAACAAAATGGTAGATCAATGAATTACAGTTAGCATTATCCAACCCAACACAATCTGTTCAGCTGTCCTACCTCTACATACATAAAACATATATTCTGAACATGGCTCATTACCCTTTGAAGGCAATCTGATAAGCTCTTCTCACCTGCAACAAGAATGGAGTTGTGCTTAAGGGATGGTGTGCTTACCCAGTCATTGGCTCATTAAAGGTTGCATGGATCCTTTTGCGTGACAAAGGCAAATGTTTAGATATTGGCAACTTTAGGAAGTACTTGAAGTCAGCATTTGGGGGACAGTTGCTGTAATTAGTAGTTATTCAATAAAAGGCAGAAGGGATGGTGCCCGTTGATTTAGACTTCTTCCTGCTGAAACAAAGTGACATTATTGATGAACCAGTAAGTGGCACTCTTTCCTCACACACCATTTTGTCAATAGTCCACTGTGCAAGAGTGACATCTCATTTCTATAGAGTACCAGGGATAAAGCAGAGAAATCAAGCTCTTTAGATTACCTTAGTTTGACCTTAGCAATAGACCTATGAAATAAAACTCATAGAAACTTAGCTTCTGAAGTCAAAGAGCAAATAATTCTAATAAATGTAAATGATATAATAAAAAAGAACAGGAAAGGACAGGATGGAAGAAGGAAATGAGCCTCTCACCTACTAACTTTAGAGCCCTGCACCAGATACATGTTTGCATGCAGCAAACTGTGCTGAAATTGTGCCTTGGTGTTACCTGACCCAATATGTCAGTCCTATATATTTTGTACATTTGCCTATAATATCAGCATAGAGTTCCTGCAGTGAAAATGGTCCATCATCTCTTGCCAAGTGGTGAGCAGCATGCCCAATAACAAACCTTTATTTAGTGGCACATTAAACCTTAGCATCAAGGATTTGCTTACCAATATTGCTTTATCATTCTTATTTTTTTATTAGCTGTTCATAGTATTTGTATCCGACAAATCTAGTAAACTCAGTGCTATTCCATATGTGGGTGGCTTGCTTCCTAAGACATTTATGAAAAGGTAATGAAATATATGGGGATGCGGGTGGCGCTGTGGGTTAAACCACAGAGCCTAGGACTTGCTGATCAGCAGGTCGGCGGTTTGAATCCCTGTGACGGGGTGAGCTCCCGTTCCTCGGTCCCTGCTCCTGCCAACCTAGCGGTTCGAAAGCACGTCAAAGTGCAAGTAGATAAATAGGTACCACTCTGGCAGGAAGGGAAACAGCGTTTCCGTGCGCTGCTCTGGTTCGCCAGAAGTGGCTTAGTCATGCTGGCCACATGACCCGGAAGTTGTACGCCGGCTCCTTCGGCCAATAAAGCGAGATGAGCGCCGCAACCCCAGAGTCGGTCACGACTGGACCTAATGGTCAGGGGTCCCTTTACCTTTACCTTAATGAAATATATAACTTTCAAAAGGAATTCCCCTCAAACAGAATAGTGATGGTGATTATTTATGATGTTTCCCTTTATTCTTAATGAGAAGAGAAAAGGCACTTCCTCTTTTATATCTACCTGGCCTTCCTCATTAAAGTATATGCATGATATTTACTTTGAACTAATTCTTATTGATATGTTCAGCACTGGAGTTTAAGACATCTAAGTTTTCTTCTTAGATGCTGTGCTGTTCTTCCCCATGATGCTTGATTAAATAAAGGCATCAGATTTCTCGACTCAAGCATTGGCTGTTTTGTTAAAGTTAATATTGCTTTTCATCCTTCACTGGTCCCTGGGTGTTGCCAGATCACAATGCTGAAGTGAAAGTAGAAACTGTATTAGCCAGAATTTCTCTTTCAGGCCTTCCACCAGCCTTCCACCCTCTAGATCAGTGGTTCCCAATTAGCCAAGTACTGCAGGCCCCCTGTTTTTCAAAAGCCAAGCCATGGAATTCCTACTTTTGAAAAAAATGACATCCCTGTGGTTGTTTTCGTTGAGTGAACGGTGCCTCAGATCCCCTGGAGTCCACAGACCACCAGTTGGGAACGGCTGCTCTAGATGTTTTGGACCACAACCCCATTCACCTGATTGTTGGCCACACAGACTGGGGCTGATGGGCATTGAGGGCACAAGGTTGGGAATGGCTATTCCTGGAAAATAAGGACACTTGGAGGTCTGCTAGCTTCTAGCTCCAATGTTCCCTTTCCTAGGCCAGCTCTGTTACCAGCTGATGGTAAGGAGCCCATGTGGAACTGCTGTTTATATATGCCAACCACTGAAAATCAAGTGCCCTTGAACATGTGAAAAGTGACTTTCCTTTGAGCAACCAAAGGTGTCTGGTTATGTTGGGGGCAGGTTGGGGGGCAGGTTCATGCTGCCCTGTTATCACCATCTACTCTTCCTTCAGGCTCCCCTCTGCCGACACATTGCTTGCTTTCAGGGTTGTTCCCTCTGGGCTCCCTGTCCCTTCCCTTTTCTAAATCCCAGACTCCTGACCCTTTCCATTTTTCAGTGTGACGAGCACAAAGCTTTTCTTGCTGGATTCTGCAGCACAGCATTGTTGATAAGGTTCCCCTCTGCCTTAATCTCTAGGATTCAGTCATGAAATACAAAATGAGAAATGTTTAAATGCATAACTAAAATTCAGGGCTGTTCCTAAAGTAAAAATAAAAATAGATGGTCTTGTTAAAAATGTTCTAGACATGAAAATATCCATGAATAAGTCCAGAGTGTAAAATTGTGTGCCTTTAAATGAAGGCTGCCTTTGCAATGTGCTCTTAAATGCTGGTCTCAGTCAGGGTTTTCACATTTTATGACATCTCCCAATATCTCGGAAATAGGATAATGCTTCTGCCTGTACGCACTTTCCTAAAAGATTGGTCTCACACCATGTACAAATATAGATCCCAATTTCAGACAAACTCCTAAGAGACTTCATCCTTTTGGAAAGTTGTAGAACTGAATTGTGAGCTGCAGCAATTTAGCTGCCTTGTTTTCATGCTCTCTTGGCCCTTTCTAACACCACCACTAACAGCCGCTTGGCACATGTACAGTCCAAAGAAATGTGTAAAATAAGGGAAGGTGGCTGGAGAGCTCTCTTCAATAAACTGCATGGCTTCCTTTAGAACAGAGTTATTTCGCTTATTACACTTTGAGTGGATCACTCAAAGGGCATATTTTCCTACCTGTAACTTTTCAGTTTTTTAAAAAACCATAAAGTAGTAGCCATAGTTTGAGAAACAAATGAAAAATGTTCAGATAAAGGCAAGAGAAGTGACCAAAATGTGTGGTCTGGTTGAACTACAAGGTCTTCAGCTTTGAAAAGCTTGCATCACCATAGGAGATAATATGCATCACTTAATTGCTTCCACCCATTAAATAAAATACATTTAAAAAAATAATTAAAAAAAAAAACACAATTCAAAGTAATATGGTGATTAAGACACTTAGTGGTGAACCGAACAGCCAGATTTTTTAAAAAGTAGATGTTATCCTCATAATAAGCTAGAATGGTATTGTATATCTGGATTGTTTAGAGTTGTATGCCTAAATATACACTAGGAGTGTGTCTCAACTCTGTGTCTGTGCAGGAGGGTACAGGTCATGATTTCATGTTCCTGAGTGAGATTGTCCCATTAACACGTCATCTGTTGGCATATCAGGGACTCTATAAGCTTCCAACTTGTCCTAGCCTCAGTTTTCCAAAGAATTAAATGCATAGCTCTCCCCCCCCCTTCCAAGAAATGAAACCAAGTTGACTGGGAAAACTCCCAGAGTCTTAGAGACTAATGGGCGGAGAGGAGGGTGGGATCTTTCCTTTCGATGGGCAGGTTTAGTTTTTAGTGACAGGGCCTTTTCACAGGGCACTCCAATGACAGTGATCACAGGGAGAGATGTTGAATAGAGTTCTTCATGGGGGTTGCCATTCTCTGAGTTTTGGTTATAAGAGGCATAAGACTATTGAGGTGAACAGTTTCTTTCACAATCATTTTTTCTAACGATTACAAAGTATTACGCACTATCTCTCTTTGTGGAGTGTACTTTAAAGAAGGGAAATAATTAAAAAAACCCACTGGTGACTTTTCAAGGTTTTTATAACAAAGGTAAAATCACTTGTCACTAAAGCCCCTGGATCTATTTGTCTGACCTTTTTGGCAGGTTTCTTGCCTAGAAGCACATTTCACCTTTTCAAATAACTAGGGAAAGGAATGTGATTTCTGTCTTCCACCCCATATGTCTACCTCTCTAAAATTTGGCAGGTTTCATCCTCTCAAAAGGGGTGGCCATGCCTGCAATCTGCATCCAATTCTGGAACAAAATAAGTAAATTAGAGCCTTAAAAACACTTTAAAAGCACCCGTAATTTGATTTATCTTTATAAAAAATAAATATGCTGCCAACTCGTAAAAAAATCAAGGCAATGTACAACAATATGCAGAACAGCAATATATATATTTATTCTGGATCTACCAGAAATTCAGCAAGTTTAATCTACTCTGGAGGGGCTTCTTTGTCTGCAATAGTGAGTAATCTTTTTTTAAGTTAATGAATTTGTCAACCATTTTTAGCCCTCAAACCTGGTGTCGCGACTCTTTCCCCTGGAATCTGCTTGGATTGGAAATTATTCTGTGTAGGTTTTCACAAATATCCAGGACCTTAATTCTGTTAATAATCCGTGAGTGACCTGAAGAGGATTCACATGAAGTGCTGCAAAAGATATCCCAGAGCTGAAATTCTGTAATTGCTGCAACTGTTAACATGAAAATCTCCATATGTATTATAAGGCTTGGGACTAGCATAGCATTCCTAATGCCATGCTGCAGTCAGGTCACAGAACAACTTAGATAAGTTTGCCATTTTAAAAGCTTGTGCCAGTGTCCTTTCTCTCCCTCTCCCTCCCTCCCTCTCTTTTTCTCTCTCCCCGCTAGATCAGCTTTCTCAGTATCGGTGGCCCAGATAGCTGCATCATTACACAGATGTTTTTCTTCCAAACAGAATAATATTTGAACTGGTCCACCCCTGACAAATTTATTTGCCAGGATCAAATCATTCTCTCTGTTGGATGGCAAAATCAGCAGGGGATGCTAAGTAATGAGCCAGTAGGGGATGACTCTGCATGTTGAACCTCTGCATGTGCTGTCTATGAGCAAGTCAGCGTCCCTGGAGGCAGTGGGAAAGAACAATAGCTGGACTTGTATAGGAATTAGCATGCCTGACAGTGACAGATTCGGTTATTGACAACTCTGGCAGAATGAAGTCCTTGAAACACAATTATGTGAGAGGCGTTTGGTCTTCGAAAACTTAAAAACTAGGAAAACTGGGTATGCATGCAAGGTCACAAATTACAAGGTACAATATCCTTGCCTTTGCAGGGAAAGTGCCTTTTAAGCTCTGTTTATTGCAAAATAATAACAGTTCTAAAGCAAAGAAGAGATGACATTGAAGCTGATTCAGGTCCTACCAAAGCAAAAATGTGAAGCTGAAACACTGATTTTGTATTCAGGTAGAAGTGATGGTACTCATAGGATGCACAAAAGAGGCTTGTATGTATAACATGCCCACACACTTGACAATCTCTGGGCAATCTAATTTATTACTAGAGTGCTTTTATTAAGTCACTGCTGGCAGCTCATTCAGCAATCTCAAAATATATTACCACACGTGTATGCATGTATATGTATATAGAATCTATGCTTTGTCGTTTAATAGTGTTAAAAGCAGTATTATGAAAGAGTACATAAAGGAAGATACAATGCTTTGTTTTAACCCAACATGTGAACATTTGCTCATGTATAGGGGCATGGTCTCACTCCTTGCTCTATACATAGATGCAGTGCTTTTTTCTTGGGGAATGCAGGGGTATGCATACCCCTAAACATTTTGTGAATCCAGGTTTGGCATCATTGAGGGGCAGTATTTCAATATGAGTTGGAAAATGAGAATACCCCTAAAAACTTTTTTTTAAAGAAAAAAAGTGCTGCATAGATGTCTTACAAGTAAATAATGCTGATGAATAGGACTTGTATGAAAGTTCCTACGCGAACACCAGAATATAGGAAACTAGTACACCTTTTTCTGAGAGAAATGAAATAACAGTTAGTGATCAGTTATAAGAGAAATGTTCTGGGGCCTACACATAGGAGAAACTGTGCCATTATCAGGAAGAGAAAGAACATACAAGTAAGGCAACAGTCAAGATTGGTAAAACATTTGGTCTGATAGACCAATAAGGATTTGGAAGTGCAAGGCTCAAAAATTCAGATGGATTTGAACTAATCAGCCACATCTTGGTTGTAAGTCTTTAGTAATATTTCAAACAATTAGCATTTCCATCTACCTGCATGTTATGTGTATAATTAAAACCATGTATTAAGCATCAGTGACTGAGTTAAGAAACTATGGAATACAGCCAAGATCATAAATCCTCGTGTCTGGGATGTATTCCTGTGAAGTCTAGAGCAGGGGTCGGCAAACTTTATCTTGCCTGGGTCAGATGAGTCCTGCGGAGATTCCTCTGTGGGCCAGATCATGTGCGCGCCTGCGATTTTTGGCACCTTTGCAGACACAATTTTTGGTGTCTGAGCTTGTGGAGATGTGATTTCCAGCGCCGCATAAGCGAGTCCCCATGTCATGCTGCGCTGGTTTAGAGCAGCACGTGAGCAGGCAGCACAGTTCGGGGGCGGCTCATGGGCTGGTCAAACAACCTCCGTAGGCTGCTTCCAGCCCATGGGCCTTAGGTTGCTGACCCCTGGTCTTGAGAAAAATAGACTTTTTGTGGGTCTATGAGATCCATGAGGAAAATTTCCCATACCTCACACCAGCATTCATTCTCTTATCCTTTTATACATGCTTGGCAAAGTAAAACAGAACTGCAACTGCTTCTTGGAGGCAGAGTGCTACTGTAAAGGTTATCAACAATGCTGAGTTCTCCACATGCAGAATGGCTTTTTGATACAGATGGTGGCAGCCCCCTATAAAGCAAGCCACTCTCTGGGTTAGAGCACGGAGGTGCTGTTTCACATAGTGTCACCATGACTAGCATAACATAAATCTAGATACTGATCAATACATGCTTTCTCACAAGTGTTACATTAGTCAGGATATAATAGCGACTAGCTCAGTCCATTACCCGCTCATTTCGATTACACCCCGTCCTTCATCTTGTTCAGGTTATTCCTTTACTACACACAATGTAAATTCACTTACACTTTAAGCACACTCCACACACACACTGTAAAAAACAACTCCTGCTTTTTATTACTTGTTTTCTGCTCCCTGATTCTATTTTTTATTATTATTGAGTGACTGTCACAAATTCAGCTCCCTTGAAAGTAATGGGATTAGACTGTCAGCCAGTCCTGGCAGAAATGAGTTGAGTCAGGGCTCTATGTTTGTGAGAGAGTCTCTTGTTTAGGAAATCCATCTTTCTGAAACTCTCCAAAATTTTTAGCTCAAGCAACAGCAGCAGGTTGCAGGAACGGATATTGGCAGAAGTAAAATGTTTGGCACATCCAAGCATGTTTGTGACACAACCACACAATTTGGCATATGTAAGCTTTCTGGCAGTGGGGACGTTTGCCAATAAAATAGATTGATTTGGGTCTACTTTTCACTGAGGTGGTAAACCTGAGTGTGGGCTGTAGCTCTCACTCCCCCCCCCCCCAAAAAAATCAAAATCATGGCACTTAGAAAACTAGCATGCCATGAAAAAGTGAGGTTGGAATCCTTCATCTTGACACCTAGTTTTCTAAAGCGTTTTTTTTTTTTTTTTAAATGAATGCAGGAGAAATTAATACTGTGAGGCTGAAGTGCTACAGCCCAGCCACAGGCTTGCTTCCTCAGTGAAAACTAGGTCTTTATCTGCTGAAACTCTTCCAATGTTTTGGATACTTTCAATCAGAGCTTGATTTTGGGGGTTGTGTGTGATGACTCCAGGCGGCCTGGCAAAAACAAACAAAAAAGAATAGCCCAACCTATAATTATTTTTTGCTAAATGCGTAAGGATAAGACATGCAAGTTCATCTCGTTTTGTTGAAGAGTACATATATTGCAACAGAATGCCTTTGCAAACCCCAAAGTCTGTTTGTCATACCCATTTACATGAAAGGGGACTATACCTCTCAAACAGGTTGGATTGGAAACAGTTCACTCATCTACTGTCCATTAACATCGTTTGGAAGATCGTAAAAGCTCTGTGGTAAAGCAAGTGGAGAAGAATATTTCAAAGGAATGGCCAGACTAATTTGTGTGACTTCTGTGACTAGATAGGGTAACTGTAATTGTGATGGGATTTTTGTAGTTTAAGAAAATAATTTACGAATGGGAATGGAAACATTTCAAGTGTTTTGGAAGTGCCATTTCCTATGTTTCTGATAATGGGTAGATTGACCTTTTAATAATGGAGCCTTTTGTACAAGTGAATCCCCATGGCTCCTCTGCAACACTGTAGTTGTTAAAAATGCCTTAATTGGGATTAAAGATGTGTGGCACAATCTCATTTTAGTGGAAATATTGTAAGGTGGTTATTATTAAATCCCACTGGTTATTTTTTTTTAAAAAGAAGATGATGGTAAGCACTCTGTAAGAGTATCACTTGATTTTCTTTTCTAGGTTTCATCTGCGTTCTGTTCCACTCATCTGTCTAGCTAAACCTCAAATGCTTGTACAGCATAAACAATATCCCTTAAAGCGTGCCTGGTAAGTAATGAACTCCTTCTAAATTCTCTGCTCAACAGCTCCCCTGAGTTTATGGAAGTTAATGTAATTGAGCAATGACTTGGCTACCTATGTATTGCTATCTGTCAAAGGAACTTTAAAGGAGGAGTTGACAACATTCATTCTGAGCTATTTCATATAAATTTCTTGAAAGCTATTTCCTCGACGCTGAAAAACATGCAGCTTTTTCATCTTTACTGAATAAGCAAGTTCATTTCAGCATTAAATTGGAGGGCTTGCAGATTTAGCTTTCCTAATGTCTTTACTGTCCTCTTTACCTTTTCCTTTACTGATGCTAAAAGTCATTCAGGAGTGAATTATAGCCAAGTTGTTTGGAATAACAGGGCATATAATCTTTAAAAAGGTCTGCACCACTTCTGATAAACTGTCTTAAGCTTGAAGGGCACGTATGAGCTGTAATAGTAGTTAAGCCTTTATGGTCTGAAGGCAATACGAAGCCACCACCTTGTTGAAGCTAAGCAGGTTGAGATGTGGTCAGTGTCTCAATAGGTGACTCTGTGGAAACCAGATGTACACTCTCTTGAGTTCCACAGTACGATAAAAATGTAAGAGAAGGAAAAATAAAGAGGAGTGTGCGCAAGCAACAATACTTTTGTAAGTGGAAAGGGCTATTAATGTGGTTTTATCAACAGGCATACCTAGTGACTTATGGTCATACTACTTTTTAAATTGAGATTTTTGTTGTTAAACATCTAGTATACTCTTGGTTAACTGTAGAACCTTTGGAAGAGCAGTGGTTGGAGCAGCCAAACTGGGAAGGGTGACAGCAAATGCTCTGCGTACAAAGATTCCTGTTGAAACTCTGGATAGTCATTCAGTGCAAACAATAATGGTCTGATGTGTATAAGGCAGCTTCCTATGTTCCTAGTGTTAAGTTGTGGGTGAACATATCAGATGACACAGCGATTCTTCAAACAGCTCTTGTTTATTCACAGGCCAGGATAGAACTGAACTGAAGGGTTCAGTCAGCCTGCTTATATAGAGCTCCAGTACAATGTAACTGTAACAATTTTCTAAAACTATCCAATCACTGAATGTCACTTTCGATCCCTTATTTGCATTACTATCTACAGTATCCCCCTGCTGGCCCAGGGTGAGTACATAACACCTAGCAGCAGCAGCAACATCTAAGGCTTGGGGAGCAGACATTTTCCATCATCACCCCAATAACCTTTTTTTACGGCACAGTGAAGATCCAGTAGCTGCAGCCTATTGAGTTGACTTGATGAGATGTTCTGCTTCCAAAAGGTTGCCAGGTAGTGCACCCCAGGTGTGTATATGGGTGTGTGCTGTTCTCCCTCTGAAGCCTCCAAAGAGCATCAGTTGGAACACCCACAACAGCAGTAGTATCTAAGGCTTGGAAAGTGGGCATCCCATCCCTGCTCCCATCAGCATTTTCTTTGAAAAAAAAAACACCTGATGTGTACACAAACACATTCTTGCTTATCATCTGCCACCTTAAGGGCCTGTTGTCAGGCAGAAAATTAATATGTAAGTATTTTGACTAAACAAACAAATACACCAGTGGTGCTTCAGTTTAATTAAGAGCGATAGTTCATGCTCAGTTAGTGAAGAAGCAATGTGAATGTGAATGTGAATGAAGAAGTTGT
The DNA here is from genome assembly GCF_965153285.1 of Podarcis tiliguerta. Classification (NCBI taxonomy): domain Eukaryota; kingdom Metazoa; phylum Chordata; class Lepidosauria; order Squamata; family Lacertidae; genus Podarcis; species Podarcis tiliguerta. The sequence continues at coordinate 60,681,510 of NC_139537.1, read as the reverse complement.
TTTCTCTCTGTGGGGTATATTCGACAGCTGGGAATGTCTGATATATGCAAGACTAGCTTGAAATGGGCAGGAAAAAGGGGAGCAGTCCGATAGGCATGGTCTGCTGGTCCAGGAGATTTGATGTTGAGGTGGAGCAAGACGAGTAAGGGGAATGAGGAATCAATAGCTTTGGCTGCCTTCTGGATTCTTCTGCAATCAGGCCAGGTAGAGAATTTCAACAGGCCTCTCTCCATCCAAAGAGTGCCAGGCAAATACTTGCCTTTTTAAAAAGGTTTCACATATTTGTATCCTCTTTTACTGCAGTGAGATCTGTAAAATTGGTCTTATTTGTACATATATATTTTTAGGCTCTTTATTTCTACTGTGTTAAGTTGCTTTGGGTCACTTTTGTGAGGAAAGCGACTGCCTAATATAATATACGGTAATCACTTAATATAATTAATATAATTATATATTATTATATTTATTAATTATAAATATAATTAATATGGCAGCAAGATTGAGCAAAAAGAAGTGTACAAAGAGGCTGGATGAAGGATGCTATCAGAATGTAGGAAATGTAACCTCACCTGGGGGAAAAAGGAGGAAAGGTTATTTGAAAGCTGCATCCTTGCTCCTCATCTTTTCTAAAATAAGTTTGATCCCAGAGTGGCTGCAGCTCACCAATGTACATAAGCAAGAAGGCTTTGACAATAGCTTTAACTTCCTTTAATGGTGAGCTGTGGGAGCAAGGGGAGGAATGCATTAAAAGATAGTCTCCAAATAATGATTTCATTTCCTTTTGGGCCATATCAACTCTTGCTTTTAAAATCTGCATTGAGGTTTGGTGCTTGCTCTTTGACACTGCTGCTATTTGAAAGTGACAAATTCCAAAGTACAGTTCACTTTTTCTAAGAGAAGCCATTGTTTCTCTTCGGCACGTACGTCTGGCAGTGTAGAAATAATCATCTTAGTCAGGAAATATTTGTCAGAACAGCACCGTGTGTCCTGAAGGATCATCAGAGTGGGCTGGGAGCAGTGGAAGGAGGCTTTGTCAAAGGGAGGGTACAGCAATGCATTTTGATTAAAACTTTCCTTTGCCTTCCAGCTCACAGAGCTGCTTAGAGAGGGAGAGGGAGAGGGAGAGGGAGCGAGTTGATTGCTAGATGGGATGTATATTTAAAACCATTGCAACTTTGGCTTTAGTTTTCAAAATGTGTTTTCATTTGAGGCTGCAGTGCAGGAGTAGAAACTGTGTTGCTGAAGTAGATAGGTAAAGCCTGGAGCTGGTGGAAAAGATTCTGACACCTAGCCCAGAGATACGGTATCTGGGTTAAGTATAACAGCAGTTAATCTGCTGCTGGTTCTAGCGGAGCTACCTTCTACACTTAAATGCTTGAGAACTTGCTTTAAATCTCAGAGATCCCAGGGTAGTTTCAGCAGCAATATCTATAATTAATTGCATGTGTAATGAAGTCCATTTGGGAAGCCTGTGATGACTCGCCTCTGTGTTACCCAAAGACATTACAATATCAATAGCACTAGTAATTTTAATTAAAACTTTGAAATGTCGGCCTGTTGAAATATTCATTATTGCACTTGATTAGGTTGTTTTGTAGTCTTCTGCACTTTCCTTTCATTACATATTACCATGACTTTGCAAAATGAGGCCACTTGCAGCAAAGCACATATAACTTCTTTCAGAGGAAGTGTCTTAGATGTTTTGTTGTTGCTGTGTAAATTTTTGACATTAAAAAAAAGTACCACCAGCCACTGGAGCATATGGGGTGGGGGGGGAGAAACAGCTCTCATAAAGATCCCAGTTGTACAGTTCATGTAGATTTTGAAATGCCTGATGTGCAAGAATAATAAGATACACTCGAAAACTTACTAGATGTTATGGAAAGCTTAGAGGGCACACCAGTTCGAGGGTTGGCCAAGATCTTTATTATCTCAGTTAAAGACAGTACAGTAACAGACTCCATCCAAGTAAGTCCACTGCCACCTAGTGATTAAACTATATAATGACCATATCCACACACTGAGTGCCACATATGACAAACATTGTTATGAACTTTGCTGTCTTGATTATTGTAAACAGGCCAATCATAAAGCATCATAGGGATTTAAAAAGAAAAGGAAAGAACAGCAATATTTATTGGTAACTGGAGAACTCTCTCCTCTACTTTTGAAGTGGTGACACCCTTCCATTAGTGAATAGAAGCAAATAGTGCACTGAATCTGAACACATGCATTTATAGAAAACTAATATGAGTTTATAGAATAATATTTATAGAAAACTATATAATATTTATAGAAAACTAATATGAGTTCTTAGGGGACGCGGGTGGCGCTGTGGGTTAAAGCCTAGGGCTTGCTGATCGAAAGGTCGGTGGTTCGAATCCCCGTGGCGGGGTGCGCTCCCGTTGTTCGGTCCCAGCGCCTGCCAACCTAGCAGTTCGAAAGCACTCTCGGGTGCAAGTAGATAAATAGGGACCGCTTACTAGCGGGAAGGTAAATGGCGTTTCCGTGTGCGGCTCTGGCTCGCCAGAGCAGCGATGTCACGCTGGCCACGTGACCCGGAAGTGTCTTCGGACAGCGCTGGCCCCCGGCCTCTTTGAGTGAGATGGGCACACAACCCTAGAGTCTGTCAAGACTGGCCCGTACGGCCAGGGGTACCTTTACCTTTTTAATATGAGTTCTTATCTGGAGTTGGCTGAAACTGGGATTCTTGGTGCAGTTGCACTTTAGGAATGTGAAACAGGGTTAGTGGCTCTCAGGGGGTGCCAATTTGAATGAAATATTGTGGGGACCCAGGTAAGCCCCACCCTGCATAATTGATCACATGTCATGATGCACACACACCATTTGAATGGAAATGCCCATCAATTTTGCAGGGACCCAGTCCCCTCAAATATTTTATTGTGGGGGCTGAAGGCCCCATGGCCCCTAGGAGTTGGCTATGATGTCTGTTGTAGAAGTTTACTTGCTTTCAGTGGGCTCAGATTGTCTGTTTCTAAATAGATATCAAGGACATGGACACTATATATTTCCAGGGCTCACTATCTCATCTAAAGGAAATAAAAACCTGTTCTACCCCCACCCACTGGGCTTCTTGCTGCCAAGGAAAGTGGGTAACACCTAACTGGATGAGCAAAAGTCTTCCACATATCTTGATAGCATGAAGCTTGATAGCATGTACCATTTGTATCTTATTTTTAGTACCATATAAAATGACAAACTTATTTTGGAAGAAGCCTTATTGCAGGCAGAGCTTCAATGGGACTGAGGCTCACTGCAGGAATCTCTCATGTGCCAAGGAGAATAAATGCTAAAGCATCTTGTGGTAGCTACAATAAAACACCCAGAACAATGTTCAATGTCAATCAACAAGAAACAGCAATCTTAAGGAGCAGATAGATTCAGAGTCCCCTAAGGACACTGGGCTGAAGCCACTGAGGGCTAGTCAGCACTTTGAATTAAGCCCACAAACATTTTGGAAGCCAGTATAATAGTTTCAGAATTGGCGTCATACGCTTTCTCAGGCCCATTCCACTTTATTTTGTACCAAGTGTAATTCTTTCTTTAAAAAGCTCAGGATTCAGGAACTGGCCCATACCTGGCTTTCTTGATAGCACCCCCAAATAGACTTTGGGACCAAAGCATGAATAACAAGGGTTTATTTCCAAAAAGCTTTGATGTACAGGATTAGAAATAATACATTTTTTTAAATTACTTTCTACTTGACTAAAAAAAAAACCAACCACCAAATATTGCTATCCAGCGGGCAGTTCTGTACTGAACCTAAGTGGAATTTATTAGGTGAGCACTGAAGAACTAAGGTCCAATTTCATTCACTGTGTTCAATAAATAGAGCAGTTCACACAGGCTGGAGTGACAGAATAAGAGATACTTTCAATTTAAAATACCACAGTATTTTTTTTCGCCCCATCAAGATTCTCTAAGCTAGCACAGCACAGAAGTAGCAAGCTTGTCATATTTGTCATTGACTTTTAAAAGGATTTTTATAATCTTAAAATTCTTGCCATGAAGTTTCCTGCAATATACTTGCACAAGGTACATGAGCATCAGCTTTCTTGACTTCAGCAACCAAAAGATACTTCAGTTCTTATTCTTGGTATGTATATATGGTGTGATTAGTAAGACTAAATGAACTAGCACACAAAATCATGTGCAAGCTTCTGAGTTCTCCAGAACTCTTCTTCAGATGTTAAATAAAAGGAGGAGGGCAGAAAAAGTAGGCTATGATGACGTTAAAGCTCTGAAACAGAATAGCAAAGCTGGTTGGAACCCTGAACAGAAGTCATTCCCCAATACAACATTTTGCTGCATCCCCTGCTTGTGATTTTTGTATTCTCACACATAATTTATCCTAAAAATAGCATTGCCAGAATGGGGGAATTTAGTTTTAACTGGCACATATCAAAAGTTTCACAACTTCCCTAAGCCCTGTCCCCCTGACACCCGCACATTAGTCATGGGTGACTGAATTGGCAAAGTCTGTGCCTATAGAAGTCTGTGGAAGGTCGTGGGAATGTGGAAACCCTGTGGTATAGGGGACTCTTGTGGAGGCACCACTGCCCCCTTCTACACATGGATCCCCTACAGATGAGTACTGCAGGAACGAAGGGGGCATAAGTTAATTCTGCATCTGTAGGAATTTTCTTTCTTTCTTTCTTTCTTTCTTTCTTTCTTTCTTTCTTTCTTTCTTTCTTTCTTTCCTTCCTTCCTTCCTTCCTTCCTTCCTTCCTTCCTTCCTTCCTTCTTTTCTAAATTGCCTATATGTATAAAAATTGTGAGCAACATTCTAATAGAATCTTCAACAGCTGTGAACTTTCCCTCGGCTCATAAATGAGGTAAGATGTATCACTTATAGGTGTTTCATAAGTGGATCTTTCAGAAAGTCTATACTGATTATTAAATTCTGGTGCCTAGTGCTTTAAGTGTTTGGCCTATTTTTACACCTTTGATAAGCTGTTTTTCAGTATATCATCTAAGCAGGATTTATTTATTTATTTTTATCCCTGAAAGGCCAGATCAAATGACCTTTCATTTTCTTCTGTACTTTAATAATACTAGTCTGTCAGGTAGAATGTTAGCGTGTGTAAAGTAAATAGATGAGCAAAACCACAGTGTCTGCACTTACTGTACTAGCATTAAGAGATTCAGTATTCATAGTTATTTGATTCAACTTTTTGGGTTGCTCTCATTTATTAGGAACATAAAGAGCTTGTACAAGGATTTTCTTGTAAGCAGTTTTGCGATTATGTACAAACAGAATCTATATAAAGTCCACTTGCACATACATTCCCAGGGATATGTGAGACTGAGTGATTATTTAATATATATTTAAAAATATCTCTAAATAGTATACAAACAACAGAAGCAACAACAGACAACTTATACAAAATATTACAAAAATATACATTTACATATAAAAATGTTACATTAATACAAAGTACATATACATATATATATATATATATATATACACACACACACACACACACACACACATTGGTTCATTTACCTTCTGACACACCATCCCTCTTAGCCCTCTCATCCCTCTCAGTCTTTAGCATATGCATTGCCAGGGTGCAAAGATCTGCCCAATGCCCCCAAATTTAGTTAATTTCCTGTGCACGGTGCTGTTGAGTCTGACAAGCACCGCCGTTGTGAATGAAACGTGCCACTGCTGGCGTGGCTCGTTTTTGGTAAATGAGCGCACAAAGTCAAAAGTCCTTTAGTGAAACAGTAGGTATACATTTCAGTAATACCGAGGTATATATGTATTTTGTTTTTTTTAGCTTGATAACAATTATTTATTATTTCATAACAGATAGATAGTTAAGAGTTTGGCAGCTTCAGCGGTGGGTGCCTGGTGCCCCCCAGAATTTGGCACCTGGGTGCCCTGCACCCCTTGCAACCCTGGGGAAAGATGGCCCTGCTGTCAGCCTCTGCGTTCCCACTCAGGGTCCAAACAAACTCACCCCCCAAAAGTCTTGCAGTGAGAAGAGTTCCTGAAAACAGCGGATACCACCCTAGTCTCTCACTCTAGACTTGCTTTTTATGGGCAGGCCCAATGTGGGTGGTACTTCCTCTGGCTTCCCACAGGTGGGTCCTGTTCAGCTGTACTCTTCATACCTGCTTCCAGAGGCAGGTCCTCTGGTCTCTGCTCCTACAGATGCTGCTCTATGGTGACAGCTCACACTGTTATTTTATTATTATTTATTATATCTATAGGGGACGTGGGTGGCCTGTGGGTTAAACCACTGAACCTAGGACTTGCTGATCAGAAGGTCGGCGGTTCGAATCCCCGTGACGGGGTGAGCTTCTGTTGCTCGGTCCCAGCTCCTGCCAACCTAGCAGTTCAAAAGCATGTTAAAGTGCAAATACATAAATAGGTACTGCTCCAGCGGGAAGGTAAAGGGCGTTTCCGTGTGCTGCTCTGCTTCACCAGAAGTGGCTTAGTCATGCTGGCCACATGACCTGGAAGCTGTACGCCGGCTCCGTCAGCCAATAAAGCGAGATGAGTGCCGCAACCCCAGAGTCGGCCACAACTGGACCTAATGGTCAGGGGTCCCTTTACCTTATTATATCTGTCAGTCACTTTATCTTGCCTAGGGAAACCCAAAGCAGTTTATAACCAACTACATTGATAATAAATCCCACATAGATACATTAAAACCAAGAGGAAGGAGAAATCCATTTAAAACATCCCACCTACTTCTAAAAGGCCATAGATAGTTAAAGTCCAAAGGCCTGGTTATAGAGTAAGTTTTTTTGCCTGGCACCTAAAGATATATAATGAGGGTATCAGGCTAGCCTCCCTAAGGCGAGCATTCCACAAATAGGAATTCACTACAGAAAAGGCTCATTCTCGTATTGCCACCCTTTGGACCTTTCATGGAGCGGGGAACACAAAGAAGGGCTTCAGATGATGAGGGTCAGTGCATATGGGAAGAGGCAATCAGTGCAGTTGAGCCAGGATTGGTGTTACACGCTCAAACTGTCTTCCCTCAATGAGCAACCTGGTGGTGAAGTCTGCATCAGCTGAAGTTTCTGAACCCTCTTCAGAGGCTGCTCCACATATAACACATTGTAGTAATCTAAGCTAGAGTTTACCTGATCAAAAATGACAGTAGTTAAGTTATCCCTGTCCAGATAGGGGCACAGCTGGGCCACCAGCCAAAGCTGATAGAAGGCATTCCATCTGCTGTAACGGTGGAGTCAAGGCCCTGGGAGATGCGAGTGGTTTTCTCCTCAAAATTTGCAAACAAGTCATGGCAAGCTACCATTGGTTCTGTCACCTCCTTCGGGCCCAATTGTAAAAGGCCCCACATCACCCAGAAAAGCTGTGCCAAAGTAAGGATGCAATGGAGGCAGCAAAGGATGCTTTCTGTGCTGCCTTCAGTGCTGCTGAGTAGGTTCAATAATGAGCCCTCACCAGTGTTCAATTGCATTCAAGCCATCTTCTGTCTTGTCTCATTGCCTTAAACTCTAGAGCATACCAAGGAGCCAAGTGGGCTTTACTAAGTGGAGAGGGCACTCAGGGGCGATTGTGTCAATGGTCTGAGTCATTCAGATGTTCCAAAGATCATCCAGGGCTTCAATAGGTCAGAGGCTGAGAGAATATGGCTTGTCGAAGGCCAGAGAACAAGTTCATAGTTTGGACTTCAGTGCAGGTTTACAATCAATCAATCAATCAATCAATCAATCAATCAATCGTGCAATCATTGAACCACATTAGTTTGAAAGAGTCTTGGAGGGAATCCAAAAAAATAAACATGTGAACTAGAGCACAACAATGAAAATTCTTAAGGTACTAAGTAGACTGTCCTTGAAACTATAGCAATTGGCTCGATAACCTTCAGGGATGGCTGGATGCAGACAGTGTTATATAAAGAGTTTTACATCTTTATTTAAACTACATTATTAAAATGAATGTAAAATAATCTACCATAATGCCATGTCCTTTCCTGTGCTGAATGCTCTTGACAAGAGAAAAGGATGCACTTATTATCTGTCTGATGAATAAATGCAAGAGTAAATCCTTGTTATGAAGCTTGCTAGTTTAAGGCCACCCTAGATATTAAACCATTATATCTTCCTTTTAAACTAAATTAAACCCAAATATATACTGGAAAATCTTATGAGGCATTTCTTATTGCACATTTGAATTCGTATATAAAGAAATGCACCAAACTTTCAATAGCAAAACTCTGGATTATGTCTTTTGGAATGAACAGCGACATAGCAGCAGTCTATTGTGATCAAGGTCAGATCCACCCATTATTTTATCCAATACTATAAATTCGCATTCAGGACTCCTCCAGACTACTGCTAGTTTTAAATAAATAAATAAATAAATCTGAGGCTTGTTCACTAGGAAGGGGCACATCACTGATGCCTTAGATATTTTATTTCTAATTAAACATTATATACATTCTGACAAACAAACTTCCATACTGGCAGCCCCTGCCCTCTGATCATATTCTTATAATCACCTCTAGGGGTTCTGGTAGCTTTGCTTGAGCTGCCTCTATTGGTGTCATTGCCTGATCAGTTCTGTGGATCTTTGTTTTGCTAGTAGTGAGTCAAATGCCTGGTCCTAAGCTTGCAAGTCTCCTAATGAGCCCAGAGGACCCGGGAGAAGCATGAAATGCCATCTCCTCACTGGCTGCAACTAGAGGAGTTTTGCAGATTTTACAAAAGGAATTGCAATCCTAGGAACAGACAAATGTCTGCTCCAGAAGAATAGCAAAACCACTTCTCTATTTGGTGGGCTATTGGAGGACAGTCTTCCATCTGAGTGACTCTTTTAGTTGAACAGCTGCCACCTCCAAAGATCTGGTTTAAAGATAAAGAACCCAAAGAATGGAGAGAAGCAGCCTTGCAGTTTTTTAAAAATTTAATAGTGCAAGCTTAATATTTATGCCTCGGGCTTCCCAATGACGCTTGATGGTACAGATTGGCAGCACCATAGTCTTTAAACCTTCCTCTAGGAACACACAACTCATGTATTTAGTGACAAGTATTTAGACTCTGATAGAACTTCCTTTGTCCCACCAGATCCTACATTGCTATTATCTTCCATCTAAATTGGGCTGTAATTTATACATGATAATTATACATATAGATGATATATACATCTTCTTGCCTACAATTTCTAGTTCACTGTTTGTGTACTTCAGGTGTTGGTGAGGCAGCTGGGCCAAATCTGGCAGCTGGGGGTGTTTTTAGTAAATTAGGGTTAGTTGTGAACTTATGGTTAGGGCACCCTTCCTCAACCCAGCAGCCTCCTCCACTCCAGTACTCTGCAGATGTGTTAGACTACAACTTACAGTATCCTTAACTATTGGCCATACAGACTGGAGCTGATGGGAACTGGAGTCAAAAGACATGTGAAGAGGAAGCGCACCCCCCCTCAGTTTAGGGAGGTATGTTTTGTCCATTTTCCCAAGAGTTAATATAAATAACAAGAGTTGTCTTAAACTACACATTTTAAATCGTATGCTCAAACAAAATGACTCATTTTGTAACTGAATAACTTAAAGAAAGTTTAAAAGGACTGGAACTTTTATTTTGCTGACGCTGTGAGGCCACAGTGTCAAGGAGTAAGAGAAGAAAAACTCCTGTCCCGAGCCTACTTTGCAAGTTTAAAATATCCACCTGACCCAAGAGTGTGGAAACAAGCACCAGTTTTATTCCTTTTAAACCATTCAGCCATTCCCACTTAGGAATTAAAATGCCTCTCTAAGCAGGCAATGACTGGAATATGAACCCTGTCTGGTGAATCTCATTGTAGGTCTTACTCACTCATTTTTGACCTTCCACACCATCTGGATAAACTGGCTGAGTCATGTTCTGTTGAGAAAGTGAACTTGATCCTCTTGGGTTGATACTGCGGTGTTAGCTGTGTTTGCACAAGGACCAGTGGTTGGCACTGTGCAGGGAGGTTAGAAGTTGCAAGCAGGAAACTGAAGTTTGTTATGTTTTACCTCTGCCAACATGGTACCCTGGCTCTCTGTTAATCCTACATGATCAGAGTGGAGGTTCTTTTGTGGCACTGATTTTAATTCATCCCCTCTCTTCCTACCTTCCACTTACCTGTGCAACTACAGATCCCTCCCTCCACACATTTTAGCTTCTTTACTCAGCTGTACTGCACAGCTGCAAATAAAATGTTTTATGTGTGTTTTAAGTGCAATATACAATGTTACAATAGATGGCGATGTTGAGCCTTATGGAAAATTCAGTGTATTTGAATTTTTTAAAAAAGCATTTTAAACTTTTTAAAAAGCATTTTCAGAACGTTTTTTATATGTGTGTAGATTCCACCTTTGTTACTCCACCTGTGGCAGCTATGGAATGGAAGAAGTGAAGGAGACCACTTTCTCTGCCTTCCTTCATAGAGTCTGACTCATGTCAGGATGCAGAAAGGAGAATACAGTCAGAGATTTGCTCCCCTTCATTTTACTACTGCCAGCAGGATAAGAAGCTCAGGAAGTGGATGAAAGCAAGTGAGGAGGTTTGGGAATTCACCACAAAAGAGTTCAGGAACAAATTGGAGCCCATTAGGCTCCCAGTGCAGGGGCAGACTTTGGTGTTTCAAATTTCAGTGGTGCCCTGTGCAAGCCCAACATTTGGCAGCCCCCACTTCTCACCTTCTGTTCTCCTCAGTTCACTATGTCACAGTTGCGATGCCCTGTAGCACCCTCTATGCTCTGTGTCCATTGCAGCAGAACTGGTCACCCTGCCCGAAATCCATCTCTGGCCAGTGACATCATCAGGGACACAACAGTGTGGCTCAGAATTGGGATCAGAATGAACTGAGATTTCTTATTATTATTACTTTTAGAGGGAAATTGTCTGTCTCTGACTGGAGACGTTTGTCCCATTGACAGAAGGGAGCAGAAGGCGTTCTAATCCAGCCCTGCTGTGCAGCAAGAACAAACCCTTGTCCCTTCAAAATCATCCTTTGCAGCTGGGATACAAGGAGGCTTAAGCAAAACAGGTGTGATGTAGAAAGGCTGTTTATATAGCAAGTAGTTTGACACAGGGCAGGGGAGTGTGTTTCTGACTTTTTATCTCTGGGATGGATTTTAAAATAAATCATATTTACTTTAATAAATTTGGGGAAGTTATCTGAGCAGTCAGTGGGTGGCACAAATTTCCACCGGGGAGAAATTTGTTATTATCAGCCTTGGGGAGGATCCCTGTTTCTCATGGAAACGTCAGACAGACTGTGCCGTTTATTAGAGCCTATACATATATACATGAGGATCACTTGTGCAAGTGCCAGAGTGATGCATCGCTGCCTACATAGAAGCCAAAAATGTGGGAACAAATTTAAAAGAATATGTCCTGAAGCATCCATACAGAAACAGTGGAAGCAATGTACAGATAGGTGTATTATATGCATACACACACACAACTATTGCTTTGATCGCCTCTATGGAAGACGCATGCATGGGTGAAGACGAAGCAATCTAGAAATATAAACTAAGTGAGGGAACGAGTGGGGATGCTGTGGTGCTTGAATTCTTTCCTGATTGCTCGAATGTGATGAGGGAGAGGTGGCAGGGGAGTGCTTAGAATTTATTAAATGACATCTGCTGTGCTTGGTTATCTGTTGACTGGTATATCTCACTATGAATTAGTACAACGTGGGCAGGGATTTTTTGCCCCCTGAGGATAAATGAAATCATTTTCAGGAAATGAACGTTGGGCAGAAATAGCTGCACTAGGAAGGGAGCAGCGGCTTTTAAACGTGAGGTTTTCTGTTAAGTTCATAAAACTGCCCAGTCTGTTTTAAATTTGTAGAAATGCGCACACATCCTGGGGAGCAAGAGGCTGTCACATATTGTTTGTGGTCTTAAACCAAAAGCAAAGTGGTAGGATATTTCTTGCCAGAGGTTTTGCAGTGGGTAGCATTAATTTCCCCCATTGTTTACAGTTCAGGAGGCTAAGGCTGCAGTCCTGTACACTCTTACTAAGGCTCATTGAACACTCTGAGACTTAACTCTGAGAAAAGGATTGTGCTATAAATCTGTTATGGAACTAATTTTAAAACACAATTCAGTAAGAATTCACACCTTTATGCATACCTCCTCTGGTGTAATTGTTCACAGTTTTTTGTGGGCATGTAGAAATACTTAAATGCACCAACTTTCATGTCTGGGTAGCCACTTATTTACTGCAAACCCCCAAAAAAGAGAACAAAAAGGACGCAGATTTTAATAAAATTTGCATATACAATTTCATACCTATAGATGTAAATTTAGAAATAATAATTTCCTCAGTTTGTTGTCCAGGTGCTTCACTGTTGATGGTTAACTTCAAGGTCCTGCTCTCCTTACTTAGTATCCCCACCCCCCGCATTTTACACTCAAATAGAGGACTCCTTCATGAGAAAGAATGTCCCCTGACTGTTCTTCAGAAACAGCACTGCCCTCTGTAACATAGGATAGGTAGCCACCTTATTGGGTTTTATGGGATATTTACAAACCTTGCAGATTGTGCATGCACCCTTCGTATATTCATTGCTTGCATGTTTTTGATGAGTTGGTGGTTTAGAAACAATCTTATAGAAACAAACAAATAAAATGGTTAATAAAAAAGCTGAACCATAAGGGTGGCAAAGGTATAGCTGAAGTGTGCCACAGGGCTGGAGGCTCACACTAGAATCAGATATGGGTTTCAGTAATCTTTTCAACCCAGTTGGCTAGGTCCTGAGTTCCCCTACCCCTGTCTGACCTCTTTGACAGGCCTTCAAGCTTGACAGGTCTTCAATCTGTGCTTTCTGCAGAGATCGGCTCCACTTGGGAGTTTTGATGGGCAGCTTCTGAGTGGAAGCGATCCCCTTGGGTCTTGTGTTTGGCGCCAAATTTGAAAGGTGTTGAATGCAAACTGTGCTGGCCAAAGAACAATTGGGACTGCACTTTTAGTCTCCCTATTATTCCTTCACAGCTGTGACTTTACCTGCCCCCAAACTGACATCATGTATGCATGTCATCATATATGATATCAGGTGTGGACTGGGTGTGCACGAAGTGGGGACAATGGTATCATGGTCCAAATTTGGACTCCTGCTAGGCCTCATTTTTCCCATGGACTAGAGGTTTCTCACCACTGTAAAGTCAAACATTGGTGCTGCAAAGGTAGCATTTTAGGGAAGCAAGTGTTGTGCCACTGTGCTTAAAAATCCTACAAAAGACTTTCTACCAGTTCTGGCTGCTCTCTTTTTAAACCTGCAAGTCAAGTCTGGGTACAGTCTGTGCTCTCTTATTTAGGGAATTGCATGGGTGGCACAGTCCCAAAGAGTGAAAGGAACAGTGTTGACATGTATCTTTCCTACCCACTGGTGCTTCCTCCTACACTTCTGTTTTCTTTTACTTTAAAAAGAACCTTTATCGACTGGAGTTTTCGGAAATATAAAACCAACAAAACAACAATGTACAAAGTAAGTGAAAGCAGGTTGGTAACTCATGTGGAAGATGGAGTGCTATAACGAGGTAAAAATAAAAATTGACACTTGAAAAGGTTGAATGTGAAGCGCTATTGTTAGAAATGGGACATATGATGTAAACAATGCAGACATTTAGTCAAACCCAACCATTCACTATATAGCCATGCTCATATATTGTATGCCATGCACATAATGTCAGGATATAGTTTTTAATATGCAATGCAGTCGTCTCAAAGCCTCCAAATTATTCAGAAGCTTTTCAAACTTTCAGCTGCTTTAAAAGTGGGTTTTTAATTGTGAAATATACATGCACATTTATATTTTCTGTTGGATGTTTTTAATATTGAACTTTGTTATAGTGATATTAAAAGCGGTGCTGCTGATAAACACCTTGATTGCATTCCCCCCCCCCCCCCCGCTGAATTTTGAGGTCTCCAGAAAATTTAGCAGTCCCACTGAAACCAAAGAGTTTAAAAATGCTTAATATTGGCTGGAGCAAGAAGAACTATTTTAAGTTCAGGAAAGGTTTAGACTTAATTTTAGCATGAATGGAAGAAGACTGTTGCCCCACCACCCTGTCCTTAAATTTGCTAGGCTTGATTCAGGAGCCTTATCCATGTAACATATTGCTGTACACCAAATTGGAGCATGATTGTGCCCACTGCCCATGCCATCAACCTCTCTGTTCAGGTGATGCTCTGAACAGAGTCTAAGTATGTCTTCTTATGTGATTGGGAGTCTTCTTATGTGATTGGGGAGCTTGTCTCTTGCAGGGTTCCTGATTGCACCACAAGCCTGTACACATGCAACTTGCCTGTGTGGGAGTAGGGAGAGCTGATCCTTATCCACCCTCCACCTGGAGATGTGGAAAGATGCTCCATTTCCTAACTGTGGAAACAAGGACAGAAGAACCTCATGGAGTCCATTTGTCATCACTGGGGACAGAAGTTCCCATGTGAAAGCAGAGTTGCATTGCCTGTTATTGCAGGTAGGGCTTCATGAGGTCTCTCCAAACACAGCAAGCAAGGGGGAGAACTTCCACTTACATGCTGTCTTGCTGCACCATAGCTGATATCCAGAAATAAATTCCAATGACTTAAATAAGATGAATAATTTTCAGGTAAATTTGTATAGGACTGTAAAAGTGAAGTATTTGTGTTTTATAGTGCAAGGCTATGCATGTCTACTCTGATGTAAGTCCCACTGAGTTCAGTTGGGTTTACTTCCTGGTAAGTGGATATAGGATTGGATAGAAACTTGTGTTTATCTTTTACCCTCTCCAGAAAAAAATAATTTTATTGGCCTTTAAAGTACGTATTATCAGAATTCAGCTTTTTACTGAGTTACATAGTGTTCACAAGAAGCTGGCAATTAGTCTTGGTTTCTTTTTTAAAAATACCCTCCACTCTTTAATACAAGTTTTATGTTAGCAGTTGTATTTTTGTCTTCTTGAAGAGGTAGTTTCGGTGACTGACATTTTACAGCTTCTCAGCCTTGAACTTGTAAAAGACTGAGGCAGACTTCTGAATTGCACTTAAAGCTGGCTGTGACAAGAATTACTTTGGAAGCTCTTTTGACATCTTGAAAATATTAATCACAAGCCCAGGAGAGGCTTGTGGTTAGAAATGCAATAATAAATGCAAATTCAAAACCATGTAAAATGCTCTGAAGAAGTCGAGAGAAACAGCTGCATTGACCTAACCTACCTTTTGCTGTTTTCCCCAAATTTACATAAATTAGCACTGTCAAGTCATGTGGTTCTGTTAAATCTCCATGCTCTCTCTTCTGTATACATAATTTTCACTGTGAAGCTTATTGTTTCAGTTCTGTTAGCATGTGGGATGTAATACCAAAGTATCTTCTACGTATGTAATTTGGTAGCAAAAGAAGCCTTCGTCAGGTGTTCTTAAATTGCACCCATGCAATGATGAGCAGGGGGTTTTGAAGCAGAATTATAAGTGTGATGGGCTGAATAGTCTTCCTGCAGTCAAGGAACCCTGGTTGGGCCAGGCCAGCTTCTGTAAATCTGGGATTGTCCCTGGAAAATAGGGAAACTCATAGCTTGAATTTAGTAGTTTGCATAATAGCCATTGTGACTAGTGGCCACAGACAGAATAGCAAACCAAGTGCAGACTTTCCCTCTGTGAATTTGCCTAATACCCATCTAAGCTTGTGGCCTTGACTACATCTGTTGGCAGTTTAATGTCTGGGTGGGGTGGTGGTGCATATATGCCTCAGGAGTTTAGAAATCGGAGCAGCAACATTGCAAGGCTTGTCCTTGGATTCTTTCTTGGTCTCTGGCTTCTTTTACCCACTTCAGTGTGCAAATCATCTTTGTCCCCATTATATGAAATCCAAAATCCAAACTGGCATGGCAGTTTACAAATGGAGGGGCAGGAAGGAGAGACTCTCTGTGGAAGAGGTTTAGTTAAAGGAAGGGGAGGTAAATCATGCCAATTGCATATGAAAAGTGTAAACAGGCCACACGGCAACCCTGCCCCAAAGTCATGTCAATTTCCTGGAGCTATTCCAAGCAGTCATTTATTTTGTGCCTACTTCAGGTCATTCATAAGGTGCGCACAAGATTTCTTTCCCCCTGAAAGCCCATATTATGCAGTCTTGTTTCTTAAATCCAATCTGTCTGTGTCAGAAGCACAGCAGTAAGTCTGCTTCTCCGTATGAGGGAAATTGTTTTCTACTAAGTGATGACCTCAGCTTAGCAGTTTCTTTTCCTGCACATCAAAGCTCACAGCCAGCCTTGCTGCAGCAAGTGCACTTTTGAGTGGCTTTATGACATATAAAGACCCTCTTTGGCATTCATACTGTGCTTCTCCATTGTTTACAAGCTAGCAGTGAATTATTTATGGAAGTTGCAGGAGATATGACTTTTTTTTTTTAATCCAAAAGCTGCATTTTATCTTGTTGGAAGGTTTTATATGAAAGCTATTTTTTCAGGTTTATGTCCTTTTTGCATTTATTTGACGGGTTTTATGGCACCAATCCCATGTTTCCATTTTTATTACTGCTAAAACCCATCTCTAAAAATTATTATTAACTGTAGCATAGCCTTAACCCAATGGATTATATTTTTCTTAGCCTTTTCGTCACAGCCTGATTTCAGACAGAATGACAAAATGACGATAAACAATCTCAGCCATTTTTGTTCCCCTAAAATAATGCTAAAGGCCACACATTTTTCTATTGATGGTGATACATAGTTGTGTAAAGTGTCATTGACCCATATAACAATCTATTACATTAATCACTAGACAAGTTGATTTAAATCAGGACCTGCTTTAGACAGTTTTGCTACTTAAGTGAAACCTATGCTTCACAGCTCTGATCTGGAGGTAATATTTTTAATGATCCACAGGCGGACTGACTTGCACTGTCATGTACCTCATTTGATTAAGCAGGATATCGACACAGCTGACTGTGTGAACTGACTCCATTGTGTCTGAGGAGATGAAGGATCTACTTAGAGCACAATGACACATTCACACCTTCAGTTCACCACATGAAGCTGCAGCCATCAAGTAACAGTCAAGGGTGAGTGAAATTGGTCAAAGGCAGATAGACTTGAGTTAGGATTTGTTTGGAGATTTTGGTTTTACTTTAGTGTGGCTTTTCAGCTTTTGTAATCTTGGCATTTCTTGTTGGTTTAATGTATTTTTTATGGATTTTGTTTTTTCATTACATGTTTATTGTACTGTTGTATGCTGCTTTGGCTGCTTTTTGAGGGGCGGGAAACTAGGAAATGATTTTTTAAAAATATAAAATAGGGCTCTCCTGCTAAAAGCTGTTGTTTCATGCAAATATTTCATATTGCTTTAAGGTCTGGGCTCCTTTTGCTCCATTTTATTTATTTATTGAGTTAAACACATTTATAAACTGCTTAAGATTTTAAAAATCTCCGAGTGGTATACAATATGAAAAACAAACAATATAATTAAAACATTTTTTATGGGTAATCTCAAACATTCTGGGTAACACAAGCAATACAAGCGACTCAAGAGTTTCTTTAGGTACGGAGCTACTTATCTATAAGAAGCGTGGTGTGACAAAATTACTCTACTTGAGTAAATAGAAACTCAACTCTTTTGAGTGCTAGAAGTGCTATACAATGTAATATAACTCAAGGCAATAGTGAGGCATTCTTAACATGATTCTCCTTACTTTATAACAGAAAAAGGTGATAATTTAAAAAACACTGGTATTTTTGAGTGACATCCTAGTTTTTCTAGAGGAAAATTGCCTCTGTAAATGTGTCAGTCACAGAATCATATTAGAAAACCACAGGTCAACTTTAGCTCAAAACTTCAGTGCCCAATATTTTGAAGTCAGAAGGCTACCTAAAGTATTGGGAAAGGATTTGCCATGCTGACTTTGAAGATAAATACCTGTGAGGAAAAATGGATTGGTATGGCTAAGTAGGAGATAAGCATTAAGTCATTCAAAATTAAAAGTTTACCAAAGGGTATAAGAATTGTACAGAGAACAAAGTCATTGACAGATAGTAAGAAGAAATTGAATGGAATATGCAGTTAACCTAACTACACATTATTTAGGTAAAAAGACTTTAAATTAACTTAAGCTATAAATTAGTGTATTTTTCTGGATTCTGATCATTCCTTTGAGAAGCTGCATATTATGCCTTACTTGTATGTAGTTTGGAAGTATATGATCACTGTATATGATCATTGTGCAAAAAAAAGAAAGAAAAAGAAAAAAAGTCTATGGTGGAATGCATATATCTTCAGTACCTTGCTTTGTCCAATTTATAAATTATACTAATTCTGGAGTGAGTTGTGCTGAACCTGGTCACAATTGTGCTCTGCAGTGTGCATGGGAGCCGAATTGCTCCTGTTCAACATCCTAGCAGTGTAGTGCAGTTACCTCCTTCTTGAATGTGCATCTCTAGTACAGAGGTGCCCCCTGGGTTGAGGACAGAAGATGTGCTACATGTTATGGCAGTAATGGGGCCACACTGTTACAGTGTGGCATTTCTGCAGAACATGTGTACATTGAAAATGGCAAACAATATATGCAAATACAGATTTATGCTTTCTTCCCCTTTATGAGGCAAAGATCTATAGTGTAGGGCTGCCATACGTCTGGATATATCTGGGATTTGTCCATCAGAAATAGTGTCTGGGCAGAATTTCCGAAAATTGGTAAAATGTCTGGAAAAACCTGGGCGTATGGCAACCGATGTTGGAAGTGTTCATTTTTGGGTGAATTTCCTTTAAAAAAAAGCTCAAAAACTCCAATTTTTTTTGAGATCAACAACTTTGCTTCTCAAAAAGCTCAACAATGTTTGTGTCTGGATTTTCACTTAGTGCTTCTTATTTATCATTGTCTGGCTAAGTTTTGTTCTGTTCAAGAATCCTGCCTGTGCAGTTAAGTCTTAAATATGTTTATTTGAAACTAATCATGCTCAGTAGAACTTACTCTAAGTAAGTGTGCACAGCATGGCAACCTTAGCTGTACAGATTTTGCCCTTTTATTGCAGTTATTACTCTATAATATTGTCCTCCTATTTCATCCCAGTTAACATAAACTATCCCTTAAAAGACAGAGCCATTTGAGCTTTTGAAGGATGTATTATTCTGCTGTGACATTTTACAATTTTTTTGGCCTATTTTACCTGTGCTGACAGGGTGCTTGTTTCTCTGTAAACTAAAGTAATATTATTTGGGAGTATTCATCCCTTTTATAACAGCAGAAGTAGTATCCTAAATAGGCTTCTCGGCTTCTATTGAATCTCCGAATCCAGTGACAGATTCATTAGGACTGGATTTATGAGTTCAGCATATCCCCAAAATAGGGTTGGCCCAGTTACATTTCCGCAGCTGTCATTTTGCTGCAGCAACAGAGCAGAGAGAGAGATGGAATGACAAAGAAAACAACTGTTCCTTTCGATACATGCCAGCTGTTTCTTTCTTGCTAAAAATAAAAACTTTTCTATTTTTAATAAACACTGATCGGGATTGGGTCATTAAGAAACCCAAAAGCAGCAGTTACAGTTCCAAAACAATGTCTAAAATTCCATTTTAAAAATTGCACAGCGAAGGGGGAAATAAATTTGTTGAATAGGTTTCCTTCAAAACCCAGTAAAAGGGTATAGAAATGTATACACACCACTGAGCTGAAAGTTGTTTTTCCCCCCTGATACTTTGAATCAATAAGCTGACAAAAGGAGCGCAAAGTAAAGAAAAATGTAGATGGTTCAGAAGGGGAGCCTCAGACTTACTTTTCTTTGCATAAGTATGCATTACATTATTTATTTTATGTATCATCATGTGCACATTCCATTCTTCTACCACCTGAGGGTCTTAAAGGTGTCTTAAGGTGCAAACCAACCAGCTTGTGAACCAGACTGGGGCAGGATAGTGGTGGATGAGGAGAGGTGTCCCTCCACCCAACTCTTACCAACTTCCATCTGTGGAATGAAGCTGGTCTGCCTGACACGTACAAAGGAGGTGTTTGTAACAATCTTTCTTTGAACAATAGCAAAAGAGTGAACAACTATAATAATCAGTAATGTAAAATGCATATACAAATATCATCCTAAACTACCTCAGGGCTGTCTCAGTCTATGATATGTTTATTTCATACAGAAGGAAAGATGCAGATGTTAAACTTAAAACTGGAGACATATTGTGGAATCAATATCAAGGGATGTGTGTGGCGCTGTGCTCTAAACCACTGAGCCTCTTGGGCTTGCTGATCGGAAGGTCGGCTGTTCAAATCCATGCGACGGGGTGAGCTCCCATTGCTCTGTCCTAGTTTCTGCCACCCTAGCAGTTCAAAAGCATACCAGTGCAAGTAGATAGATAGGTACCGCTGCGACAGGAAGGTAAACAGCATTTCCATGCGCCCTGGCACTGGTCACGGTTCTCTGTGCACCAGTAGCAGTTTAGTCATGCTGGCCACATGACCTGGAAAACTGTCTGTGGACAAACGCCAGCTCCTTTGGCCTGAAAGCGAGATGAGTGCCACACCCAGCCTTTGACTGGACTTAACTGTCCAGGGGTCCTTTACCTTGTAGTGAAATCAAGATGCTCATTTTAGTCATAGCTTTCTTTAAGCATAGAAACTATAGAAATAAAGGTTTCAAGGGCTGGAGTTTTTTCAACACTCACTCTGAGAAAGGAGATTGCCCGTTTCACTGCCACTTTGCTGTGATGGTGGCAAAGCCCATTAGGCAGTTAAACTGAAGAAGAGGCACAGATGATCTCTAGGGCCAGTTCATCCACAATGCATTGCTTTGAGGAAGGACCCATTCCTCGGAGTGTGACACATATTACTCTGGTGTGATTTGCAGGTCAGAGAAGATGAGAGGTGGCAGCAACAGTGATGCTGGGGAGAAGTGGGAGCAGGGGGAGAGAGGCAGCAACAGAAGGAGAAGGAGGCAGTGGTAAGGACAACAGGCAGAGAAGAAAGAGGAAAGGGAAGTGGTGGAAGATGCAGGAAATGGTGGCCTGCCTCAGATGCTGCAGTGTGCTGCCTTGTCAACTAATCAGATACTGCAATGATATCTAGTGACGTTATAAAAATAGAATCCTTAAGGGTGAGTTTTATTTTTAATGACTAGGTACTTAAAACCACTTGGTCAGCACCACAACTCTTTATTAATAAAGTAGTCTGCGTTATTTCCCATAGATGAATTACTAAATCTGTTCTTCATCAATTATTCAATGGGATTTCCTTGTAACGAATAACACCTTCATATACAAAAGCAGCAATCCAAACTGGCCACTCAGGTGACCCATTTCTTTATTTTACACAGAAGAATTTATAAAGTGCTTAATCAAAAAATTTCCAAACAGTGTACAGAAAAACAGTATGCAAACGTCATCAGTCCTACACAAATAAAGGCAACAAGATTTGAAAGCAAATATATGTTAATTAGATCTTTTCACCAAAGTATGCAGGCAACATTTACAGTCTGCTCCCCCTTCACCAACCTCAAATAACTTCACTTCTGGGTGGTTGTTGTTTTTTTTAAAAAAACTTCACATCAAGTCTTAGGCCTTGATAAGAACTGACTCCCATTTTATTGGTTGCTTGGTCAGTTTCTCGTTTCTTTTGATGCTGTGATTGTAATGCAATATTATGATGCGGCACTGCAGATCCTCCAATGGGGGCTGTGTGATGACATCCTTAAATTTTTATGTATGCAGGAATAAATTATGATTGCTACTGACAGCTGTTAAAGCAGCTCCAGTATGACCACATTACTTGTCCCATGGTTGACTGCGACAAAAACACCTATTTCCAATTTAAATTTTACAGCTATTCCTGCCTATTGTTTTTCAGTTGGAAAACAATCACCACCAAACCCTATTTTGTTTTTTATACAGTTAAAGCTAAGAGAATTGCCTGAAAATCTCCCAGGATACCAATCTTCCAATTTCTACTTGCTTTATTATTATATTTCATATTTATTTGGTGGTGTATTTCAGTTTGGTCTTGATATATTAGTTCACAGGTGAAAAATCAAAGCTTAGTTCATTCATTAAAGTCCTCCCACACAAAGTTTACATTCCTTTGGTGATTTGCTGTGTCCAAAATACATACTTTATTATTCCCTTTGAACATATCTTAGAACCAATTTCACTAAAACAATAACATATTGGTAATAAATCAAAGTGACTTCTTTTTAACAACATCCTGCTCTGCATTTGAAATCTATAGAGAATATATCGCACGATGACCACTTTCTACAGCACAAAGGGCTTGATTAAAACATGACTAGCCATTTTCCCTTTCATAAAGAATGACCATGCAGTTTATTTTTGCTTGTGTGAGTAACAGAACTGGGTTTTGAGCTTGTTCTCACCATCTATCAGATAGCAAATAAAATACAAATTGTGTGGTGATCATGGTCACTGATCCAATCTCACTAGATTTCATAAAAAAGATGCAATAGTGATCTATTGTTAGAACACGTACATATACACCAACATTTTGGGTGTGATTATGTTACAGTATTTTATTCTTCAGTGCACTGCTTGGATAATCTATGAGTTTCCACTCTATTTTTTTAAAAAAATGCTTTTAAGGAAGGATTTCTTGAAGATGTGCTATGGTGTCTCCTTCTGTATTCCCATGTCAGATCATGCAATCTTTTGTATTAATAACAATATTTTGCAGTATGAGCTACTGTGCAATTTCCTGTAAATATATAAACTGAAATACCTTTTAAAAAATAACGATACTTAAGCACCATAAAACTGCATGACATGTTACAAAATATACTTTTTCCTCTATAGACCAGCCCAGGCCCTAATATTGCTAGGGGTGGGGCCCTGTTCACTCTCCTGCACCGACCGTGGCTTGCTATGTGATACAGGGTGGAGCCTTCTCTATAGTAGCACACTGCCTGTGGCATTCATTCCTCCTGGAGGTGCAGATTGCCACAACTTTACTAAGTTTCTGATACCTGGTTTAAACACATTTTCTCTCAGGCTTTTGGAAGGATTTGAGTTGTTGTTTTGGTTCTCACTGTGGCTTAAGGTCTTCACATTGATTGGTTGCAGTTTCTGTTGGATTTTACCTCATTGGCATTGTGTAGTTGTTGTTTTTCAACATCATGTTTTTAGAAATTACATGGGGAACTGTCCTGTGATTACTGCTTAAGGAAGGGCAGTCTATACATTTGATGAATGAATAAATGTATATAGGCAGCTGCCCTACTAAAATGTGTGGGAGTTAAAAGTTCCATGATAGATAATGACTTGGACCCAGATAATTGCAGAAATGCACTTTTGTTTGCCTAAGTCTGCCCTGCTGTTTTCTCCATGTTCTATCACACACTGCTCTGTAGGGTCTTTTGACCCCCCAGAAGCAGCTTGTAGGTGTGCATAGTGGGCTCTAATGTGGGAAAGGAGGTATGGAAGCCCCCATTGTACCAGTGGTGTTTTGCTTGTCTGTCTTTTGGTCCAATCCATTGAGCATGTGGCTGTGTATGCTCAAGATACTTGCTCTGCTGAATGAGGATTTTTGCCCACCGTTGTTTGGCCACTGTTTCTTAAAGTTTAATTTTTTTGCAGAATCCTCATTATCAGTAACAACAAAAGAATAATATTAATAACTAGTTAAGTACCTAAATGGGTGATATGGTCTACAGTTGATTTAAAAAGATAGCAAAGTTATGTACACACTAAAATCTTTTGTATGGTATTGAACCTTCCTACAATTTTGTAGCAAATTGGTCCTGCCTACCTTCTCTTGATAATATGATTGAACTGAAGTGAATTTAAATCATTCTTACACAATTAAATTAGCTACATTTGTCCCCAGACTGCACTGTCAAGGTCGATGGTTTAAGAGTTGTTAATGAAATGTCACCCTATTTCATAATCACCACTGAATCCGTCAAAATTGAGGGCATTGACTCCTAACATGATTTCTTAAAGGTTGCAATATATGCTCTAATCCCCAAGAGGAAAAGCAATTAAAATGCTTGAGTACACAGTGTGGGGTTCAGTTAATATACAGAATGTGTCCACTAAAGCAATGGGGATGAAATCAAACAGTTCCCAGGGTCAAATGAACCAGCTTAGGACAAGTAAATCGAACAAGGGCAAGTAATTGTGGACTGGCCTTTTTTTACATGTGGAGTTTTCTGCCTCTCTATCCCTGCCACCTCTGACTTCTCCTGGTTTTAACAGAGTATTTGTAGATCTTGAAGAAATGTATCCAGTGAGTTAATTTCCTCACTTTGTTAGTTCTGAATAGACCTGAATGAAAACAAACATTCATTTATTGAACTTCAGCATGAGTATATATTAATATTCCACTGCAGAATTGTCAACACATCTTTGATGTGCAATTTTTTTAT
Source organism: Podarcis tiliguerta (assembly GCF_965153285.1). Lineage (NCBI taxonomy): Eukaryota > Metazoa > Chordata > Lepidosauria > Squamata > Lacertidae > Podarcis > Podarcis tiliguerta. Next base: position 60,657,190 of record NC_139537.1, on the reverse strand, counting down.
TCAAATTATTTTTACCTGGAGAGTTGTAGTATGCAATAACCACTAACATACTCAACTTTAACAAACCTCTGCTTTTTGTTTCTTCCTGAAAAGGCAACTGGATGTCTTATTCATTCTTCTCTCTTCTTATCTCATTCTTTGAGGGGCAGTTAGTGAAATAAGAAAGTATCTATTTTCCTATTCATTTCTCCCAGCTGACATGGAAATTTTCTGTACTAGATCTGTACCAAGCTAGATGCAGCCTACCACACATGCCTTGTGGGCCACTGGATGCTTATTTCAGTCTATTCATCACACACACACACACACACACACACACACACACACACACACAGACACCCCCCCCTGCAGACAGCAGATGAGGCAGTTGATAGAGAAATGCTTAGGACATAATAAATGTATCTGGGAGAGGCTGTGTTTATCTCTGTGGATTCCATTGCAAAATGGTCCTGTTCTGTTCAATGGGACCTTTTGGGGCAGTGGAAATGGGAGGCTCAGGTTTTGTCTGTGTTCTGTGAGTGTTCATGAACATAATTATTGTTGGGGCTTGGGGAAGGGCAGCACTGAGCGCTGTGTCTGGTTGTCATGTATAACACTGTGTGTGCGCACGCACGCATGCATGCATGTATGGTTGCTTCAGTGTGGAGTGAAGTCAGTCTTTGGAGAAGGGATTTGCCTATATATATTATTGTGCTTATATTTTATTGAGTCTATAGGATGGAAAACATCCATCCAAATCTAAGCTCATATTTAAATTCTGATATAGACTGACTCCTTCACACTGAGTTAAGGCTAACATTGGCTGAATAATGATGACGAACAAGCTGCAGCAATTATGGCACTGAGCATATTCCTCACTTGACTGTCCCTGGTGTCGTCAATTTTTCACACTAATATTTGGGATAGCACTACAACAATCAATGACAGTTCTTCAGTTCCTTTATCTGCTTCACTGGTGAAATTACTCTGATGTCTGAGATGTCACCATCTGAAACCTGGCTCCTCAATACTAGCATCTTCAACTTAGCCCTTGATAATGGAAAAGAAATCTAGCTACTGGAGCATAGCAGTATTTAAAAGTTAGCCTGAGAGCTTGCAGCTTGCTGAATCACCTTGTTGACTATAAATTTCAACAAGTGTCAAAAGTGCCACGAGGAATTCATGGTTCATGACTAAGATGCTTTCTTTTTCTCCAAATCTCTTAAATGTACCTTGCCATTTGCTGGGAATTAGAACCACATTGATTGGCTTGCAATTTGCATGAGTTTTCTCATTAGCTTATTCTGCATCCTTTTCAGAAATGCAGATGCATCTCTTTCATAGTAAGAAAGGATGACTGAATAGGAATATCAGCAACCCCTAAGAGTGACAGCTAAGCAATCATTTGAATATGTTTTAAAGTAATCACACTTTTCATGTCATTAGTAGCAAAATACTTTTAAAAAAGCAGTTAAAGTCATTTTGGGCAAATAACTCTCTGTGTGACAAATATTATAAAAACATAATGTGATTTATTCTTCATGGACATGCAAAGGTAGCTCATAGCATATTTTCTGTGTGCAGTAATTATACACTTAAGCCTAAAAAGGTACAGTGAATCTTACCAATGGTTGCTTGATGCCACATCTATGAGAATTTACATACAGTATTTAGAGCTGGCATATCATAAATCATCATGAATGATTGAAGGATGGCAGAAATGCAGCAAATGAGTTCGAACAACGACTTTGAAGAAGATATGGCCTCTTGCATCTATAATTAATTTGATTGCATTTAGAAAGTACAACAAGTGATTTGCTTAAAGCTCTGTAACCTGCCTTATCACCTCTAATGACCTTCCAAAAGAAATTTGCCATTTAGGCTGCAGTCCTATATACACTTTTCTGAAAGTATGTATGATTGAACTCAATGGGGCTTACTTCAAAGTGCTTAATGAATGTCAGAATCTGCAGTAGATTAACAGCAACTCTTTTATTGTCTAACAATGACTATACAGCAACCATAAATTCACAATGCACAAATTTAGACGTTCTTCACTTCTAGTTCTAGTTTCACTTTCCATGCCATATAAGGCATTGCCTGTTTGTTCAGGATCACATTTCACCATGCTCATTAGGCTTGCATAGGTGTACACTGTTATCATATAATTGTGAGATTGATTTTAATTTTCTCTTCATGCTTCTTGTTTATGACACACTGAAAATGTGTGAGATGAACATTATGAATTCCTTACACAAAGGAAGCTGCACTGGTCCACTTCAGAGCAATTTTAGAGTGATTTTCCCCTCATAGAATTATGGCCTTTACAAATGGCATCAGCATCCTTAAATTTAACAAGTCAGGTTTGTCACCTACGCAGTACCTATATCTTATCTAAACAAGCAAACAAAAAACACTGCAGCTTGATGTCTTCTGTTGGTTTGGGGATCAACACATTTGTAGCTGCTAGTAAACTAAAAACCAGTTGCCACCCATTTCCTAATCTTTCAAATAAGCCAAAAATAGCACAGAAGGATCAAATATTTATTATAGCCTCTATTCTTTTTAATAACTTCCTTTAAAAATGACTACCAGATATATTTCCATCTCCATGGGGTATGGTATAAACAGTGTAATTGTCTTGCATTACTTTGGTGTAATGGTAACATTCCTTGAAATTTACATACCTCTCTCTCTCTCTCTCTCTCTCCCTCTCCCTCTCCCTCTCTCCCCCTTCTCTCTCTTTTACACACACACTATGGGCTGCTGCCACTGCTTGCATTGCTCACCATCCCGCTGACTCCCCTTGCCACCCCCCCTTTACACCTCTCCCAGCCCCCAGCCTCTCACACAGACAGCCTGTGAGGTGGGGTGAAGTGCCTGCTTCATGCAGAGGAAGTGCAAGAGGCAGTGCTCCAACCTCCCAGCTTCTGCTGGCAGCCGTGAGAGGGAGGTGTTCTGTTGGGTGGTGTTGCTCCTTGTCTCCCCCACCCTCAGATGGAGAAGCTGAGTGGCAACACATTGCGGAATGCTCCACCTCCCACTGAGTTCTGCGAGAGCCGGCGTGTTCTGGTGGTGGAAGTGGTGGGTGGGGCCCACAGTTTGCCCAAAACTTCCACATTCTTTCACAGCTCCAATAATAATAATAATAATAATAATAATAATAATAATAATAATAATTTATTTATTATTTATTATTTATATTTATTTATTTATTATTTATACTCCGCCCATCTAGCTGGATTTCCCCAGCCACTCTGCGTGGCTTCCAACAAAACACTAAAATACAATAACCTATTAAACATTAAAAGCTTCCCTAAACAGGGCTGCCTTCAGATGTCTCCTAAAAGTCTGGTATAGTAGTTGTTTTTTCCCTTTGACATCTGGTGGGAGGGCATTCCACAGGGAGGGCGCCACTACAGAGAAGGCCCTCTGCCTGGTTCCCTGTAACGTGGCTTCTCACAGCGAGGGAACCGCCAGAAGGCCCTCGGTGCTGGACCTCAGTGTCCGGGCAGAACAATGGAGGTGGAGACGCTCCTTCAGGTATACTGGACCGAGGCCGTTTAGGGCTTTAAACGTCAGCACCAACACCAATCTGAAGATCTTCTTGTCATTGCCATGACTGGTGATGGGGAAAGGAATGAAGAGGAGAAAGTCTTTCTCGTCTTCCTCTACCCTCCCGCTGCCACTGAATGGAAGCATGGTTTTTGTATGACTAAGTACTAAACAGTTTGGGGCTGGTATTCCAAGTGTCGTAGTAAAATTTCAGCTCAAAATGCTGCTTTTTCCATCAGTGGATTTTTTTCCCTGAGATCATAAAACTGTGGTTTTTCATACAGTTTCCATGTGAATATACCCACACCATCATTTTATTTTCCTGTATCAAAACGTCAGTTTGCATAGTCCTGTTGTGAGAAACACAGCACTCTCCCAACTTGTGATTGCCAGAGACTCCTGCTTCCAACAGTGAAAGTTCAGCTAGTGCTTGCTCTCCAAACCAAAATGTAGAAATTGTGATGGTATGTAAGTCCATGAATCATTCACAATGCTTTAGTTTAAGTTGGGGTGGGGAAATTGCGGCCATCCCAGACATGGCTGATCTCCAACACACACCAGTCTCAGTCAGGATGCACAAATGGTCAGGGATGCTGGGGGCTTGTGGTGCCAGCAACATCTAGTAGCCCCCAGGTTTCCTATCCTGTTTAAAGTCAGGGAGACAGAGACCATTGTGTCTTTACTTTCTTTGTTCCTCTGTGTCTTTACTTTGAGTTATTTTCTCTGTGTGCTCTTATGTAGAATATGGCAGTGTAAATAGAGCATAGTAGCTTTCCTTGGAGGGGCCCCACCATTTCAAAAGGCTGCATTTTGATTAATACAGATTTATCTATGTCAGTCTTTAAAGGCAGCAACTTCACAAAAAAAGCCACCACACTTCTTTCAATTTTCCAAGAAGACTGCCCTCTATAATCAATATGCATTTTAAAAACCCTGCAACTGCTTTTAGCACAGCTTCAGCCTGTTTTCCAAACAAGCAGCACTGAGTTAATCCATGTAACTTTACCTCTTCCCTCCTCAATATATTGTTATAAATATTTCTCCCCCATACATCTGCCGAAAATAAAATAAATGCATGCAGGGTTAGTTGTTGTATGTCTAATAAAAAGTCATCATCAGTAATAAGTAAAGGAAAATGTAAGCAACAGTGTGTAAGCTTTTCTAAATATAAAATGACTTAATTTCACCTTGCTGATGATTGAACTGAGATCTTCACATACAATTATACATGATTGGAAGCACCTCTTGCTAATGCCCATGAATTTTTCCTGCTCACCTATATGCCCTAACTGCATATTAAATATATATTGTCCCCAAGGGGGAAATCTGCTTTCCCCCTTTTTTCAGGCACATGCTTATTACCTTGAATCAAGTGGGTAAAAGTTTTCTGCCAGGAATTTTCCAGTTATAAGACTGCTCTACTTTAGCTTAATCAGTCAAGAGATTAGTAGCATTTCTTTAGCCGGGAACACAAATGCCTCTTGGGCCCCAGGATGTGTTGGGTTGCTTGCCTGATCCATAGTGTGCTCGGAGTTCTTCAGCATACATTAATGGATAAAGTAAGTGTAGCTTGTGTTTGCAGAACTCGCTGAAGATTGATTTGTCTCTTAAGGTACATTTGTACTCTTGAAAATCCACCTAAGTACCAGAATGCTCTCAGGTAATTTGCGGAATCTATCATTTGCTGACCATCAGGCAATTTATGGTGTCTGCACAATCAGGAGTGGGTGGAAGTTTACAATAATTTCTGGGTTTGCCACATTTTATTGTGCAGTTGCCCTGTTTTTATGACTGCTTTCATTCGTCACAGAAATACAAGAAGTCTGACTGATTAGGTGTCAGCTTTTTGAGTTGTGTAGATAGCCTCAGATAGCCTCATGGCCCAAGTATGGGATCAGAGATTAGAAAGGTACCTTGGAGGTCACCTAGTTAAGCCCCCTGCTCAGTGCAGGATGCAGCTAGAGTGCACCTTCTGCTGTCGTGTCAAATTGTGAAATATCTTTGTGTGACAAGGAGACAGTCATCAAAATTCCCCTTGGTGCCTTGGGATATGGCCCAACAGGCCTGGTCCTAGCATTGCTTTACAACTGTAACCTATGGTCATATCAGCTAATATGAACCTCAGCATTTCAGCATTTATTCAGTGGAATATAGCAGAATGTTACATCGCTGGTAAAGTATGAGAAACAAAGACCACTTACTGGATAATTAGGAGCAGAAATTGCAGCCCAGTGTGGCCGCTGAGGATCAGTTTTGCACAAACTGTAGCTGATGGATGACATTGGCTTCTCTGTTGGCCACTAGGTTGGGCCTCACCCTGTAAATTGCAATTTCAAACTGGCCTATCACAGCCAAGCAAGGGAGTGGTCCCTGGCTTCAGTCAGGTCCAGCAACTGGACATAAAAGCAGGCTGTGCTGGTACTGAGCAGCACAGTTGACACTGAACTTCCCAGCCTTCCTCCCTTAATGCTGTGATGCACCCCACTCGAAGGTGAGCAGGCGGGCAGGTTATCTGACCTTGCTGTGGGTTTATTTGGTCACTCCTGATGAAACAAACAGCCAGCAGATCGAGTTAGTTGATTCAGGATAGACACCAGTGCCTAAACTGAGACCAGATTGTATCTGTAATCAATAAAGTTGTGGCCTCTGTAATCCCAATTTGGTTTGTAATGTCTTTATTCCTTCTTTCCATGGGTCACCCTGACCTTCGTAATGCACTAACTGGTGTAAGGCAATAGTATAAATATGAGGGCTGAAACACTGGGAAACCCAGTGTTAGACTGACCTGGGATGGTGCTCTGTGTCATTCAGTTCCAGATTCAGAGAACAATGCTGGAGTGTAAATATTCATCTAGTTACATTTTCTAACAACTAACTTCCCCATATACCAGGCATCCCCAAACTTCACCCTCCAGATGTTTTGAGACTACAACTCCCATCATCCCTAGCTAACAGGACCAGTGGTGATGATGGGAAGTGTAGTCCCAAAACATATGGAGGGCGGAGTTTGGGGGTGCCTGCCATATACCAAGATCCTTCTTGCAACTGAAAATAGAACTAAAAATAAGATTTATTATATCTTTAACTCCTGGATTGCTGTGGCACCCATGGGTGCAATGGTGCACTTGAGGGCTTCTGTGGTGCTGGTGAAGCCCTTGATCCCACTCCCTTCCTGATGAGATGGTGAGGTTGACTCCCCATTAACAGTACATAGAACTGAACGGTAGAAGAATGACACCCTTTCTCACTTCCTGTTTCACTTTTATGTGCTTTTCAAGTCTTGTATCTGCACAAAGTGGCAATTACTTAGGAATGGACCTATATCTGCCAGCAAGGTCACACTCAACAGGAAGCCAGAGCCTCTGATGTGTGTATATGCAAGATTTAAAATACTAAATCCATTTGTCATATTTGTGTTTAAAATTTTAAGATAAACACTACCCCTCCTCAAACTGAATAGCACGCCAGCAACATGAAATGTGTGAAGTGACTCTTAAGAGCCTGGCCATCTAAGTTGGCATAAGGAATGTGATGGCACACATAGCCGGATCGTCTGGCTCCCTTAGGCAAGTAAGGTAAATTTTTCCCTGTGGTTCCAAGCTGTTATCAAAAGTGCATATGAAATATTTGGATCACTGCTGAAGTCTCCTGTACTTTATCTTTCCTGCCTGCTTTGATCTCACATGTCAATTTCTGCAGGGACAAAAGTATCCACTACTTTTGTGTGGTTGTGGAGATGGGAGATAAGGTTGCTTGTCAGAAGAATAAGAAGTGTGTAAAAGGCAAAGGGTTAAAAAGGGCAAAAGAAAACAAATAGTGATGTTGAGATAATACTGACCCTTAAGTATTGCTTTGCCAGTTTAAAGTGGTTTGGGCTGAGACAAGAATAAAAAATTTGCAAAATAAAAATAAAAATCGACTTCAACTGCATATTCTGTCCTATATACACAATTCAAGTGGCATGTTTTCCTTTGGGTCTGTCCTTTAGATACAGATAATTAGAGGTGATTTTTCTTTCAAGGGAAATCATCATTTGTATGTTTCTATGAATGTGCCCTCGGAAGCCCAGATCCCCTTCATTCCGTGTTTGCTGTACATTTCATACACAAATACACTAAGACATATTAGCTGTGCCGGATATGTGCTGAATCAGCACAGTCTGGCTACATCTCTTGTGCCCTAGTTTTCATTGTATAGATCCATTCTAACATCCCCCCTGGTGGTGTTTTCTGCTTGCATAAACTAGGGATTGGTGATAATACTTGCAGCAGTACCTATCCTTGGGCTAAATATAACCCCATCTATTTTCAAATATTTACCATGCAAAATGTCACATTTTATTTTCATCTGTCTCTTCTCTAGGTCATCACACTAGTCCCCAGGGAAAGGAGCTGATACAATTGTGAAGTCCTTTTTGCAATTTGTACAGTTAGTATTTTAAGAGCTGCACAGAGTCAAAATTACAGTCTGCATATTTTAAGAAAGCTAATTCATTTGCGTTTTAACAGATATATAAAAGAGGAAGCAAATGTCCTGTAAAGGTGTCCATCAGATGGAGCAGATTGTCCCTCAAGTGGAATGACTGGTGTATCCCCTGAATTAGAGTTGTCTTCAGGCCTACACTGGGACACAGTATAACATATGCAACCATGAGCTGATGGGCTAGTGATATTACACTGGAACTCTTAAGCTCAGCATTTGAATGGGGATGAAGTGGACATTTCTTCTTCAACGGCCACCTTCCCTCTTTCCTCACATGTCACTCAGCTGTGAGAGGACGATACACCAGTGGTGGGCTCTTCAAGTGACAGTGTTTAACTCAGAAGGCTGCAGTCCTGTTCAGATTCTGAAAAAAGTTCAGTAGTCTTCATCTAAAATACCTTTTGACACACAGGCTGGTTTCATGGATCTGCTGTGCTGGTGGCCACTACAACACCTGGGCTAATGTGAGGATAGCACTATCACACTCCTATGCAGCCTAAGCGACAAAATAAATAGTATAAAGGTAGCCGATGAAGTGTGCAACACAACATTGAGAGATGCACAGAATCCCTAGCAACTCCAGTGTCACCCGTCACTCATGATGTTGATCACCAATGATGCCCTCATCTAATTATGCATGGAAGACACCACAGCAATGATGGTATAACATTCTGCCCTCTCTATGGCCCTTTCTATTCACAGTGAACAAGCATGCCCTTAGGAAGAAGCACAGCCAGATTATTTTCTTCATCTGAACCCACAATGACCCAGTGCCTGGGGTACAGCAGCTAGACCGTCTAGCTCGATTAGGTACAAAACAAACATTAAGACACAATGATACGAAAGGCCATGTCTGATTTCCCCCCACTCTTATTTCTACATTGAGTTTGTAAACCACAGCAGCACCCTTTTACTGAGAGTGCTTATCACAAAGCTGAACGCTCCATAGCATGTAGCCACTTTAAGTATCAAGTAGGGGTGGGCAAATAGATCAATTTGGGTTTCTCCTTTTCCCAGTCTTAAATTCCATTTTCCACATTTCCAAATCAGTTTGAATTTTTTTAAGTGCTCCTGAAATTTCATCAGCATTTCAGCATTTTTTTCTAATATAGATGTTTGTATGCATATAATTTGTATGTATATATTTTTGTCTAATATATGCATCTTTGTATGTCATTTTCACCAATATAGCATTTCGTGTGCATAATACTTGGCTGGAGAACTGCATTGCAAAATTCAGAGAAGTACAAATTTTGTAGGAGAGTTCTGTTTTTGGTTTTAGAAACTGCAGATTCACTGCTCAGTGTGAACTGAGTCAAATTTCTCCTTCATCCCTAATAATATGTAAGGCATTGGCACAAGAGCAGACATCTTGAATCTCTTATTCCTGTGTTTTGTTTTCCTGTTAGCCCTTAACTAGAAGAGGCTTCACTGTGATTTTTTCCTTGTTTGTATTTCTATAAAAAGCTGCCAGGTTTTCTATTTACCATGTGTACATGTATTTTGATATCAAACTTGCTCACTGTTCCAGTTTTATTTTGGCAGATCTGTGATTTGTTCTGGTCTTTCATTGGTATGTGACTGCAAAAGTCCCTCCTGCGGTGCTAATATGCTATTCAGATAAGAGACTTTGGTGGTGGGGAGCAAGTTATTCCATGAAAGCAGGTTCATAGGAGATGTAATGATTATTCTAGAAAGGTTTCAAAAGTGATGTGGAATGAGAAAACATTGTTAAAATTAAAGACACATCCAACAACTGTAGTTTCCACGTGACTTGCCTAAAGTAGCAATTTGGATCACGGCCTATGACAGAAGTGGGACTTAAATTCTAACCTCCTAGGTTCACATTCAGTATCCCATCACTTTAGTTTAATTGGTGAGCGTAAGAAACCACCCCATGGCCAAACAATAAGACTGCTTTAAATTTGAGAGGGATAAAAATGTTGAGAATTTCTATTGGCATGCCGGTTCTAAAAAACCTGCACTTCATTACTGAATAAAAATACCACTGAGAAACCCATGTGCACTGTATTGTCCTTTTCACAGTGCTGCAGATATGATATTATTATACACTTCCACACTAACTTGCATACCCATGGCGGAAAATACAAAAGGCATTTCCTAGTGATATACATAGGAATGTAATTAAACAGTAAAATGTGTTCATTTCATCTATTTATTTTTAATCTATATAGGTATTAGCCTCTTGTAAAGTGTACGTGGAAATAATCTTATAATTGTATTATTAATTAAGCAAAAGATAGAGACGCAGGTATGGTTTTCAAGAAAGAATTAAATTCCTGATTCATAAAGCATGGAACATAATCAAGTACTTTCAATTCCCGAAAGGTATGATTATCTAATGATGAAAGACATTGTCCTCAGCACCTTCCTGATTACTAATGTGTGCATTACTTTATTATATCAGATTATTGAAAAAACCTTTTAAGGAACACTGTATTCTGGTAAAATGATTTTACACGTTGTCCTGTTCAGCCAAAATCTTGACTGTGGGCCTGTTCATACAAAATCTGCTTCGCTCCTCGTGCTTGAAAACCATCATGCCAAACTGAGTAGGTACCTTCAGAAGCATTCAATCAAAGCAGCTTGGAATGCTTCGGTCTGCCATCTTGAGTCAAATCCTCACTATGCCCTGTTTGCTTGGTTTGAACATTACACTTGTGTAGCCTTCCAGGTTATTGGAGACAGGATAGGCACGAAAGGTAGGGATGCTGTTTTCTGAATCCTTATCAGGCAAATGGAAGTGTTCTCGAATTTATTGTTTGTTCTGGCCCTCTATGAAGAAAGAAGGTGCATTTTAGTCTTCCTTCCAGTTTAAGGCACTTCTGTTTTGCATAGTGTGCCAACCTTGGTCTCATATGTGGTAATAGAATACTGCTGCCTTAGAACAAGGCGTCAGTGTGAACATAACTGCAGCTTGTTTGGGGGTGGGGTGGAGAAAAGTCCTGGATACTGTTGTTTGTAAACAGAATCAAATTTTGAAATGTGCAGCCAAGTGAACTACCAGCAACTACTATTATTGATATGCTTGCAAAGTTTGACACTATTAGAATAATAGTGATCACTCAGTTTCGCTTTCCATGATTTCATCTGGTAAAATATCAGTATTTTACCAGATGAAATCATGGAAAGCGAAACTGTAAGCCCAGCCACAGTGAGCCCTGGGGAGCCAGGAAGGGGAGATGAAACATAAGAATAAACTGACACAATGTTCTGGAATTGAAAATGGCCACAATTTTATTGATTACAAATGTTGGTAGGCTTTAGCTTAGAGATTGGGTACATAGCCGAAGTCAGCTTCCTGCCTGATGGCTAATGTTGAACAGGGTCATGCATGGGTTAAGGGTCACCTCAAGACACAGGTCACCTAGGATGACCCCACAGGCTGCCATTTGGAAGTTCTATGGCCCATCTGCTTCCATTTGGACTTCTGGACAGAATCTTCAACCCAGACCCTTTACCAGGGAACTCTGAGATACCACATCTGATCAAGGGGGTGATGCACCATCTCACCCTCTCCCTCAAAAAAAGAAATAAAGAAAAAAAGAGACTAAGGATTCAACCCAATGTCTTATCTGTTGAAAGTTACAACAATTGCCACTAGCAAGGCAAAATCCCCAAACGGACCCAATTTATTTGCAGGCAAATTCCTACCTGGCCCTGAATACGGTGATCAATTATCTCCACAGCAAGGTCCTCCCTACGCATTTCCCATCAACCTCAAGGGCAATGCCAATATGTAGGTTGGGCGGGGGGTTGCCACATTCGTGGGTCTATGCTGGCTGTTCAATTTGTATTAATTGAGAAATGAGTCATTTCTGCTTCTCCATGCTCCTCATCAACTTAGATGAAAAAAAATATGTATGGCTGTAGCAGGGAACAGCTGCAGTAGTGCTAGAAACTGTCAACTCCCACTATGAAATCAAGGAGGAAAAGAAAAGATGAGGGCCTTGCCCAGTTTGCTTTAAGTGACAGTCACTCACCACTCTAAGTCTGATAAACATACAACAATGAGCTATTTTGGAGTTCATAGAAGCTGCATTGACAGTGCTCAGTCCTTGGACACTGGGTCTTGGAATGCATTAGATATACAGGAGTTCACCCTATTATATCCCCATTCATGTTTTATTACTCGCAATCTTCTGCACTATCTCCTAACTCTGACAGGCCCACAAGAACTCACTTCTGCCTTGCTTTCATCCTACATCCATTTTACAAGCTCTTACTTGATATCAGTGGTACTTGTATGCATTGCAATTTCCTTTAGAGGATTCTCTGCTTTAGTATGTGGCTTCAAAATGCTCTCTTACCTCTGTACAAAAAAAGATGTCAGGAAGTGTTCCTGAAAATCTATTCTTTAAAGAAATTATGCAAACAAAACGTGACAAAACATAATGTGAAGTTGCTTACATGCCATTTCATATTTAGTAGCTGCACAATAGAATTAATTTCATTCTCCTCTTCTAACTCTAATCACATCAAACACTGCAATCCTATTCATGTTTACTCAGAAGTAATTACCACCGTGTTCAATGGGCCTTACTTGCACAAAAGTGCATATAGGATTGTAGCACTACAAGTCTAATTGCTTCTCCACTTCAAAAACTGGCCAGGGTCATATTAACCAGACAGCATACTTAAGCTACCCTAATTTCTCTGCTATTTGGGGTAAACAATTAGGAAAGTGGGTAGGATTCAAGTAAATTCATGGAGTCATAGAATTGTAGAGTTGGAAGGGAAGCTGAGAATCATCTAGTTCAACCCCCTGCAATGCAGGGGCATGGAGCAGCCTCATTGAACCTGCAACCTTGGCATTATCAGCACAATGCTCTAACCAACTGAATTGTTGCATGCACAAAATGAAGCCTGCTTGTGCAACAGGACTTTCCCTTTCTTCACCGACTCTTCTCTGGGGAGTGGCAGCAACCATCAGGACAGGTCTGTGAGTGTATGGGGCATATGCTGGGGTAGCGAAGGAAAGGTTTTGTTGCGTGAGTGGACCTCATTTCTCATGCATGTACTGCACTTAGCACTATGTTGAATTTAGCCGAGAAAGTGTTTTTTTAAAAAACAAAACATTTATTTAAAAATTATTGGTGGTTTTGTCTTATGCATTGCTTTTATCTTATGTGAAAAATGCTGTGTATACCCTGTGATGTTTTTTATGGGAAGTTGCTCATGCATGGAATCCAGTAAATATTCCCAAGCCAAATGAGATATTTTGAATCAAATGCAGCTTTTCTCTTAGCAAGAATAACAAAGATGTTTCTAGGCCTCATTATTATGAGAAAGCTTGAAATGTATACACTGCTCTGCAGAATTCCCCAAATGTGTGGAGGCCTCTTTGGCTGCCCCTTCCCCTCTCAGGGTTAGTCAGTTTCACAGGTGGGAAAATCCTTTTTCAGTCTGAGGGTCATTTTCCTTTCTGTGAAACCTTTCATGCCAGTGGTGGGCAGGACCAGGGGCAAAACTGGATGGAGCAAAAATGGCAAATATTGCCTTTCTACAGTAGGCTATGCACATGCCTCATGGAACAGACTTCCATGAGAGGTGCTGGACTCTCCTTGGAGGTCTTTAAAGAAGCAGCTGGATGGCCATCTGTCATACATGATCTCGTTGAGATTACTGCATTGCAGGGCATTAGACCAGATGACCCTCAGGGCCCCTTCCAACTCTCCAATTTATGATTCTATGAAATAATAAACAGCAAGTCTCAAAGCAACTTAAAACAAAATATGAAATGGGAGACAATACTTTTGGTTGAAATGTATTGGGAATTTATCAGAAGATAAATCACGGCTTTCATAGAGCATCTTCTGCTCGAGGTCTGGCTTTTCCTTTGCTCAATTTTTTAAAAGTTCTCTCCCATTTCCTCTTTCCTTGAAAACTGGTCTGGCTCCTAACTTTTATTGCCATTGGTGTGCATGGATCTTTGGACTGTACAAGAGGACAGCTCCTTGCTTCAAGGATTTCCTCAACATTTCAAATGTGTCCACTTGTCCCAATAGATGATGACATATAGTGTTATATGTGAAACAGGCTATTGTCCGGAATTGGTTGACCCATAGAGGATTAGTGGTTATAGATAGCTCTGACAGACTCTGTTCCAATTCTTTTTTTAAAAAAATTATTTAATCATTTTTTCAATACAAACAACAACCAAAAATATATATATACAACAAAAACCACAATAACACTAATACCACAATTTAACAATTCAGATTTGAGTACTGATATACCTAAAACTACACCTTTTTAACAATATTTCCCCACCTCTCCTCCCCCTACTTCCCACCACTGTCTGCCTTATCGCTTAAGTATTCCTTCCAGATTTCTTCATATTTATCCATTCTTAATTTGCCTAGGGCTTGCCGATCGCATGGTCAGTGGTTCGAATCCCCGCGGCAGGGTGAGCTCCCGTCTTTCGGTCCCAGCTCCTGTCCACCTAGCAGTTCGAAAGCACCCTTAAGTGCAAGTAAATAAATAGGTACCGCTTTATAGCAGGAAGGTAAACGGCGTTTCCGTGTGCTGCGCTGGTGCTGGCTCACCAGAGCAGCTTCGTCACGCTGGCCACGTGACCTGGAAGTGTCTCCGGACAGCGCTGGCCCCCGGCCTCTTAAGTGAGTTGGGTGCACAACCCTAGAGTCGGACACGACTGGCCAGTACGGGCAGGGGTACCTTTACCTTTACCTTTAGTCTGTCCATATTGTCAATCCATGTGCTCAATGGGATCTTTTTGCGGCTCTTCTAATTCATCAAGAGAAGTTATTTTGCTTCTAATACGGGACTCTGTTCCAATTCATTTCCGTAGCCCTATACGTAAATACGGGTCACCTTAAGTTGTACTTAATGATAGCAGTGGTGCACAGCGTTAGGAATTTTAAAAGAACATAATCTCACAATGGTAGCATTTCTGAAGCACGTTTTATTGCAACCTGTAATTGCAGGGTGATTTGGGCACAAGAGGCACCACCAGCTAATTACTAACTTATCCAAGCCAGCCCTGCACTGCTTGGTGAGGTTGGGATCTGATCATATTCTCAGATGAAAAGGCCACCATCTCGGCCTTGCTGACATGGTGCAATGGAAAGCATAGCAATACATTTGGTACTTGCTTGGCTGCAGAAGTTGCTGGAAGGATCATACAACCGTCTTAGGGACTCTACTCAGATTTGTGTAGGGCTTACTCCAGGCATAGGCAAACTCGGCCCTCCAGATGTTTTGGGACTACAACTCCTATCATCAATAGCTAACAGGACCAGTGGTCTGGGATGATGGGAGTTGTAGTCCCAAAACATCTGGGCTGAGTTTGCCTATGCCTGGCTTACTCCTTAGGCTTTTCTTCTCCTCAATATATCCCAGATGGCAGTGGGTACAGATTTTTCCTCAGGATTTACTCCTAAAGCTTTCTCATGGATGAGTATAGCCACAAGCAGTGGAGGTTTAGGATCAGAGTTGTCCTCTCCCTAGATGGGCTACCTTCCTAGGTAGATGAGCCCCATCTGCCCCTCATTTGCCTGTACAGCACATGCAATAACCACTTTCACAGTTGGACCCAGTATTGGTCTTGTCTTCTCAATCTGCTGGAACCTGTTTTTGCATATAGAGGAAGTCCCTAATTCACTGAGGGACCCATTGGCTACTCTCACCTGGTTTAGCCTTGTCACACTTGTAGAATGCCAATCTAAGTCATGGTTGAAATGCATTTTTAAAACTACAGTTACAACAGGAAAAACAGGACAAAAGTCACTGGCTATACCATAATTACAAAAAGGTGCCACACTTTTTTATTTTGAAAAAGGAATGTTCCTTTTACGTTGATCTTTTTTTTTCTTTTTGCTTCTTGCCTTGACATAATCTGTTGAAGTATAATACATGTCAAGGGGTCCCTGTGGTGTTTGATGTTAAAATGTGGAATGACTGTTGAATTTTTCAAGACCCTATAGTTTGCATACTGTTCAACCCTTAAGCACCAGCTCATATTTTTTCAATTAAGATATGCTCCATTTTATATAGCAAAATGCAATCATTCATTTATCTCTGCTGGAAAGCTTTCAACAAGGGCTAATGTTACAATTATAGGAAAAAATGTAAGAAAAATACCGGCTTTATTTTGAATGAATAGAAAATCTGCATACATTTGATTTTCATGAATTTTTGATTAATGATTAGTGAAAACCTTTAATCAAAAAGTGAACAGGATGAAGAAATTATTTCAAGTATTAAATTATAGGTAAAACCAATGGATTTTTTAAATAAACAGAATATTGATAGTTTCCCCAATCTTGCAAAATGTAAAGAACAATGCAAAAGTAATAACTACAATGTCTTACGAATTATTTTTTCCTTGAAATTCTGTTCACTTTATGTCTTCCTAGGACTAAAAATGGATATTAAAAAGAGAAATATTTTTTGAAAATGTCCTTCAGTTTCTCTTCTTCTGATAAACAAAACATACAGTCTCATGCAAACACATGTTCATATTAATATGTAACGCTTGAAAACATACCCTTGTACTTAACTGTAGCACAGCCAAGCAGCTGATCTGAACCTGTGGCTCTGTGTGGAAGACAACCAGTATGGACCTGATAGTTAAAGTCTGCCCTGGTTCATTTTTAAAGTGTCTAACCTTCCCCTTTACTGAGTTATTCCTACTTGTGAAGTAGCTAGTTCTACCAAGTTTTATGTATGTTTTTATGTATGCATCTTGATGCATGTTTGTTGCCTATAGGGAGCCTACCTGTGTTATCTCATCCACCAGGTCTTATGCATTAAATCATATATAAAGTATTTAGAACCCATACATTTAAAGCACATGACTTTCCTCAAAGATACATGGGAACTTTAATTTCCACCTAAAGGCACTACAAATCCCAGTACCCTTAAGAAATTATAGTTCCCAGAATTCTTAGAGGGAAGTCATGTGGAAACAACATATGGTGTGGATCTGTCATTAACCACTGCTCTGTTTCATGTCATTTGTCTTCTACTTGATTTGCATTTTATTGAGTATTTGTTATTTTAAATCATGTTAAATTATTTCTCACCCAGAGAACTTTGATTATGAGGTGACTACTAAATGTAATTTTAAAAAACATGGTGTGGGTGGTAGCGTGGGCAATGCCATTCCTTGTTTTCCTTGTTCTGATTAACATGGCATCATGGGAGTTGCTGATATTCCAGGCCTCGGGTCTTAGCTTCAAAAACATGCTCTTAAGTTTCAGAGAATTGTATGTCCTCCAATGGCTCAGCATAGCTGCGAACCAGTTCCAACCCATGTATGTGAATCACTCATATCACTGGCAAAGATCAGTTGGAAGCGTGCCTAGTCCAAGGTCTTTGGTTCATGTGGATTTTATGTAGGACAGATTTTGCTAAAGAGCTTATCTTATGACCAGCATATGCTTTAAGGATTTGTTATAAACAAATCCTTAAACCATGATTTTGTGAGATAGAATGCAAAATGAATTGTCTCTCTAAATATCTAAACAGATGGTGCTTCACTGTGTTACTGAACAAAGCTCTGGTTTTTGAATTGCAGATTCTTATTTGTTTAACTATAGAACAAACTGTTCATTCAAACTATTGGAGGATCTATGGCATGCTTGCTTTCAGAAATATGATTCACAAATCAGCTTTTCAGCAAGAAGCATGAAACTTATTGAAAGGCAATGCACATATGTTGCATTTCACAAATATAGATGTAATGTTGTTGTTGTTGTTGTTTAGTAGTTTAGTCATGTCCGACTCTTCGTGACCCCATGGACCAGAGCATCGCCAGGCATTCCTGTCTTCCACTGCCTCCCGCAGTTTGGTCAAACTCATGTTGGTAGCTTTGAGAACATTGTCCAACCATCTCGTCCTCTGTCATCCCCTTCTCCTTGTGCCCTCAATCTTTCCCAACATCAGGGTATTTTCCAGGGAGTCTTCTCTTCTCATGAGGTGGCCAAAGTATTGAAGCCTCAGCTTCAGGATCTGTCCTTCCATTGAGCATTCAGGGCTGATTTCCTTAAGAATGGATAGGTTTGATCTTCTTGCAGTCCATTGAACTCTCAAAAGTCTGCTCCAGCACCATAATTCAAAAGCATCAATTTTTCGATGATCAGCCTTCTTTATGGTCCAGCTCTCACTTCCATACATCACTACTGGGAAAACCATAGCTTTAACTATACAGACCTTTGTTGGCAAGGTGATGTCTCTGCTTTTTAAGTTGCTGTCTAGGTTTGTCATTGCTTTTCTCTCAAGAAGCAGGTGTCTTTTTAATTTCATGACTTGTCACCATCTGCAGTGATTATGGAACCCAAGAAAGTAAAATCTCTCACTGCCTCCATTTCTTCCCCTTCTATTTGCCAGGAGGTGATGGGACCTGTGGCAATGATCTTAGGTTTTTTTGATGTTGAGCTTCAGACCGTATTTTGCGCTCTCCTCTTTCACCCTCATTAAAAGTTTCTTTAATTCCTCCTCACTTTCTGCCATCAAGGTTGTGTCATCTGCTTATCTGAGGTAATTGATATTTCTTCCAGCAATCTTAATTCTGGCTTGGAATTCACCTAGTTCAGCCTTTCACATGATGAATTCTGCATATAAGTTAAATAAGCAGGGAGATAATATCCAGCCTTGTCGTACTCCTTTCCCAATTTTGAACCAATCAGTTGTTCTATATCCAGTTCTAACTGTAGCTTCTTGTCTCACATAGAGATTTCTCAGGAGACAGATGAGATGATCAGGCACTCCCATTTCTTTAAGAACTTGCCATAGTTTGCTGTGGTCGACACAGTCAAAGGCTTTTGCATACTCAATGAAGCAGAAGTAGATGTCTTTCTGGAACTCTCTAGCTTTCTCCATAATCCAGTGCATGTTTGCAATTTGGTCTCTGGTTCCTCTGCTCCTTCGAAATCCAGCCTGCACTTCTGGGAGTTCTTGGTCCACATACTGCTTAAGCCTGCCTTGTAGAATTTTAAGCATAACCATGCTAGTGTGTGAAATGAGCGCAATAGTGCGGTAGTTGGAGCATTCTTTGGCACTGCCCTTCTTTGGGATTGGGATGTAGACTGATCTTCTCCAATCCTCTGGCCACTGCTGAGTTTTCCAAATTTGCTGGCATATTGAGTGTAGCACCTTAACAGCATCATCTTTTAAAATTTTAAATAGTTCTGCTGGAATATCATCACTTCCACTGGCCTTGTTATTAGCAGTGCTTTCTAAGGCCCATTTGACTTCACTCTCCAGGATGTCTGGCTCAAGGTCAGCAACCACACTACCTGGGGTATACGAGACATCTATATCTTTCTGGTATAATTCCTCTGTGTATTCCTGCCACCTCTTCTTGATGTCTTCTGCTTATGTTAGGTCCTTTCCACTTTTGTCCTTTATTATGGCAATCTTTGAACGAAATGTTCCTTTCATATCTCCAATTTTCTTGAACAGATCTCTGGTTTTCCCCATTTTATTGTTTTCCTCAATTTCTTTGCATTGCTCGTTTAAGAAGGCCCTCTTGTCTCTCCTTGCTATTTTTTGGAAATCTGCATTCAATTTCCTGTATCTTTCACTATCTCCCTCACATTTTGCTTGCATTCTCTCCTCCACTTTTTAAAGGAGTCATTGGACAGCCACTTTGCTTTCTAGCATTTCCTTTTCTTTGGGATGGTTTTCGTTGCTGCCTCCTGTATAATGTTACGAGCTTCCATCCGTAGTTCTTCAGGCACTCTGTCTATGAAATCTAAATCCTTAAACCTGTTCCTCACTTCTACTGTGTATTCATAGGGGATTTGATTTATATTGTTTCTTACTGGCCCAGTGGTTTTTCCTACTTTCTTCAGTTTAAGCTTGAATTTTGCTATAAGAAGCTGATGATCTGAGCTACAGTCAGCTCCAGGTCTTGTTTTTGCTGATTGTATAGAGCTTCTCTATCTTTGGCTGCAGAGTATACAATCAATCTGATTTTGATGCTGCCCATCTGGTGATGTCCATGTATAGAGTTGTCTCTTGTGTTGTTGGAAAAGAGTGTTTGTGATGACCAGCTTGTTCTCTTGACAGAACTCTATTAGCCTTTGCCCTACTTCGTTTTTGAACTCCAAGGCCAATCTTGCCAGTTGTTCCTTGTATCTCTTGATTCCCTACTTTAGCATTCCAATAATGAGAAGAACATCCTTCTCTGATGTCATTTCTAGAAGGTGTTGTCTTCATAGAATTGGTTAATTTCAGTTTCTTCAGCACCGGTAGTTGGCGCATAAACCTGGATTACTGTGATGTTAAAAGGTCTGCCTTGGATTCGTATTGAGATCATTCTATCATTTTTGAGATTGCATCCCAGTACAGCTTTCACCATTCTTTTGTTGACTATGAGGGCCACTCCATTTCTTTTATGGTATTCTTGCCCACAGTAGTACATATTATGGTCATCTAAACTGAATTCGCCCATTCCCATCCATTTTAGTTCACTAATGCCCAGGATGTCAATATTTATTCTTGCCATCTTATTTTTGACCACATCCAGCTTACCAAGGTTCATGGTTCTTACCTTCCAGGTTCCTATGCAATATTTTTCTTTACAGCATTGGACTTTCCTTTCGCTTCCAGGCATATCCGCAACTGAGCGACCTTTTGGCTTTGGCCCAGCTGTTTCATTAGCTCTGAATCTACTTGTACTTGTCCTCTGCTCTTTCTCAGTAGCATGTTCGATGCCTTCCAACCTGAAGGGCTCATCTTCCAGCATCATCACTTTTATATGCCTGTTGTCTTTGTCCGTGGAGTTTTCTTGGCAGGGGTACTGAAGTGACTTGCCAGTTCCTGCTCCAGGTGGATCATGTTTAGTCAAAACTCTCCACAAAAGTCCATCTTGGGTGGCCCTGCACGGCATAGTTCATAGTATCTGATCTGGCCACAAAACTAAATGTTTGTGCTGCAAATAAAAAATGTTGCATTATTTCCGTGACTTAGATGCTGCAGTTGCAACTGTCAGTCAGTGAATGTGTCCATGATGTCTCCTGGTCCAGGTTTGTGGAATGATTTTCAGTTATTCAGGTCTGAGGATGTAGACACTATTCTTGGAGGGCTATGAGCAACCACCTGTATGGCTGATCCCTGACCTTCTTGCAAATAACAAGAAGAAAAGAGGAATTGAATGACAGGGTCCAGGATTGGCACTTAGTGAGCTGGCAGTGGTCCCAACTGTACTGAAGAACAAACTTTTCTGGACTCTAAAGATAACAACATTTGGCCAGTCATAAATACCTGCAAAGATTCTTCCTTTTCAACCCAAGCTTGAATTCAAGTTGGGGCTGCAAATGAAGGAGAAAAGAATTGGGAAAGCTCTGAGTGTGTGCTCCCGATTCTCTCTTTGCAATTTAAATCATATGAGATCATATACTGTCAGGTAATCAACAGGTGGCCCTACCCACTTGTCAAACTGGTCATGAAGGGTGCAGGAGATCCAGTTCCCCATCTATGCTCTATTTCATCTAAATGGGGGTTTATCAAAGAACTGAATCATTGTCTGAGCTCAGTAATTGGTTGGAGTAGGAGGGATAAAGTGAAAACTAATCTCAATAAGAGAAAAGCTATCTGAGTTGATGGTTGCCTAGTCAGGGAAGGTGAGGGGATTAATTCTGTTTTGGATGGTTTTACACTCCTTCTGAAATATTACATTTACAGCCTGGGAGTTCTCTTACATCCAGTTTTGTCAGTTGAAATGTAAGAACACATGGTGGCCTGGAGTGATTTCTATCGGCCTATGGTTTCTCCTGGACAGGACCAGTAATAAATGCTCTGGTAACATCCCATTTAGGCAGTACAGTGTGTTGCAGGTCCAGAGGGTGGCAACATGAGAATGGGCCTTTTCCGCAGTGGTTCCCTGCTTGTGAAATACTCTCCCCAGAGAGGATCACATGGAACATTTGTTACATATCTTCTACAGTTGCCATATTTCTCCCAGGGCTTTGCCTAATTAAACAGACTGATTTTGGTGGGGCGGGGTAAGGTTGGAATTTTGTTTTTGTATTTCTTTTTCTATCCTTTTTTTGGTAATTGTTCTTATATAATGTCTATATATATATATATATATATATATATATGACCTTTAAAACTATGTGTTTGGTATTTTGTTTGTTTGTTATTATGGTATATATTTTTGAGTTTTTATATTTTAAACTAACCTGTGATCTTTGAAAGAAGAGCGTTATAGACATTTAATAAATAATAATGGAAGAAAGATTATTAGAATTGCCTTGCTTGGGCATTTAAATGGTTTGTTTCTATTGTACTGTTAGAAGGGGGAATTAGGCAGACTCATATTTAAAAGTGAACTTAATCATATTTCTTCCCCATCCCTAATATCTTCCTGCGTAAATGTATAGGATGTGTATGATGTATTATAGTTGCATATGAAATAAATTGAATAGGGAGACTAAGGCACATTATAGAAAATGGGCACAAATGAACTGGAGAGAAAATGAAATAGATCTTTTGCTTCTCATTATCCTTTATGAAAGTCCATCTCCTTTTTCTCTGCTCTTTGCATCCAGAAGATGGTGCTGCTGTTTTTACTTTTAACTGAAGAAAAATACTGGATTTTGTATTTTTAAAACTGCTGGATCTTTTAAAGAAATGTAGAATCTAATCATATGCATGTTCACTAATGAGTAACTTCCAACGAAACCAGTGGAAACTACTACCAATTCCTTGTTCAGCAGCATCACAGGATTGCATCATTCATAAAAAAGTGCTGGGTGTATGTTGTGCTTCCCTTTATCTAGTTTTATTTATTTATTTGCAGACTGTCCTTTCCCAAGGGCACAAACCACAAGCAGTCCATGAAAAAATAAAACTTTATTATTATTATTATTTTTTCAAGGACTCACAACCTAATATATAAAAAAGGACACAAGGAGTCAAAGGGAAAGGAAGGAGAGATTACAAGGAAAGGGAAATAATATTTGCTCCAGAAAGCTAGCCAGTCTCTTCCACTCCCTATCAAACCAGTTATAATTCTTTTCTGTTCATAAGGCACCACTCTGAAAGCTCTGGTCCTGTTCTAGCAGCCAAATAAGTAATTTAGATAATCAGGCAGGCGTGGTTTAGATATGTGCAGATATAGCTGTTTGAACTGGTGATTCTGCACAGCATGTTCATTGTATTGGGTTTTACGCTCTTGCAGATATATTGATTACTGTGATTTCAAAAAACAAAACAAAACCTGAAACCCTTAGAAAGGACAAAAGTGCAATCAAAAGAATAGCATTGATTCTGGAAATGGTAAGTAGCTAAGGTTGTAGTACACTCCCCCCCCCCCCCTTATGCTGGGTTGTTTGGATTGCATGGAGGTATTGTTCTGCTTGCTTCTGCCAGTTACTGAATGTATGGGTAGTCAAAAGACCCAGTGCTGGTGTCCCCCCCAAATGAGCACCAAAACTGGCTATTCTGAGGTTGCAGAGTGGGCAGGTCTGAGCCAGGCTGCTTTCATAGCTGGCACAATGCCAAATCTAGTCCAGTTGCTGAGCCAGCCTGGAGTTGATACAGGGACTGCACTGAATTTCCTTTGCTGCCCCATCTTCTGCCACAGCTGCCTTGAGTGACTGGGCTGCAGATGTGGTGCTGGCTCCTCAAAGGCAAGGACTGCTCTGTCTGATGCCAGCTGTGTGATATCCAACTACGTTATACTCAGACTGTGCTATTAAAATACACTCACCCACGCTCACTCAGCCCTACAAAAGAGGCTCCTCATGAGGCCAGAGGGACATCGCCTGGCTATTGTTTTATTGATTGATTGATTGATTTAATATACTGTAAACCGCTTTGAGATTTTTATTAAAAATATAAAGCGGTATAGAAATAAAATAATAAAATAAAATAAAATAAATCTAATCCATGGGTCTTCACTGAGAATGACTTAGTTGGGTTACCCATTTTCTTACTATGTTGGGATAAGCAATCCAATTTGCTAGACTGGTGTTTCTCTAGAGCTGAAACATATCTGGTGTCATTATCTTAAAAGGAAAAAAAATAGTGAATATTCAAGTCAAATTACCCTTTGATCGTGTTACTTCTCAAGGGAAGGAAGGGGTAATTAAAAAAAGCTGCCACATCCCAGATTATACACTCATTGAATGTAACATGTGAACACCCCTCTTATTAACACAATATAGACAGATATTCATTTCTCACAATGTACATGGAAGGCTCATTAGTTGAGTCACACCCAAAGGCACATCACAGTGCAGACATGCACCTGCATCTGCTCTGTTTAGGTCTCAATCCGGCCTGCGGACGATCCGGGAATCAGCGTGTTTTTACATGAGTAGAATGTGTGCTTTTATTTAAAATGCATCTCTGGGTTATTTGTGGAGCAAAGGCATTTGTTCATATTTCCCCCCCCAAAATATAGTTCGGCCCCCCACAGGGTCTGAGGGACAGTGGAAAAAGTTTGCTGACCCCTGACTGTTAACTGATGTTTCATATTTGCATAGGGTAGCTGTTGGGTAACTAATGAACTGATTCAGTGTTAGTCAACCAAGAAAACCAGTCAGACAAACAAACAGAATTGAATATAATAGCATTGGCATCGTACTATATGAATATGAGGGATTTAGATATGGGTAACTAGTCAAGGTTTAATGAATAATTTGAGTAGCACTAAGTAGCGTTTTGAGACGTGGGTGGCGCTGTGGGTTAAACCACAGAGCCTAGGACTTGCTGCTCAGAAGGTCAGCGGTTCAAATCCCTGTGACGGGGTGAGCTCCCGTTGCTCGGTCCCTGCTCCTGCCAACCTAGCAGTTCAAAAGCATGTCAAAGTGCAAGTAGATAAATAGGTACCACTCCGGCAGGAAGGTAAACGGCGTTTCCATGTGCTGCTCTGGTTCGCCAGAAGCGGCTTAGTCTTGCTGGCCACATGACCCAGAAGCTGTACGCCGGCTCCCTTGGCCAATAAAGTGAGATGAGCGCCACAACCCCAGGGTCGGTCACGACTGGACCTAATGGTCAGGGGTCCCTTTACCTTTTAAGTAGCGTTTTGTGGGAGCTGAATTGTGCTTGCTCAACAGGACTTTTCCTCCTTTCCTCCCATCACATGCCCCCCAAATCTGTTCTGGGGGTTCCCCCAACACTTTGGAACAGATCTGGTGATGGTGGGATGGGTGTGTAAGGGGAGGGGATGGGGAAAAATCCCACTGCACATGCAGAAGTCATTCTACTCACATTTTTGTTTAGATGAATACTGCCCTGTGTTCTCTAGGTAACTGAAATTACAGGAATAGTTTGGTTCAAAATGAGCAGAAATGTTCATGCAGTTTTGCTATTGACATGACAATGTCAGGTAAAACCAGATTTGAACGAGGCTGATTGGTTATGTCAAAAAGTATCTGTAGTAGCTGCAGCATTCACTTTTTGTTTTGAAACACAAGCTGTGCTGCTGTTTTCTAGCTTATACACCATTATCAATAATATATATTTTGCACCTGGAAAACAGCAGTTCAACTAACGAAGGGCCCGTCAGAAAAGAATTAAGTTCACTCTGCTGTAGTGTCATTCATTGTCTATTCAGTTCCATTGGGAGTTCAAATGAGAAAGGAACTCTTTGCAACAGAACAGTAAGCAGGTCTGATTTTTGGATGAACACAAGGTTGCGAAAGGAGATGCTATTTTTACACAGCCACTTTTCTGGCCATAAATCCCTAACTCATACATCATTCATATTTTTTGTGCTCTGCATAAGGGAGTCATCAAGTATCCACAGAGAAACAGGAGTAATATAGCATAGTGCTAAATTGTTTTGATTTCCATATGCAGCGACCTGTTAGAAACGTCTACATGTTTTTGGAGGTAGAGGTAGAGTATAAAATACCATCTAATACTGTGCAATATTCAAACTAATTTATTTTGATATACCAACAGTGGCTGATTTGGGGCAGAAAAGCAACGTCTTGGTTGGATTGTCATAAATCCTGATTTATACCATATGCAGTACCAGCAAAAACGATATTCAATGAGATTCTTCCTCACAGAAAGACTTGAAAATTTAGAATAAATGGGGAACTTGCTGAGAAGAGGAAGATTGAGGAAGATCTGCTGCCCACTTCTGTTTTCCACAAGTTCCTAGCAGAGCAGATTGATCAGATCCAAGAGACATTGACACAATGTTTTTAGAGCTTTGGGGATCCAGTGCAAGGCTTCCATAGAATCCCTTTGCCCAACAGGTCAATGGAGTGTTCTGGATGAGAAATATTGGGGAGGTCAGCAGCATGTCCCTAGAGCTCTGGGATGTGGGCCTCAATCTTTTAGCATATATTTACCCAGCATGTCTTAATACAAGTGAGCTTCCTGGTAAGGCTCTAGAGGGGACGTGACAATGAAGTTAAGACTAATGGGTGGAGAGTGAGTTTGCTCTTCTTATCCTTCAACCCAACCCAAAACACTATTGCAGGGGCTACTGAGCAGTGCACATCATCAACACCCACTCCAATAGATCCATAAAGAAATAAACAAAACAATATTATCTGAAGCTTTATGCTGATGCCACCCAAGTCTTGCCCCTCTTCCAGTCAGCAAACAATAGTGACCGCCTGACAGGAAGCAAGCATATTGGTTCATCTCTACTCAGCAAGTCACTTCTGATAAAAGGCGCTCTGAATCAGAGAGGTCTTTGCACCTCCAATGACAATGTTGAATCCATGAGTACCACTTTAAGGATGGGGAGCCTCCAGATCTTGTTGTACCACATCTTCAATCATCTCTGATCATTGGCCATGGTGGTTGGGGCTGATAGGAGTTAAGAGTCCTACAACACCTAGGGAGTCACAGGTTCTTCATTGTTGCTTTAAGATGAGTGCTGCCTGTTTCAGAACAGTTTTAACTGGGGCAGGCATACCATTTGAAAGCTGTGTACACACTCCAACTAAGCATCCTACTGCTGGTTTGGGAAGTGGTGTACTTATGACAATAGTCATAATCAACATCTACTCAATAGCTAGCCTGCCATTTCTTAAGAAATGCTGCATTTTGTTGCATTCCCTCCCCCCACAAACCAGCTTTGAACCAAATTGAGAAGAATGACCTAGCTGTGTTTTAAGCTGGCAATGTGTACATGGGGGAGGGGGAGATCCTGTTGTTGTGCATTTGCACATTTTGTTGATGAACAATGCAGCTTTCCTGTAAGATTTCAATGCTTTATTTAAATTGCCTTTGAGTCTGTCTGTCTTGTGCAATAACAATGAGCAGAAAACAATGCAGGTTTTATATTCACATGACAAAACAAAATGAAGACTGCCTTAGATTTTGTTTGTGAAAAATGCCCTTAGTGACATGATTATCAAGCATTTTATTTTTATATATATATATATATATTTAAAAATCTCCCCTGCCTATTTCTCCAAGGAGATTCAAGGCTGCTAAGCAGATACTAAAAACAGGAGAGGGCGGGGAAGTCTCTGTTGCATAGTGAATAGAAAAGTGGACGTGGACTGGGCTTGAATCCTTGATCAGTCAGAATCCTCCACCCCCATTGATCTGCCCGGACACTGAGGTCCAGTGCCGAGGGCCTTCTGGCAGTTCCCTCGCTGCGAGAAGCCAAGTTACAGGGAACCAGGCAGAGGGCCTTCTCGGTAGTGGCACCCGCCCTGTGGAACACCCTCCCACCAGATGTAAAAGAGAAAAACAACTACCAGACTTTTAGAAGACATCTGAAGGCAGCCCTGTTTAGGGAAGTTTTTAATGTTTAATAGACTATTGTATTTTAATATTCTGTTGGAAGCCGCCCAGAGTGGCTGGGGAAACCCAGCCAAATAGGCGGGGTATAAATAATAAATTATTATTATATTATTATTATAGTCATAAAGTTAGCTAGGTGATCTTCAGCCACTTGTGCTATGTTACTGTAGCCCACCCACACAGAGTGCTTCTGGGGATAACATATGTAACTCTCATATATGCTGCCTTGTGTTCTTTTGGCATAAAGGCAGGATAAAAATGCATTGCATTAAAATAAATTATAACAGCCAAAAGCATCACAATAATAGATAGCTCATTTCTCACATTTTCCAGCTGGCTGTTCAACACTTTCAAGTACACAGTGCACTTAACTGGAAAACGCAGGTCATGAAGCTCTTAAGGGCTTAGCAGTGCTGTCAGGCTCCACTTTAATAGCAGCCTTAGCAAAATCCTGAATTAGGAAAGTTACATTGGCATGCTGCTTACCAAAGCCCCAGGAATCAACAAGTTCCTCTCAGTTCTTCGCAAGTAGAAAAACAAATTACTGGGTTTTTAAAAAATAAAAATGAAATGACGCAACATACGCTTAAAGCAACATTGTGCCGACAAGCATGTTCTCAAATTAAAACAGGCTTGGCTACTGACAGGCTCTTGGCACTATCCCAAGCTGTGGCATGGTGAATTGAAGATCATTCTACTATTCAGTCAGGTGATGTGAGATCTGTATTATTGACATTAAGAAGCACTGAGTGGCAATCCTCTGAGCTTTTCCTGGCAAAACAGCAAGAGCTGGCTGTCACATCACAGCCTCTGGTCCTAGGCTAGCATTCTGGGCAAAGTCAGAATAAAATGAACAGGGTAGATTTGTAAGACCTTTCCCCAAGGCTCTAGAGAGATGCTGCCAGTCAGAGTTGGATGAAACAAAGAAAACATTGATCTGCTATACAGCAACTTTCTATGCTCCATCACTGGCAAATTCTGTAAGAACCGTAGTTGGGGCTACCCATATGAAGCCCTTTAAGGGAAACGAGACTAGCACCGATCAGCTGCTTGGTGGAGCAAAAGAAGCAAAAGGATCCATCCTTTGCTCTCTCTCCTGAAAAACTGATAAATAGGAGCCCAGCTTCGCACCAGGTTCCAGGAGGCAGATCAGTGGAATTGTGCACACAGTACTTGTTTGTGCGCACAATTCCTTGCCTACTTAGGAACAGATGCGGAGAAAACTAGGCTTATTTATTTATTTGTACTGATTTAAATGGTTTTTAGACCATGATAGGACAGGGACCAGCGTTATTTTTCTAGAAAAAGAGGTGTTGGAACTCACCATGAACATCTCTCTTGTTTTCTTATAATGGCAGGCAATGGTGCTCACCTGAAGTGTGCCAGAACTGAGTTGCGGCAAGTTGTGGCTGAGGAAAAGGCCTGGCAAGGACCTACGCAGCTTACAAACATGTAACAAATAAAAAAATAGTACGACGTAATTAATATAAAATTCAATTTACAGCCAGTTTGTAGCAGTAGCCACAAGTTAAATACCCTTTTGAAATAATATTTATACCAGCTGAGGTTGAGGCATGCGGATGCAGTTTTTCATTTATGTACACTATTATAGGCCATAATATCTGCACAGTTGATTCACTTGTCAGCTATTGAATATTTGCAGTTCACACTTTCTACTGGAGCAAACAGGCTCAGCATATTTAAGTAGCATATTTAAGTTCCTACTTCTTGGTAATGAATAACAGAGAAATATACTAATAGAGCTAGTATGAGTACTAGCTCTATTAGAGCGTGGCCACTGGGAATGGCCCTAAGCTCTTGCATGGAAAAGGGGTTCCATGTTCTAAAGTCCTCTATGCCAGACATGACAGATGCAGACTATACATTTAATGGATCAGAATCAGCACAAAACATGACAATTTCCATGTACATTGGTGTTCCTGTTACCAGCACAAGTTGCCAGAATTGTGGTGATTGTGCATTAGTTAATAAAATAAATAAATCACATTTTTAATTTAAAAAGATGGGCTGTGGCACTGCAAGATTTGAATAGATATATATATATATTCAGTAGAAAACTAAAATTCAAAAGTTTGTCTAAAAGAACTGTAATGCTAGCCAAAGTATCGATATCCCAGTCTGTTATTATTTCAGTGAAAAATTTCCGAACCACAGAGTGCAGGATGTGGCCTACAGATAGCAGTGCAAGATAATGATGGTTGCAGGTACAGTCTCCACTCTTGACCTTACATCGAGCTATCTTACGGTTCCTTCTCTCAAAGGAAAATTATGGTGACTCTTGCCCTTCAAGAGACAGACCATCACTTCCCTCAGAATTGCTCATTATAATGGTAGATGTAAGCAGGATCCAAATATGTTATAGTTACAATTCTTATTCACTTTATGGCTCTTATGAGATATGCATAATCACAAGAGTGCTTTTGATGTGTAAGTCGCAAAATTATTTAGAAAGTAGAAAATGTTTCAGTGGAGATCATTTTCTCTAGATTCCCCCAGTGATTCCAACTTGCATGCAAGTTAATGCATGGAAAAATGTCATCAGAAACACACACACACATACCCAAACTCCCCACAAAGTATGAGTTACTCATTTTCTTCTTCCTCTTATACTGAATGGATCTTGCTGAGCAGTTGTGGCAGTACCTAAGGGTCCTGAGGACCATGGGAAATATGACCAATCAGGGATCAGGGCTTCCTGGCTCATCATCTAATGATTGATGATTCTGGGAACTGTGTTGGCCCTTCACACTTTCTTTGCTTACTTTGGCAGATGCTGGTGTAACATCAATGTCGTCATGGAAAGCACTTCATGAATAGAGGATTCTTTATTGCTTGCCTACCTAAAGAAGATAAATGCTGCAGGCTTGAATCTTTAAACAAACGTTGAATGACATATAGCTGGGCGGGGAGGGGCCAACAGTGTTGGTTGAGGCTGAAGCTACAAAGGAGAGGTGATGATGATAATGGAACTTAATTTGCAGACCTACATGGGGGAGCCAACTTCCCCTGCCACCCAGAAACACAGCCCCTGATGCACAGCAGCCAAAGTAAAACGCTAAATAACCCCGTGGTGCCCGATGCCCCCCCCCACGGACCACCCCCCCCGTCCCTGCCTACCTAAGCTACTGGGAGGAGTCAGTTACACTAGAAGCAAACAAACAAGACAAGCTTGTTACCTTAAGCTTTTTTTTCTTCCATGTCTCTTAATTCCTCTCCTCAATCCAAAGATGGTGAGGACAACAATCCCTTCAATAGCATTACTGGAGGTAATAGGGTGGGCCAAATAATGGTGGTTTGGATGAAGAATTGATTCTGTCTTTACTGTCAACTGCCAAGATCATTATTGCAAAAAATAAAATAAAAATTGGAGATATTTAGAGGGGTTGAATCAGGATTTATGGTATAGTCATATCTGGGCCATAGCAGAGAAATTAACCCCCAAAATAAGGTACGCTGGAGGACAAACAAATGATTCATTTTCAACTACATGACAAAAAATTAATTTATATATTCATGATGATAAAAATGTTAAAATGCCTACTTTGAAATATGATACTATGCTACTATTTGGAATTCTTAGTTACTTTTCAGCTTTAAGTGATATTATCTTTCTATGTTTCTTAATTCTTATACGCTATAGGATTAAATTATAAAAAACCCAAAGATTTGTTAAAGACAGAGAAAGGCTATTATTATTATTATTATTATTATTATTATTATTATTATTATACACTTCATATTGTGTTTTCCCCCATAGCAGCTTTTGGTTAAAGGCACAGGAGTTGCTTGCTGGTCCTAAATTTTTTTACTAAAATTATTCCCTAATTGAGTTGCTATAATTGTGTGTGGTAAGAGGGTTTCCTGAGGGCTTTGATCCTGCTGTACTGTTCCTCAGAGATCCGTTGGTTACAACCCCCCCCCCCCAAGAGCTGAAATACCTGGGGCCCATTTAGGCTTCCTAGTGAAACAACTGAACCTGCTCATCCCTGTCAAATGATGATGTTGATAGACATTCTGTTTGAAGCTGCCAGGTATTTAAAAGACAAATGCCTGCATATATTTGCCATGCCAGAGTGGCCTCAAAAATTGTACCGCATTGTGGTCTCCAATTATTATTGTTATTGTTATTAATGGGAATTTATTACCTGCCCTTCACCTGAAGGTTCCAGGGCGGGGTACAACATTAAAACACAATATTAAAAACAGTTTCAGACAAATTACAACTTAATTAGACTCTGAGACCTGTAGCACAGTGCTAATCTGATCTTGCCAGGTGTTCAAATAATGGCAGCCTTTATTAATCATATCAAGAACATTCACCAAGCATCTTCCTCACAAACTCTTATAGCCTCCCCCCCCAAAAAAAATACAGAAACCATTGCCTTATTTCAGTTTTAAATATTAGTGAAGTGCTTCTGCTACAGGAAGATAATAAAGCATCATTCTCACAGTCTGCAAAATCATTTGTCAACCGAGGAACAATTATGCTGAGAAACAGCTGATAGAATAGGTCACTTTCTGCTAACAGTGGCAACATTTTGCTATAAAGCAAAAAACCTTCTTCAATTCAGCGAAGCTAATGGGTATGTGTCAAAAACAATGTTTCGGCATCAAACCTGAGGTACATACTTCTTTCCTGTAGCCAGACAACTGCTTAAAGTGATGAATGAGAAGCTGACATTTTTGCATATAATTATTGTCTGATCCCTCCCCACCCCCGCCCCACCTAAGCTGACTATGCTTTCTAATATTGATTAACTGGAAGGGCTAAAGGCAGGTTTTTAAAAATGAGTTTTCTGGGTTATTATGCTTTATAAAGTGTGTGTGTGTGTGTGTGTGTGTGTATGTGTGTGTGTGTGTATATATATATATATATATAGAGAGAGAGAGAGAGAGAGAGAGAGTGTGTTATGAGAACAAGAGGAAAATCTAGGGGCTATTCTGTCAGATGAAAAGAGGGAGGCTGGGGAAAGACCAATACACAAGAAATCTGTGCAAAAGAAAGCATTTATAATGGCAGCCTAAGTAATGAAGCAACCTTGCTCAGACTAGCTAATTAAAAAAGGAAGGTTGAAGCAGCATTTCATCTCATAGGTAAAGGATATCTGCTGGGGAGACGTGGAATTAAAAGACATGTTATGAAATGCAAGATGCAAATAGAAGGCTTCACCTTCAAATAGAAATGGGATGGATGGCATCTCCGTTAATAGAGAAAATCACTTGCAAAAATTATGAAGAACGCACACATGACTTTTAAGTGGGCCTGAATGCCTCTCCCTCCCTGGGAGTTTGGAATGGGAGAAGAAGAAATGCTGACAAGGCCCTAGTTGAGCTAAG
The DNA here is from genome assembly GCF_965153285.1 of Podarcis tiliguerta. Classification (NCBI taxonomy): domain Eukaryota; kingdom Metazoa; phylum Chordata; class Lepidosauria; order Squamata; family Lacertidae; genus Podarcis; species Podarcis tiliguerta. The sequence goes on along the minus strand of NC_139537.1, from coordinate 60,624,097 downwards.
CCACAGGCATGGCCAAACTTGGCCCTCCAGATGTTTTGGGACTACAACTCCCATAATCCCTAGCTAACAGGACCAGTGGAGAGGGAATTGTAGTCCCAAAACATCTGGAGGGCCAAGTTTGGCCATGCCTGAGCTAAGATAAGCAACATACCTCTCAACAGTTTCAGTTTGAGCGGGATATCCCAGAATGATGGAAGCTTTCCAAGCAGGAAAAAAGATGCTATTTTGGGGAGGTCTCATGCTGTGATGCAAGTCAGCTGGACCAAAAGACAAGTGAGGGCAAGACCAAAAAATGAGCGTCCCAATCTTGATCAGTGGGATGTTGTGGTGCAGTGCTGGGTGACCTTTGTGAGTCCCCATGACAAAGCTTGAGTCATGTCAACCCCCCAAACAATGGAAGACTCTTTCTCCAAGTGTTTTCCTGTAGCCTTTCATTTCCCAGCTTCAGTTTACTGTATACTTCATCACCTCCTGCTCCCAGAAATCTTTCTTTCTTTCTTTTAAATAATTTTATTGATTTTCTTTTCTCATAGCAGATATTCAATATCATCATTTAACATCCATTTTCTATTTTCCCCCTCCTTGTTGACTTCCCCCAACTTCTATTTCTGGTTTATTACACCAAATGTTACATTCTGCTGTTTATACATAATGTTCTGTTATCACTAATTATATTTCTTGTTCTCTGTAAATAAAGTTGTAAATGTTTATTTAAATCCTGCCAACAAGTCCATGTTTTTTCTTCTTCAAGTATGTTGTAAAAGGTTCCCATTCTTTTCCAAAGTCACTATTGTCCTTTTCATGCAGTTTGTCTGTTAACTTTGCCAATTCTGCATAGTTCATCAATTTTTCTTGCCATTGTTCTTTAGATGGTATTTCTCCAGTCTTCCAATTTTGTGCTATTAGAATTCTTGCTGCTGTAGTAGCGTACATAAATAATGTCCACTTTTTCTTTGGCATTTCTTGTCCTAAAATACCTAACAAAAAGGCTTCTGGTTTTTTGTGTGTGAAAAAACCAGAAACCTTTCTTGCCCCTGGATCCTATTCATAGGATCCTGCCTTTGTCTCTCAGCAATTTCCTGAACCCACAAAAATTGGTTCCTTGAAATGCCTGCTTAGATAGGTTAGTATTATATTCTTTTTTTCCTCTTTTTTAATATTTAGGGTAAGTTACTATATAGCTGGAACACAGCAAAGTTTTTAACTAGTTTGGACTGGTAGAAGTTTCAGGGGGCAAATAAAAATAGAATTGCATAATATTTAACATTAGTTTTGCATGCTATAATTATTGTTGTAAAAGTTAAGCTGACTATTGTCCCTCTGACTAGCGTTAAATGTAATAGTTAAGTTGCATATTTAATATTATATTTTGTTTTTCCATGTTATCATTATTTGCTTACGCTGCTGCTTATTTTCCCCTTCCCTGAAATTCATCCCTGAAATTCATCCAACATGTTGTTGATTTCTCTTTTATTATACCCGTAGCTCCATAAACTAAAATGCATTCACTGGTCTTCTTGTGATGTCCTTAAAACAAACCTTTCCAGTTTTAAGCCTTTCAGGCCCTTTGGCCACCACCCACTGGGGTGCTTAAGAAACACATTTTTAGGGATGGTAGTGGTATCTGGGTTAGGATCCTAGCATGTGGTGGGTGGACTTGAATCCTGCTTCTCCCTGTTCCCTGTTCCTAGGGAAGGTAATCATGGAAAATAGAAAATCTGCATGTTCCTGTCCAGTTTTCCCTTGCCCCAAGGTTCAAGTTTGTTGAATCAGAATAGACGGATTTAAGATGTTGAAAAGCCTAAGGCAAATGGATTATTGATTTCTCCTCTTCCCCGGCTTCCATGTTTACTACCTGAAGATAAACAAGGACTATAGTGATAAAAGAAAGTCAGCCAGTAGGAAATAAAATGCAAGGAAATATGTGCAATCAAAATAAATAAAGCAAGAGCTGCTGAATCATGTATGCACACCCCTTTATGCATGAAGAAAATTAAGAATTTATGCTATGATCCAATGAACTACATTTGTAACCTGGCCCTGTTGTTAGCAAGTGAAGGCACAAGCCATTTTCTAGCTGACAAAGAGAAATCTTGTCTTTATGCAGGCATTCTTTTGTTGGATTATGACCAATGGCTGCAATCCTACATGTACTGGTTTGAGCTAGTGTAGCAGCAGCTTTTGAAGGGGCTATCTCCTGAGCAAATGCCTAGAGGACTACAACTGCAGTGTACTCTAAAAGACTTGGGAAAGATGACTCATAGCTAAGGATGTGCTGAGCAGAAACTGGAACAGGTTTCTAGTTATTCATTGTTGCCAGGTTTAAATTTCTTCCCTGGCAATGGATGCAGCATGGCTCAAATGCCACAAAATTATGAAGGTGCTTAGGCAAAGAAGAATATGGGGATGCAAGATGCCCACAGGAGCCAGAGTTAGGCACTTATAGACACTCAGTCATAATTCAGGATTACTGCACTACTGCTGGTTTCAGTTATTCTAGGGTGGTCAAGGCAGGGGTTATCCAAGGATAGGATGCTATAATTCCCATGTGTGTTTACAGAAGTAGAATTTCCCACCATTATGAAGAAGTATGGTGCCTTCCATTCAGTTGGCCTCTTACCATAGGGTTAGCCTAGTTCTCTTGAATAGGTGTGGGTACATTGCCACTTATATCAACAGAAGCAGGTTGTAGGCTTCATGTTGCGCTGCAGACAGGAGTAAACAAATGTGCACAAAAATAAATGAAAGTCTTTCCCTGCAGATTTAGGGATTTGGAAAGATTATGCATTTTGGAATAAGAATGTCCCTAATTCCTGTATATGATGAATAGTCTTGCTGTCATCCCTGTGCCTCCCAACTATCCCCTGGGAGAAGCATGAATGGTCACATCCTTCCTGAGATTGCATGCCAACAAAACCTTGCAAAACTCTATATAGATCATTGGTTGCTCTGCAGTTCCATCAGCGAAAGGAAGAGCTGCATTTCCTCCAGTTGGTATGAAATCATTCCAGCACAGAAGAAATATTTATTGGCTGATAAATGTCTCCCAGGATTAGAAAAATGGTGGGTGTTTAACATCCATTCCAGACAGCTAAATTGTAAAAAAAACACAAGATCCAAATTATGGCATCTAGGGGAAAAGTGCACAAAAGGAAGCAGTAATCCCATTAATGTGCCCCCCCCCCCAAAGAGGAAGCATGCCCCTGTTGTTTTTGGTTTGCATGCAGTGGTCTGAAAATTAAATAAAATTTTGAAGTGTACCAAGCCCTCAGCATTTCCTCTGCTGAAAATAAAGGGAAATAAAGGAAAACAGAATAAGCTCTGGTGACTTTTCTAGTCAACATTATTCTTATGGTAGTAAAACCAAATCTGCTTCAAACGGCAACAGCAGTTGCTCCTGGTATTTGTATTCTAAAGACACATATTAAATGTAGGCATAAGCATCCATAAAACAGACATATTGACAGAACATAATTTAAACTATGGCTCCCTGTGCATAGTCCAAGTGATTTGAGAAATGTATCACCCGACAGAAACATTCACTGAGTCTGTCTCATATTTTATTCACATCCCAAAGCCCTGACATTGCTAAGAATCATAAAACTTAGCTGTTCTTTATGGCTTTAATCAAGCAATAGTTGTGAGATGGCTAAAGGCAAGCAGACAGCTTAGCTGAGGTGGGGGACAGAAGGTGTCTTGAGGGGCTAGATAAATCCCCACCGGCTTTGCAGACCAAGGAGCCAAATCGATCCATCTTGCAAGTTTTACAAATTCCAAAGAGTGACAAAAAAAATCTGAAAAAATGAAAGAACGATCAGATGGAAACAAATCTAAGTCTTTGCATTTCCAAAAATGTGTCTTATACAGAACAATTGCTGTTTATTTCTCATTTTAAGGATCTTGCTATGATGATTGCTAGAGCTTGCTGCCGTGTCAGGTATTACTTATTGAGCTGAATAAAATCTGATACCTTGGATTTAGCAAAAGACACCCGTAGAGTGTTTAGCCAAATGCAGTCAGTAATGAAGAATGATAAGGCTGGCTAACCAACCATTCTTTGCTGGCAGAAGTTTAAACTCTATCAGCCACTGCAAGCTAAAAAAAGATTTACAAAGGGGGTAAAGGGAGTTGCTGGGAACTTCCATGCAATATAATCAGCCCGAGACTGCAATACTTCTGCACAATTACTGATTTGCCCTGCTATACTTAGTTAATCCTTTCCTTATGACCCAGTATGATATCACACACCTAGGAGGGCAAACGCCACAGCAACAGTCAGGATTGGCACAGAAAACTGACTGTGAAATGATGATGGTGATGATGATGATGATGATGATGATGATGGAAGGTAGATGACTGAACAGAGCTTAGCTATTATCTCCAGTAGATAACTGGAGATAACTCAATTGTGTGTCTTTCTAAAAACCCTCAGAGCCTTGTAAATCAAGAGTGCGGAACCTCAGATATGGAGGCCTACTTTGACACGTCAGGCTGCTATATCTTGTCCTTTGTATCTTGAATCAGTCAGTCCAATTCCTGGCTGATATCTCCATCAGGGTGGATCTTGCTGAAAGGATATCAACCACTGATGCAGATCAAATGGGGAAATCCCACCATGACACCAAGATTTTGGGGGTGGGGCACCCACATACCCACAGACTAAGGATCGAATCCATTGCCTTTTTCTGCCAAAGTTGTGATGGTTGCTATGAGGAGGGCAACCCCCCCCCCCCTTCAACAGGCCTAGTATGTCTGCAGGCAAATTCCTCCTTGGCCCCAAATATGGTAACTGAATAAAGAAAGGCCATATGTATGCATGGCCCACTTGCCTCTGGGCAGCCACAACATACAGTGTGGGTAGGTGGGAAGACTGCTGTCATGAGCCAGGAGTCAGCTTTGCCTGCTGAACAGCAGCCTGAAGGGAAAGAAGGTGGAGTGACTCCACCTGCAGCTGATCAGCCTTCAGAGACACAAACGAGAAGGCACTGATGAGAACCAGCTGGGTTCAGACTTCTTAAGCAGAGCTTCCAGCAGCAGTCAGGTGCTGGCAGCAAGGCTAGTAGTTCCTGGCCCTACCTTGCTGCTCATCTTGACCCGTGATCATCGGTTTTCCTAGTCCCCGGACTGTCTGACCATGTGGATTGCTGTTCACCTGACCCTAGGACTGGACCTGGATTTGGACACTGACCAGGCAAGTCCACCTCAGAGACTCTTCTGGTTGGTTGGCCTCCCACTCCACTGAGCTCTGTACTTTGTTGCACAGCAATGAGACTGTTAGAACCACTTCCTGACTGTGTTGTCTGTTGGAAGCATAGCTGGCTTTTATGCCCAGCTGGCAGACCCCACAAAAGACTGGCCCTTTTGGTGGGCTCCCCATTTTGATGCAGCCAGCCATGGCTGATGGTGATGTCGGCTGGCCACACGCACTGCTTGCTTCTCCTCTCTCATCCCCTGGCAACTATGCCAGGTCACAATTGCTGCCACCGTCTGAGTTATGGTAAGCAATCTTTGCACTGTTCCTAGGGCCCTTTGCACATTCCTTCTGCAGCACTGGGGCTGCTTGCAAAGGGCGGGTGGTGGAGCGTGGGAACAGCATGAATAGGAAGCAGCCAGGGCTGACTGTGTGTGGGTTTCCCCTCAGATTGGTCTTCATTAATCACACATACCCCTTTGCTTTGAAAAAGGATTCAACAAATAGATAGATAAAGCTATCAGTGGCTATGGGCTGCAATGGCTATGTTCTGCCTCCACTTTCAGTGTGCCTCCAAATAACATTTGTTGCAAATCGTAAGTGGGGAGAGGGCTATTGTACTTGGATCCTACTTGTGGACTTGGCCACAGGATGCTGGGTTAGGTGGGCCTGATCCAGCACTGGATCCATGCGAAAGCAGCTCCTGCATTTCTCGGAGGGCATGTTATAGAGGCTCAGAACTCCATGGTGATGTGGCACAAGGAAACTGCAGATGGATTCATGAGTGCCAGGTGAAGTCTGTGAGTTTCTTGAAATCTTGAGTTTTAGAGATCAGAGATGTTATACTGGCATGTGGGTGCAGTGATTTTCCTTTCCCCACAAAAATAAATAGGCAAAGATTCCAGTCTGGCATCCATCTTAGATACTTTTTTCCAGCTTTAGGTAGATAATGTTCTCTGTGATTAGTAGGCAACATATGCTACCAGTATATTCTGATGATCTAAAATTAAATTAAACCCTATCATAGCTAACATTAGATGAATTTAATTTCAGTTAATTTGGATATACTGGTGTCATCATGCTAGCTGCTCATATTCTAATATGTATTTTACTTATGAATGGTACTATGCCCTTTTTACAGTGATATTAACTTCACAGTCTATTAATTTCCTTTATGATGAATATTGCATGTGCCCAATAATTCCAAACCTTTAGACTTTCTTGGAAAATACTGGCAGTCCTTGCCTCACATCTTTAAGATATATTCTAGCAACAACTTAATTTGTGAAAATAATAATTGTATTGAAAGAAGTACTTTAGCTGATGTCTCTGGCATTGTACAATGTGATGTACAAGGAGATTATCCTAGAGAGGCAATCCAATGTAATTTACTTAGGAGTAAGTTCCTCTGAAGTGATTGAGAATTGTTGTTGTTTAGTCATTTAGTCGTGTCCGACTCTTCGTGACCCCATGGATCAGAGCACGCCAGGCACTCCTGTCTTCCACTGCCTCCTGCAGTTTGTCAAACTCATGTTGGTAGCTTCAAGAACACTGTCCAACCATCTCGTCCTCTTATCGTCCCCTTCTCCTTGTGCCCTCAGTCTTTCCCAACATCAGGGTCTTTTCCAGGGAGTCTTCTCTTCTCATAAGGTGGCCAAAGTATTGGAGACTCAGATTCAGGATTTATGTGTAAACATAAAAAGGCTGTGTAAAAATAAAAATGCTTGTGCTGTGACCACAATTGTATTTGCACTTAACTGGGTGGCAGCCCCATTGAAATGGAGAAAAAATAGATACTATTATCCTAGAGAGGCAATCCAATGTAATTTACTTAGGAGTAAGTTCCTCTGAAGTGATTGAGAATTGTTGTTGTTTAGTCATTTAGTCGTGTCCGACTCTTCGTGACCCCATGGATCAGAGCACGCCAGGCACTCCTGTCTTCCACTGCCTCCTGCAGTTTGTCAAACTCATGTTGGTAGCTTCAAGAACACTGTCCAACCATCTCGTCCTCTGTCGTCCCCTTCTCCTTGTGCCCTCAGTCTTTCCCAACATCAGGGTCTTTTCCAGGGAGTCTTCTCTTCTCATGAGGTGGCCAAAGTATTGGAGACTCAGATTCAGGATTTATGTGTAAACATAAAAAGGCTGTGTAAAAATAAAAATGCTTGTGCTGTGACCACAATTGTATTTGCACTTAACTGGGTGGCAGCCCCATTGAAATGGAGAAAAAATAGATACTACGTATGTATGTATGTATGTATGTATGTACGTTTGTTTCCTAGTCTGAATCAGTACGATTAAATTCCCATTCCTCCACACTGTTTTCCTGGTAAAACTGTTACAACAAAGCTTTTATTTTCTTTTTGGCCCATGAAGTAAAATATCCTAGTGGAACTTTGGAACAGCAGACAGTTTTAGCTAGAAAATGGGGGAAGGATTAACCTCCCACATCATGACTGTAATCCAGATTACAGCTCCCTCTGTTTGCTGTTGTGGATTTCTCTTCTCCTCTAGTTTGGCCTTTAAATGAAAGAAATGTCATTAACTGGACCTAGTGTTTCTACAAATGAAAGAAAAACATTTTTAAAATAATACACATCCCCAAATAGAAAGATGAAAGACTGAAGGCAGAATTAACACTGGAAGATGCAAGCAGATCTGCCCCAGAAAATGACAGACCTGTGCTCAGGTTCTCCCTCTGCCTTTTGGAATTCCCTCTGTTTGAATGCACCATTTCTGTTGACTTTTCAATGCCTAGGACCATCCTTTTTCAACAAGACTTTTAAGTTGAGATCTTTCCCAGTCTCTATTTGTATTTGAATTTCTTGCAAGGTGTTTTTCTTTTTTTAGATTGTTTTATTACTTGTTGCCACCCTGAGCTGCTTTGGAAGAAAGGTTAGAATAAATAATAATTTAATAATAATTCAACAAATATATCTTGACATCATTATACAGCTGTGAGTTTACTGCCCCACCACCAGCAGCTAATAAATATATTGTGGAGTGTGGGTAGAGAAAGGCCAATAGCTTACTGCTGGAGCACATGCCTTTTGTATAGAAAGGTCCCACATTCAATTCCTGGCATCTCTAGGGAGGCTTAAGAAAGTCTGCTGAAACTCTGGACAGTTGCTATCAGTCAGTGCAGACATTGCTAATCTAGGACGATGGATATTCTGACGACACACAGCTCTACTACTTCTTTACATCTACAGGTGGGCAGTGGATGTTTGTCTTGCCTCGGTAATGGAGAGGATGAGAGCCAACAAATTGAAACTCCATCCAGATAAGATTGAGACACTCAAGTAGGACCCTGGCAGAGAAACATGCTCGACTGGCATGTTCTCTCCCTCCTGGTCAATCGTTTGGGCGCTTCAGAAGCTTTCTTCAGCCCAAACATCACAGCGACCGACGCCAACAGACATCGGCACACTTAGGGATCCGCAGAGTTTGTGCAGTTGCGTAACAGACCTCAGCCACTCAGCATTTCAGCTAATCTACTTTATTTACATATAAACACATATGGAGCACTGCAACATGGCTCTCTCTCTCTCTAGCATCAGACAGCAAAGAGAAAGAACAAAAGACAAAAGTCCCACTTCATGGAACACAGTAACACAAACATCCTGTCTCCGTCACTTCCCACTCTGTGGAGTCAAAACATATACAGTGGTACCTCGGGTTGCATACGCTTCAAGTTACATATGCTTCAGGTTACAGACTCCGCTAACCCAGAAATAGTACCTCGGGTTAAGAACTTTGCTTCAGGATGAGAACAGAAATCGTGCTCCGGCGGCACGGCGGGAGGCTGGGCTGGGAGGCTGCCTACTCTTGATGCTGTTACGCTCTCTGAAGGAGTAGGCAGCTTGGAGGTACTTCTGCATCCATTGAGGCTCAGGTGGCCTCAGTGATGCAGACTGCCTTCCATCAGCTTCATCTGGTGGCCCAGGTGTGCCCATAACGACCGTTGTTTGTGCTCTGGTAATCTCTAAATTAGCTTACTGAGATGTGTTACATGGAGGACTGCCTCTGAAGATGGTTTGGATACTTAAGCTAGTGCAGAATTCAGCGGCCAGGTTGCTCACTGGGGCAGGACAGTTTGAACATACTACAGCAATCCTGGTCTGACTGCAGTGGCTGCCAATTAGTTTTGAGAGTTGGTTTTGACCTACCTGGACCCTAAGATCATCTGAGGCCTTCTTTGTGTGCCTCTTTCATGGGAGGTCTGGAGGGTGGTAACACGAGAACGGGCCTCTTCTGCAGTGGCTCCCCATTTGTGGAATGCTCTCTCCGGGGAGGGTCACCTGCCGCCTTCATTACACACCTTTAGTCACCAGGCAAAAACGTTCCTCTTCAACCCGGCCTTTGGCTGACTGACATCTGATGCCTTTTCAAATGTGTTGTGGGAGGAGGATCTTTGGTTTCTTTTTGTTCTTTTTCTTATTGGTTTTCTATATTTTATGTTGTGAACTGCCCTGAGATCTATGGATTTAGGGAGGTATACAAATCTAATCAATCAACCAATCTACCATTTTCAGCAGCAGACCCATGATTTTTTATCATTTAGCTCTTTCTCCCTCCAATGAGTCTTAAATAAGTAAGTTAAGGGATACATTTTTTATTGCATTTTGTCTTTAAAAACAGAACATTCCAAGAATCGATGTAAACAAAATTTATGTATGTATATATGCATATATATGCGCGCGCGCACACACACACACACACACACACACACACAGAGGCTGTGGCTGTGGCTGCTTTTTCCAAATTATCTTTCTTGAAATTGGATGCATCAGAGCCCAAGGGTGAAGCTTTAAACACTAAAGCAGAAACTTTTCCAGTGATCTTGATCTTACTCTACTATCTACTTGTATGTGTGTTTTGGAATACAGAACAGCAAGTAGTAAATACAATTGCAGTGCGTTTCAGATAAGTCTGTTCTTTCACAAGTGATTTGTAGTCCCTAGCGGATATTAAGAAACTTGAGAAAATGATGAGCTTTTGAAAGACTGAATAACTTTAAAGGATAAAAAGATCTAGCTACCGGTATTTCCCCCCTCTGGTTCATGTTATTCTTGCATGTGTTCCTCTCCCTCCATTGAAATATATAGGTATTGCATAATAACAAATCAATCAGAAAACCAATAGATATCTATCGCTCTCATACAATGTAACTCTAACTATAGATTCAGAGTTTATAAACCCTGCAGAGGCCACTGGAGTTAAGTCACTCCCGAAGGGGCAAAACAAATATGCTTTTCCCTTTCCGTATTGTCACTATGGGGAAATGTTATCTCAGTATCAGTCTTGGCCTTCATCTCTGAGTGCAAAGGAGCCCACCTCCTTGTGAAGGAAAACCCACCTTCCTAGAGAGATGGAACAGCGGAAGAAGCTGAGCTTAGCTGCCTGGGCCTAGTGCAGTAGTAGATTGATCCATGAAGAAATGACTCCAACACCAAGGTTCTAAAACCAAAGTTTGCAGTATCAGAACCATATAATGATCTTCCTATGTTTGATAACAATCTAACTCAGGGTTGGAGAACCTGGTGCCTTTCAGATGATGTTGGACCTCAAATCCCATCAGCCTCAGTCAGCATGGCCAATGATCAGGAAATCTGGAAGATACCATGTTGGCTACCTGTGAGCCTCCAGAAGACTGTTGCTTCATATGAGGGAGGAGGAATCATATAGTATGTATTTTATGTCAGTGGTAAATACACAGGTTGTCTTTTATTTGTATGCAGCCCACTGAGACATGTTCACTTAGAGAAGCTTTTCTTCATTTATTTCCACCACCTGTGACGCTGACTTTAACAGGACACAAGACCCAATTCTATACATGAATTTGTACAGTCCAAAGCAACACACACTCTGAATTTGTTGCCAAACTGTCAAGTACTCAACATTATGACACACTAGTGGTCAAGCTCTGTAAAATACTTAATGTTATTGCATGTTAGCTGTCCAAGTGGAACAAATATCAAACGTTGAGGTAAAAAACAACATACATCAAATACTGGCATGAAGTATATACGACTCTGCAATGTGCAGGGGGGGAAAGTTATGAGTGGAATTTAAGGACTGAGCATAATTTAAGGCAACAAATTTATTTTATATTTGACTCAAAATGAATCATCCCTACCAAAGGACTTCATGGTAATAATTGCCCCTATGAATTTTTTCAACACCTTCTAAAGAATTCAAACCTTCCTTTCAGGGGCTTATGCAGAACAGAAGCATTTGAGGTGATTTTCAAATGTTTCTTTAATATATTGGGTTTAATTTTCTTCTTTCTCTGAATCTCACGGTCTCATGGCAATTGAATCTTCATAGATGGAACAGGATGAAAAATTGTACTAATATCATAGTTTAAAATCTCTCTAAAACACTTAAAGGCATAAATAATGGAAGAAATGGCTGATGACAGGAAGTGATACAAAGTACAGTTCTGGGCTTCTGCAGTTTGGTTTGTGTGGAGGTTGACCACATTTAACAGACCACTTTATTGCTTTTTATTAAAAAGGTCTTACCAAATTTATATCCATGAAATGACTGCACAGCTCTTCACAGATCTCAGCTCAGATTGGGATATCATTGTGTAATATTATTATTATTTATTGAACTTATACACCGCCCTACACCTGGAGGTCTCAGGGCTGCTCACAGAACAAAATCAAAATACAAAACCACAAAAATATATAATCAAAATAAAAACAACAACCCAATAAGCCCCTACCCAAAAAACAACCCCCCCCAAAACCCCACATACAAATAGATACTTTGTTCCATGGGGATTTAACAAATTAAGTCCAGTCTCCTGCTCTGTGTGTGTGTTTGTGTCAGGTAAAACACTGGATAAAAAGAGCTCCTTCTAAGATCCAAGTAACACACATTACATTTAATGCATGTATCTTTATATTATATTCTAGTCTTTATTGAATAGCTTCTGTTCTGCTTGCCCAGCACAAAGGCAAAATATCAGCATAGCTGTAGAAAAGCCAAACCAGTTTGGCTTTTAATTTTCTCCCCAAGCCTTCCATCTTCCCCCCATGACATTGAGCAAGGGCTGCTGAACTGCCAGTGCAACTATTTATTGCTGTTCCATATATGTCACTGCCCTGATGCCAGTGCCATGTGTAGCCATCAGTCAAACTGAACTACTACCTACCATGTTTAATTTACTGTTGCTGAAGCAAATCCATTTGTGGGGTTCTATAGCATAGAATGTCCCCCCACTCCCAGAAGATTAATTCTGATCTGCATGCTGCTCGTGGGCATCATGTCACTCTTTCCTCCCTGTATTCATTTTAACGCTTAGCAAATATAAGCCTTTTATTTTCTTTCCTCCCCATCGCCTTTATGTGATTTTACACTGCGTCGTGCTGATTTGCTTTGTGATCATTCGCTTTTAGTGTTTTCCTGTGTAATAGTCCAAGGGATTCTTCCCATCCCCATTTGTGCCTGTGCAGAACCTGTGGGAAGACGGGGTGATTAAGCCTCAAAAGCCAGGCCATTGCAAACAGACTCTCAGCACACCTGGTGACTGCGCTGAGAAGCAGCATGCCTCGCCTCTTGGCAAAGGGCCCTTCACAGACACATTGCGGTGAACCTGTTAGAACATAAAATTGAGTTTGCTCACTGGCATCTGGTTCAATTTATATTCCATGAAGGAGATCCAGGAGGAGGATAAATGCTTACAAAACTGGTTGCTTGTAAGGAAGATAATGCATGGTACAAAGGTTGCTAACTTAGTGTAATGCCAGCTCAATCAAACAGAGCTGAGGATATTCCTGTCTGCGCTAACTGACATGTCCCTGCTGAAGAGAGAAATCTTTGGTTTTATTTTAAAGCAGTTAACCTAATCCTCCTTTTTAATACCCATAACCTGCTGCTATCTGGGAAGTTAGCCAAACAGAAGACTCATAAATGCTCACTTTATGCAAGTAGATACTTGGAAAAGGAAAGCAGTTGATATGTGTTGCCTCTGCTCAAACCATGCTAATATTAATTAAGGATTACAGAAATTACTGTTCTTTATATACTGATGTCACTGAAATGGAAAACTTATTTATAAGTACCTTTTCCCATGCATGGCAGCTACATAAAATAAAATAAAATCCTATGCATATAGCTGGAGGAACATGAGTATCTCATTGCTGGATGTTAACTTGAGTGAGCCCCCCCCCCGCCGCCCACTTGCCATGCATTGCAATAATCATAAGAATACATTTGGGGGTTGCATTAACACAAACAAAGGCAAGCACCACTAGTATTTTATCAGGGGCTAAAATGTGATTAAGATATGTAAGTAAGCACATGGCTGCTTAGCATTGACTGAAAGCTTAGATCATGCCCACTAAGTGTCATATAATGCTAGCTCTACCAGGAAACAAAGTGTGTGGTGGATTGGGATCCGCGGTGAAGTGAGTCTGCACTCACCCACCCAGCCACCCACTGCTGCCATCTGCCATCCACCACTCCCACTGCCTAGGAGTGCTGGCACCACTGCAAGCCTTTCTCTGCTGCTGGTCACTGACTAGGAGTGCTGTGGTCGATGCTTTACTGCAGTGGGGAAAATGTACCATCACTGCCTTGCCACATTGCTGCCTTGGGGAGCGTTGTTTTGAAAATCAGTGGGAAACATTGTCATGCCATGGCAAAGCAACAGCGGCAGTTTTCTCCTACATAATTGATTCTGGCACCATCTGAGATCTCAGTCTGCAATGATGCACTCCTTGGAGGGATGTCCACATCCTTCTTCAGAATGAGACTCTCTGTGATGAGATCTGGAATGGTGCTGGACTCAGCTGTCGTCTCTTTGCTGTGGTGGAAAAAGCTGTTTAAATGTCCTTCTACACTTGCCTAGAGGAAGAGCTGATCAGACAAGTCAGTGGGGAGGAGAAAGAGGAAATGGCGTGAGTGTGTGTCCATCACAGGTGGCACAATATTTTGGTCACCTCCTTTATTGTGGCGGCCGTGTCATACAAGCAGATTTTCAATGAGAGCATATGAGGAAAATTATATTAATTCCCGATGAGATGGTAGATGTTAAATCCTATCGATTCATTGTTAAACAAAAACATGCAACTGCTCACACAAACATGGCTTCACTTTTGTTGGCACAGGTTTCTTGGACAGTTGTAAGTTCTGGTGGGAATGAAGTCAATTTGTAATCTCTTGTCCTTTACATTTTCAAAACCTGCTGGCAGACAGACGTTTATTTATTTTTTTATTTCCTCCAAAGAATAAAGCCGTAGAATATGACCGTGTTTACTCAAGCTTCTCTACCTTGGTCTCTCAGTTGGGCTGGAACAGAGACATTTCCCCTCTCTTTTGTAGAGGAAAAAAGCTTGACAGAACAATCCTATGCATGACCACTCAGAAGAAAGCCCTGCTGAGTTCAACTGGACTTACTCCCAGGGAAGTGAATACAGGAATACTGCCTTAATCAGATTGTCCTCTGCTGTTGTAAGCAGGGCTGCAGTTAGAATGTAAGAAGCGTCTGCTGAATCATAGCCTTACCCTTCCTGAATTGGTCTAGGTCTCTTTTAAAGCCATCCAAGTTGGGGGCCATCACTGCCTCTTGGGAGAGGGATTCCATGGTTTAACTATGTGAGGTGTGTAGAAGTACTTTGTTTTCAGTTCCGAGTCTTCCAATGTTCAGCCTCACTGGGTGTCCCCAAATTCTAGTAGTATGAGAGATGGAGAAAATATTTTCTTTCTCCATGCGATGCCTAATTTTATACTGTATTGTGTGTGTCCCCTTTCTTGCCTTTTTGATAAACTTAAAAGCCTCCGAGATTGTAATCTTTCCTCATAGGGGAGTTGCTCCATCCCCTTAATCACTTTGTTTGGAGTTAGGTTATTTTAAACTTTGGACCATTCTTCACTTACGTAAAAACCCTGCTGCATAGGGGATTGTCATCCTGCTCATTCTGCCAAGTGAGACTTTGAGCATATACGTTGAAGTTGTGCCTTGTTGCCGGACAGACCCTGCCTTTAGGCAGAGTGATTTCGGGTGGTACAAAGGAGGGGCAAATGGCTAATTATTCAATGAAGCATTGCATTTTTATTTTATTTTTGCTGCCAGGAAAGGGAAAAATGCACTTGTGGAATTTTCTGTCTTAGGTGCCCAAATAGGTTCCTGTGTTGGGTACTACCCACCTTGACTTGGGAAGGGAGGAATAATTTGCTCTTTTGCCTCAGGCAGCAAACTGTTTTGGACTTTTCATGCCCTGACGGCACTGAGAGTAAGCTGGTATAGATCTACTGGTATTAATTAATTCTCTCTCCGCCACTGGGTACGCCACTGGGTTCCTTCGCCACTGGGTACCCAGCCCTAAGACTCCCACTTTAAATCTAGGGCAAAGTTCTGATGACTCAGGTGAAGGCCACTATTCTTTCAATGGAACATTTATGCCCGGCTGATTGTCTGGAATTCACTTTCCTCTGCAGTTAATGGAAAGTAACAACCAAAGCTGCATTGCTGCACTCTCTAAATGCATAGGAATGAAACTGGTCGAGTATATTCCTAGCATTAGCCAGGATTTTGCCTGTTTGTAGAGTCCAGACAAATTTATAGATTAAAATTGAAAGAATATTTTCAGCTTGAGGTCTGACACTGTGCTTTCATTTAATGGGCTTAAAATGTAAAATCCCCTTTTAGTACAAGAAAACACAACAAGCAAACAAAAAGACCTGGAACTCCATGCTTACAATATTAGAATTTCAGCCCTGAAATTGAGCAGTGCTTTCACGAATGAGTTGGCAAAATAATCTCCCGTTTGGCATTTTCTTTCCCATTAATATAGTGCAGCCAGGTTTAGTGTTGGCTGGTGGCCAGAGGTTACCACTGAAAAGTAGGTATTGAGCAGTGTGATTAATGAAGGTACAGTCACTCACCTGACATAGACTGTGCTTCATTTCCTCAGAGTTCAGAGCAGGTAAATTACTCAGAGCTCTGAGCCTAAAAGCTCTTAAAATACCTTGTTTAGTGGTATGTTTGAAGCCAGAATCATTCATCATTTTCATGTTTTTATCAACAAGATTAATTAAATGTCCCCTGAGATTACTTGCATGCTTGTAGCTGGTCTATCTTTAGAAAATGAATGGCCGTGCCTGGGGTTTATCTTCAATTCTGTAGAGTTTCGCTCAAATATTTCATCCAATTAACAAGTTAAATTGATTTCTCTGACAATAAAAATAGCAAACATGGGCTTGTTATTGCTGAGCACATGGAATGTTAGAATCATTTGTCATCCTTGTTCTAACCCTGGTATCTGCTGACCTGCTTCTGGCGTTGCCTTAAGACCAATGTTGTCGACCAACAACCAGCTCATTACTTGGTTTCCTTTGAGCAACTAAATGCAACGCTTAATAGCCAGAAGCCACTATCTTAGATATCTTTCTAATACGTGGCAGCCACAGCAGGAGCTCTGTGTATGTCTCAAAATGCCCATGGAGTTTTGGAATAGGACTATAATGACAGATTTACAAACACAATCACTTTAATCCTATAGAAGCGAGAGCACTGTCCGGAAACTAAGATGTGCAGTTCTTGTTTTGTATTTGTGCGTGGTTTTTTGTGTGTGGCTGTTCCAGTTTGGCAGAAAGAATGGAAAAGGAAGAAGAACTGATTATCAACTTTTTAAAAGTCAGTATATATATATATATATATATATATCTGGAGTGAGAAATTGTATATCAACAAGTGTCATCCACGTGCTATAACTTAACAAATATGTTTCTGGCACGATTTCTTCCTCCTCTGATGTCAAACTCTGCTTAAATAGCAAAGCCCGCCCCTGCCTCATGCTGTTAGTTATTATTACCAACAATGTCAATCCAAAAAATACATGTTCAGTTTACCATCACTTTCCAGAAAATAGATAGCTAATTCTCTTACTCTAATTCATACAAGATGCCTAGTAGGCTTAGCTCGAAAGAATACTCAAAGTTTTATGGTGCTTTTGTTTTGTTCTTGTATTTTAATATTGTATTGTGTCTTTTTGTGATCCACCCAAGAACATGCATTTTGGGGGGACCTATATACATACAGTAAACAAACAAAGTGGCAGAATTATGAGCTGACAGGCAATCAATTTGGTTTGGCAGAAAACACAGCAAGGAGCCCAAACCTGCCTCACAAGCAGCTTCAACTCTGGTGTAGCATAGCGGCTAAGAGACTGAATCAGGAATTTCCAGCTCAGAGTTAACTTCTGCTATGAACCCAGTGGGACAGTTAGGTCATTTTGGAGTCTGGTCTTAATGATGTAATTTGGTGGTTGGGAGGTCTCTCTCTATGGTAATGCATATTACATCACTTCAAAATGAGGTAAGCCAGATCATCTGTGTTTAGGTTCTGTCACGCTCATTCTGTTGAGTGGAGCCCTGGACTTCTGGCCCATTGTCCTGCCCTGAAGTGTGAGGGCCTGGGCCTTGCCCCCTAGACGAGCTGGTAACACTTTTGCAGAGGGAGCAGGCCCTGCAGTCCCCACCACAGCAGTATATTATATTGTTTTCCAGCTGGGGATAATCAAAGGGAATGAATCTCAAAAGAGAGCAAGGGCTTCAAACCAAAACTTAAATTTCACTTGAACACATTTGAATAAATCCGCTAGTGTGGCACAATGGCTAGAATCAGTGGTCTAGATCTGGAAAACCCAAGTTCAGATTCCTGATGAGCTAGGATGGCATTGGGCACATCAACATTCTTACAATCTAACCTGCCCAGGGCTGTTGTTAAGTAGCACTGTGTTGCGTAGAGAAACTGAGACAGACATGTAACATATAAAAATGAGAAGAAACCTCCCTAAGTAATTCTATATGCTTTCATATTTCCTAGAGTCCTTAAATTGCCAAGATTTATGCAAAAAAGATTCGCTAAGGAGGAATAATAATGAAAATAAAAAGAGGAATAAGGAATATTCCTTTTCAGCAAGTGTCTTTCTTTTCTACAGCAGTTGGAGCAGTTTGCTGAGAGCAGGACCACCTGCAGTTTACTTCAAAGTAGGAAATGCTAGCAAAGTCCATGGAGTCTTAAGACTTTGAAGCTTTTGAAAATGTATTTGGGAGTAGCTCTCAGATGTTGTCCATTCCAGTATAAATCAGCTCTTAGGGCCAGATTTAACATCTGTAGGACTTTTAATGACAACTCAGGTGAAGCCCACACAAACACACACTTTAGATTTATACCAGTGAAGTATCTGCCTGCAGGTGATGGTGGTGAGGGGGGTGGCAAGCTTAGCGGCAGGTTTCAAATAAATGCAAATTCTGTTTTATTAAATGGCCAGAGCTTCTCTATGTCTGATTAAACCAACTTTATTCCCAGGCACCAGTACAGCCAAATACAAAGAGAAACAACTGAAAATGCCAATTTCATCTCTCAGTGGGTATTTTGGATGAGAGTGTTTTCATTCATATTAATTAAATTAAATTTTCAAATATTTGAAAAGGCTTTGCTACCATTAAACCAGTTCCAGTGTTTATATCGGCTGTACTACTGGAGAGCATAAAAAATGCCAAATGTCATCTAGACCTATATTTATAGAATAAATACCTCCCAGAATTTGGCTGTATTGAAGTCTTGCTTTCATTCTTTTTCTTAGTTCCCAATGCACCTACTATTTGACTAACTATTAAATACTGGGGTGTATTTTGGTAGGTTTACTGTTGGGATAGATTGCTGATCACTAAATAAGCAAATATAAATGCTGGTTGCTAGGGTTGCTAGCGGCTGGACAGCTGGAACTGTGTAGTTAACCCCCACAAGACAGGGAACAGCACTATGCCAGTTCAGTGCTCTGTTTAACACTGCACACATTGTTGTGTTAAATAAATGCTAAATAGGAGCCAGGTAGTGGTGGCATAGATTAGCTGGTTTGTTCATTTGGGATCACACAGTGGGATGACATGGGTGACATCCAGCAGAATATCTGCCAATAATTTGCAGACCTTCTATGAGAGCTTCAGTTATGGCTCAAATCTGTTTCTGATTGTGACAATACTGTAATAGGAATCTGCTAATTAGTTGTAGCTTTTTTTCACGCTTTCTTTTTTGCTTGAATATATTGCAAGCTTGCCAAAGTACTGAATTGGGAGATGCTTTGTTTTGAGCTACTAAGCTCAGCTTTTGGACTAATTGCCATTAACATTTTTATTTCATTCATATATATAAGAATCTCAGTGAAGGTTATGAAGGATGGGGCATATTTTTTCAGTCTAAAAGAGCAACCTTAGCACTGTCTGTTTTCTCCTCTAAATGAGAGAGTTGGCAGTTATGCAGCCCATGACTTATAAACCTTTCCCAGTCAAGTATTGAAACAAATGAGATTGCTCCAGACCATGAGACCTATGGATGACATCTTTTGTCTCAGTCATATTCACAATTGTGTGTGAAGCAGATCGTTGCTACCAGGTAATGGCAAGAGGGGAGTTGAGTTTGGCCTATGGAGCCCACTGGGCCAGGCTGCTGCTAGGTAAAATAAACAGAACCGACAACAGATCTTGCATATATAACTCTGCTGTGGAACTGATATTGAAGGGTACTACTGTAGAAAAGAAATATTGGCAGTTTAATGGGAAAGTATGTCATACTTAAGTTGTGAAGATCATTGTTATAGGAAGAGAAATCGGGCACTAGAATAACTGACCTTTTAAAAAAGGTTGATAATTTCATAATGGATGTTTCAGGCTATTAGCTTTGTGATAGTTAGAAACTGAGCCATTATGTTCACAGACAATATAGAGGATGATGCTGTTGAGAAATAATAACAGAAATAATAATAATAATAATAATTAATAATAATAATAATAATAATAAATAAAAAATAAAAAATAAAAAAATAAAAGTAGTAGTAGTAGTAGTAGTAGTAAAAAAATATTATTTATATGCCACCCATTTGACTGGCTTGCCCCAGCCACTTTGGACAGCTCCCAACAAAAAATAAAAGCACAATGCAACATTGCACACTAAAGTTCCCTGAACAGGGCTGCCTTCAGATGTATTTTAAAAATCACATAGCTGTTTATCTGTTTGACATCTGTCGGGAGGGTGTTCCACAGGGCAGGTGCAATTACCAAAAAGGCCCTCTGCCTGGTTCCCTGTAACTTCACTTCGCACAGTGAGGGAGGAACCAGAAGGCCCTCCAAGCTGGATCTCAGTGTCTGAGCTGGAAGATGGGGGCAGAGACGCTCCTTCAGGTACAGGGCCAAAGCCACTTAGTGCTTTAAAGATCAGCACCAACACTTTGAAATGGTTATCACTATTGTCCCTAGCGGTGCTCTTCCCTAAAATCTAGAACCACTGAAATTCCTTAAAAGGAAGGAGTGGATGCCCATTTTTACCTGTGGTGTTCTACAGAACATGTGAGAGATGCAAATTGATGCAACATGGCACATGCATAGTACAAAGAGCTATAAGCACTACATGGCTCTGCATGGTGTTTACATACAGTATGCGAAAGATGGGGGAAAAAGGTATGTGTTTGAATCTCACATGTTGCCTGGAACATCATGCATGTGCACAGGGTATAACAGTTCTTTCCATAATTTGCAGAGTGACCCTGAATGAATGCTGCTGGTGGTAGAGTGATAGCTGCAAGTGTATTTGATCTGACATAGCATGATGCAGTCATATCTTGGTCATGTAGCAGTGAGAAAGGCCCTGCTTTAAAACTTCAGTAGGTGATTTCCAGTGTTAAGAGCCTTTGTCCATTTCAGTTTCTCATTTTTCCAATCTTAAATTTGGTTTGCCCTATTTCTGCATACCTCTGCAAATTTTTCTTTTAAAAGATTCACATGAAAATTTGTACACACATTCATGTGGAACTTTTCCACTTGCTAATTGTGCATTGCACAATATAAAAATATTTGTATGCAGTGTTGCCCCTACATGCATCTTGTAAGCTATTTTCTAAGATAATGCATTTCCCCCCATTATTTTCACTGATGTAACTATTTTTACAGCATTTTTCGCTGATGTCTGTTTTTTTCTGACTGGAGAACTGGAGATGTGTGAATTTAGAAGGAGAGCTGTATTTTGGTTTTCATATTGGTTTGGGAAGCTTTTAGTAGTTTTGCATTCAAATACAAAGTGAATGAATTTCTCCCCCATCCTTAGCTATAAAATATGCAATCACTACTACAGAATTGGACTCAATTGTGTGTAATAATGTAAGCAATTCATATTAGAGTATTGAACAATGGCAATCTGACATGATTCAGCAGCATAGCTTTTAAAAAATTCAACAGCAGTAAGAAGTTATGATATACTTATAGGATTTTCAAGCACTAAATTCATAGCTGATTCATTTTAATTGAAATAGATGATGTTTCATTCCTTGGTCATTTCCTGTTGATTTCATCCACATTAAAGCATTCTGTTTAATGTGCAAGTTAACCCTAAATAAGTTACCCTTTTAATCACTTATAATTGGCTTACATGCCAAAGTTTAGCTTCAGAAAAATGAAAATAAAGGGTGTTGGTGGTCGTGTTGGACTTGATCCCAGGAGTTGTCCAAAATTCTGTTGAATTAAGTTGTTGAGCCATTTAACAAGCACAACTATCAGGATTATTTGCCTTTGTAAATACTTTACATTAGTCAGCAGATGGCATTCAATGTACATTAACTATTTCACCATGTAACAGGAAGCATATGTTTTCCTCCAAGAGACGCTGTTATTTTCTCATTTGCAGTTCTGTGCTAATTTGTGAACTATTTAGTGATAATCAGCCGAGGTGATATTTCATCCCATTCAGTTTGTGTAACAGATTTAATTGACTACACAGTAGTGTAAAATGCAGGTGACGTTTGTTTTAACAGACTGCAGTGATGTGGAAGTGTATGGAAGGTCAGTCATGGACTTTTGGCAGGAAGCTCAGATGCTTTTAGGAAATGTATTGGATGTATTTCCCCTGAGCCTTGAGCAAGAGTGGAGGTAGGATGACATCTCCTGTAATCAAGATTTCAGAAAGCCAAATGCTCACCTAATAGGACTTTAAAATCTATTTCTCGGGGTTAATCTACATTGAATACGAAGTAGAAATGGCACATTTTCTTGTCATAAAGCAGTGACAATCTGCACAGACTGCCCTTTCAATATTTCTGGATGGAAATCCAGCCCTTCTGAACATACTGTTCTCTGGCTTACTTCACATCTATACTCCTGCCCATCTGTCAGAATGGCATAATGCCTACTTCAAAGGTGTTACATTGGCTTCAGTAGGGTTGAATTGCCAATTAAATATGGGATTGAAAGGCAGGAGTGTAGAAAGCTTCATTTTATGCACAAAGAGGATGCTAAGACAGCTTCAGTACAGGAAGTCACGACTGCTGTGACATTGGCCTCAATCCGCAAGCAACTTTCACTGACCACTTCTCTCCCATTGGAATGAATAGTTTTCAAAACTTTCAGTGCACATTCTTCCCTTGTTGGAATGAATAGCTTTTACAGCAGATTTGCTCTTGTGCAAGTCTCACACAAAGTTTCCATGTGACTGCACGTGAAAAAATAATCTCAAAAGCTTTCTGCTGTTCCAAGACCTTAAGGTGGAATGTAAATATATTTCATAAAGTTGTTTAGTAACATCCTTTAAACCTGGAGCGGTGAATAGAAATGCTGCCATCCATGTTGCTGAACTACATCCCTCATCCCTGATCATTGGCCATTCTGTCCAGGGCTGATGGGAGTTGGCGCCCAACACCATCTGATGGGCACCCTGCTTCAAAACACACACACCAGGACATTGAGCAGCACTAGTGACAGACAATTAAAAACAACAGGAAATTAAAATAAAAAGTAAAAATGCGTTGGCGTCCAGTGCAGCCAGCTTAAATGCATTGCTTGGCTGGCTGGGCATGAAAGCAGACAACGCCTGGAAATAAGGGCCTCTGATTGGCCCATTTAAACTACAGGTTTTGGCAGGCAATCACACCCAGCAGACTGGCTGGCCAGGGAAATTGCCAGATAGCCGGCTGGCCACATGAGCTCTGACCTCTCAGGGATGGCGTCTAAGAGCAAGGGGGAGGCAGCCGTCACCCACCTGTAAAAGGGCTGTGAAAAACCCCAATGGCAGTGTTCTGCCTCACTGTCAGAGACCAGGGGTAGGCAACCTAAGGCCCGGGGGCCGGATCCGGCCCAATCACCTTCTAAATTTGGACTGTGGACGGTCTGGGAATCAGCCTGTTTTTACATGAGTAAAATGTGTCCTTTTATTTAAAATGCACCTCTGGGTTATTTTGGGGGCCTGCCTAGTGTTTTTACATGAGTAGAATCTGTGCTTTTATTTTAAATGCATCTCTGGATTATTTGTGGGGTATAGGAATTCGTTCACCCCCCCCCCAAAAAAAAATATAGTCCGGCCCCTCACAAGGTCTGAGGGACAGTGGACCGGCCCACAGCTGAAATAGGTTGCTGACCCCTAAGTAAACCTCTAAATACCAGTGAGGTCTTATCCATACTTGCTCTTCTTCTGCTGCTTTCCCTCATGGAAAACCACTCTTTAGCGCTTAGTCAGAGCAAATGATAATTCAGGTTTCCCCCAGATTGCCATTTGTTCCAGTCTACTGCTGAATCACAAGTTTTCTCTTGGAAAGGAGCAGGGCAAGGGGGAAACTGCTCAACCCCATGCCTAGAAAGCACAGGTCAAATGGAAAACCTCTTGGACCTGGGCTTTCTAGACATGGCACAAGTGGAAGTGTGGAGAAGCTCTGAGTGTGAATCAAACATGAGGAAAGCACTATTGCACTCAGGTGGTGATTGAGGGTTTCCCAAAGGCATGTGGTTGACTGCTGTGAGGACAGGATGGTGGACTAGATGGGTCTTGCCCGCCAGGCTCTTCGTCTCTTCTGATGATGCCAGAATTAGCCATGGTGGGCCATCTGGGACCCTGTTTCTTGCCTGTCCATGCTAGATGCAGACACCATTCCTTCCCTATGTATACCTCAGATGGAAATTTAGAAACAGTTTGCTTGAGCAAACTTGTTTTGTTAAACTGATATTGACAAATACATGAACTATTGGTGCCTTTAATTGCTATTTTCTCAATTATTTAATAAAGTAAGGTTGCCTGTTTACTTTCTTTAAAGGAATGCCTGGAGCATGCTTTGAAAACTCACTTGTCATTCAAAGCTTTGTTTGTAAAAACCCAGCACTTTGATGAATAGATATACATGCTAGTTTTTTATTTTTTAAAAAACAGGTTCATGATCAAACACCTGCAGAGTTTTTATTCCTTCCTATTTTATAATTACCAAATGGGTTATTGTTAAACTTTCATTTCTACACTGGTAATTTGCTACACATTCTTCATTGTGATCAAGAACAATGGTACCTGTTCTTTGTTGATGTGGGGTTTTAAACTGCATGTGGAAACCTGTGAATTTTGTTCATCTCTGATTATGGATCAGTATATCCACAAGAAAGCCCGTGATATTCTGAGAGCTCTAATGCATTACTAAGCCCATTAGTACATAGCCATGGATATGTCATTATAGTATTTGGTTGCCAAATACCCTGAGTTCTGGCATGAAGCTCGTATTATGCATGCATGGAAGCCAGAAGGCTGCCGGTTTTAGTAGCATTCTGGATGGCATGTGGAGAGATAGAAATACTTTTCTTAACAATTCTCTCTTTGAAACAAAGAGGCAGTCCTACTGTAGATATACTAGCTGATGACCTCCTTTCTCCATCCTGTTAATGCTCCTCTGGAGAGGCTCCGCAATGCTATGGCCAAGCAAACCAGGCTGTGGCTGACAAATCATTCCACTGATGGAGATGGCAATTAGACACCTGGAGAGAAGGGCTGCCAAATGACAGATTCACAAATAATGATGACAATCATGATAATGATAATAATAACAGCGAGGAAAATAACCCACTGACACAGTACAAGGCATATGATTTCTGGCCAGAATTATTGCCAGAGCCAAAAGAACATGGCAAGAAAGACAATTTTAATGTAACCTTTTGGTTTTTTTTGCACAGGAATGGTATAAGTGAAGGTCATCAAAATGTACAAAGTGGAAAAAAGAAAAAGAAAAAGTGGAGGCAGACTTCAGAATGACTACTGACAACAATTGCACTTCATTAATGTTATGAAAACAAGTCCTCTGAAATAAATTCATCTCCAGCAGATCATATGTGGTAAGCAGGAGCAGCAAGCATGGAGGAGTGCTGCCACAGACCTGCTGTTCTGGTACCACCATTTCTGCTGCGTGCCAGGATGGTCAGGGGACGAAGCAGGATGGCAGTGAAATTGGGTGGTCCAGGTTCACAAGGGATAGGGGCAGATTGACACCTGCTGGTGTGCACAAACTGCCATCTTGTTGCCTTACCATCCCAGTACCTGGCAGTGATGCTGCTGCCAGGAGGCCCGTTCTCCAGTGACACCCCTACCCCCAGCCGCTCCTGGTAATTCAAGAGTTCATGACAAGTTCCTTGCATGCACACTCTTGTTCATACCAGAAGAGTTCTGTGCAATTTGAAAGGTCAATTTACTCAAGTGTTTTTTTCTCTATAAAAAAAAAAAAATGTCTAGGAGTACTCTCGTTTTCCTACTTGTATTGAAATATTGCCCCTCAATGAGGCCAAACTGAGAGTCACAAAATGTTTAGGGGTATGCTTACCCCTCCTCCCCCCCAGAAAAAAGCACTGAATTTACCAATAGATTGGATTAACCAAAGGCTGACCACAATGCTCATCGTTACAGACGTATGGTACGTGAGTACATTATCTACTGGTAATTCATTTGTCATGATAAAAAGGATCTGTAAGCATACTAATGTAGTTGATAATGATGCTGAAAACAAGCAAGTTTTTCTTATGGTGAAGATGATCATTGTGGTCTGATGCTACCATGGGGAAAAGTAAATACAATGGTAATGAAACTGGTGGTCCTGAGAATTGGCCTCAGCTAAGGTAGCTTGCATACAAAGGTGCAATACAATACAACACTGAGGCTTCTGGAATATATTATTGTTCTCATGTAGCATATCTTCCATTCCTTACAGGACTGCAGATTTCGGCACTGTCCTGAGGAAGACCACCACAAGGTAACTGCTCCCATGGGGCTTTAAAAAAATATTAAATGTTTTATTGTGTTCCAAAACAAACATTGTGTCTCCATTTTCGAGTCATAGTCTTTTTCATGGTTTGTTTACGTTCAGTAAGAAACACTATTGCTATGTGGTTGGGGGAGAAAGAGGGAGGGAGGGAGATGGAGGGTAATGTTATCTCGTTCTATTGCATAGTGTTAGTATAGGGTTCATTTGCATCATGTGGTAGGTCCTTTATTTGTACATTTGTTTTGACATTGCGAGATATTAGGGGGTCCAGAGCTTGATTGGTTGCATTCAGTTGGTTGCAGTGTGGTTTGTATGTATGCGTGTGTGTTGTTGGGTCAGATTAGCTCTATTAATTTATATGCTTTGGTGGAGGATAGGTCATTGTCTTATTGTGCTGTGTGTGTGATAAAGGGGAGCCACAGTGGAGTGAAGGCATCCTCTGTTGCTTCTCCCCGTGCTAGTTTGTTTGTTGGTTAGCTTTTTTAATAGGGCGGTTTTCCATACATTTTGGCACCAGTGTTCTATGTCCACTCCTGATAGGTCCTTCCAGCGTCTAGTTAAGTTTCTGGCTGCTAAATAAGAGAGTTCTGAGCACCTTGTCATGTCATGTGTGTTGTCCTGGAAAACTATATGGCTAGTTCTGGAGTTGCTTCTATTACCTGTTTTGTTATTTTGGATATTTCTTGTAGCACTGACATCCAAAAGGATTGAACTTTGGGACGTTCCCATCACATGTGGAGGTATGAGTCTATAGAGGTGCAGCCTCTCCAGCATTTGGATGAGATCCTTTTATGTATCAGACCAGCTTCTGTGATGTTAGATACCATTTATAGATAAATTTCAGGATAAGTTCTCTTCTTTTGGCTAAGATGGATTTAAATGGTGATTTAGACCATATTTTGACCATCGGATGGGGTTTATTTTGTATCCTAAGTCATGCACCAATTGGTGAGGGAATCTGAAGTGTCTTGGAGTAGTATTTTATAGATTGCAGATAGCACCCCCTTGCCATGTCCCTCTTCATCTCAAAAAGGGCATCGACTAATTTCCCATGGGGCTTTTTGAGATCAGGAAGTGCTGGCAGTTGGGGAGACTGCAGAGTGCAAATAGTTAATGGCAAGAAAACCACAACCATTTCATAACAATAAATTAATTCCAAACCTGCACAGACCAACAATTAAAGTAAATTCTAAAACATTTTGAAAAAGAAGGCAACAAAGGAAAAATCTTTTTCATGGGTGAATAAACCTTCTCAGAAATTGGAGGACAGGTTCTGGCACAGCACTAGTTTTTTCAGCAAACTGCAACAGTTGCCTTTGGTAATTCTTCAGTGAATTCCAAATACACTGCCTTGAGAACTATGAAGTTGGATTATCTTTCAGTTTCCCATGTGTAATCTAGCAGGTTCACGATGACTGCAACATCCTCCTTGCCAGTGACGTTTTACTCTAACATTGGAATTGTTTCTAAGGGTGGTGGTCTGTTCTGCATCGCCAGAATTATAAGGCGAGTGATGCTTGTGCACCGTCTCAGACTTAGCATGAGGAGAGAAGCACTCTATAATTCCAAGTCTGAAACGGGGTCCATGCCAAATCTTTGTTTCTGAAGCGACAGCAGCATGGTTGCTGCTTGCCTATGCTTTGTTCAGCTATGTGGCAGAAGCATTCCTTGAGTTGCAGGTAGTAAAAAACAGAGTTCATTTTCATAGCAGAACTTCAACGATGGATGTGTTTGGGCAGGAGGACATAAGGTTAAATCCAGTAATTACTGGGAATTGGAGAGGGGCATTTTAAGCCAGATGCATCACTGTTGAGCAATTAGGAAAGGACGGAGATATTTTGGTCTCTGACTTATCTTTAATTTCACAGTGGCCAAGAACATAAGTTATGACAGAATGAGAGAAGGACCATCTGGCCTAATTTCTCTGTTTTGTATGTGTGGGGGTGGGGTGTTTCAACTCAAAGCTCATTCCAAAAATAAATATGTATGAAACTTGAGGATTCTTTTCTATACTGTGTTTTCTTCTGCTCTGCCCCCAGTAGTCACATCAATGCATTATATACCCCCCCCAAAAAAAACATGGTACTTGCATTATATATTGTTTTCTAATGCTTGGGTTGTTGTGTCTGAGTTTTTATTAAGACTGCTGGTGGAAAATGTTTCTCTGCCACAGTTCCAGGTCACCCAAACTATGGAAAAATGTATTTCTCTTTCCATGTATTACGTTCTGTGGTGTCCCTTTCCGTGGGGTTTAGAAGATGATTAGACAAACAGAGGGAGAACAAGGTTTTCAATGGCAACTAGCATTGGCAGAATTCGGGCTTTCAAATTTCAGTGGCACCCTGTGCAATCCTAAAATTTGGCACCACCTCCCCCTCACATTCCATTCTACAGCATTGTTGTGGTGCCCCCTGCAGTGTGGAGCCCAGTGCAGCCGCATCAGTCACACTACCCTAAAACTGCCTCTGCTACTAGTCTGCCTCTGTATACCAGCTGCTGGGAATCACAGGTGAAGAGAGTGTTTTTGGCATTTGCTTGTCCCCTGTGAAAATAGGATGCTGGACTAGATAGGTGTTTGGCCTGATTCACAATGGTAAGCATTCTCTCCACTTAAGATTCCCAGCATCTATTTGGTGGCTGCCTCTGACAGAGGAGGGGGAAAATAGCCATTGTGGCTAGTAGCTATTGATAGCCTTATCTTCCATGAATATGTCTAATCCTCCCTCCAAAGTGTTGGCATCTTGTCAGAGCAAACTGCATAGTTTAACTGTGCACTTTTTGAAGGACTACTTTCTTTTGTCTATTCTGAATATTCCGATGTTCACTGTGTGTTATAAAAAACCTTAACTATCTTAACCTCTTAGCGTATTCATTTATTGTATATTTCTATATTCAGATAGAACCTTTTATGCAGGAGGTGTCATATTTAGGAAGAGAAAAGTCTGTAGTAAAACAAAATAATAGCTGGCTTTGTTTAATGTTCAGTCATTTAACACAATACTTTTGACAGGAAAAACATTTACATCATTTAATTTAGCACATATTTGGAATGCAAATGAAGTATGGATATTTGATAAAAAGGTGTTGCTGTTTTACTTGTTATAAAGAAAAAATGCTCATGATGGCAGTAGAATTCTTATCATCAGCCCACAATGCATGTTGTTGCTTCCATTAACGATCACATGCCTCATTTGTGGAAAGTGATACAAATTTCTCCAAACAAAATGTCTTTGGTGGGAATCTGCTAACTGCAATGAGAAGGGAAAGGGTAAACATTATGGTAATTGAGGTATATGAAGAAATATCATAAATGTTTTCTTGTAATGATGATGAAACAGCCATTCTAGCTGCTTGAATGTTTAATGTTTAGGCTCAGTGCAAGAACTTTCTCAAAATTAGAAGTGTCCATCTAAACAAAACAAATGGCAGTAATCATACAATGCAGAATTGTATTCTTGGTTAGGGACATGGGTAAAAAATCAGTTTAACATCTTTCAGGTTTGAATGGCTCTTTTCAGAACAAGGGAGTCATCCTTCCCCCCTCTACTAGGATTTTCCTCTGCTATAAATACCAAAAGCAACAAATAATATGGTTGTAGCTAGTGCTGCCATTTCAGCAACAGGCTTCAATTTCACAATGTAGAATCCTCACCCACACCCTTAAAATCTACTCTCGAAGGTTGGTGGACCCTCTGGAGCAGATTGGAAGTCATATCTATACATAGTCTCCTAGTTCCAGTGTTTGATGTTAAATGAGCCCTCTTCTCATACTCCCCCTCCACATTTAAATCAATGCTCAGAGGGGAACAAGATTGTGCTGGCTAGTCCCATGTCTGATTTCTGTATGTCCTGCAGCCCTTTCCCCAGCCTTCATGCATTGGGTGGAACATAGCCATGGGTCCCACAACAACAACAACAGCAAAAACCACAACTGTAGGCACATAGAGGTCCATACCTGTGACTGGAAATCTTGCTGTCACTATAGTCTCTGATTTTGTGTACCAGCCCTACTCTTGTAAAGTTGTATGTGCATATAGACTGTTATTGTGTTCCACTCAGTGTCCACAGGTCAAGATTGGCACCAGTAGCTACACACAGGTTGGGGTAAGGCAAACAGCCAGGATCTTTTTCTCATCTGTGCATTGACTGAAAGTGTGTGGCATGTAAGAAAATACAATAAATTCTCTCAATTTGAATCCACCACCTTTCTCTTAACTTTTGTAAATGACAGATGCTTCTAGCAGTTACTGTCAGCTGTACTAGGCAGAAACAAACCACACTTTCCTATTCTTCGTGCTCTAATTCTTGTCGAGGAATTGAAATGAAACTTATTTCAGACATGTGACTTATTACAGCCTAATCCCACAAATGTCTTTATTGCTCTGTCTTATCTCCCCCCTCCCTTCCGGGGAACTAGAGAGCCTTGAATTAAATCCAGTATTATTAGACCAGTAATAAGTTGCACTGAATAACTCCTTAGGGAAGTGACCAATTAAAGCTGCACTCTAGATAGCTTCACTTATGCAGCAGCAAACCCACTAGCTGGTGCCCGTTTCTTCATTCCTCTCTCTCCAAGGCAGGCAGGAAAACAGGAAGGAAAGCAAGGGGGCACCTTCCCACCCAAGCACACATCTTTTAGAGGAAGGAGGGACAATTCGCCTACCCATGTTAAGGGCCACAAGGAATGTAATGTGAGGACAGGGCACAAGCCAGCTGTGGAAGCAGCTAAAGCCAGCAGCAGACAGAGCATGAGCAAAAAGACTTCTTTTTGCACCCTTCTTCACACAGTCTCCCCCCTCTCTTTCTGAAAGGTACCCCCTTTCTCCTTTTCTGATTTTTCTTTCCCCGTCTCCCTCTTTCTTCCTCCATACCTGCCTGAAGAGGGGCAGATCATTTTTGCCAGAGTTCAGAAAAGAAAACTTTTGAAATTAGGACCTTAGGGACCACAGGATACTCACAACTGCTGCCTTTAGCAGGTTGGGAAAGCATTAACCATCAGCCAAAGAAAGTTTACAGATGAACACTTGAAGGATTTAGGCAGTCTAAATGGGACATTTATGTATCATGATGTATGACTTCTGCAACAGACATACATCTCTGTAAAACATGACCATAAACTAAGATTGGATATGATCCTATTATTACAAGAATGTGGCAAAAACAAATGTAAAAAGAGCGCTTGGAGATGTTCATGAATCTACACATTAACTTTTCCATCTGTCATTTTTCATAAGCTGTTACTGTAGAAGAGCAGGATAAAAATACTAAATAACAACTAAAACAACAACTAAAGCTGCAGAGCTATTTCTGACTTTATTGTATTGATAGGCTACACACACTGCTATGCTTCCCCTACTTGAGTCCTTCTTTTGCAGGCACAGGCAAACTCAGCCCTCCAGATGTTTTGGGACTACAATTCCCACCATCCCTGACCATTGGTCCTGTTAGCTAGGGATGATGGGAGTTGTAGTCCCAAAACATCTGGAGGGCCTGTTCTTTTGCATAGCCAGACTGTATTGCCTTTATAAATGCAATCCTTAGTTGACACAGCCCATAGAAATGGAAGTGGGGGCAGATCAAAAGCTCATGGGAGCCAAATTCATAGGAATTCAAGTGGATACAGTGAAGGAGAAAGGAATTTAGGTGTCCTCCTCTCTGATCTACAAAGGTATTTGCATGCAAATCATTTTACAGTCCATTGTTTTTACTCTCCTGACAGCTGTGTTTGTACACCTGCCTCCTCCTAGGGCTTAATTGAATTTCTGTCCTGCCTTTGGATCAATGTACATTGTACACTATATTTTAGGGAATATTGTATTTGCTTTACTAAGCAAACAGGTTTAGTTCTCATCTCATCTCAGCCATTCTTATATCAAGAATTTCTTCTAAAACTGACATATACAATTATCTGACTTCCCTCCAAGCAATGATTTCCTTTCTTTTGGAAATGGGATTCCTGATAAATATGTAGATAGCCCCTACCACCTCAGACTGATGTGAGAATATCATTCATGCCAGAGCAACTTTCCGGCCTCATCTTGGCACTCTGCATTCCAAATGGTGCTTCTGGTGTAATTATTCCTGACCTGGGATTAGATTCCGATACATTTTTAAAAAAATATTCCTTTTCTATTTATTGATATCAGACCGAGTGCATCTCAAGTGTCACAGAACTGTAAGCTGCCTCATTTATAGATTGCCTCTCAGAGAGTTCATCACAGAACCCTGCTTACTCAACCAAAGCCCTAGGAGCCTAAGTGCCATGGATAAGAAAATGGTTCTATTGCGGGAAAATATTTTCATTCTTTCATGCATCTTTCCAACACGATTACTTCAGCTCAAGCTGGGGAATTATGAGGGAGACATTTATGAGGCAGTCCCTCATCGTTTCAATGGATATGAGTCAAGGGAGCATTTTGGTGCCTTGTGCCCCATGGGTTAGACAAGCATGCCTTCTAC
This sequence comes from Podarcis tiliguerta, assembly GCF_965153285.1. Classification (NCBI taxonomy): domain Eukaryota; kingdom Metazoa; phylum Chordata; class Lepidosauria; order Squamata; family Lacertidae; genus Podarcis; species Podarcis tiliguerta. The sequence goes on along the minus strand of NC_139537.1, from coordinate 60,591,388 downwards.
TTGAGCCACATCTCTCCCCCCCCCTGCACCCCGCCCTGAGTTGGCAGGGTTTTAAATAGCAGGAGGGCCACTACCACATCCACATCCCTGCAAGACAGCTGGGGAGCGGGAGGAGGCCATTAAGATTGCTCCAGCGATTGGGCCCCATGTCATTGCAGGCCAGCTCAGCCTGCACACCTCTGGTATGCCCCTTCAGGGCCGCCTTCTGTTTATGGCTGTTGGGCATCCCATAGGGGACCTTCCCACCTGTCTGCACATTCAACAGGTGAACGGGGGAAATGCCACACGGTTGAAGGGATGTTTGAGTCACTCCATTGGAGGTGGCTGGTAAGAGGCCAGCTTAGCTGGGAGAGCTGGGTGAAGGAACATCTCTATGCTGTTCAGTAACAACATACAGTTGCCCTGCACAAGAGGGATGGGAATTGCTCTACCTGGCTGCCATTTTACACAGTTACTAGGGAGTATGTCCCACTGAACTTAATAGGGTAGATTTCACAGTGGATTGTGCTGTTAAAAGCATCCAAACCTGCCAGTTGATGTGATCACCTTACCTTACCAACGATGAACTTTTGCATTCATTTCAAGAGAGGAGAGTTAAACACATGCCTTCTTCATTGAAATTGACTAGATAAAAAAACTGGCCGCATGGCACCTTTGTTCTCTAAATATGTGATGCAAGATTGCAAAGAAGTCAAACTTTAATTTGAATGTATTGATGGACAAACATGTAAGTTTCAGTCTCTCGCTTCTCCAATCTTAACTTCAGTCCTCTACATTTCCACATCAGTTTGTGACTTTTGTTCAGTCCTAATGAAAATTCATGAGCATTTTACTGCAAATTTCTCCCAATGTACAAATTTTTGTATGCAGTTTTGCCTGGTATAGAAATGCTTTCAAAGCCACTTACATTTTGCTTGTTATTTCCACTAAAATAGCTATTTATATACACACATCACACTGTTATACCCATTTTTGTACACATGATTTCACTGGAGAACTGCACTGCAAAATTCAGAGACTTGCAAAATTCAAAGGATGTCTGTGTTTTGGTCTGCATCTTGTTTTTGGATGCAGACCAAATTTAGGTAAGTTCACTTTTAAATGAGAACTGAATCAAATTATCTCTCCCCCCCCCCCGCCATACCACTGCACTCAGGGATGACACACATCCTTGAAAATAAGGAAAACACCATCATGTAGGCTTGTCATCTACAATTCTGCTGGATCATTCATATTTCATTGTGCTTTGTTATGGCAGCTTGTTTTCCAGAAATCAAGATCCTCTGACATGCGTATTTATTTCTGTTAAGCTTAATGAGTTTTGCTCCTCAATTACTTGTACAACTTTATTTACACACATTTTCCAATGCTAGCAGACCATGCTCTTCCTGTTCAATATTATGACAGCAGAAGTGAGTGCACAATGGCTGCTAAATACATTTACCTGCATAATTTTACCCACATTTACTTTTCACACAGCCAGCTCTTTGTTCTTACCGTTCAGTTTATCCTAGCCAAATTGATGGCTCTAATATATGACTCCCTCCCAGAACAGGATCCATAAAGACTCACTGGACCTGAAAAAAAAGCTCATCTGCTTGTGTCCTTGTTGGGAACAAGAAATCAGATGGTATGACCCCTTTGTTAGTCAACCTTCACTGGTTACCAGCTCTCTGACATATTGACAAGAATGTTTTACGATCTGATTTTTATTGTTTATTAGGTAGTTCATCTGCTTCTCTTTCTGAATTGATGGCTTGGAGCAAGCCCCTTTGCTCTCTGCAAGCAGCACGGGCTGGAGTACAATGGCATGTGTCATTCTCTTTGAAGTGCGCTTGATGTCTGTAGACTATAAAATTAGATGACCTGCTTGTATAGTAAAATATGAAACTTTCAGGGGAAAAGTACTGTTTACGGTAATGTTATTATTATTGTTTTGCATCATAGTGCCAATATTATCGGTAGCTTGAAAAAGTTCCCTAGACTATGGAAAATAGGTGAATAGAATTGTAAGTTTGCTTCTGCTAAGGCTGGGGTTAAGTAGGCTGTAGCTTCCCATCGAGCCACCAATGTAGCCCTGCCTTGATATGTGACTTAAAGGTAAAGGTAAAGGTACCCCTGCCCGTACGGGCCAGTCTTGACAGACTCTAGGGTTGTGCGCCCATCTCACTTAAGAGGCCAGGGGCCAGCGCTGTCCGGAGACACTTCTGGGTCACGTGGCCAGCGTGACAGAGCCGCACATGGAAAACGCTGTTTACCTTCCCGCTAGTAAGCGGTCCCTATTTATCTACTTGCACCCAGGAGTGCTTTCGAATTGCTAGGTTGGCAGGCACTGGGACCGAACAACGGGAGCGCACCCCGCTGTGGGGATTCGAACCGCCGACCTTTCGATCGGCAAGCCCTAGGCACTGAGGCTTTTACCCACAGCGCCACCCGCGTCCCGATATGTGACTTAGGCTGGCTCAAATTCAAAGGGTTTGTCTAACATCTGCCTCCTTAGTATGGACATCAAGGAAGGTTTGCTAGAGGCCTCAAATTATTATGGGTTCCTCCACACAATTTTTCAATGCTGCATTCATTCTGATTTGCTTGTAGAAACTTATCTAGAGATTGGACTATGCCCAGTCTTTATTAAACATCAATCCTGATTTGCTTATGTGATACTTATATGTCTTCCCACACTTTTCAGTGCATGTCCATTCAAAATGTCATTTTTTTAAAAAATAAATAAATAAAAAGAATTTGTACTGCTAAGGAGACAGAATTTTTTCATCCACTTTAACTGTGAAAACCTATTTTGAAGCATGTGTTTGAATCCTGCTTGCAAAACAGTGGCAATCTGGAAGCACCTAATGAACCTTTGTTGGCCGTTCCTGTATGAGAGCCTAGGAGAGCAAAAAAGTGTAAAAGGAACCTCCTTTCTAAACTGGGCAAAGATATGGATGGGTGGGCAAGGCTATCAGGCTATATTCAGGTTCAGAGGCTGCACACCTCTAAATACCCCCTTGCACAAATCCTGTTAGCACTCAGCAGGTGAGCTTGCTATTAGAGGGAGTGCTTGGTGAGCTTATAGATAAACTTCATGGGTAGAAAACAAGGTGTCAGGATTTCTGAACTTGTGTTCTCATAATAACTGTTCATATAAATTTCAGAAACAGTATTTGTTTTTGAGTATTCATTTCAAAACTTTATGGTCCCTTATCCAGTTGAGTGATGTTTAAATCCCATTGAAATCAATTGAGCTTAAGTTATTTGTGAAAAGCTTGTCCCATTATCTTCAATGAGACATAAATGCAACTAACTCTAGCTAAACTGGGACCATGCCGTTGACTCTGTTCATTTCCTCTTAATTTGCACTTGATGATTGTGATCAAAACAGAAAGGGGAAAGGACTTGAGAACGATTGATATTCTACTTTAAAAACCCTTTCTTTTCTTTGTCTGCTTTTCCCGCTGTATACTGCTTTAAAGAATGCTAAAGCAAATGCTGATCTTAATCAGATCTGACCCTAAGTACCACACACTTCTATTTTAATATCAATATTAGAAACTTCAGATAAAGATTTGAAAGGGCAGGCCTAGTTTGACTATGCATTCTAATTAAGGCCACAAAAAGGTGAACACATATTACCTAAACAGAGGTTAATTTTTCTTTCATGTACTTCGGCTTTTTACTTTTGTAAATTATTGATTCCTCTGCCTATTAGTCATTGCACATTAAGCGGCTCCTTTGGAAATGACTTTCACCCCCTCAGTATTCATGGAAGCGGAAGAAAAGCTTCTTAGCGGCACAGTGGGGTGAACTTAGCTGTGGCTCCATCCTCTCTCAGGCAAGAAGCCTATCTATGTATGTACCTATGAACCTGCATAAGAAGAGCAGCCCTGCTGGATCATACTTAAAGGCCTATCTGGTCCAGAAGCCTGCTTCCCACAGTGGCCAATCATATGCCTATGAGAAGCCCACAAGCAGGGCATGAATGCAACAGTCCCCACACTTTCTGTTGCTTCTAAGCAACTGGTACTTAGAAGTATGCAGCTTCTGGAGATAGCTGGATAGCCTTGTCCTCCACTGATTTATTTAATTCTACTTTAAAGCCATCTAAATTGGTGGCCATCACCACATCTTGTGGTAGCAAATTCCATAGTTTAAACTATGCACTGTGTGGACAAGTACTTGCTCTTGGGCGTCCTTGTCCTTATTACAGGAATTATAAGGATTCACACCCCATTCCGCATCATATGCTCAGCATAGCTTATGAAGAAATAATGACAGTCTCAGGCTTTGAATGGATGTATGAGCATTCGCTTGGGATGGCTAAATAATGTAATGTGCCATGTGAGAGACACACCCTGGTGGCCCTTGCAATGCTGCAAAGGATATTTGGCCATAATTCTCAGATCATAAACATACTTGCTAGGGAGTAAGTATCCTTGAGCTCAGTGGGACATAACTTAAGAGTAAATGTGTTTAGGGTCGCACTGCCACTGTCATCTTATTTGAAATAAGTATTTTACATTTTCATATTTATTCATTTTAACTTTTTGATTCTACTTATATACCTGTTTCCTTTCTGAGTCAATGGTGGCGTCTGAATAAGTAGGTTTCGTCTCTGGTAATGGCAAAGTTATGGCTGCAGATATGGCAAAATTTTTGCTGTTGATGGATGGGGTAGTGACACCCCCAGCAGGCTGCTGTTCTTTAGCAGAAAGGTCTGGGCAGGCTGAGGTTTTTATCCACCTCTCAGGTGGGAATAGACTTGCTACTTCTGCCTACCTTCTGTCTCTGCAGAATAATGCAAACACGCTTCCTTTCTCTTCAGTGTGGGAATGGTTGTGGATTTATTTTATTCATAGCTTGCTGGGTTGCTTGCTATTTTTCTATGAAAGTAAGCATTCAGAAGGTTGTTGCCTACCACCCCAGTAACCTTTTCTCAACTCCTTATGCACATACAGGGAGATCAGGCCTCTAGGCTACAATTTCAAATCAATTAAGCTGGAGTAATTGCTCCATTGAAAGTAATATGATACTTTTAAGTACTTGGGCTTAACTGGGTCCTATTCTGGCTGCTGTTTCCCCAATCAACGTAATTGTTCCAATGAATGTTCACACATGACCTTTGCGTAGATTTAGCATTCTCATTATGGCAGATGATGGGACTTCCTCAAAGGAGTAGCTCCAACCTTTAGCATGGCCTTTTTCTTTTTACAGGTATTCTGTCTCTTGTGTATTGTCCCAGTTTTTAAATCTAGAAATGAAAGATGAAGCAGTGGCTGGAAGAGGTACCGATGCACACAGAAAACAACTTCTAGCAGAGTTATCAGCTTATCCTCCTTGAGCCTATAGAGTAAATTTTAATTTATATCTCTCCCTTCAGTACCTGAGCATTGATTTTTATTCGGGAGATAATACCGCTCCATCGGGGAACTGGCTCCTTGCTTCACAGACCCATTCTAAGTTAACAATGTCAAAAGTTAAAACGGCAGCCAAAGTTCTAAAACATTTTCTCAGGAAAAAGTGTCATATTTGTTTCTGACACTTAGTTTAAAAAGAAGAAGTGCTAATGGATTCAAGTGAGGGAACATTTCTAAAGGCTGTTGGGAGAGACTAGCAGATGCAACTTGTCCATGAATGAGAAAAATGCACATTTAAGAAGGGCAAAGTTATCACTTAAGATTTTATGTGTGATAGATTACCCAGGATGACACAATTGTTTGATGTTTCACAAATGCAATGTAGGAACCGAAATCCTAAATAAACAAAACAATGTTTTATTCTGGAGCCCAGTGATAACATTTTTGAGTATGGCTGACAAAACAAACGTACTATAGCATAGCCTCACCATCTGCCCACAACTGGTTTAGGGTTTTTTTAGTCAATATGGCTCTGATAAACCTTTTGTTCATTTTTCCTATTGTTTTTGTGTATGGAAATGGATGTGTTCTGTTTTGTTTTTGTCTTTAAAAAAGATCACTACAGAAATTACCTGGGGGGGGGGGGGGGACGGGACGATGGATTTTGGTTTCCCAACAACTGAAACATATGGAATCTGAAGCCATAAATACAACCTGGTGTGTGTGTGTCACAGTTTGACAGTGGAATGGACTCAGTTGGGATGTTGTGGACTCTGCTTCATTTGAGGTTTTTAGGCAGAGATTGGATAGTGACCTATCAGGGATGCTTCAGTTGAGATTCCTTCATTGCAGACAGTTGGACTAGATGATCCTTGGGGTCCCTTCCAACTCTACAGTGCTATCATTCTATGATTCTGTGACACACACGTGGAGTAGGGTTCAGAGCATGCCCACTGTCCCCCAACCTGCTCATGTTCAACAGACCTTTTGAAATTCTGAAAGTTTGCTTACTGCATGGACATTGACTTAACTGAAATGTCAGGGAACCTGTGGTCTAAACCACTGAGCCTTTGGGCTTGCCGATCAAAAGGTCGGTGGTTCGAATCCCTGTGACAGGGTGAGCTCCCGTTGCTTGGTCCCAGCTCCTGCCAACCTAGCAGTCTGAAAGCACGCCAAACATGCAAGTAGATTAATCGGTACCACTCAGGTGGGAAGGTAAATGGTGTTTCTATGTGCTGCTCTGGTGTTGGTGTTCCATTGCGCCAGAAGCAACTTAGTCATGCTGGCCACATGACCTGGAAAAACCGGCTCCCTCGGCCTGTAAAGCGAGATGAGCACTGCAACCCCAGTCATTTGCAACTGGACTTAACTGTCAGGGGTCCCTTTACCTTTACCTAGATTACATGGAGAGAGCCATCATGTTTATATGTCAGTAGTCAACCTCCTCTGATGTGCCGTAGTGCAGATACTAAAGGCATTTGAAAACAAATTGCTGTCAGAGAGGCACACAGGTGAATGAAGAGCTCAGGCTCTTTGCTGTCAAAGTTTTACTTAAAGATTTTATTGACCGTCATTCAGTGTGGCTTGTATATTTGCTGAAGAGTTTACAAGATTTTTTCAGTTCAGCCCATGTTGTAATCATGCATATGGAAGGAACTCAAGCATAACGTTTTGTAATTAAGATTAATGCATGGTTGTAAGATCTTCGGTGCTTGCAGGATTTTAGAAATCTATTAATTTCTTATTAGTTTCAGTATAATGATTAAACCTTTTAAATGGAAGGCAAAATAAACTGCTGAACCCAACATTGCAAGAGACCTAGCATGTGCTGTTCATTTAAGCACTTTCAGTGATTTAATTATATTTGATCCCATAATCCTTTCCCTGAGTTGGAAATTCAGAAGTTTCATTTAGATTTAAGTGATGGTTAATGAGGGCAGTGGGATATCTTTTGTGGTGCACAACTTGTGAATAATGCAAACTATAACTCATATCTCTTTCAGCAAAGAAAGCAGAACCAAATCTCACTGAGAGTATGTTCTCATTACAGAGGTTAAGTGAGCAACATAGAATAAATTATCAAGTTCTCATTGCACACACAGGCTATAGCGAGGAAGACAGCCTTTCATGAGCTAGCCAGGCTTTCCTCGTGGAGGCAGAAAATAAAACTCTGTAGGCATATATTTGGAGTTATGTCAACAATAAAAGCCCCATGGATGTGTTGCAATCTAGAACGCATCCACAATCTTTTACTCTCTCACTTATATCTATATCATATTCTTCCTTCAAGGAAAGTTTAGGATGGCATATACACAAGGTGCGTACAGTGGATTTGAACAAATCCAGAATCTTGAACTGGTCACTCCAGACAGATTTGGGACTGGTTCAGACTAGGCATCAATGGAGAGGGAAAAGATGCTAATTGACCCACAACTTCTCACTTGTGGCTACCGCAAAGGGATTACAGTGCTACCTCAGGTTAAGAACTTAATTTGTTCTGGAGGCCCGTTCTTAAACTGAAACTGTTCTTAACCTAAAGCACCACTTTAGCTAATGGGACCTCCCGCTGCTGCTGCGCCGTGATTTCTGTTCTCATCCTGAAGCAAAGTTCTTAACCCAAGGTATTATTTCTGGGTTAGCGGAGCCTGTAACCTGAAGTGTCTGTAACCCGAGGTACCACTGTATCACTATTTAGCTGTGATAACCTTTTAATTTGCAAGAATGGGAGGTTTTGGGTTGTGGTTTCTGCAGTGGTCTACATTCTCAACCACTGGATCTCTGGTGAATTTCATATCAACTAAATCAGACTTCTTCAACCTCGGCCCTCCAGATGTTTTGAGACTACAATTCCCATCATCCCCGCCTACTGGTCCTGCTAGCTAGGGATCATGGGAGTTGTAGGCCAAAGACATCTGGAGGGCTGAGGTTGAGGAAGCCTGAACTAAACAAATTGCATTAATTGGGCTGCATCATTGTGAAATTGCATGCTTGTTATTCCCAATTCTCCAGAGCACCTGTGCAAACACACAGTTTGTTTGACCCTTGCATGCTCCCCCAACCACTGCAATAAAGCATCCCAACAAATTTTCTATTTTAAAAAGTGGATGGGTAAGATTGCAACAGGCAGCACATGAAATAAAAATTAAAATTCGGTAATCATTCTCACTGAAGCCACCCTGCCAAACCAAAGTAGACACATCTGCTTCCAGCCTTTGAGCTGTTACCTATGTCTCACTGGTTTTCCAGCATTCCAGATTTTTTAATTTCATGGTCATGTCTTAAAACTGGTTTGCCCAACTTAGTAAGCAAAACAATGGGGAAATCAGCAAGCCCTCTCTTCTATTTCAGAAGAGTTTAGAAAACCTTGATTATGTCAGAGTTTTTTCGTGCTTGACTTTATTCTTCTCCCTGAATCTTTGATTAGATTTTTGCTTATCAATTTTAATCTGTTTGATGCTTTGCATATTGTTTGATGTTCAGTTTTAAGAATTGTTTTATTGTTTTCCTTTCTCCTTTTGTGAGCCACCTTAGGGAGAGATAGCTTTAAAGGTGTACAAAAATTTCTTAAACAAACAGGTGTTGGAATATTGAAAAATAAGAAAATAGGAAAACTGGGAATTTTCAAAGCCACCAAAATAATGTTGGGTAGATATTAATACCGCCTCCAACAAAAAATAAACCTGTGATAGGTATACCTTCATTAATAATATTAGCGATTTTCCACACCAGATAGATGGCCAAGAACTCTACAGTAATGCAAGACGACAGTGAATCTTTCATCTGAGAAGAATATAATATTTTGTCCTGACTTCAGATACTACTTTACCAATTAAGTCTATCAGCAAATGCTGTCTAAATTTTTAAATGAGATCAGAGACTTGGTGCCTCAAACCATATGCCTCCAAAAGAGAAGAGGGCACTGCAGGTACTGGATGTAAATGCAAATGTTGTAATAGTGCCTAAAAATAGTGGAAAGATTTCTCAATATAGACTATTTTTCATTAGAAATCAAAGTTAGGGCTCTCAGTCTCTAGGTACACATTAGTAATAATGATTATTTCCTAGAAGGGGAGAATGCTGAAGTCTCTACTACGAATACTTTCAAATTAAAGTTCATTCAGCTAAAAGGGTTACTTACTCATGGGCAGAATTAGAGGAAATTTTCCATTACCAAGATATGCTAAGCTGCCTTTTGGGCAGCTGGCCAACTTTTAAAAAGGCATTACAAGCTTATCTCAAAAAATGTGTATTCCTCAGTAATAACTCAGGGAGCCCTTTGCATTCCTTGTAGATTTGGTTAGAATCCCAATTTGCGTCTTCATTGTTTTGATAGAGCTATCCAATTGCATTGAATGAGCAAAGGTAGAAGAAGAAAAAAGCATTTCACCTGATTGTTTGCCTCAAGAGGGCAATTCTCTTTGCACAAGCACCTTTCCTGAAGCTTGAGCCTCAGTCTCTTAATGGTTTGTTGTTATATTATGAGTGGCTGGAGCCCTTATTAGCAAAGGCCTTAGGCTAAACATCTTTCATGTAAGGGGGCCAGGATATTATTTTAGGGTATTGTTTTAAAAAATGGAAGTGTACATATATGCCCAATCAAGTACCAAAAACGGAATCCTTCTGAAGTAATGGGTAACACAGGGAGCAAATTGTATAACTCTGTAAGAGTTTTTCAGAACAAGGGCAGCTTTTGGGGGGGGGGATATTACATGCCAGTAGCGGGTGGAGCAACAGATGCAATATTACATTCTAGTCTGACAAAAGTCAGATTTTTCCCACGCACACATACCTTCATTCTCCATCCACACAAGCAAGAGGCATTGGCATAGACCAAGGACACAAACCAGTACTCAACAAAGTGCAAAGCATGGCTGGTGAGGGGCCTGGCCTGTTCAGGAAGCATAGGGTTCACTACTCTTTGGTAAATGACTTCTTTGGCATGGTCAGGTGCCAGGCCTTGCCTATCTATAGATAGAGACAGAGGCTTGAATCATCAAAAGTGCTCTCATGAGATGGTTGTTGAACCCTCTGTAGCCTGCTGCCCACCACATACTTCCTCCATTCAGGAGACTCCCTGACCCCTCAGTAAAGGTTTGTGGGCAGAGGGCCTTCAGGGGGGTGGTAAAGTTTCCTTCTGTGAATTGTCCTACCCAAGTGCTTCTTAGCTTCAAGCCATACTCTTTCATACCCTCCAACAGTTCTCCAATGAAAATAGGGACATCCTATTCCATTATTTTGATTTCTTCTCCCTCTTCTTCTCCTTCTCACCACCACCACCACCACCACCACCATACTATTTATACCCCACCCATCTGAATGGGTTGCCCCAGTCCCTCTGGGCAGCTTTCAACATATATAAAAACATAAGAAAACATCAAACATTTAAAAACTTCCCTATACAGGGCTGCCTTCAGATGGCTCAGGAGTCAGATAACTCAGTCATATCCTCCAACATTTCTCCAATGAAAACAGGGACATCCTAAGGAGAAGCAGGGCATTCTGGGATCAAAATAGAAACTGGGATGGCTTCTGTAAATCCAGAAATGTCCTTGGAAAATAGGGATACTTGGAGGGTCTGCTCTTTATGGCTGTGAGCTGGCATAATGTGAGTAATATTGTTTGATGCCAGTCAGCAGATGAGTTATTCAGGATGGACTTGACCATAGTTACATTCTTTAACAGCTTCAAAGAACTGTTATTTCTAGTGCAGTCATTTTAAGATATTGTGTGCTGTAGGAATCCTGTATTGCCTGGGTGCTCAAAAAAGAACATGCAGGTTATCTCTCTCTGTCCCCCCACCCCCAATGATGTACGGAAGAATCTTTCGAGAATTACAGTGGTAATGTCATTCTGGCTTTTCTCCCATCCAGTCAGGGTTACAAAATTAGCTGCACTATAATGTGAACATTTGTTCCCTATTTAAAACATTTCAGCTTGCACACAATGGACAAAAAGTTCACATTCTCATTGCTTTCAACTCCAGCCACGTATCCTCTAGTTTAGCTCATTTCTTGGCTGTTTATTGAGCCCATGGAAACATAAGCTACCTGTGTATCATGTCTGTCTGCTGATTTTTTCTTTTGGCAGAGGCCTGTATTCACATTAACCCAAAGACAACATGCATGCATGCTTGCAAACCCTGTGCTCAGTCTCAGAGACCCTGCTTGGAGACTAGGATCATGGCCTTTTGGGCGGTGGCCCAGGCATTTATGTCTGGAGCTGTCTTTCCCAGCCGTTCAATCGGCCCTGAAAACCTTTTTGTTCAATCTGCTCCTGCGCCATCTTCCAAGGGGAGCCTCCCACGGAGTGCATTGCACTAATGCAATTGTGTGGTTATTAGAGCATGGGTAACTTGAAATAATGTACACAAGTAGCCTTGGGTGGGCCTTCCTGTGAAAGGCAGCACAGATAGACTGGCAATAATAAATAAATTAATAAATAATGTGGCAGCCTGAAGGTGATTCTTCTCACCTAGCATATATGTGCCCTGAAAAAGTCATTCTTTCCATCAAGCACACCTCTGGCTACGGTTATTATTAGAGCAGAAGCAAGCGTTCTTTGCGAGTCCTACTCCTAGTTAATATTCTTTTGAGTCACTGCCATGACTCTCCGTTAAGAGGTTTCATCCTTTAGCAAGTATTTATTTAACCAGTCTCCTCTGACCATGAAAGTTGGTGGTTTACATTTGCAATTGTTAAGTGGGAGGAAGCTTGTAATTTTCCTCTAAGCTTAGAAGAACAAGGGAAACTAACATTTTCGTGTACCAACTGTCACTCAATCCACCTGCTGACAAGTGCTCTTTTGAGAACTGCACAATGTTTTGCATATAAAGTGAAGGCAGAGGTGTGTTTTTTCTCTCTCCTTTCCATTGCATTTTACACAGTTTAATTTCTTGCTAGAAGCGAAAATATTTTAGCTTTGGATTTTTTTATCTTTTAAAAAAGCTTGCAATCAAGAAGTGCATCCAGGTAGACTGAAATCCTTTCTAAATTATATTTCATCCATGCCACCCAAGTGTAACCCATGCTATTGGCAGGTATTCTTCAGGAAATAGCAGTTAATCCCTGACTTATTAACAACCAACAAAATCTCCAACAAAATTTCTGTCCTCCATTTGCCCATAACTGGAATTTGACGCTATGATTTGGAGCATATTCAGATGTTATGGACAATCAGATAATTATCTGATCAGGTTTGATCTTTTGCCTATCTCTTGGCCTTGCAAGGGTTGCGAAACATTTTTTTTTTACACAGGAATAAAATGTACAATCATGCTCTACTTGCTACTATGCTATGTCCAAGAATCTAGTACATACAGTACCAAAACAAACAAACAATCTAAGAACTTAAATAGCAATCTTTTACTGTCTGTTAGAATTTAAACAATTGCTAGAGTAAAGACTGGATGTGTGTGTGTGTTTATTGCTTTAGCTTCTGGCTGGTAAGTGACGTTATTTAATTTTTAACTCCAGATATCAGAGCAATATGTATGACTTCAGAACATTTCTTCCCCCTTCTCATTGCCAATAAAGCAATTTCACACTTTCCTGAATTTCTAAGAGAGGCTATACTTGGAAGTGTTAATTAACCAAATCACTAGTAAGATGCAGTGAAAAACAGGATATGAAATGCAATTTCTATTCATCAGGTTGGAGTGGAAGTGAAGGAATAGCCATTATATGACGGATATTTATAGGCTTTCCGTTTTTAAAAAGTTGACTACAAAAGCTTACACTTATATTGGGTAATGGAGCACGCTAATAGAACCATTAAAGAAGGTTCGCAGGGAAAAAATGTTAATGATAGATTTTCAGAAACCAGCTTCACATTTCACAGCAACCTAAATGTTACTATAGACTGAAAGTCAACATAGCAATGTTTTCTTAAAATGTGATGTTCTGAGGTTGAGAAAATGTTTTAGAACCTAAGAATCCACTGTCATTCCCACAACAAGCTTTCATCTGTGACGGCTACTCATGCTTGCCTTCTTCACCAAATATACAAACAGGATACTGGATTAGCATAAATTATGGAAATAACAAACAAACAAACAAACAAAACCCTCATCCAGGAATAAGTGGTGATATTATGACCTTTCCTTGCTCTGTGGGTTTTCTTTGCCCTGCATAATGCTCTACTTTTGCCCTCCATGTTAAAAATGACTTGAATTTATTAAAGGAGAGACAATATTCTTAATTATCAGACAGAACACCTAAAAGCTTGTTCTAACTCATGTGGAATTTTCAGCCTCTTACTTTGTTACACACCTGTTACAGTATTTTATCCAGGCTTAAAGAAATTACAGACAAAAGAAGATGATTCAATAAGGGCAATGTAGGTCATATCTATTGTGTATCCTCCTCCTGTTGAAAAATAGCATTTGTTTTTCAAGGAATCACTAAACTCTCCAAAGCTCAGAGTAGAACAATGTGAGTTGAGATGACAGTGGTCTCGCTCTCATTCATTTGCACGGTCATTCAGAATTCTTGAACGGTATGATAAAAGAAAATAGGTGCCATTTCTCAGTTGACTAACCATTTCCCACTCTTGCTCATACAAAGCCCTGGATGTCTATGTGCAATGTGTTGCACATAGCTGCAATGTGCACAGAGTGCTGTTCTTCTTGAGTATCAGGAAAGGTACCAACTAACAGGCCAATGCAGTGCTGTCCATTCTAGATCGATGCATGCAATGATGTGGCAAGACACCACTTACCACTAAATGCGAATGTGCAGAGATGGGAAGAATAAGCCTTTCAGTAAGATAACATGCTGTGCATATTTTATACAAAGGTTAGATAGCGACTGGTGATTTTGTTTGGTTGTGAAAATTGTAGGCTATCAGGCTGTCAACTCTCTTCATAGCTAATTTGTCCAACTCGTGGTCTGCTGCCTCTGGTATATGTTTTCTTCTTCACCTCCTTAGGTGTTCTGTGCCAACCTGTCATATCTTGTATTTGTTTCTGCAGTGAACTCTGGCAAAGAACCTCTCATGTTATACTAGCTCAATACACAGCATGAAGTAAATGTCTGACTTTATTGTGTGATAAAAGGCAATTTTAATTTGTAAAGTGATTCCAGCTAATGGGAAACATTAATAATAATAATAATAATAATAATAATAATAATAATAATAATGTTTCATTTCATTTCTATACTGCTTTATATTTTAAAGGGGAAAAAATCTCAAATCAGTTTACAACACATTAAAACATCAAATAAAACAAACCAGAATAAAACATTACTGGAGAGGGTAAAATATAATGTATACATTCAGAGCAACATAATTTACAGGAGACTAAAATAGTATCCTAAAGATTTTAAAATAAAACATTACAAAGGTTGACTACAGAATGTATATCTAATGCAGCAAAGTGAACAAATTATTCTTAAACATTTCAGAAGACAAATATAAAATGCACATTTAATATAGCATAATTAGCAAGGGAATAAAACATTATTCTAAGCATGGAACATACCGGCTGCTGTTGCTGCCATTCCTGCTGATGATGGTTCATGGCAGATGGCGGCTGTGGAAGCTCACGCTTGATATTCTGGGCTTCCACAAAGAGACAACCAAGATGGCTTCTGGCCTCTTCACCGGTCATAGCTTTTGTAGCTAGAGTAAATCAGGGCCCTGTTCTCCCATGCCAAGTAGGAAAAGGCCTGCTAACAGTATTTCCTCCCCCTGTGTTTATTCATGCCCTTTCAGGTTCCACAGTATAGAAGAAATATAGAAAGTAGTGATAGTTTCTTTTATTATCTCTAGTATGAAACTGATAACATTTTCGGCCATGGTGGGTCGCAGAATGCTTTATACACAAGTTAGAAGCCCCTGTATCTTTGGAGCTGTGCAGGTTATTCAAGTCCTCAGATTTTAACCAGGATTGCAGTATCTGACCATAGTCCAATAGAGAAGTTGAAATAAATATGTTGGGTCTAGACAAGGTTGGTTACAATTTGTTGACACTGAAATATGTGGAAACCAAGCAATATTGGCTGGTGTGGTGAAGTCACAGAGTCAGTCTCCTGACACTAGCATCACTTCAGCTTATGTGGATGGGGCAAGGACATTGGCAATGTCAGGGCTGTGGGTGTGTCCACACAGCCTTTTCCCCAACTCTGTCTTACCCCATCCTAGCCGTATTCAGGTAAGCTATAGTGAGAGCTGTGTCAGGAGGGTTGCTCTTCTCTGACAACTATTGGACCTAGCTTAAATTATGAGTAACTCAATTAAGTTTTTTAATTACCTTGTATTCAGTTAACACTTTATATTATATTACCTCCCTCGTTGGATCATCACCTTGTCATGGTGAATGGCTTGCACGTTCCTATGATCCTTGTGAGCGAAGCCATTGGGAGTCTTGTACTCCCAGTAGGGTCACCCAAAGCGGTAAGGTCAAGGGGGAGGAGCTAGACAAAGAATGATCCAATAAGTGGCCTCCACAGTCACTTACGGACTCACTGTTAAGGCTGTGTTCATGGAAGACATCTTACTTGGTTTTGAGTGATCGGTAAACAAGAAGAGGAATATTATATTATATCCATTGAATCTCGTATAGAATTCAAACCATTTTTTTACCTTGGTAAATACAATGAAATGGAACTGATTTCTCCACAAGGACCTAAGTGCAATTAACTTAATCTATATCCAGATAGCTAATATCCAACTAAGTTATGGTTAGACTAGACCCATTGAAATCAGTGAACCAAATTTTCTAAGTCAATTGATTACAGTAGGTCTACTCTGAGCATGACTTTGGTGAAAATCACCCAATATGCTTAAAGCACCTACATTTGTGACGCATTTTACAACAAACTGGGTTTTTAGTGTTGCAACTCCATGTCTCTGAAATAAATTACCAGCTGAAATCAGATAACCAAGTTTCAAATGATCATGTATCATTTTCCACCACGAAGCTAGCTTAACAGCGTTAACAAATTCATAACTGATTCCAAAATTCAGCTCTTCTGTAACATGTTGAACGAATCTCAGTAATATCAAATGGTTCAGAATTATGTAGTTTCTGCAACAACAGCCACTGTATGCAAGGCGTCATTTCCTATCAATATTATATGACAAGAGTAACTCAAATGCAGGAAGTCAGCACTCACAACTTATTTATACTGCATAAATCCAACTGAAATAATAAAGACTGACTTTCTTATGAGTAAAGGTGTAATTTTCAAACTGCTTATGACAGAGTGGCTAAAGGATGTAGCATAAGTATGCTTAGAATCCTGTCCAAAGAAGATTGTTTTAGGAGTAACATCTAAATGGCACATGCTTCGTATTTTATTCCTACTGAAGATGTTTCAGAAACTCCAAACCCTGTAAATGACTGCCAGCATAGATGTAATCTTAGAAAAGTAGCTAATGCATCTTTTTTGTTTCTGTCCTTCTCTGGAATAAAAATGGCAATACAGTATTCAAATAATAATCAGTGGAAAGAAAAATACACTGTAAATGTTTCACTTTATATGATTATAGAGAAAAGGTCAACTAACATTGAGAAAAGCGAGTCCCTTCCCCTTTATGTGGCTACTAATCTATTGCAGTATTGAGTAAATCACATTACAGTTTCTTCTTTCTGCCCGTATCTATCTTTCTTTCTGTCACTCCCTTCTGTAACAAAAAACAAAAACAAAACATCAACCACAATTGACACAAGGAATAAAAATACTGTTACCTTAGCCAGAATTTATATTAAATATATCTCACAACCTTCATCTGTTTTAGTTTTCTATTAAGAGTATGAAGACATGGATCCAAAGAACTGTGAGCAGAAGGAGAAAATGCACCAGTGCCGTTCCATAATTTCTTGAGCATGCACGTGCAAAATGCTTTTAATAATGCAGCACCACAGGATATTACAGATTAAATTTTATGTTAAGGACGCAAGATACAACCTGCGGCATTATTAACTCCACCGGGACATAAAAAGGGTCTTTTGTTTTATCTATTAAATTTATATCCTGCCTTTCCGCTCAAAGGAGCCAAGGGCAGCAAAGCATTGTCCAAGATTTTGCACAACAGGAAAAACTATATCTGGGATTAATTAGCTAATGCAATGCCCCTCCGTGAGAAGAACAGGAAATGATAACATACAGAAAAGAAGGTGTTTTCCAACATCACAAATTTCTTAAGATGGTAACAGTAACAATAAAAAACAAATTAAAATTAAAGAGAACAAAATATAACTAAAAGAAGTGGAAATAGCATGTTGAATGGCAGGAACAGAAGGAAATACTTTATTCCCTAAAAATACATTCTGGTTAAGGAAGATAAAGATTAAGATTGCCGGAAGAAATATCAACAACCTCAGATATGCAGATGACACAACCTTGATGGCAGAAAGTGAGGAGGAATTAAAGAACCTTTTAATGAGGGTGAAAGAGGAGAGCGCAAAATATGGTCTGAAGCTCAACATCAAAAAAACGAAGATCATGGCCACTGGACCCATCACCTCCTGGCAAATAGAAGGGGAAGAAATGGAGGCAGTGAGAGATTTTACTTTCTTGGGCTCCATGATCACTGCAGATGGTGACAGCAGTCACGAAATTAAAAGACGCCTGCTCCTTGGGAGAAAGGCGATGGCAAACCTAGACAGCATCTTAAAAAGTAGAGACATCACCTTGCCAACAAAGGTCCGTATAGTTAAAGCCATGGTTTTCCCAGTAGTGATGTATGGAAGTGAGAGCTGGACCATAAAGAAGGCTGATCGCCGAAGAATTGACGCTTTTGAATTATGGTGCTGGAGGAGACTCTTGAGAGTCCCATGGACTGCAAGAAGATCAAACGCATCCATTCTTAAGGAAATTAGCCCTGAGTGCTCAGTGGAAGGACAGATCGTGAAGCTGAGGCTCCAATACTTTGGCCACCTCATGAGAAGAGAAGACTCTCTGGAAAAGACCCTGATGTTGGGAAAGATGGAGGGCACAAGGAGAAGGGGACGTCAGAGGACAAGATGGTTGGACAGTGTTCTTGAAGCTACAAACATGAGTCTGACCAAACTGCGGGAGACAGTGGAAGACAGGAGTGCCTGGCGTGTTCTGGTCCATGGGGTCACGAAGAGTCGGACACGACTAAACGACAACAACAAGGAAGGAAGTACAGTGGATGCTTGGGTTGCGAATGTGATCTATGCAGGATGCACGTTCACAACCCGCAGTGTTTGCAACCAGCAGAGGTGCATCTGCACATGCACCGATTGCAATTTGGCACTTCTGCACATGCGCAAAGCGCGTTCTGCACATGTGCAACCTACGAAACCCGGAGGTAACCCGTTCCGGTACTTCCAGGTTACGGTGGGTCCGTAACCCAAAAAACGCAACCTGAAGCGTCTGTAACCCAAGGTGTGACTGTAGTTGGATACAGGATACTATTTCCATAGTGGCACAAGATAATCGCTGCCTAGGATCCAGTAGTGTCTAGTACAAGTGGAAGGGCGAGGAGGCCTATGTCTTCTCCTTGTTTCCCCCTTTATCTAACCTTCACTATATCCCACATAATATCTGAGTATCCTTGGGATCCAGAAGGTGTGGCAGATAAGCCCTGATCTGTGAGGAGAACCTCACTATAGATTTTAAAGGAGCCAAATAATACAGGTTATATTATAATAATTATAGAGAATTAGTCCCCTTTCTGCAAAGCTTGTTCGTACCCTGACTTGTGAAAAAAACCTGCTGTGGTGAATGATTTAATGTTAATAAGCAGGATAATGTTCTTATTCATGAATTTACTCTAAAACAGAGCTTTCCAAACTGTGTCACGACACGTTAGTGCATGGGTAGGCAAGCTAAGGCCTGGGGGCTGGATCCGGCCCAATCGCCTTCTAAATCCAGCCGTGGACGGTATGGAATTCAGCGTGTTTTTACATAAGTAGAATGTGTCCTTTTATTTAAAATGCATCTCTGGGTTATTTGTGGGGCATAGGAATTCGTTCATTCCCCCCCCCCCCAATATAGTCCACCCCCCCAAGGTCTAAGGGACAGTGGACCGGGCTCCTGCTGAAAAAGTTTGCTGACCCCTGCGTTAGTGTATCAGCTGCAGTGTGTAGGCATGTCGCACAAACACTCCCCACGCTGTAAAGGGGTTAGTTTAACCTCCAGTTTGCTAGTAAAGGGGTTAGTTTAACCTCCAGTTTGTTACTTGGTCACAAAATGATGCATGTCTAAAAAGTGTGGCACCAACATGAAAAGTTAGGAAAGCTCCACTCTAAAATGTGACCTTGCTGTATTGGCTAAATGACATAAATTGGTACAGTATTAAAATTAAAATGGCAAGGTAAACAGCCAAGAGTAGCTGCAACGTTGCATTAATGTTTGCAATGCAGGGCCTTTCCTATCAATCATCAGGCTATACAACTGTGATTTTACAATTGCATCCTAATCACATTATTATGTAATAAATCACAGTAGGACAAAAGAGAAGTTGTTTCAGAGTAAACATGATTAGGATTGTGTTACAAATTAGCAACAAGGATTGACTGCTTTGCTTTGGATATATAATAGAAGCAATAGTAGTAGAGGAAAGCTAACAAATCTCTCTTCTTACTAGCTCACAGAATTGCAACAGGGGGAGAAATATAGATAGTTGTAATTGGGTCAGCCTACCCCATTTCACCACCTAAGGTGAAACAGGTATGTTTCATTGCATTTTTCATTTATTAGGCTTTAGTAGCTTTCCACCTGAAGGTCTCCAATAGACTTACAACAAAAAAGAAAAAAAGATATGTACAGTAGTACCTCAGGTTAAGTACTTAATTCGTTCCGGAGGTCTGTACTTAACCTGAAACTGTTCTTAACCTGAAGCACCACTTTAGCTAATAGGGCCTCCCGCTGCTGCCACGCCGCTGGAGCACGATTTCTGTTTTCATCCTGAAGCAAAGTGCTTAACCTGAAGCACTATTTCTGGGTTAGCAGAGTCTGTAACATGAAGCGTATGTAACCTGAAGCATATGTAACCCGAGGTTACATACTGTACTGTGCTGTACTGTACCACTGTACTGCTTTCTTCCCTCCTACACTATCACTCCACCTCCCCACACTTCCAGCGGTGTTCCTGCAGTGGTGGGCTAGTTGGGGCACTGCCTCTTGCATTTTCACTGCCTGAGGTGGTTGCTTTACCCTTCCCCATTGTTGGGCCGGCTCTGGTTGTAATACCGCCAGTATATATTTCTGTGGATATGGAAAACTTTAAACATAACAAGTCCAAACCTTCTTTCTCATGAAAGGGAGTACCATAGATTGGGGCCAGTATCTATAGGTCTATAGCTGTATTAGTAACTTGCAGTTGCTTATTGATTATGATGTCACCCAGTGTTGATATGTGATACATACTTTGGGCTTGCGCATATACCCTTATTGAGACTTTTGTACCTAGATACTGGAAATAATAACAAGAGGCAATGATAGATCAGGGTTTTACTTATAATCACAAAATAGTATTTCTGGGATTCTTAAAGGATACTGTTGCAGAGGATAATCTAACTAGTAACTTTTTATAGTACTGTATAATTGCATACACATTATTTTCACTTATGGAGAATTGTATTCTTTTAGATCTAAATATATATATATAAATAAATAAATAAATTCAGATTAATCTTGATGGGGGGTTAGACTAGATCAGTGTTTCCCAACCTTTGATTCCAACCGTGGCCCCCTTCCAACCTTGATTCCTTATTGTGCCCCCCATGGGCATAGCCAAGGGGGGGCAGGGGGCAGCTGCTCCCCACATAAGTAAAAATCAATACAAATCAATACAAATCTGAGTTTCTGCCCCCCGTAACAAAAGCCTTCACTCTAACAAAAATCCTGGCTATGCCCCTGCCTCCCCACCGTACCGGTAGAAAGGTAGGTATTTCAATGTTTGTTTGTAAACAGAATGTTTTATTTATAATTTTTATAATTTGTACAAAATATAATTACATAAAAGGATAAGAATATAATGAAATATTGTTGAAGCAGAAAAACATAGAATCATAGAGCACAGGAAACTCAGCTAAAGCATCCATGCCAAGCGGTGCTTAGAATCCTCTCAAGGGAGAAAAGTCTAGAACCTTCTGAAGGAGATGCATCTTCCATGTATTATAAAAAGTAAACAACATTTACTTGACCCCAATTATTTGACACTGGGGGGGGGGGGAGGGCGGACGGACGACCTACAGATACAGTCCAAAAGACACACAGGGAGTTCTGTATATATGGGAGAATTTTTAAAAGCAAATGGTCCTCACTGATCTGGGGCAAAAAGATTTTGTCATGTGGAGGAGCCCTGGCTGCCTAGATAAAATACTATAGCCCCCCACACCCTTACCTGGGAGTAAGGCTCACTGAACTCAGTGCAACTTTCTTCTGAGTAGAGACTTACTTATTTACTAGATGCAAGTCAGCAGCACCAGACTACCCCACTCACCTGGGTGCCTTGCAAAGTCGGGCCACTGCTGCCCCATTGCCACTCCACCACCGCATGCACCTGACCTGGAGGTTCTGGATTGCGGGATCTACTGGTCAAAATGGGATCCTCAGCGATCACCCTCTCCTGCCGGAAACCAGGACCGCTCCAAGAAAACGCACATGGCAAAAAGGAGCCTGGTGGGCTGCCCCCTTACCGGCTTGTGATTGGCCAAGCAGATAGCCAGCCAATGAGGATTTTTGTTTTGGAAAAATGTTTTTTTATACACTTCTCACTTCCCTTTGTGGCCCCCTAGCCTTTACACATTTTTCACCTGTGGCCCCCTTGGGATATCCTGGGGCCCCCAGGGGGGGCATATGGCCCCTGGTTAGGAAACACTGGGCTAGATAATCCTAGTGGTCCCTTCCAACTCTACAATTATTTGATTCTATGAATATAACTTTCCTGATATCCCGGTTACCCAGATATTCCTATACACTGTCTCAGTCTTTTCAGCCAAACTGAGTTGTGGTCTGAACATTAAGAGTTTTAAAAGGTCAAGTATGTATATTCACTGCTAGCAGTCAGACCAGCTCAACTGGAGATTAAATACATGTGAGTATATAATTTTTTTTATTTGTAATTAATCATGCTCTTTTTTACTAGCTGCTCTAACTGGAGGTTAGTGAGAGCAGTCATTTCTAATGTGGTTTAATATGATTAGTTGATGGTGAAGGGGTCAAGGTTCTCAAGACTGGGAGATCAACAGAAGTAATTTCATTCTGCTAATTAGTTTTGTGGCACAGCCTTTCCCAACAAAAAAGGTGGTTGGGGTCCTAGCTCTATGAAGAGGCAAAACATGAAGTGGTTCAAACCCAAATGGTAGATCTGTTGCTCTGCTATAAGTAAACTTAGTAGCAGCAAAGCCTCCAAGAATCCAGATGGGCATTGCTGATTTTATTACATGGTTACTGATCAAGTTTTTCAAAGACCCTTGGAGTGCTTCTGGCTGACTTTCATTATAGAGGATTAGCAAATAAGAAGGTACAAGTTAAGCCAGTCAGGCAAGAGGCGGGAAGGGTAGGTGTTTCTTTTTTCTTTTTTATCCTGCTTCACAAGTTGTTCCCATGGAAACGTTACACTCATCTGGTTGAAAACCTCTCACAAACATGAATGCATGAGTCAGGCATGTAAAGATGCTAATAAATAAGGGAAAAAAACAACATTATGGATAACGGCTCATGAATGGTTGTAGACCAGTTATGGGCCAGATTCCAAAGAGCTACATTAAGCGTGCCAAGGAATTGGGCAAGCCTAGTGGGGTTTTTTTTTAAACACACGTGTTAGTGGGTGGTAGTGGATTAATATGGATGGAGAATTCTGTTTGGTCAACATTTTAAGCCAACTGAGCTAATTAGCACCTTCCATAATAGCACACAGATTGGAACATAAATCGTCCTTTAGATTTCATACTTCTTTGAATGCTGTGATCCAGTTTTTAGCTCAAAAAGGACCAAGATGCATTAAAACTGCATATATTAGGACAAAATATGTTTATAAATGCATACATTGAGGTGAAACAATAATTAAATATGTATTTTGTATTGAAATATGTAAGTAGGTATTTAAATACAAAATTTATACAGTCTTTTTTAAAGGACAGATTAATGCAGAAATTGGATGGAACAATGAATAAACATATGTGAAATTGACATCATCCCCCAAATATGGATCTTTCTAACCCAAGTAGTTGGAAAGCTGCTTTTTAAATGAAAAATGTTCTCTGAAAAGTCTCTGAAAAATGTTCAGAAAGCAAAGTAAGGGATCTCTGGATCCAGCCCAGAATTTGCTCTCTCTCTCCACCCCCCCTCACATCAGTATTCACTTGATGCAAGCCTTATTTGGGGTAATCCTGTTTGAATATCTTCATAGAAATCTGCACTGAAATCTTCTTACTCTGAACCAGAAATAAATGCCTCAAGTCTCTAGAGCTGCACCTGAAAAAAATCCACAATACCTCATCTATCTGCCTTGTTTCATATTGAAATCAAATAAGAAGAGCCATCGCATAACATTCGGAAAAGGCAATTCATTACCTGCAATGAATCAGAAAAAATGAGCCAAAGAAAATCAGTGTGGTATAAATGTGATAATATAATACATGTGAATATAGAAATGTGAATATGTTTTATCGAGTCCAGCAGTCTAAACTATTTATACACACACAGCCTCACACAATGATTGCACCATATTGCACTGGCTCCAAGATTGAGGGCTGGCCAAGTATTATTACTTAATCAAAATATTTGCTTTCTAAACAGCAGCCACCAACCCATTCCCTGACATTTTAATGAGCCGTGGTTCTGGTGTCTCGGACAAGTAAGTGTAGTACTGTACTTCAGACCCAAGTGTGTGACTCCATCATGGTAAAACATGGGTGGGTTTTTCAAAGGGAAGTAGGATTACCCTGTTACATCAAAGGGGAAATCCCCACTTGGCTTTAATGTTTCCTAGCCTTTTAAGTCTATTTTAAGTCTATAGGAGATTTATCACTGATATGAATGGGAGCGGGGAGAGTCATACAAATGCTTTAGAAGAGGATCACATCCCCTCACTTCCCAGCATTTATCCAGATATTGGGGGGGGGGGGGGAATTCCAACTGCTTGAGATAAAAATATTGCATTCTTTCAGGAAAGGGGGAGTACAGTAAAACAAAAACAAAAGACTCATGATAAACGCTTCCTTACACCACTTTTCCTGCAGTGTTGAGGATGTTTATTTTATGAGCTGAAATCCCACCAACAAATATCCATAATGTACCTGGCGTACTTTCTCATTTCAGTAGGTAGTAAACCACCCAGCCCTCTTCTAATTATATTTGGGTATTAGTCTGGCAGTAAGCCCTGCTGCCTTATCTTGACATTTCCCTAGGAAGTTTGCTGCAGACCTACCGGTGAACAATTTTAATGAAGCCAGTTTTGCCTATTGAATGTAAAATCACATTTGTAGGAAGGAAAAATGCTTGAACGTTTTCGTCATAATGAGCTATAACAAGCCGTTTGAATTGCTGCATTGAATTGCTCTATGAGCTATTCTCGTGAAGCTGAATTGATGGGTGACATTTAGTTTACACAGTGGATATTATAATTGGTGAAGCAATTTTGAAACCTAATTGCTAATAAAGAGAATAAATAATGACTTATAAATATGTTAACAAGCCATTCTGGTGATATTGAATATATACACATACTTAAAAGCAGTTAATAATCTGAAATCCACATTGAATGATGTCACAGTGTAATGGAGTTACACTCCTAGACTCCTAGTTGTCTGAAAATATTCATCCAAGTAATGTTACTAAGTATAAGCTTTATCAGTTCATATCTGCAGTTATCATGGAAGACAGTAAGATGCCTAAAATATTTTCATAATCAATATTAATAGAATAGTATGATACTAGCAAAGAGCATATTTGATAGCCTAAGTTAGGTTTTGTGACTGCACACTGGCCTCTGGTCAATGGGTTCATTTTGTAATGACTATTTTAAAACCTAATAATACCCAATAAAACCATTATTAAAAGGGCTATCAGAACAAATGGCTTTTTTAAAAATCTAAATCTTATTTGATCTGGCTTCAGGTCTTATTATGGGACAGGGAAGGGTGTCCATGTTGGTTTGACAGGACCTCTGTGGATTTGATGGCATGGGCCGCAAGAGTACTTTGTCACGGAACCTGCAGGCTGCCCCCTGCCTTGTCATGTGGGGGGCTGGGGACGGGAGCGATGTAAAAAATTGGCACACACACAGAGCCCTCTGCCAAAGCCAGCTAGGTGAGGCGCTAGGCTTTGGGAAGGAGGTGTGAGGCACTGGCAGTATCCCAGAGCCTTCCCTCTTTCTTCCCAAAGCTGGAAGAACACTAACTAGGCTTTGAAAGAAGGCGGAAGGACTCCAGGACCTTGTCAGAACTCTTACACTTCCTTCCCAAAGCCCATCACCTTGCTTACCCAGCTTTGGGAAGGCAGTGTGAGGCCTGTGATGGGAGGGGTGGGATCAAATGTTGCCGAGGGCTACCAAAAAGTCATCAAGGTCTGCATGTGGTCCTTGGGCTGTGCATTGGACCACCCTGTTTTAGATTGTCTGGTTGGGATGATACTTGCAGGTACCATTTTACAGCATTCCTGTCCTCCTAGGAGATCCACCCCCTGACCGTGATACCATAAGAGTTCTGCTCAACACCATGGCTGTTGGTCTATAGTGTCCCTCATGTTATTTAAGACATAAGACTGCTGGGACGTGTCTTCCAGGATTTCCTGTTCCCCATATGTTGATACCACCCAACACTATTTCTTTCCCTCTCTAAATCCAACACTCTTGTTGGTTTGTTAGTCTACTACATTTCTTACCCGTTCTTTACCTATAAGGTCCCAGGGTGGTTTGCAACAATAAAATATGTGAAGCTTCAGCTGGTTCAGCAGGGATGTGCACTGAATTCAGCAGAATCCCAAAGCAAATCAGACCAATACAGGGGGAATCCAGGCTTCATCTGCGTCAGAGGGATACAGCCTCAGATCTCCCCAAATGGAGAGGGTCACCTGGGTGAAATTTAATTTTAGGAGAAGCTGCAGGCCAAGGTCTGCTTTGTAAGCACCTTCCCTGTAGGGAAGATCCTTGTGAAACAGCTCCTAACAGGACTGAATCCTCCAGTCCAAGAAGGCAGTAATCACACTGTTGACCTTTTGAAAGGCACAATAGCAAACCCAAAATTCTATTCAATCATTCAAATTAAACTTTTTGGGAGAAAGCAATGGCTGTATAGCCAGATGTTGGATAAGGGACAATAATTAATTATCATCATTATCAATATAATTATACTAAAACACATATATCCCAACTTTCCTTAAACGTTCAAATAAATTGGTAAAACATTCTGTTATAATATTATATAATATTATATTAGTTGCAATTTCAACACATAGAACTTTATTGGATAAATCTTGTCTTATTCCAACAAAAGCTAGTTGGGTCTAAATAGCTTTGCTCTGTCTAAAAAACTCTTAATATATATTGGTTATTGTAGAGAGTTTGTTTATGGTCTCCTGGCTTTCCTAGAAGAATTTTAAGGAATAAGTGATATGGGAACATTATTTAGAAAGGCAGTGGATGGCACTGTTGGACTGTAATTATGAGGCACAAGGGGATGCAAATCTTGTAATTTTATATCATTAAACAAAATGCCCTGGATACATCTTGAGATGCACAAGTAGGACATATGCCTTAAAAACTGGCCTCAGAGAGGGGAATTAATCTCTTTTATCACATGCTGTTTATTGAATAATAGTGCAAACTGGATTTAACACTCATATTGATTACCATATGCTAAACATGGTAGGATTATTAAAGTTAAATGTTCATTTTGCCATTCTAGATCTGACTTTGTGAAGATTCTGATGAAGTAGAAAGACCTGCTTCTATTGATATCATACTCTGTCTATGTAGGATGGCTAAGATGTGGCATAAATGTGGAAACATTTAATGTATCGGCATACATGAAATCCTTAGAAATTTCCATAATCCATTGGCAGGTTCTGATTGTGTCTGTGGTGCGGCACAACCTAGCTGCAGCCTACATTTTCATATCCAGCTACATCTTTCCAAGCAAGGTTGTGATGATGAAACAAAAAGGGATCAGGACAGAAACCTTCAAAGAGTCCTAAATTGGAAGCCTGGAAGTTATTATCCAGGGACCCAGAAGGGAGCCACAAGGAAACCAGCAAAGACTCAGGAATAACAGGCCAGAATTGATTGTGTGATTTCTACCTGCTCCTGGGTAGCTGGCAAAAAAAGTGACTGCTGCTGGGTTTCCTATGTCATCAGACCATCCTTGTCATGCAGTGGCTTTATTTTGTGCTGCTTCTATGGCAACACAAGACATCTCTTTAGAATACAATGTGACTTGACGGGGGTCATGCCATTTCATGACTCTAAATAGTCTATTTAGTGGTTTCTAAACTTTTTTCTCTGGGCCACAATTTCAGAATAAAAATTTCCTCATGCCACACTGAATTTTTAATTTATATGAAATACAGTAGAAAACAAAACAAAACAAAACAATTACTATGCATGATGATGGGGAAAAATACTATACTATACTATACTATACTATACTATACTATACTATACTATACTGAAATGTTTAAATGTTTCTTTGATTGTCCTGGAATCTTCAAGAGCCAGTGTGGTGTAGTGGTTAAGAGCGGTAGTCTCATAATCTGGGGAACCAGGTTCGAGTCTCCGCTCCTCCACATGCAGCTGCTGGGTGACCTTGGGCCAGTCACACTTCTTTGAAGTCTCTCAGCCCCACTCACCTCGCAGAGTGTTTGTTGTGGGCTAGGAAGGGAAAGGAGAATGTTAGCCGCTTTGAGACTCCTGAAGGGGAGTGAAAGGCGGGGTATCAAATCCAAACAC
This sequence comes from Podarcis tiliguerta, assembly GCF_965153285.1. Lineage (NCBI taxonomy): Eukaryota > Metazoa > Chordata > Lepidosauria > Squamata > Lacertidae > Podarcis > Podarcis tiliguerta. Next base: position 60,563,171 of record NC_139537.1, on the reverse strand, counting down.
TTCTTCTTCTTCCTGCCACACCCTTTGAGAACCACTGCTATACATGTTTACTCAGAAGTTCATTGGGTCTTAGTTCAATGGGACTTCTCAAGGAATAAGAATTGCAGCCCAAGAGATCCAGTGGTAGTTTAGTGAATAGCATAGTAGAGCGGGGGTGGGGGAGAGATCCATTCAGACTACATTAAGTTCTTTTGAAGGGTAGTAAAAGTGTGGCAGATAGAATAAGATGTCCTCAGCTATGCGCTTAAGACCATAAGAAAGATCCTGCTGAACCAGACCAAGGCCCATCTGCTGCAGCACATCCTGTTCTCACAGTAGCCAATCAGTTGCCTATGGGAGGACTGCATGCCGGATCTAAGGGCAACAGCATTCTCACCTCTTATGATTCCCATTGACTGGTATACAGAGGCACACCAGTTAAGAACACTTCCAGACATTGGTTTTTCTCAGTGAGCTTTTGTGGCATGCTCAGCACACACATTCCAGACATCAGCTGTACCAATCCCTATACTGATCTCTGCTAATCCAACTGTATTAGCAGTATTGGCACAGAAAGAGCAGCAACCACCACACACTGTCAGCAGAGATAGGCAGCTATCTTTGCTTGCTGGGAACAGGCATCTTTCTATGAGGTGTGCTCTGTTTCACTTCCTGGATTTCAGCTATCATCACAAGGAAAGGTGACATCTGGAAGTCTCATTACTTTCCGTGGAACATTAGTGTAGCTCGCTTTCACTGGATTGTATTCATTATCTTTATTGGGAAAAGGCTTCATCTGCCATCATCTCACACTATTTCCACAAGAAAATTAGAAAGCAACATTTCTAAAGCATTTCCATTAACTTGAGCTGAGCTTCTGGCTTGCAATGAGTCCTGAAATTAGAATTGTTTCTAAGCTTTTCGTTTTCCCAAGGTTATTTCCCCCCTTGGTTCTGCAGGAAATCATTTTTGTGCCAACAGTGTGCAGTTATTACTGTAAATTATTGCTTAACAGTGGGTGAAAATGTTTTTTGAAGTTGTTTCCTATGAAAAAATGAAATGTCTTTACAAAATATTTTAAATATGAATTTGAATCAAACACCCTGTTAATTCCTGATGAATGTCGAGCTCTAAAAGTGCCTTCAAACCTATTTCACAAACAGCTGCATTGTTTGGCTTTTCACAGACAGCCACAGAGCACTTAGAAGGTCCTGTAGAGATTCAGGCTTGGAGAACAGCAGCTGTTTGGCAAATGCGTATGGTGTTAATTATCATTTGATGAATATTGTTCCATTGAGAAATGTGCCATAGAACCCTCTCTGGTTTCCACTTCCCTCTTGTACAAGTATATCCTCTCTCAGTCTCACAGATAATTGTCCTGTACTAGCCAGGGTGATGCACATGAAATGCACAATTGCACATGTGGTCCTAACCAGGATAGCAAATGATGTGTGTGTGGGGAAATTACTATATCTGGGAAATGGAGAGCACACACATGACAAGTCTATCTACTTTGTAAATACAGCCAAACAGATGGTTATAAGAGGCAGCTACCTCTGGCAGTAGCAGCACTCATCACTGGTGGGTCAGTGGTCTGAAAGCGGAGGGTGCTAGCCAAATGTTTCACATAGAGAGGGGAAACACTGGTACAGCAGCATGCCAGATTCTCTGCTTTGAAGTTAATCGCTCAGATTTTGGATTGGATTGTGTTGCATCATGTTGCTGCGCTTTATGGTTGTATTGCTGTTTGCCACCACATTTGGTGAGCATGGTCCAGAAAGGAAGCTTATAAATAAGTAACATAATGTAGCAGTCAGATTAACCCTGTTGACTAAGGTGGAGCATTATCATATGTGAAATCGTAATTAGTAATTTATAATAATGGCTGCTGCTGTCCAAAGTGCTGCCACTCTCCCAACAATAAAAAATAATAATTTCTAGAGATCCTTGGTGTACAATGCATATTGCTGTTCTTACCTTATTTTGCCCTCACTTGCAGTACTGTTGAGTAAGTTAGAGCAAATAACAACAAATTACCCAGAACCACTGACCGTACAATTCTCTACATGTCTATTCAGAACTATTCTTGTTTTCAATGGGGTTTCCTCTCAGGTAAGTGTGCATAGGCTGCAGCTTGAGGTTTCATGACTGAGCGGGATCAGAATTTGCGTCCCCAGTGTTTTTTTTAAAAAACAGTACTTAACCCCCAATAGGAACATAGGAAGTCAAACCACTGGCTCACCTAACCCAGTATTTTTTGCATTGACTGCCTGTGGCTCTCAAGGGTTTCAGCCAGGAATCACTCTCAACCCTTCTGGGAGATGCCTTCTGAATCTGAGACCTTCTGCAGGGAAAACCAATGCTCTACCAGTGAGTTACCTTTCCTCAACAATGTACTGCTGCCTTAGCCACTGACACAGTCTATAATCTGTTTGAGCAGTTATACTGTTTTAATTTGGTAAGTGTCTGAGATTATATGCAAGATAGAAAATTGTATTCTAGTAGCTGGGTATGCAGAGCTAATGCCTTTTTTTTTTTTTACTTGTGTGCAAAATCATTGGTGAATTAAACACCCTACCCCCAACCACTTTCATTGTAGTTCTGGAAGTAAGTTGCTCCTCTTCTGCTGCTGTCTGTAGGTACCCCTCAGGCCTGTACCTTGTTCACCTAAGCAAGGAAGCCTATAGAATTTTAAAGTAATGGAAGCAGTGTGCTTAGGAAGATGAAGTACATTGGAGTATTCCTGTTTGTAGTTTTAAAAAATAATTTCTTTCATGGTGCAATCCTAACAAGTGTATTCAGATGTATGTCCCTAGTCCCACTCACTTGCTCTCAGGTAAATTGGCATAGGATTGCAGATTATTATTATTATTATTAATTTATACAGTGATAACCTCGGGTTAATAACTTAATTCATTCTGGAGGTCCTTTCTTAACCTGAAACTGTTCTTAACCTGAGGTACCACTTTAGCTAATGGGGCCTCCTGCTGCCACCACTGTGCGATTTCTGTTCTCATCCTGAAGCAAAGTTCTTAACCCGAAGTACTATTTCTGGGTTAGTGGAGTCTGTAACCTGAAGTGTCTGTAACCTGAAGAGTCTGTAACCTGTGGTACTACTGTATTTATATTTATATCCCACCACTCTGGGCGGCTTACAGCATATCTAAAAATATAAAACATCAAGCATTAAAAACCTCCCCATACAAGGCTGTCTTCAGATGTCTTCTAAAAGTTGTGTAATTATTTATCTCCTTGACATATGAATGGAGGGTGTTCCACAAGGGAGGGCACAACTACTGAGAGGGTCCTCTGCTTGGTTCCCTGTAACTTCACTTCTCACAGGGAGGGAACCACCAGAAGGCCATTGGTGCTGGATCTCAGTATCCAGGCTGAGTGATGGGGGTGGAGACTCTCCTTCAGGTATACTGGGCTGAGGCCGTTTAAGGCTTTAAAGGTCAGTGCCAAAACTTTGAATTGTGCTCGGAAATGTACTGGGAGCCAATGAAGGTCTTTCAGGACTGGTGTTATATGGTCTCGGCGGCCGCTCCCAGTCACCAGTCTAGCTGCCGCATTCTGGATTAGTTGTAGTTTCCGAGTCACTTTCAAAGGTAGCCTCATGTAAAGCGCACTGCAGTAGTCCAAGCGGGAGATAACCAGAGCATGCACCACTCTTGCAAGACAGTCTGCGGGCAGGTAGGGTCTCAGCCTACGTATCAGATGGAGCTGGTAGACAGCTGCCATGGACACAGAATTGACCTGCGCCTCCATGGACAGCTGTGAGTCTAAAATGACGCCCAGGCTGCACACCTGGTCCTTCAGGGGCACAGTTACCCCCTTCAGGACCAGGGAATCCTCTACACCCACCCGCACCCTTTCCCCCCAAAACAGTACTTCTGTCTTTTCAGGATTCAACCTCAATCTGTTAGCTGCCATCTATCCACCAACCACCTCCAGACACTCACACAGGACTTTCACCACCTTCACTGGTTCTGATTTAAAAGAGGGGTAGAGCTGGGTATCATCCACATACTGATGAACACCCAGCCCAAACCCCCTGATGATCTCTCCCAGCAGCTTCATATAGATGTTAAAAAGCATGGGGGAGACGATGGAGTTCAGACCCAGGGGTCTGAACACTCATCCTCCAACACCACTTTCTGGACATGGCCCAGGAGGAAGGAGCGGAACCACTGCATAACAGTAGCCCCAGCTCCTCTAGGTGGTCTAGAAGGATGTCATAGTCAATGGCATCAAAGGCCGCTGAGAGATCCAGCAGAACCCTAGCTCACCAGAGATTATCAACCAGTGTGACCAAGGCAGTTTCTGTTTCATGATGAGGCTTGAGTCCCAATTGGAAGGGATCCAAATGGTCCACATCCTCCAGGTGTGCCTGGAGTTGTTCAGTGACCACCTGCTCAATCCCCTTGCCCAAGAATTGAAGATTTGAGACTGGGCAATAGTTGGCCATATCGGCTGGGTCCAAAGATGGTTTTTTAAGAAGCAGTTTAATAACCGCCTCTTTCAGCGGGTCTAGGAAGGCTCCCTCACAGAGGGAAGCATTCATCACCATGTGGAGCCCATTGCCCAGCCCTTCCCAGCTCGCTTTTATAAGACAGGATGGGCAAGGATCAAGGAGACAGGTGGTTGGTTTCACTCGTCCAAACACCTTTCTGCTATGTAAGTAACCTGTGTAGCAATGTAATACTCTTAGCCCCAAATACACTGTACAAAACAAAAACCATGTGCTTGCGTGACTTCTATATTATGGAAACATAACTCTATTTTAAAAGAAGTGCTATTGTTATAGGACAACTGGAAAGCCCGATTCTGTTTACTCATGAGTATCTTCAAGCAGACCTCTGTAAATGAGCCAATATTCAATTCATTTACATTGAGAAGAGGAGTGCAGTGGAGCAAACACTCCTCAGTCATTTGGAGTTAATGGAATAAAAATGATCAAATAGCCACCGGCTGTCCTACACCAAGGTAATTTCAAATTCTGAATGTTCTCAGATGGGCTAAAGCTTCATTAAAATTGGATTCAAGGAAAAATATGCATAAATTATTTGAAATGATGTGTCTTGTTGAGATTAAGACTTCTATATTGTTGGGAAGTAGTGCAGTTTGCCCCAGGATAAATTGCAGGATCAATTAACCCAGGGCACAACATGAAGTATTTCAGGTTCTTTGCAAATCTCTGTTTACATAGTTTTTTGTGTGTTTCCCCCCCTACTTGGTTTCATTATTTCATAGAAACACTGGTACCAGGATAGATACAGCATGGAAAATACAAAATGAACACGATGAAGGATAAGATCCCTGTTCTTTCTCTACATCTTAGGTGATATCCAATGTTGGTTGTGCTCACAGCAGACTCCTGGAAATCAGTGGATTTTGCTGGATCTACCTTGTGTATCACTTAGTTGGACATCGTCTCTTGGTTTTTCTCTATAATGTATCTCTGCTATACACAATTTTTTCCTAACTTGTTTCTCTTTCATTCTCTCCCTCAGCCCCAGAGCTTGCAGTCTCCTGGCATGTTTTGTCTTTCCCTTCCTATATTGCTTTCTGCTGCTGTATGGGACATTCATCTCTCAGGCTCTTGCAGATCAATTAAGGACCTTGCACTCTGTGCTGCAGATGTACCACTGATAGGGTGAAGCATGCAAATATTGGCACATTGTCTTTATGTATTTGTTTCTTGAAAGACAGTGCCTTTTGTTCTTGAGTGTGCATATTTGTTTAAATAATTGCTTTTATACTAACAAGAGAAGAGTGACTATATTCCTGTCAGAAGCCCTGTATTTTGGGGCCCAGTACAAACTTGTAACAAGAGCCACCTCTCAAGCATACAATCCCATTCCCTACACGCAATCTCATAAATTACACTGGTCAACAACAAATTTGTTGTCTGCGTTTTTTCAGTTGATTTAGGATGAATCTGATGCACTGAATCCAAAAATCACATTGGTTTTGCTCAATCAGGTCAAGTTTTTGAGCTATGGCCACATGTCTTTTTTATGTTTTTGTTCACATGTACGCTTGTGTGGAGCATTTTAGAAGAAGTTGGTGGGGGTAAAATGCCATGTCGAATAATTGTTTTGATTGGAAATGATTATTTTAATGACAAGAAGTATTCAGGTCCGATAGTTCTGGGTGATTATGTCGAAAAGGGATCAGTTTGAAGTCATAAAACCTCGAAATCTTCCATAAATTGGTGCGGCATTTCATAAGGTGTGCTTAACATGCTTATTTTAGTATTAAACTTGGTGACCAGGATAAAGCTTGGGCGCCACACATGGTGTGCAAGGCATGCACCGAGACTCTACGTGGGTGGACCAATGGCAAGAGGAGTCTGAACTTTGGAATTCCCATGGTTTGGAGGGAGTCGACAAACCATGTCACTGACTTCTACTTCTGTGCTGTTGATGTGACTGGGATCAACAGAAAGAACCGGAGCAGCCTCAAGTATCCTGATCTTCAATCAGCACGTCGTCCTGTAGCTCATTGTGATGAAATTCCAGTGCCTATCTTCAGAGAACTTCCTGACATTAGTGACGAAGTTGCCTCCAGTGTTGAAGGACATGAAGAAGAAGTGGTTCTTGAAGATGATACTCCACATCCATTTTCTCAAAAGGAGTTGAATGATCTAGTTTGCAACCTCAGCTTGTCAAAGGACTCTGCCAAACTGTTGGCATCCAGATTGAAGGGAAAAAACCTCCTCTCTGACAGTGCTCGCATCAGCTTCTTCCGCAACAGGCATCAAGAATACCTCCGTTTTTTCTCGGAAAAGAAGGACTTGGTGTACTGGTCAGATATTGCGCAGCTTCTGCTCAAGCTTGGAGTGCCACAGTACGAACCCAAAGATTGGAGACTGTTCATTGACAGTAGCAAGCGATCACTGATATGTGTTCTGCTACACAACGGCAACCAATTTGCCTCTATACCCCTGGCTCACTCGACTACACTGAAGGAGAACTATGAAGCGGTGAAGTATGTGCTGGAGAAAATTGGTTATGATCAGCATAAGTGGTTTATTTGTGTTGACCTGAAGATGGTGAACTTTTTGTTAGGACAACAGTCTGGCTTCACCAAGTACCCATGTTTTCTGTGCATGTGGGATAGTAGGGACCGTGCTCAGCATTACACGAAGAAGGACTGGCCTGTGCGGGAGGAATTGGTGCCTTGCAGAGAAAGGAACGTCATCAATGACCCTCTGGTGGACAGAGACAGAATACTCTTCCCACCGCTGCACATCAAGCTCAGCTTAATCAAACAGTTCACCAAGGCACTGGACAAGGATGGTGACTGCTTCACTTACTTGTGCCAGGCTTTTCCAGGATTGACCATGGAGAAGTTGAAAGCTGGCATCTTTGACGTTCCTCAGATCCGTCAGCTCATCAGAGATCCAGAGTTCGGAAACTCAATGAACAAAGTGGAACTGGAAGCGTGGAAGGCATTTGTTCTGGTAGTGAAGAACTTTCTTGGCAACAATAAGGCCAGAAACTACGCAGAACTTGTCAACAACATGCTGACTGCTTTCAGAAACTTGGACTGCAACATGAGCGTCAAGATGCACTACCTATTTTCACATATGGACCGGTTTCCTGAGAACCTGGGTTCAATGAGTGACGAGCAGGGGGGGAGATTCCATCAGGACATGAAAGAGATGGAGACCAGGTATCAGGGTCGCTGGGACGCAGTCATGATGGCTGACTACTGTTGGACTCTGAAGAGAGACCTCCCTGCCGCTGAGCATTCCAGGCATTCCAAGAAATGGAAGTTCAAGCCCTGAAGTTTGAAAAATGGTGAAGCAACATGCAATTTACGTGTACTTACCTTTATCAATGCCCACCATTCAGTTTACAGTAATGGATGTTTCTATCAGGTAATCAATATATGTTGTTGGAAAAACATTTTTTTCTCTTAAAAACATATTTAGGATGAGATGTGTTGACAAAAATCAGCTGATAATGCCACAAAAATGTAATAGATTTTGTCACAAGATCTGATTTTTTTCAAATCAACATAGCACAAAAACCTGACCTGATGGAGAGAAACGGATGCCATTTCCTGATTCAGCAGTGCAAAAATACCCTAAATCAGTTGTAGAAATCTAGACAACATTCAAAAAGTAAAAAATTGTTGCCCAGTGTTATGAAACAAAGTTATACATTAATTCTGAAATTACATTTTCTTTGCTACTGGAATTACCTTGTGGTGCTCATCAGGACTTATCTACCACAACACATATCTTTTTGCCTTCCAGCCTGAATACGAGTCCTACCAAGCTTGCTATTTTGGGTTGGTCCTTATATAGGTATTCATTTGCTGATTTTTGGTGCAATTGAAATGACACTGTTGACACAATTGTGTGATTAATTGTAAGCATTCCGAATTCTTCAGAAAACTGTAGATCATGAATACTCAATTCATCTATAGTCATTTATCAAAACCAGGAGCAAACTTCTGCCTACAACCTTTAGGTCTTTCGTATTCTCTGATGTTTCAAAACCAGGAATAGAATGTGTGGTAAAAAGACAGATGTTTTAGACAGCCATGTTTCATTTATGGAATCTAATTGAGCATCATATTTAGGTTTTCTACCTCATGTTAGGTAGCTCACACCCACACACCTTGCTCTCTCATCGGTTTGCTTTCCACCCTTATACAGACTGTTTTACTAATTTGTTTTCAAATTGTGTTCACTTCTGATTTGCTGTTTACTTTCACTCTCTGCAATATTATGTGGATTTGCAGGTGGGGATGGTGTTTAATATTTGTACTACTGATGTGTTAAGGATCCAGCCTTAATGGGAGGAACTGGAATTGATGTAAGAATTTTAAAATTTATGATTCAATAACAGGATAAGAACCAGGTTTACAGATCCAATGACATATAAGTGTGCAATCAAAACTTTCTGTTAAAGTAAATGCATCACTGTGTGTAGCTTTAGTAAAATGTGTGATATGGGACCCTTCCGTGTGTATTATATTGGCATAAGGTAAAGGTAAAGGGACCCCTGACCATTAGGTCCAGTCGTGGCCGACTCTGGGGTTGCGGCGCTCTTCTCGCTTTACTGGCCGAGGGAGCCGGCGTACAGCTTCCGGGTCATTTGGCCAGCATGACTAAGCTGCTTCTGGCGAACCAGAGCAGTTCACAGAAACACCATTATATTGGCATAACTTTCCATTTACTACCAAGGGCACTTCAACTCATGCATGTGAAGATAAAATAGTAAGCAAATTCTGGTTCACCAAATTGCATTTAATCTGCTGGCAGTAATGCAAAGTTTACATATACAAGATCACTGTTTAATGATTGGTTGTGCTGGATAGAATTGTGTTGCCTTGCATAACAATATACTCCCAAGTACCGTATTTTTCGCCCTATAAGACGCACTTTTTCCCCTCCAAAAATGAAGGGGAAATGTGTGTGCGTCCTATGGGGCGAATGCAGGCTTTCGCTGAAGCCTGGAGAGCAAGAGGGGTCGGTGCGCACCGACCCCTCTCGCTCTCCAGGCTTCAGGAACGCCGCCATCCCATTGTCCCCAGACCTGGTTTGGAGGCTGGCGGTGGGGAGAAGCCTGCTCCTCCCCATCGCCAGCCCCGCAAACTCGGGGGAGAGTGGGAGAGACGCAGCGCGCCTTTCCCACTGTCCCCCGACTTGGTCAGAAGGCTGGCGGGGGGAGAAGCCTGCTCCTCCCCGTCGCCAGCCCCGCAAACTCGGGGGAGAGTGGGAGAGACGCAGCGCGCCTTTCCCACTGTCCTCCGAATTGGTTAAAAGGCTGGCGGGGGGAGAAGCCTGCTCCTCCCCATCGCCAGCCCCGCAAACTCGGGGGAGAGTGGGAGAGACGCAGCGCGCCTTTCCCACTGTCCTCCGGATTGGTTAAAAGGCTGGCGGGGGGAGAAGCCTGCTCCTCCCCATCGCCAGCCCCGCAAACTCGGGGGAGAGTGGGAGAGACGCAGCGCGCCTTTCCCACTGTCCTCCGAATTGGTTAAAAGGCTGGCGGGGGGAGAAGCCTGCTCCTCCCCATCGCCAGCCCCGCAAACTCGGGGGAGAGTGGGAGAGACGCAGCGCGCCTTTCCCACTGTCCTCCGAATTGGTTAAAAGGCTGGCGGGGGGAGAAGCCTGCTCCTCCCCATCGCCAGCCCCGCAAACTCGGGGGACAGCGGGAGAGACGCAGCGCGCCTTCCCCACTGTCCCCCGACTTGGTCAGAAGGCTGGCGGGGGGAGAAGCCTGCTCCTCCCCGTCGCCAGCCCCGCAAACTCGGGGGAGAGTGGGAGAGACGCAGCGCGCCTTTCCCACTGTCCTCCGAATTGGTTAAAAGGCTGGCGGGGGGAGAAGCCTGCTCCTCCCCATCGCCAGCCCCGCAAACTCGGGGGAGAGTGGGAGAGACGCAGCGCGCCTTTCCCACTGTCCTCCGAATTGGTTAAAAGGCTGGCGGGGGGAGAAGCCTGCTCCTCCCCGTCGCCAGCCCCGCAAACTCGGGGGAGAGTGGGAGAGACGCAGCGCGCCTTTCCCACTGTCCTCCGAATTGGTTAAAAGGCTGGCGGGGGGAGAAGCCTGCTCCTCCCCATCGCCAGCCCCGCAAACTCGGGGGAGAGTGGGAGAGACGCAGCGCGCCTTTCCCACTGTCCTCCGAATTGGTTAAAAGGCTGGCGGGGGGAGAAGCCTGCTCCTCCCCATCGCCAGCCCCGCAAACTCGGGGGACAGCGGGAGAGACGCAGCGCGCCTTCCCCACTGTCCCCCGACTTGGTTAGAAGGCTGGCGGGGGGAGAAGCCTGCTCCTCCCCATCGCCAGCCCCGCAAACTCGGGGGACAGCGGGAGAGGCGCGACGCGCCTTTCCTGCTGTCCCCCGACTTGGTTAGAAGGCTGGCGGGGGGAGAAGCCTGCTCCTCCCCATCGCCAGCCCCGCAAACTCGGGGGACAGCGGGAGAGGCGCGACGCGCCTTTCCTGCTGTCCCCCGACTTGGTTAGAAGGCTGGCGGGGGGAGAAGCCTGCTCCTCCCCATCGCCAGCCCCGCAAACTCGGGGGACAGCGGGAGAGGCGCGACGCGCCTTTCCTGCTGTCCCCCGACTTGGTTAGAAGGCTGGCGGGGGGAGAAGCCTGCTCCTCCCCATCGCCAGCCCCGCAAACTCGGGGGACAGCGGGAGAGGCGCGGCGCACCTTTCCTGCTGTCCCCCGACTTGGTTAGAAGGCTGGCGGGGGGAGAAGCCTGCTTCTCCCCGCCTCCAGCCACACAACCTCGGGGGACAGCTTCCCGCCCCAGCCCCGCACCTGGGGGGGAAATAAATTTTTTTTCTTTATTTCCCCCCCAAAAAACTAGGTGCGTCCTATGGGCCGGTGCGCCTTATGGGGCGAAAAATACGGTATATTGCACCCTGCCTTTGAGACCTTTTTCCTTGGATGCAAAACAGACAAGTAATTGCTTCTGCACTTGCAGGTAATAGACTGTTGCACACTATGCCATGTTGCTTCCTGATTTAGTTGCACTAGACAGATAGGTGCAGTCAAATGCCTTTGATGTCAATGCCTAAACCCAATTCGCAAGTTTTTTTTAAAGGAATGAATAGAAAAATCACTCTTTTAGTTACTTCCCTTGCCAACGGTGTTTTTAATTTGAAACATTACTATATTGAGTGAAAATATTCACTTGCTGCTAAATATTATATGTTTTTTAAATGTTGATTAATTAAATTTAGATGGTAAATTTAAAAACATTGTTGCCGATATCATTTGTCTATGTGTTATTATACCACATACCATTATGCTACATTATTCAAAATTGTATTTGGAACGTATAAACACGACTGAAATAAAATACACAGTGAACAAAAACTCAATGAAGATATCATGCCATAAAACTCATTGAAGGCAGTAGATCAGTATTTCTAGCTAAAGTGACTGAGGTGAAGTAACATTATATGTAGGTAGCAATATACAAAAAACTGCACATCAGAATGATGTGCTGATTTGTACATCAGTATTGCACAAACTAGTATTGACTCTTGCTGCTTAGCAGTTTTATACACTGATAATGGCAACTCTTGACAGGTATATTCCATAGGTATAGATATCACAGAATGAGCACAGGAATGCAGAATTAATGAGAAAAGAGAACAATAGAATATTGCAGATATAAGACAAGGGTGTACTGTTCCAGTATTTAGGATGACAGTGACAGATGTCAGTTCCTAATAGGAACTAATATGCAGTTAATGCAACTGTCGTAGAAGTTTTCAACTCACAACAGGGATAAACCCTGTTAAAATGGATTGATTGTCAAGCCAGCTGTGCTTAAAACTGGCTATAATGTAAATTTATCTGAAGGTGTGCGTTGATTTTTAATGGCTTTTTACTGGCAAATTGTTCTAATATAAGTGTAGTTGATGAGGTAGAGTTCTGAGATGGCTTCTGATTTTCCATAGATTGCAGATGAAGCTCTCACCATTCTGTAGGAGTCAGATATCACTAGCTTGGACCATGGCTTCCCTTTTCTAATTGAATAGAAAGGATGGGGTTTCATCTGCTCCTTTCATGTAATCAGAAACTATAAACACCATAGACTTCAGATTAGAGATGGACTGATCAGGTCAATTCCAGTCCATGTCAGTTTCACATAGGAAAATTAAGAAGTCTACTCTGCCTGTTTTCTCCTTAGATGTAATAAAAAAGTCCACTCAACATGTTCACTTTAAATGATATTTAAGAGTTTGTGTAGGGGTTGCTTTAAAAAACCTCTCCTCCAATTTTCTTTTTATTTACTTTTATAGGTACAAGTATTGTAAATTGGTTAGCAGGTATAAGCCTTTAACATAAACATGAAAAACAACAACAGACCCCTGTCATTTCCTTTGAAAAGAGAATGCTGGAAAGCTTTTACTTGTATCTGTTTTGAACAGAAAGAAGCAAGGACAATTTGTCCTACTATGTTCTTGAATGCTAACTTTATTCTGATATTAGATAACATTATTTAGAGTCTCTTCAAAAACGAAAGGAAAAAATGAAGTATTGGATAGTGGGAGAAAAATTAAGCTTTCTATTCTTGTAGAATTGATGCTTTTGAATTATGGTGCTGGAGGAGACTCTTGAGAGTCCCATGGACTGCAAGAAGATCAAACCTATACATTCTTAAGGAAATCAGCCCTGACTATAATCATAACTTAGTTGGATATTAGCTATCTCGATCCAGATTAAGTTAATTGCACTTAGGTCCATGTGGAGAAATCAGCTCCATTTCATTGTATTTACCAAGGTAAAAAAATGGTTTGAATTCTATAAGAAATTCACTGGATATAATATAATCATCTTCTTCTTGTTTATGGATCACTCAAAACCAAGTAAGATGTCTTCCATGAACACAGTCTTAACAGTGAGTCCGTAAGTGACTGTGACTTTGTCTAGCTCCTCCCCCTTGACCTTACCGTCTTGGGTGACCCTACTGGGAGTACAAGACTCCCAACGGCTTCGGCATGGGGGGGGGGGTGAGGCAGGGAAAGGAAATCTCTCCAAACATTTAGAACAACAGGAAAACAGGTGTGTATATAACTTTGTGTAGATGTGCACACCAGAAAAGAAAGTTAACAAAACAATCTTAAAGCCAGCCAAAGCTCAATTGAAAGGCTGTTAAATTACACTGATGAGGGATGATCATGTCTATACAGGGTATAAATATTGCACATTTAATTATAGCAAAAAATATGTATGCTAATTCATAGAATAATATAAGTAAACCCAATAAACTAGTTATAATTAGGAAGTTATGTGAACAGCTAAATGCAATCAAAGTAGCAGCAATGTTACAAAATAAATATATTTACATCAAAGCACTAGACAAATGAGTTTTAGTAACAAGATACATAAAAAGAGAGTTAGGAGGAGCAGGTTAATGAGTAGATTTTATATTACCAGTCATAAGAATATCTTATAACTCTAATATCTCTTCCCCTTCCCCCTTCACACATACGGAATTGATGCAAAAGAATTATGATGATTTTTTTATATACTCTGTTAGTGTAATTTCCCAATTTTTGGTAACATTGTAATACCATTATATTCCATAATATATATAGTGTTGTTCATAATCTAACTTTAGAAAATATCAAAAGCTCCCCAACTGTGGTCCATAACAAGACCTTGCAGACATGAACAAATATTTCTTAAGGTTGCAAATATGTTAACAATAGATATCAACTCAACAGTTTCGAGCTACACTGTCTTGCAATTTTCAGTTTTTGGAAGCTTATGAATAGCATTGATAGTTGGTTTGCAAAACAGTGGCCAAGAACAAAGAGCTCCAGTAGCTGGGATGAAAGGGCAATAGTAAATAATAAGAGAAGGATATAGATAAATGTAGAGAGACAAGAATCCTGAAAGAGTAATAGATGAAAAAGACAGTCCAGTGCACATAAATGTAAAAGAGTGAATAGTCAGCTGAAACTTTATCACACGTCTCAGTGCCTCGTAAAATATGGAGTGTAGGAAATGACAAAGTCAAAAGGGAGGTCTATCTAGGTGTCATTAATGAATGATGTGAAATAGCAGAGAGAAAGCAAACAAATCTTACTGCCTGCATAGAATGGTGATTGCTTTGAATCTTTATCACAGAACTCTCCATGCTTCATAAAATACAGGGAACACAAAAATAGAAGAAGCCATAAGCTAAACCAGTGTGTAACATAAAATAGAAGAAACCGCAACAGCTGCTCTTCCTGTAATTGAAATAAAAAATGTGGCGAATCCAATTAAGAACTAAGAATGATGCAGACCTATATAAATTACTTGCATACATTTTACAAAAAGCAAATAATGCAATCTACATTTAACCTATCCCTATTTACTAGTTTATTGGAAGTCATGTAGAACTTGCAGCAATGGCCAGGCTGATTGTTCTCAAGAAGCCACAACCCCGGGCAGTTGGACAGGCTTACTAATATGATGAATGGCAAGATGATAAATTCACAGAACTTAACACCTTAGCATATTCAAAAAGCTTCATATTGTGATATCATTAATCCTTGCAACAAGCCTACATTGGGGTCACTATCACCCCCATATTAAAGATAAGGTGTGGGGCTGAGGCTGAAAGAGAGTGGCTTGTTTCAGGGGTGGTCCTTGGTCTTTCACATTTCAGCAGCGCCCCGTGTGAGCACAAAATTCGGCACCCTGTCTCTCGCCTTCCATACTGTGCAATTCGCTACGTCATAGCTGCGATGCCCTGTAGCATGCCCAAGGCTCGGCACTCAGTGGAACCAGTCACGGTGCCCTAAATCTGCCTTTGTTTGCCTTGTAAGTTTATGCCTCAGGCAGCATTTGAGTTAGGGACCACCTGGCCATATCTAACACTCTCAACCTGGCTTCGGCTGGGGAGGGCGGGATATAAATAAAATTTTATTATTTATTATTATTATTGTTAAAACAACTCTAACCCCACTAATTTTGATGAAATGTCATCTACTTCTGTAAAGTACCGGTACAACTATATGCATATGTACCCACAAACATACGTAGATTTGAACCCACTGGTAAATCTACCCATGAAGTATTACTGTTACGCTACACCAGGGTTGGGGAACTTCATTCCCCCAGGGGTAATCTGTCAGGGAGTGCATTCTGACAGTGGGTGGGGCCAGGGCCTAAAATCAGCAACCTTGTACTCTTTCTGCCAATCCTTTTCTATCTTTTATTCCCTTACTTGTCTCCTTCTTTACTTCTGCCTGATAAACTGCCAGGGAAACGGACAGATCAGTCTTTCCAGAGGTCTAAACAGGACTTTATGAAAACAGGCCAAGAGTCAAATACGGGCATAGGGCCATAGGTTGCCCACTCATTCTTTTCAATGGGCTCTGCTCAGACAGAGTTCGTAGATAAATGGTATCCAATGGCAGTCACTAAGCTTGGTTGTCAAGATGATTGATGGGAAGTTCTTTATACGGCATCTGAGTTGGTTTCATTTCCTGACATTAGTGCAGGTGATCCCATTTGCTTGCTTGCATCAGTATCTTGAAAAAGAAAAAGGGAAGGAGAAAGCGTCAAAAGCGGCAGTATCTGAAAGCTTTCAGTTGGTACTGGTTGTCTCTGGCAGCAAAGGAAGAAGTGAAACATGCCACCACCTGACACCGTGTCTTTAATCAGTTATTCCCTTTGAGGGCTTAAGAAGGCCTGAGCCAGAGAGCAAGGGAAGGAGAGCACAAGAGAGCCACATCAATTTTTACACTTACAATATTCTAGAAGCTGTCACCGGGCTTTGGTTTTATATAAAAATATTGAAATAAGAAAGACTTATTTTCTTGGGGACTTTGGGAATGCTGCAAGGTGGAGCTTCCGATATCTGTCAGATTTTATGATGCATGCCTCTGAGCTCTCGCTTTGCTGACACTCCAAATGAGATCTCTTGAATTTCAGTTCCTAACCTGTTTTTGGCCTTGCTGATATTTTAAAAGTGACAATATTCGTATGAGTTTTATGTTGGTGCTTGATAGTCCTCATGATCGCTAGCAGGTCTGCACCTGAAAGGTTGGGTGGCCATAGTCCTGTTCAGATTTGTGCCTGAAAAGTGTGTATGCTAAATATGCAGAGTGAACAGGAGGAGCATGAATGTGAGCTCCAGTCACACCACTCACTTCAGAGTTTACTGTGTGTTTTATCCAAGGGATCATGGGATGTGTAGTTTTGAAAAGAAAACTACAAATCTTCATGCTCCCTAGCAGGCCTTTTCTGCTTCAAGTAATTCATAAGTTACCGTCTCTTAAAGGCAAGAGTTGTTTGCAGGGGTGCCAACTTGAATAAAATGTTTGGGGGGGGGCAGGTAAGCCCCACCCACATAATAGATCACAAGACATGATGCACACACACTATTTGAATGGCAATGCACATCAACTTTTGGGGGGCCCAACTCTCTCAAATATTTTATTGGGGGAGCCGAAGGGACCTTGGCTGCTAGGACTAAGCTCCTATGCTTGTTTGTATGTTTTGCTTGGGAAGAGGAATAATGACAACTGTAAGGAATGGCTGGTTAACGGTGGCAGAAGGATTACAGTGGTACCTCAGGTTACATACGCTTCAGGTTACATACGCTTCAGGTTACAGACTCCGCTAACCCAGAAATAGTGCTTCAGGTTAAGAACCTTGCTTCAGGATGAGAACAGAAATCGTTCTCCGGTGGTGTGGTGGCAGCAGGAGGCCCCATTAGCTAAAGTGGTGCTTCAGGTTAAGAACAGTTTCAGGTTAAGTACGGACCTCCGGAATGAATTAAGTACTTAACCTGAGGTACCACTGTAATCCCATTTCAAGGGGTCTGATTTTGTTTTCCCTCAATATGAAACAAACACCTGCTTTGGTTGTGTCTTGCATAACAAGCACATATAAATTTGGCATTTGGCCCAAATAATGCAGAGAAGCAGCAGAAGGGGGAGAATACTTCATGATGCAACTGACAGCATCAGAAAGGACTCTGAAGTGTTGCAGTGAAAATCACTTTATCTAATTGGCCAGCCACAACAAAGAATCATCTTGCCCATGTAGTACAATCTTTATGGAAATTGCTAATAACATTTGAGATTCGTTTCACAACTTATGACAGATAAAATCAAAATGTTATTTAAAACTGCCACCATGTTGCTTTTTGTATGAATTGAAAATCCTGAAGGCATTATGGGAATGCATGATGAATTTATTGAATTGTTCCCACCGATGGTAGAAAATCATCCCAGTATAGCTGTTCCGACTGGTTTCACATGGTTCACTGGGAGGTTCAATCACAGACTTCTTTGCAAACTTGCTTCCAGCTATTGAGAGGTTCATGGTGCATTTATTAGCAGTAATATAACTGCCAGCCTTATTGTCTAGAGCTATACTGAAAGCAATTTTCACTATTGCTATCAGCAACTCCACATGGCCACATTAATAGCTCTGCAAAGGGGATATTTGCATATTATGTGAAATTTGCCTCTCTCACACTTTTTGTGGCTGATGTTCAAATTGCAAAACAATACTTTTGTTGCTGAGGTTTCTGATATATATTTATGACTTCAAATTAAAAAAAAAAGAGAGTAGAAGTTTCACAAATACAGCCACTAGTTCCAGTTCTCTGTTCCTTTCAAAATGGTTTTTTAAAATGAAATATGTATTTAATAAAATAGAACTAATATCATTATGTCTTTTTAATAAGAGGTTAGGAAGTTGCCCACTACATTGACTGGTAGGGAGGCTATTTAAAACCAAGGGTAGCCTTGCCTGGTTCCCCTTCTCTCTACAATCTCTGCAAAGGCAGCAGTTTGATTAAAGAGCTACGAAAGAAGAACATTCTCCTCATCCTGCTGTTTCTCTCCTCCTTAAACCCAGAAGCAGCCAGTGTTGAGTCCTCCAGATGTTGTTCAGCTACAACTCCCACCATCTCCGATCATTGGCCATGCTAGCTGAGGATGATGCAAGTTGGAGTCCAACAACATCTTGAAGGCACCACATTGACTACTCTACCTTAGGCCTCTGCTAAATCTATTGTCACAACTCCTCTTTAGGCATCATAGCTCCCTTCCCCCATGCAAGTAGCATTGTGTGTGGGAAAGTGAGAAGGAGCATGCTGAGCTCCCCCCCTACTAACATTCCTGCCACTCTCCACAAGATGGAGGGCAGATTTCTAAAGCAAGGAGACTTCTGTCATCCTAAAGGTTCTCCACATGAAGACTCCCTTGTCACAATAATAGGAGGCTCCTTTCTTCAGGAGTTCACCCCTCCCCCAACTCCTTACATGAGGGTTTGTAATAGCTGAAGACAGTTATGGCCCAGGAACCTGGAGTTGCTGGCTTAGCTTAGGAGCTGACAGGGCCTCTTGCACAGCTTTCAGATATGTGGGTGGTAAAGAGCAAAGACCAGATTGATCTGATTCTTGCCTATCCATGGTGGTCAGTAGGAATAACATTTATCTTGGTAGCAAGTATGTACCCACACTGATTTGAGAGTGGTTGGATCAAAATACTTAAGACATGTTGCAAATCAGAATACATGTAAACATTTGAAGTTTGGTCCATATTTCAAACTATTTTCTGTGTCATGTGTTTTCATTTTGGGGCGTGAGGTCAAAATTAAATCTCTATAATCTCTATAGCAAGAAAGTGAAAGGACATCTGAAAAATGCAGCAATCACAGGGGAACACACCCACCAAACTTATAAAAATGATGATTCTGCAAGAGTAGCACTCTGTTGCACCTTTTGCTCTTCTGATTTATGAAAGCATCTTCAGAAATCTGAATTACAATTTCTGGTTTTCCACCAGGGTTGACATTATTTTTTTTTAAAGAAAACCTATCCAAATCTCCTCCTGTGAACTTTTACTTTGTCTCTGAGTATCTACTGTTAGTTTGAGACTGAAGTAATATGCTGTCTAGAGATGCGGCAATATATTTCAGCTGACTGTGCTTGCAGTTAGAATGTGCAGCCCTCCTTCCCACCCTACACCTACAAATGTGTACAATGAAATCGCTGTGGATTTTAGAAGATATATGGGTCTTGTGTAGCTATTTATACCTGTACAAAGCTTCTGCAAAATGCTGCCTTGTCACAAATCATCAGTCACTCGAGTAGTAACATTTTATACCCACTTTATGCAGAGATAAATAACTGTGTATGGCACAGGGACAGGGGAATCAGGGCCAAAATGCAAAGCAAAAGGGAATTACTGAGAACAGCATTTTTCATGATATATAGCAATTAGCCAAAAGAGATAATTTCCCAGCTAAAGTGTTTTGAAAGCTATAAAATATAGGCTCATTAATCTTCTATTGTTCCACAGAACACATGTGCAAGGAGCCCGCCAGCAGCACATACTTGCATTCTGACATGTAGCTTCAAACTTTCTCTGTTTCAGCCCAAGGAAAATGTTAATAACCAATTGAGCTAGGTTGGGAGAAGGCAAAACAGGTATGGGGGTAGTTAAGAATAAAGGAAGACAAAGGATGAAAACGAAACTGCTGAAATTCAGATGTCCATTGTCCAAAAACAAAGGAAAGGTGAATAGGAAAATGAAGAGAACTCTACCAAGACTCTGTAAAGAAACTCCAGATATCCTAACAATGCCTTCCAAAACTAGTTTTGGAAAGCAACAAAGTGACTTTTCATACTGCACAATGAACACACCCATTTCACTGAGAGATGCTCCTGTATATCCCTTCTTTTTTTGCTTAATGTATAGAAAAGATCATTACACACACACACACAAACACATTCAAGTAGATTTGTAACCTTTCCCCCTAAATGAGATGTAGGAGTGGGAATTCTATAAAGAAGAGGAGTGGGAATTCTGTAAAGCCTAATCTCAGCACAATTAAGCATTTCATAATATCAATTAATATCTTAAATCCTTTGTGTTCCATAATCTATTTTGGGGATGTGAAGAAGCTGCAGGTGGAATTTCATTTCCAATTCAATTTTCTGAACCCCAAGCAGTGAATTTCAGAGGATAATCCTTCTGCCTATTCAAAGTTTGGGTAATTCCATTTGCATTACCATTTCTTTAGTATTGTCTATTGCTCAGTTTAGGTAGAGACTGATATGTTTTTGTATTGATGTTCAGTTTGAGGATGCAATGCTTCATGGGTTGTAGCCTTGAGGCAGTATCATATTATGCCTTCAATACACCTAAGCCATTGCATCATGGAGTCTGTTTTCTTAAACCTATAAAAACACTTTGCCTAGGTTTAGAAGTAACAGGAGATAATTTGGCCTAGAGCAATCAAATATTGTGAGATGCACCAGGATTTAAAGTGTTTCTCTTGCTTGTATTGCATGGGCACATAATACAAGTCACTGAGACAACAATGAAAGCATACAAATCCAAAATGAATTTCTGGTTAGATTCACTGAAAGCTTGTTGATTTTTGTTATGGCTGCCAGAATTATTGAATCAGGATTGAATTATTGGATCAGTGCCAAAGATAGTTGGAGAGAGACACGGCATATGTGTTTACATGCTAATGCTAGAAGCCTCTGAGCCAAGCTGGAGTGTTTTGCCTTAGAGAACAGCATTGATGTAGTGGGCATAATGGAAACCTGGTGGAATGGAGAGAACTAGTGGGACACAGTTATCTCTGAATTTAACTCTATAGGAGTTCAAAGGCAAACACCTCTAACAGAGGCAGTGCCAAAACTTGTCCTCCAGTGTCTCTAAAACATTATTTCCCTGTGAAAGAGTTTTCTGTTTTTCTGCCTCATCTGTAGGTCATTTTAGAATTTAATTAGAATTTTGGTGGGTATGGGATTTATTTATTTACTACATTTCTATCCTGTAAAGCTCTGGTGGGTTGAGCTGATGAGACTAGTAGTGGGTCTAATGGTCAAGAAGGCAGTTACTGCATGTGCTGTAGAGGAAAATGTGGGGCAGATGAGAAGGTAGCCCAACTAGGAGAAGGAAAAATCTGATCCTAAAACCTCCACTGCTTTTTGGCTATACTCCTCTGTGAACAAGGCTTCGGGAGTAAATCCATATCCACTGACTTGTGTGACATCACTGAAAGAAGAAAAGGCTAAGGAGTAAACACTACACAAATCCAGAATGGCGTCCCAAGACGGTTGGATATTGTCTTGTATGCTTCTTTCTGGCAACTTCAGCAACCAAGCTGGTGCCAAATGTATCACTCTGCTTTCCTTTGGACCATATAAGTGAAGCCGAGAGTGGGGTCTTGTCATCTGTGCAGCCCAGGACCTTCCTACACACTACCCAGGTCTGCACCCTGGAGAGGTCACTTCAGTGCTACTAATTTTCCAAAAAAAAATTACTTTAAAAACTGTGACAAATAAATAAACTGCAATGTGCAGCTGTCAAGAGCTTGGTGTAGACAGCCTCCTTGGCTTCTTGCACTTACAGGAAAACCCAGCTGCGGCCGTCACAAGGTTTTTGGGAAGCACAGGCACCTAAGAAGGCTGCCAGATGCAGACTGCTTGAGATGTGTAGAATGAAAGGACACTCACCAAACCCCACGGCCACCTCAAAAGTAAGGCAAGCGCAACAAAAAGTGCCACAGCCCAACTGTGACAATGTCACTGACATTTTCTCCTATTGATAATTTTTTGAAAGTAATTTCTTTTCTTTTTAATTGATGGAGAATGGCCAAAAAAAGCACAGGAGGGTTTTGGGGTTTTTTTGGCACATCACTACTTCTAACAGACCACACCACATTGCTCACTCGGAAACTATAAAGCCACAGGTAATACCATGCCGAAGGTAGCTGTACAACACACTGCTAAGGCAATACATAGCCATAATGCTTAAGCAGTGATACATCCTTTCTGTAGGATTCTACTGAGTGCCTTGAACATTCTATTGCCCTAGGCAATAAAAATTTGATTTCACCTATCTCCTGCTTAAGCTGTCATAGTAATCTTTATTCAAATATGAAATATTCCAAGTCTCTATTTCACTCCCCTTCAGGGTATTAAAATATGTTTTCTCTGCACCCACTTTGCAGTGATGTTAATATACTTCCTATTTTGATAAGCCAATTGAAACAGGGAAATAAGAGATTTATTATTAAAATTATGTAAGTTCATAAAGCTGTTTCAGAGTTGCTGTCAGTATATTTCCCCTTCCTGCTTCCCCTCCCCCAAATATATATCTTAAGGACTTTGTTTTAAATGGCTTCCAGATATCATTAAAGAAGTATACAGTGGTACCTCGGGTTACATATGCTTCAGGTTACAGACTCCACTAACCCAGAAGTAGTGCTTCAGGTTAAGAACTTTGCTTCAGGATGAGAACAGAAATTGTGCTCCGGTGGCGCAGCGGCAGCAGCAGGCACCATTAGCTAAAGTGGTGCTTCAGGTTAAGAACAGTTTCAGGTTAAGAACGGACCTCCAGAATGAATTAAGTACTTAACCCGAGGTACCACTGTACATGGATTAGTTTCAGTGCTGAGCTAGCAGCTTCCAGGTGGTTCTCTCTACCTCCAAAAGTGGGTTTTGATAGTAAAATAGATGCATACATAGCAATCTATTAAGTCCTCCAATTAGAAAAATAATAAAGGGGCCCTGAGCACCAGTTAATCCAAACCCCTGCAATGTAGGAATCTTTTGCCCAACGTGGGGCTTAAACCTCCTGCCTCTTCATATCCTGTTCTTTGGTCTGCCTCTTTTCTCACAAGCTGTCTCCATTTCCTCTTCTTTGATTTAGTGGTCCAACTCTGTCTTAAAACAAAAGAGCTACATAAAAAGTGTGCGTAAAAAGTAACCCAGAAGGTCTTCAGACTCCATTGTGACATGGCAAGTTTGAGGTTATGAGGAGAGGAGTTATCCATTTAATCGAGGTAGATATGAAAACTGTGACATACCCACACAGCATCCTAGGCCTCAAAGTCTTTCTTTCTTTTCTTTTATTTACTTCAGATGACAGCTTGACACACACAGAGAGATGCATACACAAAGCAGCTCACTCCATGGAAGTGAATGAAGGGTGTGTGATGGGATGAAGAGCTGCTTGTGTGTAAATTGCAATCCCTCAGAGTTTGAACAGCTTCTCAAACCTCTGCCTGTGACGGAGCCCCTCCAGCATGGCTGCGTCAGTCGCTAGCAGAATCCGAAAGTGGTTGCTTTCGGAAACGTTTCCAACATAAAAGCTCCTTAACGGAAACACGTCTTCTGGCCTCTCTGCGTGACAGTTTCCGGCGAGGAACGGGTGTCCCTATAGGAGGTTCTGAGACATCCCCACTATTTTCACTGGAAGCATCTCTGAGCCATTCCTCCGACTCTCCTTCCCTTGACATTCCTGTTCGCCCCCTACTGGTTCCTTCTTCAGGTGTTACGTCTCCCTTTACCTCAGAGAGCCTTGGCACCTCCGGTGCTGCCGATGGCAGTTCCCTGACATCCACCTCCCCTCCAGGGCCCCCTTCACCCTCTCCCGTCTCCTCCCCTACAGTTTGGGAGGGGGTAAAACCCCGGAAGGAACCTTCCTCATCGTCTGAGGTTTCGAACACCTTTCTCCACTTGTTGCGGTTCCTAGTCTCTCGGTACTCCTCGTCGTCTGAGTCCGTTCCTTCTTCCAACTCCGACTCCGCGAATCCTTCCAGTTCCTCTTCCTCGTCTGTGGTGCCGAAATACTCCCTCCTAAACCTTGCTGCCGGCTGTGGTTTCCTCGGGAATCTTTGGTGGAACGTTTCTGTTAAAACCTCGTCATTGACCTCCTCTGCTGTCACCCAAGTGTTTTCTGACTCCGGTTCCCCTTCCCACGCCACTAAATACTCCACCTGATTGCCCTTCCACCTGGAATCGAGGATTTCCGCTACATGGTTACTGCTCTCCCTCTCTTCCAAGACTGGTCCCCTGGTGTGCTCCCCTTCACCTCCCCCCTTGTACGGTGACAGTAATGACCTGTGGAACACTGGATGCAATTTCATGTGGTTGGGTAACCGGAGTTTGAAAGCCACTGGGTTGACCTGCTGAATGACTTCAAAGGGTCCCAATCTCTTGGGTCTTAATTTCTTACAACCCCCTTTGAACGGCAACCCTTGGGTGGACAACCACACCTGATCCCCCACCCTTATGGTTTCACCTTCCCTCCTGTTCTTGTCTGCCTGCTTCTTATATTGAGCCTTGGCCCTTTCTAAGTTGAGCTGAAGCTGACGATGGATCGCTTCCATCTCTTCTACAAAATGTTCGGCCGCTGGGACGCTCCATCTCTCGCCTCCCTCCCCCGGGAATGCCCTGGGGTGACACCCGTAATTGGCCAAAAAGGGGCTCATCCCTGTGGACACATGCTCCGCATTGTTGTAGGCAAATTCTGCCAGCGCCAGCTTTTCGACCCAATCATTCCCTCTGTCATTGACATAACACCTCAGATATTGTTGGAGGATGCCATTTGCTCTTTCCGCCTGCCCGTTGGTTTCAGGATGCCGGGCCGTCGAAAAATTGACCTCCACGTGCAGCAAGCTCATGAGCTTCCTCCAGAACCTGGAAGTAAATTGTTTCCCGCGGTCCGAGACAACCCTCAAGGGGGCGCCATGCAGCCGGAAGATGTGTTCTACAAACAACTTCGCTGTTTCTTCCGCTGTGACTGCATGTGAACATGCTACAAAGTGGCACATCTTAGTTAACAGGTCCACTACTACCATGATGGCCGTCTTCCCTTTGGATTTGGGCAGATCCGTCATAAAATCTATTGATACCGCCTCCCAAGGCCGTTCTGGCGTGGGTAGTGGTTCCAATAACCCTGCTGGCGCCCTTCTTTCCCCCTTGGCCCTCTGGCATTGGTCACACCCTCTTACATACTCCTTTACATCTTCCCTCACCTTGGGCCACCAAAACTCCCTGGTGACCATCCACATGGTCTTGTGTTGTCCAAAATGTCCCGCCGTGGGACTATCATGCAACTGCTTGAGTACCCTCCCTCTCAATTCACCTTCTGGTATATACAGTGCCCCTTTGTAATACAATGCCCCATTTCTTTCTTCAAAACCCTCCGGGCTCTCACCCTCTCCCCTGAGGCCTCTGAGCTTATTTTGGGCATATTCGTCAGTTTCCGTTTCTTCTACCAGCTCTCGTCTCCCCACCAGCGCCGCCCCACACACCCAGCGGTCCTCAGGAATGACATGTCTTTCTTCGCTTGCCCCCTCCCCTTCCAAGTACTCTGGTTTGCGTGAGAGAGCGTCCGCCCTGACGTTCTCTGGGCCTGGTACATAACAAATCTCGAAGTGGAATTTGGAAAATTCCTGTGCCCATCTCACTTGTCGTTGGTTGAGTACTCGAGCTGTTCTCCAATACTCCAAATTCTTGTGGTCGGTGCACACTTGCACCTTGTGTTGTGCCCCAATCAATAAATGTCTCCACCTCCGGAACGCTTCGTGAATGGCAAGTAGTTCCCTGTCATACACCGTGTAGTTCCGCTCGGACTTATTCAGCTTCCTCGAGAAAAAGGCACACGGTCTCCACTCCGACGTATTTCTTCCCGGCTGAAGAAGCACAGCCCCCACCGCTCTGTCTGACGCGTCTGTCTCCACCCTCATGGGCTTCTGTAGGTCCACATGCAGAAGTTGTTCTTCCGAAGCGAAAGCCCTTTTCAGTTCTTCAAAAGCTCTCTCCGCCTCCGCCGTCCAAACAAATTTCTTCTTGCTACTGAGGCAGTCGGTGATGGGCGCCGTCAAGTGTGCAAAATTCTTGATGAACTTCCGATAAAAGTTCCCAAACCCCAGGAATCTTTGCACATCCTTCTTGGTTTTCGGTGTCTTCCATTCCAGCACCGCCTGGACCTTGCCTGGATCCATGGCCAATCCTTGGTCTGACAGGCGGTACCCCAGGAATTCCACCTCCTTGGCATGAAACTGGCACTTCTCCAGTTTCACCCACAGCTGATTGGCTTGCAGCCGGCCCAACACTTCTCTCACGTCCCTCACATGCTGCTCTTCATTTTCCGAATACACCAACACGTCATCCAAAAAGGCCACACAATTCTTGTAGAGCAACGGCCCCAGGACGTGGTTGATAAAACTTTGAAAACATGCGGAGCCGGCTTGGAGACCGAAGGGCATTACGAGGTATTCAAATGCTCCCAAAGGGGTGAACATGGTGGTCTTCCATTCATCCCCCTTCCTTATTCGTATCAGATTGTACGCCCCCCGCAGGTCCAGTTTTGTAAAAATCTTCCCCTTCCTCACCCTGGTCAGAATGTCATCAATTCGGGGCATAGGAAAGGCCAGGGGTTCCGACACGGCGTTTAGGGCCCTGAAATCCACTACAAGTCTCGGCTTATCTGTGTTTTTTTTGTCCACAAAAAACACTGGGCTGCCCCCCACCGCTCGGGACTCTCTGATGAAACCCCTCTTCAGGTTTTTGTCAATGAACTCCCTCAGCTCCTGCATCTCCCTGTCTGACATGGCGTACAGCTTGCCCACTGGGAGTTGAGCCCCAGGGAGTAGGTTGATTTGACAGTCAAAGGGTCTATGCGGCGGCAGTTTGTCCGCTTCTCTTTCGCTAAATACGTTGCTCAGATCTGCATATTGCGGAGGCACCTCCCCTTGCTTCATTACCTCCATCCCAGCTAAGGTGAGCTTGGCTCCCCCTGGATCCTTTCCCTGCTTGCAGTGTTCTAGGCAATGCGCTGACCCAAAGGAGACCACCCTCTGGTGCCAGCCCACTAGAGGATCGTGTAGTGCCAGCCAGCTCATCCCCAAAATTATGGGAGCTCCTCCCAAGGTGGCCACATTAAACGCTATCCTCTCGGTGTGCCTTGCCACCCTCATTATCATGGGGACTGTCTGTTGGTTCACTTCTCCTCCCAACAACTCTCTGCCATCAATCGTGGTTACCTGCAGGGGTTTACTTAAGGGGAGGGTTTGTATCTGGTGCTCAGCTGCGAACTCCTTACTCATGAAATTACAGGAGCTGCCTGAATCCAGCAGGGCCTTGATCTGTAGGGGGTGTCCGTTTGGCAGCTCTAGCAACACCTCTATCACTAGAGCAGGTCTGGGAGGTTCTGGTGCGGGCACTCTCACTGCTTTTGAGCCTGGCTGCTGTGCCCCGACGGCAGCCAGGCGTTGGCTTTTACTTGCTCTGTGCTTTCCTCCTCCTCTCCCCCAACAGCTCCTGCCACGCCTTGCCATTCCTTTCTCCGTGGACAGACTCTGGCAAAGTGTCCTGGCTGTTGGCAGAGATAGCATTTCTTCCCGCCCTTTCCCTCTTTCTTCCGCCCTTCACCGATGTTTGAAACTGTGCGCGCACGCGCTGTTCCCACTTCCATCGGCTCTGCCGGCGGGAAAGGCTGCTCTGGAATGTCTGGAATGCGGAGCTCCCTCCAACGTTCTCCTTTCCCCTCCCGCTTCTCCAAAGCCCTCGCTTCCTGGCGCGCTCCTATGGCTAGCGCAGCTTTAGTCAGCTGGTCCATAGACTCTGCTCTGGGGTTCCGGGAAAGTTCATCTTTCAAGGACGAAGACAGACCTTCTTCGAAAAGCATTTGAATGGGCTCAGAAGACAAGTCCCACCCCAATCGATGAATCAACATAGTGAACTCAGTCCAGTACTCACGGACAGTCCTGTTTCCCTGTTTGCAAGCCATTAACTGCCTTCGCACCCCTCCCTGCTCAATGTCACTGGAAAACATCAGGTCCATGGCACGAAAAAACTTCATCGCGTCCTTTAGGATCTCATTATTTGCTGCCATCAAGGGTCTAACCCAGTCCTTCGCCCCTGATTCGAGATGGCTAATTACAAAAGCCACTCGCGATTCCTCATCAGGGAAGTCATCGAATTGCAGATTGAGAGCATATTGCATCTCTGTCCTAAAGGCATGGTAGTTCCTGGGGTCCCCCCCAAATTTCTGCACCAATCCTGGCATCTTTCTGTTGAGTGGGGTGGCTTTCTCCCTCCCCCTCTCTGCATCCTGAGCCCTCCTTTCTTCCAGCCTCGCCGTCTGCAAGGCAAGCTGGATTTCCAACGTCCTATACCTTTCCTCCAGGCTTGGACCTCCTCCAGCTGCCCCTCCGGTTCCTGCTGGTTCGCTCATGATGCCTCTCCCTGGCACAAGCTAGCTGTCGGTGACTTTCGGATTGCTGTGATGGGATGAAGAGCTGCTTGTGTGTAAATTGCAATCCCTCAGAGTTTGAACAGCTTCTCAAACCTCTGCCTGTGACGGAGCCCCTCCAGCATGGCTGCGTCAGTCGCTAGCAGAATCCGAAAGTGGTTGCTTTCGGAAACGTTTCCAACATAAAAGCTCCTTAACGGAAACACGTCTTCTGGCCTCTCTGTGTGACAGTTTCCGGCGAGGAACGGGTGTCCCTATAGGAGGTTCTGAGACATCCCCACTATTTTCACTGGAAGCATCTCTGAGCCATTCCTCCGACTCTCCTTCCCTTGACATTCCTGTTCGCCCCCTACTGGTTCCTTCTTCAGGTGTTACGTCTCCCTTTACCTCAGAGAGCCTTGGCACCTCCGGTGCTGCCGATGGCAGTTCCCTGACAGGGTGGTTGGAAGCAAAACACTCCCAAATGGAGAGCAAGACAAATGACACATTGTGCACTTGAGTGGAGGGAAGTGCACAGCTTCAAAGAATGATAGACAGGCATCAAAGGAAAGTGCTGAAATACGGGTTCTTCTGAGAAGAGATAATTTTATTGTACTTGAGCATTATCTTAGAGATGTATGAACTCATCCCTAGAGCTTCAGACTCTGTAGTATCTTCAAACCTTGTCTTCTTCCCAAAGTTCAATGTGTCAACAACACTAAGCCAAACTTTCCTTTCGCATCATGACACTTGATGCGTGGTAAATCACTGTTGCTGGAAAGAAAGAACAAGGCTTCCTTCATAGTAAAAAACTCTCTTTATAGAATTTCCTTATCTCTAAACACATCACACACACACACAAAAATCTACTTTGCTGTCAGGATCTTTCCCTGACTTGTTATTAGACCTACTGTTATATGAGATATATGAATTTCAAAGGCAATTTCTTCTGAGAGCTCTACAAGATGACTAGTTTGATTCTTGGAAGGAAGTTCTACATATATTTCAAATATCTGTGATGGGCTGTAACAAGCATTATAAATTATTTGTTACAGGAGAGTCAAATTTCATTCAATTTACTTGAAGAGGGAGTTACGAAGAGATCTCCCCACTCCTTTTCCTCAGTGTTTTGTGGTCAACTACAAACATGCTTCTTTTTCTAGTCAGCATTTCTTAAAAATCCAACATGTGGTGCAAGAAGACATTTTGCAGCAGTAAGTGTTAAATAGATCTCTACAGTAGCTCAATAATGTATATATTCATGTACCAAGAATTCATTTTGGGTTGACACCAAAAGTAATAATAGGCATATATTTCTTGTTGGAGGCCAAGGTTACCTTGTTGGCTAGGAGTACCTTTTACCAGCTTCAGTTGGTAAGACAGCTATAGCCATTTCCATATATGATAGCTTGACCATTGTCATCCTGTGCTGGTTACGTCCAAATTAGATTACTGCAATGCACTTTATGCAGTACTGCTCTTGAAGCTAGCCCAAAGCTGTGGCCAGTACAAAATGTGGAGGCTTGACTGCTCACTGGAGCAGAATATCATCATCACAATTATGCCACTGCTGAAAGAATTTCAATGGTTGCCAATTAGCTACCGAGCCAGGCTCTGTGTTCTAGTATTGGTGTACAAAGCCATATACAGCTTGGGAGCAGGGTACCTAAAAGATTCTCAGAAGAATAGAGGGTTAATTTTTGTAAACCTGAAAGTGATAGGTGCCCCACCCATTTCCCATCAGCAGTCCTGTTCCCTTTGCCGTTAAAAAAACACCTGAATTATTTTTAAGAATAAGGTGAAATGTTTTCAGTTTCTTTATTGATGGCATCCATTTATAACGCCAATTTTTGATTGTGTATTTCACATCAGAAATGCATGAAACTAAGTACATTTAAGGCAGGGGTAATCAATGTGTTTCTTCCCAGATGTTGGACTTCAACTTACCGGCCACAGTCAACACGATAGTTGTACTTCAACAGATGATAATTCAAATTCCAACTTTTCAAATTTCTGAAAGTTAGCATCACTAACTCTGAGAGAGGACAGGAAGCTTCCGCCAAGCTACTATGAAGTAAGCAAATAGCCTTCTGCTGCTCCTGTAGTGAGCCAGTGAATAATGTGAGCAAGCATCTTCTCACCCAACACTTTTATTTAGAATTCTATCAACCATTCAGAAAAGTGGTAGCTAATATGATGCCTCTTGATGCTGTTCAGTAATACTTGGACACTGGCCTTGCTGGCTGGTGCTGATGGGAGTGAAAGTCTGTCAATGTTTGGAGGGCACCATGTTGGCTACCCCATTCTACCCCATTCTGGCGAATCTCCAAAGGCAGATAATCTGTTCCTATGGAGCAGCCTCCAAAACACTGAAATGCATGTTTGCATCAAGTAGACTTCACATGTAGATTGATAAAGCAAAAGGAGTGCAGGAGAAGATGCAAAGGGGGCAGTACATATCTATCTGTATCCAGGTAGGTAGCCGTGTTCGTCTGACACAGTTGAAATATATATTGCATGATTTTCCTCCAGTCATCTAAATGTGAGGCAATACAGAATATAAGGGAGAACCTATACATGACAGTTCATAGACTCATTTGGCTCTCAGTGTCTTCCTGCACACCCATTACTCCACCACGTGTTTTTAAATTAAATGTATTTTTTCAAGCTTGCTAAAAGCTGCCGCAGTTAAAGATATGACCCTACTAAAATGGAAATGTTCAAGTAGGCAAGGTTATCTCATTAGAGTCTGGCTCTTAGTGTGCTTCGTGTTGCTGACAGCATGGCATATATAAGGCATATTCCATGTAGAAGAGGGTCTTTGGAGACTTCATGTCATGAGCTATGGAGGGGATTTCAATGATGTTTCTTGTAGTTCGGAAGCAAGCTCTGCTTCTCCTTTTTTTTAATCACAGAGATAATTGCAATGGGTTATCTGAGTTCAAACGTTTGAAAAGAGTGTCAGAGGATCATGTTTTCAACTCCCTAGAGAAGAAAATCTAACCAAGGGCAAAATTATTTTACAAACTGAAGTTTTTGCATATGTTCTAGGAGTCTCTGGAAAAGGATTGATCGATAGTTGACTATATGTCTGGAAAAAATTATGTGATGGTGATATATAAAGCTGAAAATTAGTGGTATATGCTGAAGCTTCATGTGTCTATAATGTCTCGTCTTCTGCGGGCATTATGGTATTGAAGTAAAACAACAAAAAATTAAATCATGATTGACATATTGCTTAATGTGTTTTCAGTCTTTTACCTTGAGGCTTGTTATCCTGAAGGGCAAGAGTGCATTGTGTTTCTGTAGATGATAAACAATGTCATTGTTTCTATCTTACTATCTTTTGCCATGTATTTGGCATTTTTAATCAGCAGACTGGTTTCTGCTGGTTAACTCTCAGAAAGATTCAGTGAAATAGGTCACTCTCATTTCCAGGTTATGGATGGGGAATGTGGACAAAAAGATAATGAACCTGGCAGATGTTAAACTTTATCTCCCCAAAATAGCTATCAGGTAAAGTTTACTGATCCCCGAATCACAATCCTGCCACAGATCAAAATCATGTCTTCATGCAGAAACTAGTATTGGGTTAGGATGATGATGAATATTATTATTTAATGGTTTAGATTAAAATAGTCATTGTCTTTCACAAACATTTTCAGCAGGGTTAAAATGTCTCCCTCTTTCCAGAAGCGGCTATCCATGTGGGCTGCTGTTGGTACAGTGCAGATACAACAGCAGGAATGCCAAATTAGCTAGGCTGGTGTGTTTGCAGTGCACTGTGTTCCCTCTCCCCCTGGTAGTAAGCAACAGTGGCCAAATTGCCACAAAGCTGCATCACACCTTATAAGTCCTTTCCACTTCTTTCAGTGATTTCTTGATGCCAGAGGGCTATTAAAGTACAGTTCAAATTCAAAAGTGTTTATGTATTATAAGGAAGCATTGCCTTCACTCTTTTACTTTATTTGCCTTCTGTGATGTCATCACACAGACTAATCTGAGTTGATATAGAAGATCATACACCATCCTCTTCAATATACGATCCCTGATTGTTTGGGATCATTGATGTGTCTGATCCAGAGGCATTGCTCTCAAGTCTGAATTAGCTTTGCTTGCCCTCACTTTGTGACATGAACAACATCTGATTGGCTGCAGGGTGCAATTACTGTATATCATGCCGATCTCCATTGTTTGTAATGAGAAATGCAACTAATCCACAAAGGGTCACATTGGTGATAAGCAGTGCATAAAAAGAAACAAATTCCAACAAACTGAGGGTGTGATAAAAAGATTGGGATAAAAAAAAATAGTTGTAAATTATTATAAATACATCCCATACATATATAGAATAATATAATGGCATCTAGTAACAATTAGAAACAAACAATGCATATCCATTTATATTCCAAAGAGAAGAACAGAAACACAAAAAGTGTTGGTAAAAGTGACACATTTACACTCATATCTTACAGTTTCAGTTTGAGTTATTAAGCTAACCTTTCACATTTTGACCAAGCTCTTGATGTAAAACTTTAATTTTTCATTTAATAAGTTGCAAACACAAGCATTGCACCCCCCCATTTAATTACGCAGGTACAAGTCCTTTTGATTTCAATGTACCTTGCTGCCACATAATGTTTTTAGGATTAGGCTTTTTGCCTATTGATGCAACAGAGATGTATGACTACCTATATATATCTTCTATTCAAAGAAGCTCATTCTTCTCTGTAAAAAATTAAGTTAATTTAAGTGAAGCCTTGAGAACAAACATTAGTAGCACACAGCAGTAGCACATCTATTTTGCATTTGCCCGAACTCAAATAGCTTAATGTTATAATAAAATTAAGAAGCTAATGTGTATCTGCGTATGTTTGAACATCAGTCTCTTTATTTTATTATAACATTAAGCTGTTTAGAGTTGAAAACAAAGCCCACAATCCAGAACAGATGTGACACTGCAGTAACACATTGTAATGCAATATATTTTAATCACTATGTGGGTGTGTTATCTGTCTACCTACCTACAATCTATCTATCTAGGCATCTACCCATCCATCTTCTTTAGGAGTAGTTGTTAATGTCATTATACTGATAAGAAGTATAAAAGATTCATGAGTTATGAATCATCTTTGATTATTGGGATGAAACACCTGATAATACCCTTTAATACTGGATTGCTTTCCTTTGGCCAGTTATGGTATTCACAAGTTCCTTGAGATTCCTATTTAATTATTCTTCCTACATGATTACTTGTTCAGGAGCAGTATAGTGGAGATAATCATGTCTGTGGGAACTGATTGAGAAGACAGATGAATAGATGGATAATAATAGAAGAAGAAGAAGAAGCGAGATCTCAAGCTTGAGGGGCAAATTGGGGGTTGATTCCCCATGGAGCTTCCACTCTGAGCTCCTGTGTGGAAGTAATTCCTTCAGGAAGAGGCGCTTGCAGTTGGTGCTGAATTTATGCCAGCTGCAAGCCCGGCTTTTAGCAGGAATCTTTGCAGTTGTGGCTTGAATTCAAGATGTGGTTGCAAAAAATCATCCTTTGCAGTGCTGACTTAAATTAAAACTGCAAGGAGCAAATTTAGACTGAAATTTAAGTGACATGATATCTAGCGACTGACAGGTGAGTGAGCCTATCCATCTGTAAAAAGTGGCCAATGGAAGGCAGGACATATCTGCTTAGCAGGATAGGTGTGTCTTGTTTTTTGGTGTTTTAATGCTGTTTTTGTTTGTTTGGATTGTGGATATTGTAGATTATAAACATATAACATAATAAATGTAATAGAAATCTACTCCAGACCTTTCCAAACTGTGTGTCGCAACATGTTAGTGTGTTGGCTGCAGTGCGTAGGTATGTCACATGAACGCTCCCAGCGCGCCTCCTGGGGCTGGAAAAAGTTAAGTTTAACCTCCAGTTTACTAGCAAAACTGAATTACTGTGTCGTGAAATAATGCATGTGTAAAAAGTGTGTTACCAACAAGAAAAGTTTGGAAAGCTCCATCTTCCATCAGTACCAGGATGGGGTATGACATAAAAGAAATTAAAAGCAATCAAGTCAATAAAACAGTAAACAAATTCATGAAAATACAGGAGGCAGTAAAAAACAGTAGCTAAACTGAGAAGCCTAAAACAGTTGCCCATTAAAAAGAACCTAAAATGCTTGAGTAAACACAAATGCCTTCAATTGGTGCTGAAATGACAGCAATGTCATGCTTCATATATCAAAACTTTGGGAAACCCTTGTACTAGATGACACTACTTCTAAGGATGCTATGTGAATAGATAGGTGGCAAATTTATTTGTATAAAGTTCTTTTAACCCAGCTCTTCAGCCAGAAAGGATCTCAGTAGTCATTGCCCTCAAGTTTATAATCTAAAAGAGACAGCATAACTGGAATGGAGAGCCCCTAAATTTACAGTTCTTATAAAGCCCAGGTGGGATTGAAGCAATTCAGGTAGCCTGATGGAATGGCTGCTGCTGGCTAACAGTTGGGGGAGGCCAGAACGGCAGCTGGCCTTTCAACAGAATCGCTCTGCTTCTTGGGCTCTGCTCAGTCACCTGCTGGAATGGATGCCACCAAGTGGTGGTAGAGGAAGGGCCAAAGGCAGCTGGTCTCTCACCAGAGCCAATGCATTAGCCTTGCTTCCCTTTATAGCTTCCTTATGGTGATGGGCGTTTTCGCCTCAAAATATTAAAATTCACAGAATCAAAATGGCATAGTTTTGCTTCTTTGCCACAAATGCATTAAACTGAAGTTGCAATGGCTCTTAGTCACATCTTAAAGCAGCACATTTAGAATCAAATAAATAAATGACCCTTCAGCAATGTCCATTATACAGCTTTCAGAATTATCCAGACAAGACTGACAGCAAGTTTTTTTTTAAAAAAATAGGGTATGGAACCATTTGAAAAATAAATAAAAGATGTACACAAAGAAGTAATAAATCAAGAGTCTTTGATTGCACAGTCCTAGGAGCTTTTAAATATGCTTCAATCTCTGAATTATTAATCAAGCAGGATGGGATCCTCTGGGATTAGTTACATAACAACACTTTTAATTATGATTTTTATTAGTTTAACTAAACTCTGGTGGTTCTATGCATCCAAGATTTCATTTCTCAGCTTTATTTGTGACACGACCTAGATGTGACATGTCTCCTACATTCCATAGGTGAATGATGCTAAGAATGTGAGAGAATGAGTAAGAGAGAGGGAATTTCAGAGTGCTAAACAAAAATGATTTGTGAGGAATTCTGTTTCCTCACTGCCCTGGCAAAATTTTATTCAGTTTAATGGTTCAAGAGCCTTTGATATTATGCTGAACAATGGGCTTGTGATACAGCTCTGACAAGTGTGATGGAAGGGCTAGCGAGAAGCCTCCTCATATATGAATGTCTGAGCAGTTGAACAATTTACTAACAAAATCTGCAGAGCAAAACAATGACTGTTTAACATTTCCTTAGGATCAGTACCAATCTGAGAGACCATGAGAGACCATGGCAACATTTGCACCATACATTTAAAGCTCTCTGATGCCAGTTATTGCTTCCACCAGAGTGGACTAACAATCATTCCCTCTTCACAGGGGACATTTCCTCTTAGGATTTATATGCTAAACTTTTTGAGCATACTTCACTGAAGACCTTATCAGAGCTACAGTTGGGTCTTTGGGTTGCTTTACTGAAGTTTTATGTGGTTATGATGGGATCCTGTAACTCACACTTCAAAAGATGTTTTATTCAATTCTGAAATTGTGTGCATTAAACTAAACAATGAGGGGCTTAATTTATTTATTATGCAACAAGAGGCTTTTAATATGATATTCATCAGCTGGTTCATCTAAGGGCTTAGTTGGTAGTTTACGTAACTCGGGATCACGGAATGGAGACAGGATATATAAATCATTTACCACTGGACCTAGAAAAAGGCATTTCCTATTGTGAACAGATAATGCAAAGTTACACAAAAAAGCCATATGAAGACCAATGTCTGCTTCCTATTGTCACCAAACACTGCATGCAAAATTACTTTTTCTGTAATTGCTTATGATTTTATCCTCGTTCTTCCCTATATGGGAGCCCCTTTCAGCATATGACATAAATAAACAGCTGTACAGGCCTGGAGTTTGCACTTATTAAATTACAACAAAGCTTCTAATATTGTTTCAGACTGTGCCACACTAATTAGACCTAGGAGCAAAGGAAAGAAAGTTATACCCCTTATCCATCATTATGCTACTTCCCTTATATTAAAACACAACACGGTATTGCATTAAAAAAAAACCTGCAGGAAAACAAACAAACAAAAACAAAACAGAAGCAATAAAGCTCAAAGCAGCCTGACCTTTCCTTCCTACTGTGTCTGAGAATGTCAGGAAATATGGTAATATGTATTGTATATTCGTTTGGAGAAGCCCAGTCCACAAAATATGCTGTTTAAACAGTGCCAGAACCAGTCCCGGATTTACGTATATGCTAAACAAGCTATAGCTTAGGGCCCCACTCTCTTGGGGCCCCCCAAAAAATTTAAAGGGAAAAAACAACTGGATGTACATTTCCAAAATATAAGATAAAAAAGTTAAATAAAACCTACATACAGCAACAGTATGTATGAATATACTTCTTAATTGTATTTCAGTTCAACAATTACTTTGATAAAATACATACTTTGTTATGTGCAAATAGATACCTATTTGTTGTTGTTTAGTTGTTTAGTCGTGTCCGACTCTTCGTGACCCCATGGACCAGAGCACGCCAGGCACTCCTGTCTTCCACTGCCTCCTGCAGTTTGGTCAAACTCATGCTGATAGCTTTGAGAACACTGTCCAACCATCTCGTCCTCTGCCATCCCCTTCTCCTTGTGCCCTCCATCTTTCCCAACATCAGGGTCTTTTCCAGGGAGTCTTCTCTTCTCGTGAGGTGGCCAAAGTATTGGAGCCTCAGCTTCAGGATCTGTCCTTCCAGTGAGCACTCAGGACTGATTTCCTTCAGAATGGATAGGTTTGATCTTCTTGCAGTCCATGGGATTCTCAAGAGTCTCCTCCAGCACCATACCTATTAGGTCCATAAATTACCATATAGCATATATTCAACACAAAAAACAGCAGCAATTTGTTGTTGACAAAGGACAGCTGGACATATAAAGGGCCCCATTACCTTCAGTAGCTTAAGGCCTCATCAAACCTAAATCCGGCCTGTTATGTACTAAGCTTGGATCCTATAACAATAGGCAGGTAGGATCCTAGAATGCAACAACAGATTGCAGGAGAAGACCAATCAGGCTCCAGAAGGAAGTTAATCAGCCTATTAGGCTGGTAGGATCATAGAATGCAACAACTGATTGGCCTGCAGGAGAAGACCAATCAGACTCCAGGAGGGAAGCAGAATCAGCCAATCAGACGGGACTCATTGTGTAAATAATATATATAAAAGATTGAGGTTTGGGGGAAATTTAATCCCTGTTTTACAAGCTGCAATAAAGAGCATGAAATCACTGCAGTATTTCACTGCCCTAACCAGAACTTCAGTAATAGAAATGAGTATATATGCAGGGGCAGATTTAGGGGAGACTGACCAATTTGGTCTCACTGAGTGTTGAGGTTTGGGGTGCAGCAGGAGGCACCTCAACTATGAGGTAAACGGATGGCGAGAGGTACAAGGGTGCTGCTGAAATTTGAGATCCCAAGGTCCACCACTGGTATATGATTCCCTGCTTCACTTAAAGCTTTTTGCTGGTGGGCAGGCTAAACTACATGTTATATTAAATGCATCATAGCATTTCTATTTACCGTTAATGAAAAATAGAAGTGACTGCTGGGAAGACCTCTGATCCAGATTGAGTCTGTGACATGTGGGGCTGACATGTGCTATGGTCCTGATCCAGATTAGGTTGCCTGCAGTGGCAATTGCTGTTTAAAACTGCACTTGCCTTAACTACTAAACTGCAGTTGACATAATGCAGTCTGGGCTGGAGTGATGCACACATAATTAGCCCACATCTTGGTTGTTGCAACTTACTATCTCCAGTACTCTGATATAACAAACAGAATTTCCTGCCTTCTTCCCCCATCCTTATTTTTATCCCATCCCCTCACACTCCAAACTCTGTTTTAAGAGCTGTTTGTCAGAGACATCAGAGCGAGCAGCAGACAGGCAGGGTGGTAAGCCAAAGTGTGCAATATGATACAATACACTGAGTAGAAATAAGTTTAATTCTATAATTCTTGTGCCCACAATATGATAAATTCATTATTGTTATATGGATCAGTCAATTGACCAATTCATTAATCCTAACCATCAATTTAGCTTTGATTCTTATATTTAACAATTCTGCACTTAGTTCCCATTGAACATGCAGCATCTTTGGTCCCCATGCCAGTAAGCCTTTGGGGTTAATGAGACAACAATTGCTCAAGAAAGATCTATTGATCTGGTTAACTGAGAGAAGTTATCCCTCATCTGGGAATTCCCAAGCCGGCAGAAATTCACTAGCAACAGGCACAGATGATGGGGCCAACTTTCAGGAAACATTTACGATCATTTCAACTTGGCTTGTTCCTATATGCACAGGCAATATGCTATTTCATTTTACTTTTGTGCTGCCATTGGCCATGAGCATCAATGAGCCATGCCTTAAATTCTGGCTCATTTCTCTTGCTTCTGGCAAACAAGATGCAGCCATTACAATGTGTAAATTAAATCCTCTGCTTGAAAGTAAGAAATATATTGTCCATGTTCATATAAACCTTTTAAGAAAATATTGTCTAGCAGTTGCTAGAATCAGATTTTTATGAGTCTAAAGCAGGTCTGCACAACATAATGCCCATAAGCTGATTGAAGCTCCCTGCCTGTATATTTGCAGTCCTCTGGGAGTGTTTTGAACACAGCATTTCCCCCACTGCTTTGTTGAAGCGTGTGTGAGGCCCACTGAAGTCCATTAAAAGTTGATGCCGGGGTGGGAAATGCCTGCATCATTACATCTTTGTGGTTCCTTCTCTCTCTGGATTCAGAAGTGCATCATGGAATTTGTACCAGATTTTCCAGTCTGTTGCAACCAGCCACCGATAGGACTATGCTATCTGGAATCATAGAGGTGAAAGAATCCTTAGAGGGCATCTAGTTCAACTTCTCCTTAATGCAGGATTTGCAATGCAGGATGCCAGCAGACAGCCTCTCTGGCAAGTGGATCATCCAGCCTTTGCTATATGAGACTTCACTAGTATGAATTACTGGGAAAGTAAAAGTCAGCATAACTTCTGCAGTCATAAGTTGTGTCTCATTAACATTTTAAAGTTCCTTGAAAGTGTCAACAAGTATAAAGGTGATCTGGTCAACATTGCTTATATAAACCTTAATATAAACCTTTATGTAAAGTCCCTCACCAAAGACTCCTTAGTCATCAGAACAGCAAGGAGCAAAGGGTAGGAATAAATAAACAGTCCTCGCAATGGAGTGATTTTGAAAATGGGGTCCCCCGCAGAGATCAGTACTGTGACATTGTGGTTTTTTTAAATTGTGCATTATTGATCTAGAGTTATGGTAGCCTCAGGTAGCCAAGTTTTTTGATGACACCAAGTTCTGAGTGGTTAAAACAAAAAGGGATTGTGAGAAGCTCCCTTTCCAAACTGCCACTCAAAAGTGAATGAACGGGGTTTAAAATAGCAAATGTGATTAAACATAAAGCTAGTATACAGTGATGCACTTTGGGGCAACCTTCTGCCCCCACCAGTTTCACAATACACTAATGGGGTCTGAAATGGAAGTGACTGACTGGTAAGAAGACCAGGAGTCATAGTGGGTATCTTCATAATGTTGAGCTAGGTGTAAGAAAGGCAAATTTGACATTAGGGATATTTAGGAAAGGGGTTGAAAATAAAACTGCCAATATCATAATACTGTTAAACAAATTTATGGTGAAACCACGCATTGAATACTGTCTACAGTTCTGGTCACCTCATCTCAAAAAGTCCCTGATGATGCATAAGTAACGGGCATTGGTGGGTGTTCAAGATAAGATGTAGTCTGATGCAGTCAAAAAGAGACCTGCTCAGAACCACTGAATTCTATATATATATATATGAATCTATTTTAAATGGATTTCTTCTCCATTCTGAGTGATAGGTTTTATCTACCAGTTGCAGCAAAGATTATTTGAAAATTTGTATTGATGTCAAATTCCAAATTTCATGAGTCTTAGCATAAAATACAATTATGGAAATATATTTAAAGGTGGTCCTCTGGACCTTAGTGAATTTTCTCTGACTCATCTGAGCTATGTAATAGAAGGTCCAAATAAATTTTCAAATATATGTATACATGAAGTTGAAATATAGATTTATTTCAGAAGTTCACTGTTTTAATTTTTGCACTAAGCTCTTATGCTATCATGGTCTCTAGCAACAGAAAACCCTTTTTCTCTTGGAGACCTGGCAGATATCTTTTAGAGTCTCTCTCATTTTGCCCAGGGTAGTGGTTACCCAAATCCCCTCTCTCAAACCACTTAATGATTTTTCTTCCTGTTGTAGCGATGAATGAATAACGGGATAACTGGTGGTCTGCAGACCACAGTTTTGGAACTCCTGCCCCAGGACATGTCCCTGAGTCTCAGAACTGAGGCACAGATTACCATGTGAGGCAGATTATCCTTGAAGCAACACATACATGAAGCACATACTTGAGGAAAAGATGTTTCATTACATTTTAAGATTAATTGTCCTCAGTTAATTTGGATGTGTAGCCTTTGTAAAAACCAACTTGTCAACACGTTTCTCAGCTTCTGGGGTTTCAGAAGCTAATTAATTGACTTCAGAAATGTTCCCCAAGGTGGATGACGACAGATTCACAGGGGAAATCAAACTCAATGCCAAATAAAATAAAATTAAACAGAGAATATTTGCCAAACTCTAATTCAGGGTGTGAATGTAGTAACCTTCTTTATCTTCAATGGTATTTTCCCCATGAGACATCTCTGTTGCAACTTTTGAAACAAGAAAAAAACACACCAAACCTGCAGTATGAAAAGGGGTACTGGAATCTGTCCACCAGAAACTGCAAATTGAGAATATCAACTAACTCATTCCACTGGGAGCAGAACAGGCTAACTCAAACACACTGCCCTGCTTAATGTTTTCAATGTGGAATCAATACACTTCTCATATTAGCCATGTTTCAGGGGCTAATTCTAGACTTCACAGTATGTGTGCATTATATTGACTGCATCAGTACAATGAATATACAGCACATTTTGAGGCAGGATGTGTGTGTGTGTGTGTGTGTAGATAGCTGTTTTCAGATAGGTTTGACCAATGGGTGTTGCGGAAGCCATTTTAACAGAATGAGAGAAAAAATCCCTGAATGGAAAGAGCTATTGAAACTTCAGACAGATGTTCTGAATATGGGAAGATATAGGTATTTGTATAAATACACCCAGATTGTTCTGGCCTCAGTGTACTTTAGATTGTATGTCTATCCAGTTGGCTAAACTCACATCCAAGCCATACTTTCATGTAAAGAAATCTCTAATTTTATTAACTTGAACACAACTAGTTAGATATAGAAGAAAAGTTGGCTCTTACTGAGATAAAATCAATGCCACAGATGAGGTTAAAAAAGAATTCCAGGCTCTCCAGGCTGCAACTCAGAAGTGGCAGGGAACAATGCCAGAGGAAGGTTTTTATTCTTCTGTGAAGAGCTGGTGTAAACAAGATTAGTTATACTACCTAGGAATGACCAGTCAAGGCATGATATTGCATTCTAAAGCTTGATCAGCTGCTAACAGATCAACAAGATGAAAATTAAAGCAGCTTTCAATGCAAAGACTAGAAGGAAACAGACACAGCGCATACTTAGTCATCAATAATTTTATGGTAGGGATACCCTGAGAAGGTAGTGGGAGGTGGTGGGACTCTCAGATCAGATTGGCAACAAGTCCCAATGCCACAAACGCTTCTTCACTAGTCTTTTCCCTGCAGATGATTCTACATAGGCCAAATCCGGCCTTGGGGCAATTATTATTATTATTATTATTATTATTATTATTATTATGCCACCTATCTGACTGGGTTGCTCCAGCGACTCTTGGCAGCTTCCAGCAAATTGTAAAACCACGGTAAAACATCAAACATTAAAAGCTTTCCTATACAGGGCTGCCTTCAGAGGCCTTCTAAAAGCCAGATAGTTGTTTATTTCCTTGACATCTGACAGGGGAACATTCCACAGGGTGAGCACAACTACCATGAAGGCCCTCTGCCTGGTTCCCTGTAACCTCACTTTTCACAATGAGGGAACCATCAGAAGGCCCTCGGAGATGCATCTTAGTCTAGGCTAAACAATGGGGGTGAATATGCTCTAGATATTTGCAGGAAAAAGCCATAGATTGAGAAAAGTATATTAGATACATCCAACATTTAAAAGTACCCGCTTGCCTGTACATTCTGGAAAC
Organism: Podarcis tiliguerta; assembly: GCF_965153285.1. Lineage (NCBI taxonomy): Eukaryota > Metazoa > Chordata > Lepidosauria > Squamata > Lacertidae > Podarcis > Podarcis tiliguerta. Next base: position 60,520,264 of record NC_139537.1, on the reverse strand, counting down.
TGATGCCAGTGCATGTACAGGATGCCTGCTTTGGGGTCAACACTCTATGATAGTCTGTAGGGTGCAGGGCCACGAGTTGAATTTCCCCAAGTGATCTAAGTGTTCTATGCAGGGACAGGCAGTCTTTCATGTAACCTGGTCCCAAATTATCCAGGGCTTTATATGTTAACAACAAGACCTTCGACATGGCCTGACAACTGATTGGTAGCCAGTGCAGTTCCCTCAGCACAGGTGTAATATGCACACATCCAGACCCTTGACAAGCTGTAGACAGTGGGAATGAAGAAAAGCTATGGTGATTTCCAACTTCACCGAGAAAGGGATATTTATTTTGCTCCCCAATCTTGTGGAAGCTTGTCTTAGGCCTGCCTTTATTTGATATATGTTTGAGTAAGTATGTTCTTTGCTTGCGTAGGCTTCCTTTTATATATCACACTATTTTTCCTGTTCTGGGGAAGGCTAGGAATAGTATTTCAAATCTGGTTTTCATGAGCTACATGATGGAAGAACCATTTAGTGATATATGAAGAAGAATTAGGAATTAGTAAAGGAACTGATTGGCTTGCAGATTGCGTACACCACTACAAGTAATGCTGAAATATTAGCTCACTTGGTAAAGGCAAGGAAATGTATAAACCAATTGGTAACAGAAATTAAACAATACCATGCAGAAGAACAGAATATCTCATTAAACTGGCTGACAGTAGAATACTTAGGAAGACCAATAAATTAGAACCAGTCTTTGAATTGTTCTGGCAGTGTAGGATACAGATATACCCCCTAGACCCAGAACCTCATTAGAAATGGTAGAGGAAAAAGAAAATTAAAAAATCGATTGAATGTTTGCAGACTGTAAGATTTTACAGGTTTCACTCAATATATTAAATCTGGAGACAGAGAAGGATGATCTTTCTATGTATAAATGAGAAAGACTCCAGTGCACAAAATTTAATGCCAGGAAGCTAAAATGAAGTGGCCCACTAACTCAAATATATTAGCGCCTTCATGTCTTGAGATCTGGTGGATGTAGAAGCATACAAGGCAAGTAATAGGTAAGGGTAAAGCACCCCTGGATGGTTAAGTCCAGTCAAAGGTGACTATGGGGTGCGGCGCTCATCTCGCTTTCAGGCCGAGACGGCTGTCCAGGTCATGTGGCCAGCATGACTAAACCACTTTTGGTGCAACGGAACACCATGATGGAAACCAGAGTGCACGGAAACGCCTTTTACCTTCTCGCCACAGCGGTACCTATTTACCAACTTGCACTGGCGTGCTTTTGAACTGCTTTCTGGTACTTTCTGTACCAAGAAATGCAAACTGACACCATGTCCATATATTATATATGGAAAGTAATAATTGGAGTAGCCACACTCCACCCCTTCTACTGGTGGGAATATCCATTAACTCCACTCAAGATACTCCCTCCTGCAAAGACTTAGAATATATGAGATAATGCTTAAACTTGCACAAATCTAGAGAACCAAAGAGGTATGTGTAAAAGTTAATCACTTGGTATGGATGGGTGAGGATGTTAATTTTGGTAATGCAAATTTATCCTACTGCACACATTTGTGTGTGGTTTTTCCTAACATACAAATTGTTGCAAAGCAATTCCCCATATAGAATGCATTTTTGCACACTATGAATTGCACACTGGTTAATTGCTTCCTATAAACTATCTGAAATTATTTTAAAATGAAAACATGTGTAAAAGAATTCCATATATTAATTCAATTAAAACAATTTTATATAAAAACAAAACAATTTCATGTACATTTTAAGAAAATCAACTCCAATGCAAACACAGACTGGAGTAAATATTCCCACATAAAAGATTTGTTGAAAAAGGAAGAACTTCAATGGCACCAAAAAGATTATAGAGATGTAAGAAAGAACAGTTCCAAAATTTTACAGAATGCCCTCATTTTTCTTAACATAACTTTGCTAATGGCTACAGCCATCCTCAGTAGGTTAAGATTTGGCTTGCTTTGGCAAAGTGCTATTTCTACTAGAAGGCAAATTATTTACTATGGGCACAATCCACATGTAAGTTATCCCGTGTAAGATAAATGGCACAGTGCCAGAAATGACCTACATTCTAAGCTTAAGCAGATTTGAGCCAGTTTAGAAATGAACGGTGGCTTTACTGCTGTTATAGATGAGTCATGTGTGGTTATGTAGTTAATGTGGGTGCTCTAGAAATGAACAATAATATGTGCAAAAGTAAGTTCAGCATGGAGTAGGCAGAAACATTAAAAACCCACAGATAAACTTCCATTTCTTTGCTATGTAACTCTGTTTGACCTGTTTCAGAAGGTAAGCATTTCCTTGCTAGCTACAGAATTGAATACTGTGCAGGTCTTCAAATAACAATAGTTTTGGGTTAAAATAATAGCAACTTAACAATGCTGCGTTATTTTTAATAACCCCAAATGTCATTGAGTACATTTAAGAGTTTTGTTCCAACTCATAAACCATCGTTTAAAAATGCAACATAATAAGAAAAATAACAACAAATATCTCCATGGCAAGGAGTGAATTTTAGATTTAATTATCCACAAACACCAGCTTGTTTTAACATTTTATACACTGAAGGTTAATGGGTAGTTCTTTGCCTATTATCATGCAGCAACACACATTCTCAAAGCAAATATTTGCCTAAGTCAGATTTATGGCATTTATTCTGAAGCAGAGCACTGTGATACCATAGGCAAAATCCCTTTCAACAAGCTCAGAAGAGTTTATTCTTTGCTGAAGTACAGCTGGAAAAATGCTCCAGCAAGGCACGAGGTGGCTAAGTTTGAATCAATCACGCTAATTTGTTTCCGCAGTTTGTGAGGCTATTGCTGTCTTCAATAGCAATTAACATGACATCTGGCAAAGTGTGGGGTTTGAGCATTGATTATTCCAGTGTTGCTCATTAGTAACCATTAATAACAGATGAATAATTCAACCAATTATCAATTAACTCTTGGCTTAGACTTTTTATCCCCTTTGCAAACATGTGACCAACCACAACATTTAACTTTGTTAATATTTGACAGTTCCTCAGCCTGATTTTGTTTTTAATGTTGTTAAACCAATGATGCTTGTAGCTCAGGATGGGGAGGCCCAGCCTTGCAGGGTCTGAATGCAGTGCTCCAGTCCTCTCCATCTGGCCCTCTGGAGTCTCCACATGTCCCTTCTCCCCAGGCTATCTCCCCACTGACTCCGCTGTGCTCTTAGTGATGGGCAAATCTGTCAGTTTCAGTTTTGGAAAGTGTGGATTAAATGTGAACAGAATTGAATTTCCCCATCCCTATCTCCACCCTCGTTACATTTGTTTGCCTGGTTGGAATCTGTTCTTGAATGGTATCCTTGATCATGCCTTTTGCTTACTTGAGTAAAGAAGTGTAAGTGTGTGTGTGTGTCTATGTCTGTGTCTATATGTTTGTATAAAAACCTCTGACTGTAACATGTTTAAAGTGTATTTCTTTCTTTATTTTATTTAAGACCTTTACATACCACTTAATGATTTACATTTCTACTAAACCGTGTACATAAATATAATCTACAGAAAATCATATGAAATCGTAAAACCAAACTCTGCCTTCAAATGGAACAAAAAAGTCTGATGTAGCTTACTCTACAAAGATAAGAGTCACATCAGTTGCCCTGTTCACTTTTGTCCTGGACCATTAATGCCAAAGAGGGTCCAGAAGATTGCTCTGGGAGACCAAGGATCAAATCCCCACTCAGCAATGCAGCTCACTGGGTGACCTTGGGCCAGTCACTGTCCCTTGGCCTAACCTACCTCAGGGCTCTTAGGATAAAATGAGGGGGGAAAGAATCATGTCACCACTGCCAGCTCCTTGGAAAAAAGGTGAGATATCAATGTAATAGTGAAAAATAATATTATTAATAATCATCATCCCGTTCTTTGACTTAAAAGGTTTCCCATAGCTGCTTTAGCTGAACTTCATGTCACAAACTCTCCTGTAACCATACAAGTTATTTGTATCCTTCTGCCTCTTAATGGTTTCTGAAGTGTCTTGCAAACTAAATGAAAACAGCAATATAATAGATTGGATCCAGGCTTCACCAGTTCCCCTGCAGCTCACAGCACCACCTCTCATATGGTTCTTGAAGGTCCTGCAATGTTCTGGAACAGTGCAGGGGGTAGTGCTAGGAGCTGCAGGAAGATGGGAGCATCCCCTGGTTAAAATTTCAATCAGGAGATCTGGATAAGAGCAGCAATTGTCCTTTCCAACTAAACATAGCATTCACAAGGCAGCTGGAATCAGGGTGGAGAACCTTTGACCATGGGCCTAGTTAAGCCTCCTCTGTCTGCCCATTTGGCACTCAAAGCCATTTTGCCCAAGCTTTCTCCATGTGCCCTACACCTGACATCAGGTATGGGACAGGTAAAGATGCAGTTGGGCCAAAAGGAGATTTTCAGGCACTGCAATCAGCTGATTGGTGGCACCAGCTGAGCTTTGGGGCTTGCATAGCCCAGTGTGTGGCAGTTCAGACTTCATTCAAACTCATAAACCCAATTTTCCTGTGGAAAATTGCATCAGATAGCACTATAAGAAGGAATGCATTATGGGGAAAACTATTTGTAAAGTGCAAACACTTGATTTGGCTAAGTTAAAGCAACATCTTCAAAGCAAAGGCATGAAAAGGTAGGAATGCGAGGGGAAATTCCAGACCAGTAGCTATGTTATAGATAATTTACACATTACTTAATGGTTGTTGCTACCAGCAAATCTACACAAGGGGGAGTAATGTTTAGATGCTATTACCATGTGCAGTGCTTCAAACATATGCCATATTTGTAAACTAGCATAAGCTACTTCCAAGGTTAGGTGGTGCTGTTATGAAAACCTTGCATGTGTTTAGACCAACACAAACTGTAAATTGATGTAAATGCATTCATAATGTAGTACACCAATCAATACATAATATGCGGATTGGCCCTTTGGTTACTCAGAAAGATTCATGTTGCAAAATAATTTCTTGTGGCATGAGTTTTCCTAAGCTTAAGTGTGTGAAATACATTAGATATGTGCTGGTAATATATATGTGGGCTGATGTACAATGGGAGGCAAAATCAAGGCCATATCATGTTAACAAAATTAGACACACACAGATCAATTCCACCAAAAACATAACACTTTATAACCTATGCTGAGAAGTTTAGATCTTACAAGACATACGCATAAGACTACAGTTACATAGTCGTTATGTAAATATGCAGATCTATGTTTGGGACCCAGTGAAACTAAAACCAAACCCCCAAAACCAAAACCCTCAAGTCATGAGTTCATCTGTTGCAGTTTCCCTTCATTTTATTTCACTTCTTCTGTCCAAGAAGAGCATCCCTTCATTGTTAGACTCCTATAGAATTGGCCAAAGGGACGTATGTGGTCCCCCCACTGCCCAATATTGTGTGACTGAAGTTTTGAAAACACCCATCTAAATTAGTTTATGTGATGTTTCATGCCTTGAAAATCAAGAAAAGGATATTTTTCCATTGAAGTTACTTCACATTTCAAACATGAAATGATGTATACAGGAAGCTAGGTTGATGGGAAGGGATCTGAAATCATCCACCAAGATGAACTTCATTACAAAGAACAGCAGGCAGCCCTACAGCCAGGAGGTGCAATTCTTTATCCATCTCTTTCTTCAGATTATGCCAATTTGGTTGGAATTCAATGCAATGTTTCTTTGTGCCCTGGACAATATACTGTGATAGACTGGAGAGAAAAGAAAAGCTGAATTGGTTTTTATAATCAAACAGTGTTTTCCCCCCAATGTACTGTTGTGGAAGTGGAATGTGCTCATGTGAAAATCTATACATACATCAATAGTATCCTCTTATGGAAGGCTTCTCTTTAAAGGCCAAGAAATGTACTTGCTGCCTAAAAACTTTAGAAACTAAAGATACAGTTTTGCACAAAACTTAAGGATGCAACTTTGTAGGTAGCCTCAGCTTCAGTTTCCCATTAGCAAAGACAAAAATGTGCAAAGGCTTTCCCACCCCAGATGGCCATGCTAATGCTTGTAAGCAAGGGTAGTGTTGTGTGTGTGTGTCATGTTCCAAAAGTGCTGTCCCACAGCCACTTTCTGCTAGTTTTTCCAGTAGCGTAGCTAGGCATGGGGGGGGGGTTGTAGGGCAGCATAGTGGCTGCTTGGCGTCCGGGGGGTGGGCTGCTGGGTGGCAAGCGAGCTTCGGGGCCGCATGGCAGTCGCTGGGCATCTCAGGTGCTGCAGGGGGAGGAGCCATTGCCCGTCTGTCAAAATGCCAGCTCCAGAATTTTGGTGGCTCCCTTAAAAAAGCTCAACATCTTTGAATTCTTAAAAAAAATAAATCGGGACAGATTCGGGATTCTGCTGGTTTACCACCTGCCTCGCTGCCAAGCAGTCTCCCTGCCTGAGCTGACAGAGCTGGTCTCCAGAGGCAGTGCTGAGGACTCCCAAACTGCTGGTTCTGGGAGACTGCAACATCCATATTGAGGCAGCTGAGGACTTCATGGCTACCATGATATCCATGGGGTTGCACAAGGCAGGCCACACTCTGGACCTTATTTTTTCGACTGGGCATTCTTGATGGGGGACACTGAAATCAGTCCCTTGTCATGCTCAGATCACTCCCTGTTCATTTTTAGGCTGTCAGCACTTTCCCCCCTCTGGAGAGGTGGGGGACCTATTAGGAAGGTCCACCCGTGGAGGCTGATAGATCTCTTTCTCCTTTACATCCGCAGGTGAGGCAGTGGAAGTGCTGTTACAACTCTTCCAGCTTGGATGTCAGCACATTTTCTCCAATTTAATATGCAGAAGGCATAATTTATTATTTCACCTAAGCTTTCACTTTCATCCCCACATTTTCTATTAGTTTGCAAGTTACAAAATCACCCTTTGGTCTTACCACCAAGTTAGCAGGTATTATGTTTGATCTTCCTCTTTCTCAGTTTAAGGCTGTCAGTTTGTTAGTCATCTCTGTAATATTTCTTTCATGCAGTGCATAGCTAAACTATGGAACTTGCTCCCACAGGAGGCCATGATGGCCACTAGTTTGGATGGCTTTAAAAGAGGTTTAGACCAATTCATGAAGGACAAGGCTATCAGTGACTACTAGCCACAATGGCTATCTTCTAAGTCCACTTTCAGAAGCAGTATGCATCTGAGCGCCAGTTGCTAGGAATCACAGGTGGGTTAAGAGCTGTTGTGCTCATGCTCTGTTTGTGGGCTTCCCGCCGCCATCTGGTTGACCACTGCAAGAACAGGATACTGGATTAGATGGGCCATTAGCATAATCCAGCAGGCTCATTTTATGTTCCTGCAACACATCCTTTCTTGGGTACTTCCAGGAGGGGGCTGCACTTGCAAACAAATCATTGGCAATATTTTTTGTGCCCCCCCAAAAAAAATCTTACCAAGTTTATTCTGCCCAAAGGGCAAATCTGGATTACATGTGGAAAGAATACAGGCTGACTTTTTGATGTGAACATTGTTGTGTGTCTGCACTGGTTCCGCAATAAATACACACCTGGAAGTATTGAAACTGGTAATGGGTAGACTTCACGCCCTGGCTCAACTGGGCATTGGGCTTAATTGGGCCCCTTTCTGCCAAATTGGAAAATAGCTTGCTGCATTCCAAATCCAATCTGCACCACAAGTTGGATCCGATTGTGCTTCCAATGATGTCAACCTCTCAGCCTTTGGTTCAGAGGGCCACCCTGAGTTCTTTAAACTCTGCACTCCACATAATTGAAGAACTCTTACGTCTAGCTGTAACAATCAAATAAAGTGGTATTTTTGATGTACTATAATATCCAGCACTGAAGCCACAACTGTATGGACACTGTACATATTGTAGAAATTGTTACAGTGCTATACCAGGAGAGAGAGGGAGAGCGGGGAGAGACAATTTTTTAAAATTTTTTTTTATCCTTTCTTGTTAATTGCCCCAAACTGGACACGTAGGACAATAAATAAACCCAAATAGCTGCTGTTCAAGTCACTGCAATGTCTATTACCGGTAGTTTATTAAAACCCAGCAGTAAGCCACTACCTTTGAGCTTAAGAAGAAAGCTGTTCTATATTTAAACACTATACCAGAACATTCCTGGTATTTTCTGTGCTTAATGTGTGAACTACTTCAAATACCAGAGGAGAGTTCAATACTTCACCGCAGCAACTGCAAATGTTATGTATTGCATTGCCACCTGCTTTGCAGACTCAGGGAAAAAAATCTTAGCATTAAAGATACAATTATAAATATTCCATCCTTCTTCTGTGGAAAATACAACCACTGTAGCTATTTATTGTAAAGTACAACATAAAGGTTGTTGTAACAACCCTTGTAATATTACTAAACAGAGCTAGTAAATCTCACTTTACAGATTTTTTAACCAAGTGGAAATCCTGTGTGCACCATTTATTAGTGCTGTGCCAAAACACTTTACTGTGCTTTGTAAAACCATTTTCAAAAAAATAATAATCAGAAGAGAAATAGGATTTGAAAATTATCAAGCAGAAGGAAATGTGGTTTTGTGTGTGTGCATTACTTAGCCACAGCAGTGCCACCCATCCCTAACTTGGGCAGCTGCTCCAGAAGGATACCATGGTTGATGGTATCAAAAGCCACTGAGAGGTTGAGGAGAATTAACAAAGACACATTTTCCTGTCTCTCTCCCAACAGAGATCATCATACAGGGCAACCCAAGCAGTTTCTGTGCCAAAACCAGGCCTAATTCTCAATTGAAATGGATCTAGAAAATCAGTTTCCTCCAAGAGCACCTAGATCTGGTCCACAGCCACCTGCTCAGTTAAAGCAATGGTAGCAGCAGCAGGTGCAGAGGTCACAAGACTACTGCTGTTCTTAGCTGCTGGGGCTGGCTTGCCTGATGGTGAGAGGCTCAGCAGGTTCAAGACTAGAAGGGAGGGAGAGTGTAGCTATAGATGGTGAGAGGATTTAAATATTTCCTCTCCCCCCCCCCCCGTTTGCCTTCTTGCCATAAACAGCCATTTGTTCCTGGACCCACACTGTGTTGGCCCCATCTCTGCTTTGTAGCTGGTGCTGCAGTCAGGAGATGTATAATGCATGTAGTTGTTTGTAAAATGCGTTCAACTCCATTTAAAACAAGAATTTAGTCATTTTGTGTTCTTTGCCACTGATGTTGAAAGGGGCCTCTTTTTTTGTCATGATTTTCAGCACCTAATGCAAACATACCCATGAAGTACCTTTGGTGCCATTTAGTCGTCCTTAGTCTTACTTTCTCACACTGCTCTTTAATTATGCCAGTTGTGGCAACCCACAAAATTGTGTTGACAGCATCATAATATTGTGTTTGATAGTGTGGTGTCACAGATTTTAATAAACAAAATCATGCTGTTAGCAAAATCACATGAGCTACTACATTCAGTACCATGCCTTTGGTACCTGAGATAGAAAGAGATACATAGATGATGATGATAGATAGATAGATATAGACCCACACCATTTTTGTAATTGTAAGTTGTTTTAAACAATTTTTAATGTTGTAGTTCAAATTGTAGTAAAGTACCCTTGGTGGGCAATAAATGATGGTGATAATAATAATAATAATAATAATAATACAATCGCACCCTGAGCAAATGAGGCCAAACACTGTGATAACAAAGAAGAAGACATAGGAAATGGCATTAAAGAGGCAGCAGAAGCCAGGGAAACTAAAGTATGCCAAACAACAAACAGCGTGAATGTTCAACAAGGTGAATGTTTTTGTGCTAATCTGTTTGGCTGCATCAAATGTGCTACTTTCAAAGCAAATAACAAAATTAGAGAACATTCAGTGCAGCCCTATTTAAATCTAATGAGTTTCTTTCCCCATTATTACCTATTTAAAAGCTAACTGAGGTTATGCACTGTTCGAAATGATCACATCATTTAACAAAAGTGCTCTGTTCTTATTTTTAAGAAACATTTATGTAGCCAGTATTATCTAACATGCATCTAGCAACTATTAAATTACAAAAATAATATTTTTCACATAAAATAATTTTGTAGCACCTCTGCCCAGGCCTCTGACAGCTCTACCTGCAATGACATGACTTTCACACCACTGTGTGGAGTTCCCTGTTGTTGTTGTTTAGTCATTTAGTCGTGTCCGACTCTTCGTGACCCCATGGACCAGAGCACGCCAGGCACTCCTGTCTTCCACTGTTTCTCGCAGTTTAGTCAAACTCATGCTGGTAGCTTCGAGAACACTGTCCAACCATCTCGTCCTCTGTCGTCCCCTTCTCCTTGTGCCCTCCATCTTTCCCAACATCAGGGTCTTTTGCAGGGAGTCTTCTCTTCTCATGAGGTGTATTGGAGCCTCAGCTTCAGAATCTGTCCTTCCAGTGAGCACTCTGGACTGATTTCCTTAAGAATAGATAGGTTTGATCTTCTTGCAGTCCATGGGACTCTCAAGAGTCTCCTCCAGCACCATAATTCAAAAGCACAAATTCTTCAGCTATCAGCCTTCTTTATGGTCCAGCTCTCACTTCCATACATCCCTACTGGGAAAACCATGGCTTTAACTATATGGACCTTTGTTGACAAGGTGAAGTTCCCTGTACTGTCTGCCAAACATGTTTGTGGGCAGAAGAGCCATTGGCAGAGTCCCAGCTGCAGGATTCCTGTTGATGGCACTTGCAATAATCCCTGTGCTGACAGGGTATCTGCCCCACATTGGGGCTGATTGATTGATAAAGCTGGTCTTGGGCATTTTGGCAAACCACAAAAGCTGCCCCCCTCCCCACCTTGGGAAAGAAGAGGTGACTGGAGATCTACATCATGAACAAGGGGAAATGAAGATCTACATTGGGATCTGCTGCCCCTGTGGATCCTGCCAAATGAGGCAGTGGTCTCACCTTGCCTCTTGGGAAGGCCTGCCCTACTGATTGCTATCCTCCTGGCAAACCCTTCTCTCAGAGCTGCAGTGGAGCAGTGCCTGGTTCTTCTCTTTGTCAGTCCCTGACACCTGAATCCTGTCAAACTTCTAGTCTACTATTCCTTGTTAGTTCACCACTAAGTCACCTCTCACAATTCCATTTTATGCTCCTCTAACCCACCAGTTGTTCCTTTGGACAGGGCTTGCTCAGTCCCTTATGCTTGCTAGCATGTTTGCAAAGCTAAGCAGGGTCTGGTATGGTTCCAAATTGGATGGGGGATAATATGTTGAGATTCCTGCATTGCAGGGGATTGGACTAGATGAGGCCCAGTGTTCCTTCCAACTCTCCAGTTCTATGATTCCCTGCTTTTCTCCCCAATTTCAGCTCCCTCCTTGCTGCTCTTGCTTTCTTTCTCTGTCTCAGTGCTAGTTTTCTTGTCTCTCTCCTCCTGCTGCCTTTAATTACATCTCCATCTTTGCCTCTAGCCTCCCCCTCTTTCTCTTCTATTAGCGTTTATCTCTGGCTTTGCTCTGCTTCACTTACACTCCCTTCCGGCAGCATCTCGGCTTCTCTTGCTAGCTCTCCTTGATTGTCCTTCCTGATACCTTTTGCCACTGCTCCACCCACTCTGCCTTTCTTCAGCTGCAGGTTGGGCATTTCTGCAGTTGCTCTGCTCCGCCCCCTCCAGTCTGCCTGGCTCTCCTCCCTGACAGCATGCAAATTGTCTTGATAAATGCATCTCTCTCTCTCTCTCTCTCTCTCTCTCTCTCTCTCTCACACTCACTCACACACACACACACACACATTCCTGAAATCCAAGGCAACAAACTACAATGGAGATGCGGGGGGGGGGGGGGGGCACCAGTGCATCTGGAACAAAAAAAAATTGAAGTGATCTAAATGCAGTAAACAGAGCATATTCACAGAGAAAAGCTATTTAGAAAGGAGGCAAGTAAATAGTCCTGTTTAAAATAACATACAAGCAGAGAGATAATGATGTTTACATTAAGTTCTGGTTTATGTTCATGAAAATAGTGTGAATGCAGTGAGCAAACACCTGAGCAAAAGAAACATTTCTGTCTTTTTAAATCTAAGAATATACCATTTGTTTTATATTTTGTTACTGAAGGCTCATCCAGACTAGGAATGGACGTATCTCTTATTTTTGTTTTATCTCTATTTACCACTCGCTCATTTTGCTCGTCTGGAGTTCAGTTCTCTGCTTTTCCACCTCAGTTTTTGATTATTATTTTTAAGGGATTGTGTAAATCAATCAACTTTTAGTGTGAATTTCTCTGAATTTACATATATTTATGTGCAATTTACCCTACTAGATATATTTTTGCAAAGTAAGTTTCTCATTTTTACATGTTATTTTCACTGATATAGTATGCATTTCAAAGCACACTTTGCCCTAAGATATGCATTATTGTATGCATGGAGAATTATGTTGCAAAATTCAGAGAAGTGTGAATTTGGAAAGATGGTTGTGTTTTTGTTGGAAAGTGCAAATCTGCTAGTTTCACCTTTAAATGTGAACTGAATCAAATCCCCCCTCATTCCTACTCTAGACAACATATTTATTGAGCATTCATCCAGATTTTCTTCTACAAATCTTACACCAAAGTTAGTTTGTATCCAATCTTCATTGAGCATCCATTCTGATTTGTTTCCAAGGAGGTTATATGACAATGATCATTCATTCTGATTTGCTTGTGAGGTGTTTATGTATCTTCCCATTAACCATTTTGTCATTTTATAGTATTCAATGCATTCCCCCATCACTTGCCTAACCAGAAAAAATCTGTTTCTTCTTTAAAGTGGTTTTGCTGTGCTATGGTGACAGAGCACTTTAATCTACTTTAATCATGCAAACCTAAATTTCCTGGTATGCTTCTTGTATCCTTTTTGAAAAATAATATATTCTGGAGGCACCCTGAATAGAGATTCCAAATTTAACAGTAGTTCTACATACATATTCATATATTTTTCCACATTATGATATGGAAGCTTACTGGGTATCCTCTCACTATAAAGTTTTAACTCAGCCAATTATTTATAACTAGGAGTCTCATCCCCCACGTTGCTTGGGAATTCAAAGAAACAAAAAACCAAGTGAAGTTTTGAAAGGTTCTGTCTGCCATCTTGATGCATTCAGTTGTATCCAAACATAGACCAAAACCTGTTTCTTGATCTCAGGAATCGTCATGCAAAATTTGATTATGATAGCTTTAAAAATGTCCATATGCACAGTGAACAGGCAACCCATTTCCGAATATATATATAATATATTGATTGACGATTCTCATTGTGGGGAGTCAGGCATGCTTATAAACGACCACAGAAACAATTTGGAATTCTGATTCTTCAAACTTTAGGCTTCAGTCCAGTGGGACTTACTTCTGAGAAGACACACACAGGAAGGTGCTGTTGTTGTACCAGAAACATACATTTTCTGACACATTAATATATTCAATGAAATTAATCTAAAGTTAGGAAAATCTAAATAATTGGAATTGGGAAAGTGCATTTAAAAGCTCACGAAGTCCAGCATTAAATTCAGTGGATGGAAATGTTTCTTGCAACCCCAGACTGCGTGAGATGACATCAACCCATCCAGCTACATGTGAATAGCCAAGTCTTGTATGTAAAAAGTCAGCATTAGTAGTTTTGACAGGCTCAACTGAAGTAGGTGATCAGGCAGGCCAAATTGGGAGGCAAACCAAGAAACTTTAAAACAATGGTCAGGAAAATATGACTGTTAATAGAAAGTGCCATACCAAGTACTCTGAGCTAGCTGAATGCATAGGGAAGTTTTATTCGCTGAATTTAAAAGGATCAGCCATGTAACTAGTTCACTCTTTTAAAAGCAACATTTTCTCTGTGACATATCAAAAGATTTCTACTTTTTGTTCAGAGACATGTGGCCAGTTAGGTGGACAAAAGGAGCTGATGACCATGAAATTGGCCAAATTCTTTGCTTATCAATGGAATAAAGATGGCAGAGCTTTCCAACATTTTTTCCATGTTCTCTTTTAATAACAGACTTTGGTAGAAGCAGTTTAGTGCTATCCTATGCATACTTTCTCAGAAATAAGTCTCACCATGTTGAATTGGTCTCACTTTCAGATGGTGCTGCTTAGGGTGGTAGACCTAATTTTGGATTTGTGTGGTTCATTTGCTAATGAAGGCTGTATTTTAGAAATAGCATAACATCAGATAGACAGTGTTACCATCAGGTAAGTGACTGGAAAACTCAGATTTAGTACAGTTCAAAGGCCGCTAATATGATGTAGTGCAATTAGATAATTTGAGTCCTTGGACTTAGTTAATGGCCTTCCAGGCCTTTCTGGACATTAATGGTCTTAAATAGGCATAACACATATCTGGCATATGTCTGGCATATGGAATGTCTGGAGGTGGGTTCATGCTGTTCCATCAAAATGCCCAATGCGTTGATTTTAAATACACATAGAAGTGCTTCACAAATTATACTTTTCCCTGTGTGGATTACAGTACTTGAGTTGGATGAAAAATGTAAAATGTCATCTGTGAATGGCCATGTGACTGCCTGCTTTGCTTCAGGTTCACGTGCAGAGAAATTTACCTGGAGCAAAAAGGATGCTTGTACAGCTCCCATATTAATCTTAAAGTCAGAAAAAGGACTGCTAAGGCAGCTTTTTCTAAGGCGTAAGCGCCAGTGATTTGCATGAACTTACTTCCATGTAAATATGGCCAGGAGAATGTCAAGTGAATCAGGGGAACCTCACCACAGCAGCAGCACCAACCATCTTCTACTTTATATCCATTTTAGCAGCTGCTCTACAGTTATGGAATTCTTTTCATGGGGATCTTCACAAACCATCTGTCTTCCAGAAGCTTTCCTTTTTTCCTTGACTTTCAATTGTTAGCTAGGATTAGGGGAAAAAAAGAGAGAGATCTTATGTCTGCTGTTCATCTATCCTTTTTTCCCTACATTAATATCCTTACCAAAAACCAAAATCCACCTTTTAAACACTACATTGCACCAGCAAGATACAAATTCTAATTTGAAAAGGAGGAATAAATAACTTTAGAGCAGGCATGCCCAACAGGTTGGTTGCGATCTACCATTCGATTATGGGGTGTCCATGGTCCATCCTGGTCAATCTCACAATCTTCTTCCTCCCCCCCCCCCCAACTTTGGCTTCCCCCCAAAAGCTTAACTTTGGTCAATCACTGTCAGTTTTTTTATAGTGGGAGTAGATTGCAGGCTCTTGGGAGTTGGACATGCCTGCTTTAGAGTAATAGGAACACAGGAAAGACCAACTGGATCAGACCAAAAGGCCCTACAGCGGGTCAACCAAGTGCCTGTGGGAAACCAGCAAAGAGTGTATGAGAACCAACAGTTTGTGTTCTCCTCACTTAGATTCCCCAGCAACAAGTATTGACAACAAGCCCATTCTAGTCATAATTAAAATTCAATTCATATTTTCAGATTTTGAAAGTAGGCATGGATCTAATCATTTCACTGATGCAGTGTTATGCTGTACCAATACAAATACATGATTTTGTGTTGAAATGGGTTGAAAAGATCTCACCACAGAGATTTCAAAAGTATGATTATTTGTTTGTAGTAAATTACCCTGCCATCTTATTTAAATTTTATACCACAGGGGTCTTGGACAGTCTCCCAAGAAACACTATGAGTGTGGTCTGCAAATGTATGACACTGATACAGGATCATAAAATTTAATCCCTAATTGTACAAGTACATTGCTTTAAGGATCAGGATATCAATATACCATAGGATCCTGTTCAGTGTGGTCTGTTGTGCTGTGGAGATAAAACTTCTTATTCCCAGAGGTTCTATAATTCTGATTTTTAATTTGTTGTTTTTGTAACTTATTATAATTTATATTTTCATTAATTATAATTTTGCAGGAATTAAGCTCAAGACCGGAGCTCAAAATTCTTTAACAGAATGCTCATATCTGTAGCTAAAAATTAAAAACTCAAGTGTGTTGAGGTTTTTTCTGTAAAAGGCTGGCAAGTCTGTTATGATTTTAGAGAGTAAGAGCTTGCAACGTATGCAAATGAAAAAAGGTTAAACCTTCTCTCCTCTGCTGGTGATGACAGCAAAATGTAATTCAGTACGCAACAGGGGAATTTCCAATTAGATCCTAGCCTGAGTCCCTATGGAAGTGACAAAAGGTACCATCTGCTTTATAGGCTTTAAGAGGTTTATTATCCAAATCAGAATAAGATTTGCAAAAAGGCAAGACAGATCACAGAACCAGAGATAATGAAAAGACAGTAGGATGGGAAGATTACTAAAGCCTTCAGTTAAGGAAACCTTCAAGAGTGAAATAATGCTATGAGTTTAAACTACATAACAGATGCCACATTAATGGAGACAGTGGGGCAGATACACACCAGTTTCAGCTTTGCTAGCAAAGGCGGAAAGGAACGGAAGTGCTTCCTTGAGACCTGAAAATAATTAAAAGCATCCAAGATGATAGCCATTATCAATAAGGTCACAATTTAGATCAGAGAAATGGGCAGAGTTATCTGAACTGCCTGTGTGAGCCAGATGACACAGATTTGCAACAAAGCAACTGGAAGTAAATCGTGTGTTGCAGATTTCACTAACTGTGATTATAGATTACACCATTGTTGAAGTTTCATTTACTAAAGTTGTCTTCCACTATTTCTCCCAGAGTTTTGATTTAAAAAGAAAGCAAAAGAAGAAGAAGCCAATGCTAACATTGGGGACAGTGTCATTTGTCCATTCAATGAGCTTCTTGGCTAAGGCTTAAAACCAAATGTGACAGTAGGAGATCTCTTCATTTAAACCCCTGCCTGCATCCATCATATGTAAATAAATGTCATGACTCTTGCCCCAAGACGCAAGAGTGGATGGTCTTATTTGTAAATGAGAAAGAGATCTCTATTCAGGTAAGTAGTGGTAGACACTCAGCAGCTGACACAAGGCTCATGAGTCACAGGTCAAAAAGTTCAGAATTGGATGGAAGGAAGGAATACTTTCCATCAACTTTCCACATTCCACTTGCCAAGCTTTTAAAGATGAGCCATAGCATGCTCCTTGTGAGATTCACTCCTCTTGCAGAAACATTGGTATTGAAAATGTCTGCTTTGTTGGGTTGGGCGGGTCTGCTCCTGTCTGCAAGGCAGTGCTTGGTTGCAGATGACAAGACTATACCCTCCTGTTCAGCCTGCCATTCAACCACCACTGCTTCCTGTTCTGCCTTTTCCCTCAGCACACCTCTCTTGATAAAACATCATTGATGAAGCTTGTGAGAGCCAGTGTGGTGTAGTGGTTAAGAGAGGTAGTCTCGTAATCTGGTGAACGGGGTTCGCGTCTCTGCTCCTCCACATGCAGCTGCTGGGTGACCTTGGGCCAGTCACACTTCTTTGAAGTCTCTCAGCCCCACTCACCTCACAAATTGTGTGTTGTGGGGGAGGAAGGGAAAGGAGAATGTTAGCCACTTTGAGACGCCTTAAAGGGAGTGAAAGGCGGGATATCAAATCCAAACTCCTCTTCTTCTTCCTCTTCTTCTTGTTCACCAGGAGCACCAGGAGCACAGTTTGCCTCATGCACTGCCTAGCTCTTTACATTCCACTTCTAGAATTGCACTCCACTAGGGTATATATTCTCTCTGAAATGGCATGGCTTTTTGAACATCAGCAACTGCCTACAGAACATTTCAGACCTAAATCTGTTCTTAGATTAAAATGAACATTGTAGACCCTACATTTTGTAGCACTGTTTTTGATTTGTGGCCTTTGTAATATCAACAATAGTTGAGGGGAGAAACTCGTGCATATTCTGAAAGAGACCTGCATTTTTTTTTTAAAGAAAATATCTCAGAAAGCACTTTGAAGAAAGTACTTTTCAGATTTTAAGCCTAGAAACACACTTTCAGCTTCAGTTTTGAGTTTATTAAAAGAAATATGCTTACAATAGCAATTTTAAAAGCTAAAATGAACCCTTGCATTTTTATAATAAAGTTGTTTTAGACATTGTGTTGAAAATGGCAGCTGAAATTGAAATTTTGTATGAATCAGAAGTTGTCAGACAACTTTGCTCCAAGATTGACACTAAGCAAGATAGGTTGCAGCCTGAAGGGAACACGTTATTTAAGTTATGATTGACTGACAAAGGTTTTATTTTTGACAGATCTTACTGAGCATAACTTTGGCTTCAGTACTTTGGTATTGCATCAGTGGCAGGAACTGAAACACTGGAGCAAAGCATTCTTAAAGAACTTTGGAGATATAGGTGGTCATAATGCTGGCATGAGGCAGGCATTAGTTCATTTGCACTTTTATCAATAGTATGCTATCAAGTAAGATACATTGGTTGCCAGAGCATATGACCTCTTAGGGCATCTGTGCTATACAATGGGAGGATTCATGGTTAAAAATTGACTGTGAGAAGGCTGAATTCCACAGAGAAGTCTGTAGAAGAGCAAAAGGACTCTTATTATGATCCCTGGTACTGTAAAATTTGGGAAATTTTAATTACTGACAAGCTTACATCAAATCCATGCCATCAAAAGAAAAGCAGAAGAGAATGTTCCTTGAGAGCCAGTGTGGCGTAATGGTTAAGAGCGGTAGACTCGTAATCTGGTGAACCGGGTTTGCGTCTCCGCTCCTCCACATGCAGCTGCTGGGTGACCTTGGGCCAGTCACATTTCTTTGAAGTCTCTCAGCCCCACTCACCTCACAGAGTGTTTGTTGTGAGGGAGGAAGGGAAAGGAGAATGTTAGCCGCTTTAAGACTCCTGAAGGGGAGTGAAAGGCGGGATATCAAATCCAAACTCTTCTTCTTCTTCTGGAAAAAAAGAAAAGAAGAGAATGTTCCACCCCTGCCCTGAATGGAATAGTTTTCTCTTGCAAACTTATAGGTCTTACGAGACTGAAGTACACAGACACAGCCTAATATGCAACAATTTGGAATAACCACTAATGATACAAGTGTCTGGAGAATCATAATTGTTGTTGCTTCCATAACCTAAAGTCCCTTAGTCAGACAAATACAGGAACATTTACTGGGCAACATAAAATATTAGTGATACTCGGAGGACCTGCCTTCCTGTCAAGTGGCCCATGAAAGGGTAGCCAGTTTTGGATCTAGCCATAGACAGAAGTAGTTCCCCCACTGCTGCCTTAGAATGCAAACAGAACACAGAACATGGGGGGGGGGAGACACCCTAAAAAGTAGGCATATATGAGACAAGAGCTATAATATAAGAAATTAGTTGCAGCTCCATGCTTCAGCATAAACCTTTCCTGCAAAAGGTTCAAGGTTCTGGCTGAGGCATCTCCAAGGAGGGCTGCGGAATATTTCCGGTTACAACTCTGGAAAGCTACTGCCCATTGCTATTGACAGTACAGAGCTTAATGGGCTAATGATCTGACTTCTTAAGGCAACTTCTTATGTTCCTAATAAACAAATGAAGCACAAATCAACAGATCATATAAAGTCTTTTTACAAAATGGTGACCACAAGTCGGTGGCAAAGTTGACATTTAGTACTCAGTCAAAGCATAAACCCAAATGGCTGGTACAGCCGGCTGTCGTGTTGCTTGGTAGCTGTTAACTATCCTATTTTTGGCTGTAAGATGACCTTAAAAAAAAAAAGAAAGCATTAGGAACACAGGAGACATGAAATTCCATGCAAACACTATTTTTAGCTTTATGATGTGGCATTTGCTGCTTCTAAACATACCTGAGTATTAGAGGAAATTTAATAAGGGCAAAGGCTAACAATCTTTATTGCAACAATTGTCTGCTTTAGAGTAGAATAAAGTACACTATCTAGCTGTTCATTAACAGGGCAGGATGATCAGATTGTAGAGGGCACCATCTTTTGGAGGTAAGGTGTAGAATGCTTTGGAGGTGTGGGGTACCTCTTCAGGCATGCAAGCTGGAGCTTTCAACAAGCCTATCATTATGGCCTCTCTCTCTCCTTCACTTAATTATTTCTGAAACCAGTGATTTTCCTCTTTAATGCCAGTGACACTTAGACAAAGAAGGTACTACCACCTGCTACCTCCTTCAAACTGGATGCTGGACACCTGCAGTGCTTCCTAAAGAGCTGGTTGGCAGGAGATAAAACTCGAACTGGCATATTTCATACATTTGCTCCCGGAGAGGAAACCAGGGATGTAACTTTTGTAATATGCCAGCATCTCATGCCAATGTGACTCTTAATCAAAAGCCTCCTCCACAACTAAGTGAAATCCTCAGAAGGCATTCGGAAGGAAAGTTGCTGCAGTCATTTGCATAGAGTTTCAGTCAATGAGAAAATGTGTAGTCCTTGAGAGAAACAACAAAAAATATATACAAATATAGGGTCTGTTGAAACTGATCTGTGCATTTATAAGTGCAACCTCCCGCCTCACACGTCCCCCCTCCCTCTTCTGCTGAGATTAAAACTATTAGTTTGCTCTCCTTCTTTTTCTTCTTCTTGCTTTGTCGCCCACTACATCTGTCAGCAAAGGGAAAGTTAATAACTACATGCCAAGCTTAAGAAAAAAAGACAAGATTCACGCTCAAGCTGTGGGAACTATCTTTGGATCCTGAGCAGCAGCATATTAAGGGGCATATAATTAGTGGGAAGTTATCAAAAATTGTCACTATTGTCTGTTATGTGGGTTGGGGAACAAGTGCCACCCTGTTGCATGGTGGGAAGGTGGGGGGGGGGCAAACAATGACATTCAAATTAACCCAAGAGCATACACATCTGTGCTTTGAATGCCAGGGTGTGGATGAGAAAATCGGCACCATCAAGCTCCTATTACTTTGCTAAATGAAGTATCTGGGACATTGGCTGGAATTTGTAGTCAGTCATCTTTTTGATGATCCATGGATTTTACAATGAATTTCCATTTTGACTTTACAGAAGTGTCATTTTCTCTAAAGATCACCATATGTTTCAAGGCATACTTCTTCAATATACTCTCTTCCTTGTGATTTTTATTATTTAAAAAACCAGTTTAATTTATTCATGTCTTCGATGCTACCAATTATGGAGTTAGAAAACATTGAGGTCAGAGTAAACCCAGCAGCCAAGGTTTCCACAGACATTCATATGAAGTTAACTATTGGCCTGAGGCATGCTCAGTGCATTTCCTCACCTTACCTTACTTAAAGTGGTTGTTGTTGTTGTTTTGTAAAATTGTTTGCTCAGAAAGAACAGGGAAACAAATAAAAAGATTAATATGCTTGAGAATACATGGCACAGGGTTTGAGAAAAAAGAGTTCTGTGCTTTGGAAAATGAATTCCTTCAGAAAATATTTTATTCTGATTTAATCAAAACTTCAAAAAAATGCAAAGCAAATCTTTTGAGAGTCCTCCTCCCCATAGTTGTGACTTGGTTTC
Source organism: Podarcis tiliguerta (assembly GCF_965153285.1). Lineage (NCBI taxonomy): Eukaryota > Metazoa > Chordata > Lepidosauria > Squamata > Lacertidae > Podarcis > Podarcis tiliguerta. Next base: position 60,498,970 of record NC_139537.1, on the reverse strand, counting down.
TGCTTCCCCCACAGCAGTTAATGAATGAAACGTGCTTGGCATGCAAACAATTGTAGAGGACTTAACTCCAGCAAAAGCTAACCCAAAAAATATACAATGCTAAACTGATTTTAACGAACTATTCATTCAAGTGACAACATAATTATAGGGTTAAAGGTTGCTTGAGATAAATTACTGCCATATCCTTAGTGAACATAGTGTTATTGGGGTACAAAGTAAAGTATCTACAGCTAGGTATCTCATTGGTGTCTGATAATATTGCTGCAAATGATCTTAAGGCCTAAGGTTTGTTATGGAAGCTGCCATATTAGGTGTGGGTGAAAATGTCTGTGAAAGAAGTTTATCTTTCACCCTTGCAAGCAGCAACCAAACCTGTTCTTTATGACTGTGTGCCTAATCTGATGCTGTCTGTGTGTGTGTGTGTATGTATGTGTATGTGTATGAGGCAACTGTTCACTGTTGCCTGACAAGGGGACGCGGGTGGCGCTGTGGGTAAAACCTCAGCGCCTAGGACTTGCCGATCGCATGGTCGGGGGTTCGAATCCCCGCGGCGGGGTGAGCTCCCGCCGTTCGGTCCCAGCTCCTGCCCACCTAGCAGTTCGAAAGCACCCTTAAGTGCAAGTAGATAAATAGGTACCGCTTTATAGTGGGAAGGTAAACGGCGTTTCCATGTGCTGCTCTGGTGCCAATTCGCCAGAGCAGCTTCGTCACGCTGGCCACGCGACCCGGAAGTGTCTGCGGACAGCGCTGGCTCCTGGCCTCTAGAGTGAGATGAGCGCACAACCCTAGAGTCTGTCAAGATTGGCCCGTACGGGCAGGGGTACCTTTACCTTTATTCATCTTTAAAGGGACGCGGGTGGTGCTGTGGGTTAAACCACAGAGCCTAGGGCTTGCCGATCAGAAGGTCAGCGGTTCGAATCCCCGTGCTGGGGTGAGCTCCCGTTGCTCGGTCCCTGCTCCTGCCAACCTAGCAGTTCGAAAGTACATCAAAGTGCAAGTAGATAAATAGGTACCGCTCCGGCGGGAAGGTAAACGGCGTTTCTGTGTGCTGCTCTGGTTCACCAGAAGCGGCTTAGTCATCCTGGCCACATGACCTGGAAGCTGTACACCGGCTCCCTCGGCCAATCAAGCGAGATGACCGCCGCAACCCCAGAGTCGGCCACGATTGGACCTAATGGTCAGGGGTCCTTTTACCTTTACCTTATTCATCTTTGGTTGGGTCCCAATGTGAAAGTGCATCCACTGACATTTTTTTCTCAATAAACAATACAATCCTATGAATGCTTTATATAAAAAAAGGTCCCTTATAATAGTAAGTATGTTTAAGACTGCAGCATAAGTGTGGCTGGAGAGGAGTGAACAGTGTCAACCAGATTACCTCAGTGATTATGATATGTTCTCCCCAGCATCTTTCATTTTGCAAAAATGTGTATCTTGGCCAGACTTGTAAACAAACAAGCTGTGCACTAAAAATTGCACAAAAATGCTGATGAAATTTTGGGAGACTTAAAAAAAACCCCTAATGTGGAAATAGAAGAACTGTAACTTAAGATCGGAAAAATAAGAACCATGAGAAATGGAAATGGACATATTCACCTTGCTTTAGATACACAGAATTTGTTTCACACTAATCCCTACACTCTCAGAAGCAGGAGGAAAACAGGCAGATATTAAATATAAACTAGAAATCAATCTAAAGCAAATCAAAGCTGGAGCATCAAGGAAACATTTTCTCCCTAATAGGGCAGCACAGCTACCTGCCACATTTAGTCACCTAGGTGGGAATCCTAGAAAGGCAGGACTTTCTTTAAGTGAAACAATATTTATTTCACCAGATAATAATACCCAATTTGGCTTCTCTTCTCTGATTCTGTTTCCAGCACATGCCTATCTATCAAGTGCATCATCCTCAGCTCTATCAATATATGGATATAAGATAGTATCCAATTCAATCATACTCAGATTACAGCCATTGAAATTAATGGACTAAACACTGAGTCATTCTGAGTATGACCAACATTGAATTTCATAATGTAAGGATCAGTATATATTCTTTTCTCTTTCTCCCTGGCCTTACGACAGACACCCTGAAGTCCAATTAGTGTCGAGAGGATGAGGGATAGAATCAAAGAACTGCAGAGTTCTAGTGCAACCTCCTGCAATTCTGGAATAGTGGTTATATTAATTTTTGCCCTGTTTTTCTGGACCTGAATTTATGACATCTTAGAAGCTGCAGCTCTGATGCCCTCATTCTGAGAAATCAATTTGTTTTGATTTTCCTCTTAACTGGGACAGTCACTTTTATTTGCCTCTCAGACTATTTTTTTACTTTGCTCTCAGAAGCAATCAGTCTTCTACCATCTACCAGTAGCCCCTAGTCCACTGCAGAAAAGCTCATGAGTAAACATTTGGATGTTATGGTTTAGAATTTGTTACGAAATTATTATTTCAAGTTCAGTCCAATTTGGGATCGACTTGGTGATACTGTACCCAAATGTCACATATTGATCATATGTTTAGGTATGACTGAAAGTGTGATAATTAAAGCTACATTCCTGGCAATTCAGCACCAGTATATTACAATATTTCCTGGCTTCTGAGCTTTCTTCCTGCATTAATTTATACTTATGCATTATTTTGTGTATTTAGAATTAGTGTAAATTTCTGATTTACATTTGTAGGGCATCAATGTGAGCGGGTGGGAGAAGTAGTCAGAGACATTCCCCAAAGGAAACTGAATAAGCTGCTGATGTCTAAAGTGGTATTAATCACATACCCTCAAAAGAGATGTGTTCAAAGAATTGCATGTCCGACTGATTCTTAACTTTCTAACTGGAATGTATTATGTGATATAAATGCATGATCTTTGGTCAATAAGGACACCCTTACATTATGATGCTATACCTTTCTCACAATGCATTCTGTGCCAAATTATTAGGTGCCAAACAATGCAGCATATTGAAAACAATCTAGGAAACAAGGCAGTTTTATTCAGAAGGGAATATATATTTCTATATATAATTAAGAATTCTGTCAAATAATAAAGAACCAAATACATCACATAGCATGAGATACTGTCTAAATAAAACCGTTGTCCATTCTTTTTTCTCAGAAAGAATTGATTAGGGACTGACTTCTAGCAGTAAGATCTTCATTGCTCAGAAATGCACTCTTTCTATGTATTTTTAATCTATTGGGAAGTTATGATCCAGTTTTTGTATTGTTATAAATCTGTTATATAAAGTGTGTGTGTGTGTGTGTGTGTGTGTGTGTGTGTATACAACTCTCATGGTTATATAATGTACACAAAATATACTTGCAACCAGGTAGAAGCAAGCATATCAGGTTTGGCTTGCAAAATGACAGTAGGAAAAAAACCACAAAGGTACACAAAGTTTTTTTATTTTCTTTGTCAATGAAACTTTTTACTGTTTTATATCTAATGTCTTAATAAAGTACGCTAGAAAAAGAAAGCAAGATGGGCTTCTTTAATGTAATAAAACCTTGCTGTTTCTTGAGATCTCTTTATGCTTTTCATCACACAATACTATAGTTTTTACAGTACATATACACTTTTTGAAGCAAACTTGTGAACTATGGCTATATCTCAGTTTGTTAAAGGTAATGGCAGTATATACAGAAAGCAATGGTTCTGCCTCCTCTTTTCCAGCAGCAGATATTTCTTGAAGTTACTTTGCACTAGTTATGATCAAACATGAGTTGTTTGAAGGAGAAAGGGCAGGGAATAGAGCTATTTGGACATGGGAAAAGAAAGGAAGAAAACAACGTGTATTCTTGGCTGCCTGCTGATCAGCTTAATATTGGCAGTGCTGCTCCCGCCAAAGAGCCTCATATCTGAGTGACAGCATGCTATAAAAAACAGTGAAAAAAATGAATGTGCAGATACCTCGTGCATCAGCTAAAAGGCCCAAAGAGAATGTCCTGATAGGAAGGATGGTGGAATATATTTCTCGGAAGAAAACTCAAGGTGATTCCAGACTGATCAGAGTGGCCCTGGGATAAGCTGTAATCCTGAACAAGCCTTTACGCTTGGTAGAGCCCATTAACTTCAATAGGATTTACTAGCATATGCCACCGGATTCACAATTGAAATCCTCAACCGCAATCCTCCAATCTCTTACTTTAGGGAAGTCCCATTAATCATTAGCACTGCTTCCGAGTGGGTGGCTTGTGGACAGATACCCAGCCATAGACCACACCATGTGTCACCAGAGAGGAGTTTAAGTCAATAATATTTAACCATAGAAAAGGGGAAGGAATTCCTTAATCCAGCCATATTTATCCGCATTACTATAATACTCTCTCCCTAGCAATTTTCTTCTGCCTGATTTGCTGAAAAGTGCAACAGGCTTATCTTTATTGCATGCACTGTTACAGGAGAGGAGAAAAAGGCCTTTTCACTCTCTTTCTCCCTCTGTCTGCACATCTCCATTAGAACACTTGTCTTCAGAGCTCAGCTTGTAGTTGGTATAATGAGATGGGAGTTACAGAAAAGATAATGATAATAGGATTTAGTGTAGCAGTGAGAAAATATAACAGAACCAAGAGGAACATTGCATGTCAGTAACTCTTAAATAAATGCTTAACCAGAAGATGTAATTACTTAGCATTACAATGTGCTGCCCCAAAGGGCAACCCACGACTCCCAGGGAATGGAAATTAGTACCAAGCATCTGACCTTGACACGCTTGCCTTTTAAAAGTGCCTTCCTGCAAAGTTTTCCATCTAAGCCAACCTTTCCCAGCCAAGTGCCTCGCTCCAGATGTTTTGAACTGCATCTCTCAATAGCAGCATCAGCCAGCATGGCCAATGGTAAGGGATGATGGGAGTTGTCCACAAAAACGTCGAGAGGGTACTGTGTTGGGGAAGGCTAGTTTCAAAGGCAAAACACTCCAAATAACCCTATTGCATGTAGTGTGAGGACTTGTTTGGGTGTTATAGGAAGTGAGAAAAGGAGGCATACAAATGACTTGCAGTTTAGGCTGAGTAAAAGAAAAATGCCTTATTCTAGTGAAGGTATGTTAAATTCAAATTGGATGTGTTGGTCACATCACTGCTGCTTACCAGCAGGTAGAGAAATAGGGGTGAGGCAGTAGCAGGGTCAGAGAATAGGTGGGTTTTTTTAGGGCAACGCCACTGGTTCCTGCACTGGGTGCCAAGCAGAAAGAACACCCCATAAGCATTGGCCCAGCTATTATAGAGAATCCTCTTCTAACTTCAAGTATTACAGTGGTACCTCGGGTTAAGAACTTAATTCGTTCTGGAGGTCCGATCTTAACCTGAAACTGATCTTAACCTGAGGTACCACTTTAGCTAATGGGGCCTCCCACTGCCGCTGCATTGTGCTGCCGCCACACAATTTCTGTTTTCATCCTAAGGCAAAGTTCTTACCCCAAGGTACTAGTTCTGGGTTAGCGGAGTCTGTAACCTGAAGCATCTGTAACCCGAGGTACCACTGTATTTGTGGGGGATAAACGAGGATGTCTATGTTATGGACTCAGCACAAGTTATGACGTGGAAAATAATGTAACACTGTACTAATGTATCTGCACTTTTCATTTAAAGCAGTATCGTACCACTTTAAACAGTCATGGCTTCTCTCACGGGAACTGCAGTTTAAGGGTGCTGAGAGTTGTTAGGAGAGGACCCCCCCCCATTCCCCTCACAGAGCTACAATTACCAGAATGGTTTAACCAGCATTCTCTTCCCAAGTTCTCTTCCCAGGGAACTCTAGGAACTCCTAACAATTCTCAGCACCTTTACCAAGTTACGCTTCCCATGATTATTTGGGGGAAGTGGTATGATACTGCTTTAAATTTATAATGCAATGGGGTCATATTTCAATAAACAGGTAGAACAATTAGAACTTTTGCCTTTGGATTCAACAAGAGTATTGGAAGAAAAAGTGTATCCCAGTGAGAAATCAGGATGAGCTTTCTTTAACCAAAGCACTAGGTAAAATAATAGGTTTTCCGAGTTATTTCCAAGAAATACAGCTGATATCTTTTGCCCTATTTTTTATTTATTTTACTCATCTCATTCATGGACTTCTCTATTGCGATGGGACATTTTCTCTTTTCATGTATCCCAATTAACATTAAGAATATAGTTGTTATACATCATGTCATTCAGTATTAACTACTGTATATTTATAATGCTTTTAACTTTACAACCTATAAGCCAGGTTTAGTTCCAATGAATTCAGTTGCACTCAGTAGGCACATCCTGGAGCTTCAGTTTAATTGGATCATGCAACAGTCTAGAAGCCAACAAATAAGTAATTTTCCAAGAACAATGGATAAAAAGAAGAGTAGCATTTAAGCAACCTGTGTTGGTCCTGCGTTGTTAATTTGTACATTTATTGGCAGCAGCATCACATTCCAGTATAATACAAAAATGAATGCTTAAAAACCCCTACTTCTCACTATAAATCGTTTGAGAAGAAATTAAAGAAATCATTTTTGATCTGCTGCCTAGCATTTAATTAGATTGGATTTTCACTATCTGAATTTATTGCCAGAGATTTCATTTTCATGTACCCGATTATTTTAGTATACTTTGGCATACTGATCACTTTTGAAAATACTTCTGAGTACAGCATTTATTATTAGCATACCAAATTAATCTTTCTGGTACACTTGGAGGGGCCATGAAGATCAAACAAATGCAACCTCTAAGCAGCAGTAATGATCAAATACAATTAGTATTCAGATTTTATTTTTGACACATTTTGATTGTGTGCAATTTTTTAATCTAAAAATGCTCCACTGCTTATGGACTTGAAAACAACCTCGAATGGCATGTTAAAATCATTTCTTTTGAAATAGACATGGAACTCATCGAAGAATTTGAGAACTGGAATAGGTGATGAAGAACAAAATGGAAAACAACATTCTGTCAACAAAATAGCATCAGTGCTGTTTTGTTATTGAAAACTAACTTTAGGTTGTCTGAGCAAATAGCTTTTTAAATTATTGATCAATAGCTTATGGTGCTCATTGGTAAAAATATCAGTAAAGTCCCTGTCAAAGTGCTGGTTTGGAGAGAAAGAACTGGTTTCTGTCAGAGGCAGGATGCATGTGATAAACCCATGCAGCAGAATTGAGATGACAGCCCCTTGCATTGGAAGAATTCTTGAGTGGAGTGAGTCGGGGGGCTACATGAGCTAGTTCCACACCCCATTGCTGATGTATGCAGCAGTTGTGCCATCTGCACGTTCAGTGAAGAGGCTCTGCATGTACAATGATCTGGACTAATTTGACCACCATAGACTTTGTATGTTTGATGGTTCCAGCATATAGTGTGATTAAAACTTCAGTTACACTGTGCAATGTAGATGTCTGACACTTTATGACAGAATATTTCATTCTTAGGCTTCACTACTTTCTCACTGCTAACTTCAACTAAGATGGACTTAAGCTTTTATCACAGAATGACATCCCTGAATAGCCAGAGGGTGGTGTATAGATTACTGGCATTGAAATGTATGTTGGGTGGGGTGTGGAGGTGGTTGAGCTTTTTTTTTTTTTTTTTTTTTTTACAAAAATGCAAAAAGCCCTCACAATTTAACTTGCCCAAGATGCAAGACAAAGCACCGTGTTTCGGAAATTCTCCCCGGACGTCAATTCTTCCTTTGAAATCCCGTTAATGTCCGGAAAAATCTGGACGTATGGCAGCCCTAACCTCTTCAAGCCTTCATTTCATATTTCTAGAATTTGTTTTGTGGTGTATGATTACTTGAATCAGAAGAGTACAAACTGTTCAGATTATTATGCAAAACATGACTCCGGTATGACATTTGTGTAATGAAGTGCTAAATAATCATATGCATTCTGTAGCCGGGAGTGTTTAGGTAAAAGCCAAGGACAGTAAAAGCAAGTTAACTAACAAGTAAGAGGGAGGGGGTGGAAATGGAGAGAGGAAGCATGTCCATTATTTATTTATACATTTTATTGCCACAGCCACTTCTTGAAATAGAGTAAGTCTCATTACATTGTTTTTTATATATATATATAAAATCTTTACTGAACAAAAACAATTGTATCCTTCAATAATGAGGGCATAGAATTATATGATGTTAAAACTGCTTGTTAAAAGTTAGCTATATGTTTTTTCAAAGGCAAAAAGCTTTCCTTTGATGAGCTGATGCTTACATTATTTTGTTATTCTACCTTCTAAAGAAGTCTCCTGTGACCACTGATTTACATCAAAGATTTGCTGACAATTCAGCATTCTCAGCTTATTCTTATGACTAAGAGATGAAATGCAGTGCAGTTTAGTTTGGATTATCCACCCAAATGAAGTTCATTTGGATGAGGAAAAGAACAGGAACATGCTTTGATCCTGCAGTTTCCCAGTGTTACATCATCCTAAAACATCAATGCCATCCAACATGATAGATGATTTGGAAAGTATAGTGTTCATTTGCTGTGATGGTGGTGATATTGGGCAGTTTCTGTTTCTTTGTATATGTGTAGCTTTAGCTATATGATTTCTGGAAGCAGGAACCAGCACTTCAGACAAAAGTTTATTCTGGATCTTTGAAAAATGCAGCTATTTCCTTAAAAGCATATATTTATTTAATTCATCAGCCTAATAGAGATATTAAAGCCTTAAAGGAGGGATAGCTGCTCTGGTGCCATCTAGATGTTGTTGGTCAAAGGTGGGGAACAAGATCTAACCAGCAGGCTAGAGCCTGACTCTCCACCTTCTCATGGTTCATTTTGACAGTGACTTTAAGTGACACAAAGACTCCCCCTCCCTTTGTGGCTGATTGGAAGCTCCATTGTGCGTCTGATTCTACCAGGACTAGCTGTTAGTGCCGATTAGCTGATCAGTGCTGACAGCAAGCATTGCTTGCCAAGGAAGAGCTAAGAGTGCCCTTCAAGGCTCCTTGCTGTTCCTTTGCATCCAGGTCTCTACATGCCCCAAATCTGGCGTGATTTTTATAGGAGCAAGGCAGGTGAGCATAGTCTGGAGAAAATGGCCTTGCTGCCAAGTTGGGACCTATTGCCTAAATAACACATCTCTTCAAAGCATGGCCCTTAAAAATTACAATTTTGCAGTGGTACCTCAGGTTACAGATGCTTCAGGTTACAGACTCTGCTAACCCAGAAATAGTACCTCGGGTTAAGAACTTTGCTTCAGGATGAGAACAGAAATCGCGCGGAAGCAGCAGGAGGCCCCATTAGCTAAAATGTTACCTCAGGTTAAGAATGGACCTTCAGAATGAATTAAGTTCTTAACCCGAGGTACCACTGTACTGGCATTTTGGAGCCTGAGTGAATGCTGAAAGCCCTTAACGCAACATGCTGCACCCCCAATTTTTTTTTGCTAATTGAGTTTTGCTCCTGGAGTTGAGGTATCAAGCAGCTGGCATGGAGGGACAGTGCTGCAGACTTGGTCTCTCACCAGCAGTGGCCCTGCCACATACCAGGATAGTGCAGTAGGAAAGGATGGCAGCGAGTTCAGGGTTGTTCTGGTACACCAATGCAGTGGTACCTCGGGTTAAGAACTTAATTCATTCTAGAGGTCTGTTCTTAACCTGACACTGTTCTTAACCTGAGGTACCACTTTAGCGAATGTAACCTCCTGCTGCTTCTGCACGATTTCTGTTCTCATCCTGAAGCAAAGTTCTTAACCCGAGGTACTATTTCTGGGTTAGCGGAGTCTGTAACCTGAAGCGTCTGTAACCTGAAGCGTCTGTAACCCAAGGTACCACTGTAGAGCCATTCTGAAGCTCCTGCTGGTGTGCCTCAAGCACGCCAACATCACTAGGTCTCTGCCACACCCCGCCCATCCCAGTGTGTGGCAGCAGCATCACTTTTTTTAATAGTCATGAAACAGATGGCACCTGTATTGCAATCACTAACAAATCAGATAAGCTGTTACAGTGCTTTACAACTAGTTCTTCATTTTTAAAAAATCAAAATTTCAGATTCGTGGTTCCCAAAATGTGAACTTCAGACAGCTGTGGTTTTTAGTCATGCATTGACTATAACAGAGTCTAGACATTTGTGCTCCTTCACGGAAATTACAATATGGGGCCTGCATGTGATGTTTTGTTTGGTATAGCAAGTTCTGCCAGTCAATGCTTTTGAGGCTAACAGGTTCCTTGAGATAAATGAAAGTAACACAGTGCTTGGGATCAAAAGAATGTGATCCAGGACTGCTGATCAGTGGTTTAAGTGCAGCTTTTACTAGTAATTGGCATAGATTAGGAGGCTGGCAGAATGCTATAACAGGAGGCTCGCTGATTACTTTAGCAAGACGTTTATAGTTGGCTAAGAATGGATAGCTTGCTCTGATTTTCAGGTGATAGATGTTTAAGTACGGCTCTCACTATAGACTTCCATCCAGCATATCTTAACTGGCAATCAGAAAAAGGCGGGCTTTCTCTTTTACATGAGTGAAGTTTTCTTGGAAGTGGGAGAGTGGCAGCAAGGTTTGGTGAGTGGTGAGCCTTTGGTGAACTAGGCTCTTAGCTTTGAATGTAACATCTTATGTTCTACTCATAAAGGACTTGGAAATGCAAATCTAGTAAGAGCTTCTTCACCCCATCCCTCTAATCAAAAATTCATTACTATTACTGCTCACAATAAGGGGTGGGAAAATACGTCAATTTCACTTTTTTCTCATTTTTCCAGTCAAGTTTGCTTTTCCACAATTTCACATCAATTTGTGATTTTTATTTTTTAAAGACCTCATGGAACTCATCATCATTTTAGTGTGAATTTTTGCTTATATACATGTTTGTGTTCAATTTTTCCTAATACGCACAATTTCCCCCCTCATACTGTAATAGTGTGTCAACTAATGTGTCACACTAGTGGAAGCCAGCACAAGGGCTGGGGCATTTGGTCTCCTCCCCTCTCCTTGCAACCTCCAAACTGGTTCTAGTGTGTGTATGTGTGTTGTGTGCATGTGTATGTGAGGGCCACCCTCAGAGAGATTGTCTCATCTTGGAAAGAAATAGAAATAGAAAGAAATACTTGTGCTGACAAAATAATCTCTTAGCACGATGTTGAATTCCTCCTAATGCATTTTTGTATGCTATCCTCATTAATACATTATTCTCATTATGCATTTTTGGATATATTACTTGGTTGGAGGACTGCACTGCAAAATTCAGAGTGGTGCAAATTTTTAAGAATGGCTGTGTTTTGCTTTACGTGTTGTTTCGGCAACTGCAAATTATTTAAATTTGAACTGAATCAGATTTCTTCCCCATCCCTACCAGTAAGGAGGGGGGGCATTTTAATTGATTTCCAACTATGTCCTAGAGCACGTCCAAAGTCTAATCTGGCCTGTCGGTTTGTTTTACCCGGCCCCTCTGTCAGTTGTTTAATTTCTGGGGTAAAATCCTAAAACCCCCCTCAATGATTTCAATCCTAAAAAAAGCTCAACAACTTTGTTCAGCCCTCACCGCCCTTCACTTCATCAAAACTGACCCTCTGTGAAAAAAAGTTTGGACACCCCTGTCCTAGAGTGACACTGCATCAGAGGCATTATGGGAATTTAAAATGGCAGCTTGCAAAGTCAATACCTCATGGGACCCTGGCAGTTGTCCGACATCACCCAATAGTGATGCTGGGCCTGGAAATATAACTGTGGGTTGATTTCAGCCCTTTAATATTGTTCTCTGTGCTGATGAAGTGCATTTCTTTTGGAAGTAAAATACTTTCTCACTGGCACATTAAACTGTTCTTACTTCATTTCTCCCTTGCTAATGCTGATGGGATACTGACTGTGTCCTGTGGTTTACAAGCCTGGTCTGGGCCTGCCTTTAGAATTCTTGTTCTACTTTACTTACAGCAAGATAATTAGTGTGGTGGGCTTTACCTGCCTGTATTTCATTCTGGGTGTTGTATGCTGCATTAGGAGTTAATACTCTGTGCAATTGCTTATGATCCCTTTATTGCATGGCTTTTAACTTAGTGTCATGGGATACAGTCCTTAATAAAACCAGTCACTGGAAGAAATGAGTTAACCTTTAGCTTACATGTGCATAGCTATCATAAAACTGAGGTAAATAACAGCAGAGTAGTAATCATCATAGGCTAGATGATCGCTGCAGGATAGAAAAATGATGCTACAAGGAGCTGCTTAAATCAGGAATAGTAAGGCAGCAGTGCTTATTGCATGCTGAACTCAACAGATGTCTACATATTTAAAAGAAACCCCCCTCCCCTGGGTACAGCCCTGTATGGTATCATTGGGAATTCCTAAATAGATTATCAAATAATTGTTTAGTTCTAATTCTACAGATGGAGAATTTGTAGCTTTTACTTGCAGCTCCCCCCCCCCTTCATTCAGGAAGATAATTTGGGATATGATACATTGCACCCTATTTCAACTGTGCTGTGTGTTGTAGTCAATGTTGCATGAGCAGAAGACTGGCTTGCACAATGGATAGCTCCCTTCCTTTCCTCACCCTTGTAGCTTATTTTAGCCCCCATAAAAAAACACCATCACCTATTCTATGGCAGGGTTGCTATATTTTGAAGAGCAAAAAAGAGGACACATTTGCCAACTTCTGTTTTTAACTACAGTGGTACCTCGGGTTAAGTACTTAATTCGTTCCAGAGGTCCGTACTTAACCTGAAACTGTTCTTAACCTGAAGCACCACTTTAGCTAATGGGGCCTCCTGCTGCTGCCGCTCCATCGGAGCACGATTTCTGTTCTCATCCTGAAGCAAAGTTCTTCACCTGAAGCACTATTTCTGGGTTAGCGGAGGCTGTAACCTGAAGCGTATGTAACCTGAAGCATATGTAAACCGAGGTACCACTGTATAGATTGCTATGACGACTCTACCCATGAAAAAGAGGACATGTCCTGGAAAAAGAGGGCGTATGGCAAGCCTTTTTGTGAGCTGTTAAGTTAGGCACTGTCTCAAACACAGCCAGGACACACACACACACACACACACACACAACTAGTCTTCCTGAACCTGATGCCCTCTAGAATTTTTGGACTATGACTCCCATCAGCCTTCACTATTGGTCATGCTGCCTGGGGCTGATAGGATTAGAGTCCAACAATATCTGGAGGGTATCAGGTTAGGAAAGGCTGTACTATACTAATAGCCAGGGCAGATGTTATGACTGTTGACTCACCAATGCAAATTACTGTTTGTTCAAATACCTCACACAACTATCAGAGCCATTTGATGCATGTCTATTCAGAAGTAAGTGCCATTAAATTCAAGGGGACTTATTCTTGGGACTGCAGTCTAAGTAGCGTAAGATTGGAGGGACACACTCATAGAAAATCATGACCTTGCTTCTGCAATTGTCAAAAACACAGTTTATCATAATGGAGGAGCAGAAACAACCTTCTGTGATGACTCTTACCCACAAACATTACACTCCTCTTGCAAATAGACCACTTGCATAAGCTGTTGTTTGTGTGGGTTAGCTAATTGAAGTAATTGATTATTTATAACAACAATGATAATGACTGAAGTTAGCTTTTGGATGTTAATTTGCTCTTTGCAAGCTAAGTAAGTGCTCATAGGCCAAACAAAGTGTCTGAATGCAGTAGCATTGTGTTTGAATGGAACATACTTAATTATGCTTTTTGAATATTATATTGTACATTTACAAGCAGAGGAATACATGTGAAATAAATGGAAGCTTCTCAAGGTTTCTTCAGAGTACTGAAAATCCAAGCGCTATTCACTTTTAGATGTGCAATCAAACTTTCTTGCCCTCTCTCTCCATGCCCCTGTAGGTCTTGTAAAAATGCTCAGGGGGTTGGGGGTTGAGGAAGCCCCCATAACACATTTAGGGGCCACAAAGGCGGCTCATGGAGAGAAGAAGGGTGGGGAAGTTCCTCTTCACAGCTAAATTTACTTGTGCTAGCACAACTGTTGAGTTTGATATTGCTCTGCAACTCAGCCTACCCTCATAGAGTAGAAGTGGTGATGGTGATGAATATAATTTTTCATTAGTCTGTGAGGTGAGTCAGGCTGATAAAAATTCTTATTCAACCTTCAACCATAAGACAGGGTGGCCCACAGCAAGGTAAAAATAACAAAAAATCAAAATAAGTTAAAACAATTAACAAGTCAAAAGAATATGGCAGGTTCTAAAAGCACATATCTCAGTCATCGAAGGACAGGGCAAATGGATTCATCTTAAGCATGTGACAAAAACATATGCAGTGAAGGTGTCAGACACTAAGAGAACCATGTACAACACCTTGAGCTCATTAGAGGAAAGGTAAAAGGTAGAAATGTAATAAAGAAATATACGGTATGTGTCAGGGCATGGAATTTCAAAATATAGCACATCTTGCTCACATGGCCCATAGGTGGCTGACAAAGAATCAGCAAACAATTAGACTGTGGAAATGATGTCTGGGAACACAACCAAAGTATACAGTGTGATTTTGTACAAATGTACTTTAGATGAATAATTTGGGTTCCTGCAAAACAAGCAGACAAACAAAAATGGAATGTGAAAATGCAGAAATATAACCTCTGGAATAACAGCAAAATTTCCTCAGTGAGAAAGCTCTTGTTCAAATTTGCTGCTGATAGAACAAGATACAGAACTTGCTGCTTATAAAGGTTAATTAATTCATATTATTCATAACTAGAAGCATGCCTATAAGTACTTGAAGGAAGGTTATAATAGACAGAAAGACATAAACAATCATACAAGGACTAAAATAACTACACCATGAAGAACATAAAAATGGAGAAGGGTTTTCTCTAGCCCTCTACTTTTTGCATAATGTGGAAGTATACTTATTTTTTAAATGAAGAGCACCTCTTTCAGAGTCAATCTTTTATCCAGCTGCTTTTCTCTTGACTCAAGCACATGCAAGAATATGTTCTAAGAGAAGGGGGTAAAAGCATCTGAGACAGGAAACAGAATCTGACCGTGTGTCATTCAGAATCTATATAGTTTTGAAGGTTAGAGATAAAAGCTTTTTAAAAATAAAAATAAAAAAATTATGTGTTAGGCCAAGTTTGCCTCACAAACCTAAAAATGTTGCTTTAGGGGTCAGGTTCTATGGCTAAAAGAATATATATTTTTTTATTCTATAGCCATAGAGAATAACTAAGGTGTTTGGGTTTCTCCAAAAAAACTTTAATGTCTTAGGTTATCCTTAACAGTGCTCACCTTACAGAGAAAAAGAGTTAAGGTTAAGAACAATGTTACATTTACATTACAAAAAGTGATTTTATCACACCGATAAAGTGTAAGGGTTAAAGTTTATAAGCTTTATAAGCCTTTATAAGCTTTATGGAGGCCAAATGCTCATTAAAACACCTCTAAATGAGTGTTGTTTAATAATCATTCAGCCAAATAAATTTCGGCAGAGTCTTCAGTAGCCTGATAATTCCATGTAAAAACAAAATAAACATACATAATTGTGCCTAGTTGGGTTTTTCCACCCATGAGTCACTTGTACTTCAGGGCCTAAGTAAAAATCCCAACATCACATTTTGAAACAATGTGCCAGTCTTTAATTAGAGTCCCATGGTATAGCTGAAAACATAACACACAAATGTAGCCCTTTTCAGGGGTTATGCCTCTCACATAATTTGGATATGTGTGTGTTGGTGTTTTTTTAAGGCGTGGACATTTGCATTTATATATTTTAAATGTATTATGCATATTATTTAATACTTCTTTGAGCCAAGAACTTTCAGGAAACTTGGGAAGTACAACCCCCCCAAATTCCAACCTGTGTGTTAGCCTAAAAGATGCCAGTCAAGTCAGCTCACAAAAGTTTAGAATTCTTCAAGCATATTTTGCCAAAACTTTGGCATTCCCTTTACATATTCTCAGTAGGTGCTCTTGTGGTTTTTGAGTAGGGCATTGTTATTACTATTGTTAGACCCAAGACATTTTTCTGCTTGAGCAGAGGATGAGGATGACACCATTCCACCTACAGAATCCAACTAGATTGACAGTAGCATCTTTCTTCGACAACGACAATTGGACAACATTCTCCACTGGTCCTGAGAACAGCTGGCTCGTTTAGGGAGTGCAGATCAGGCTAGCTTAGGGGACTGAGGAGGAAGGGTGAGGGCTGCTGCTTCCCCCTAACCCATCTGCCACACTTTCCTGAACAGTGGTGGTGACAATCCAACCTAGCCCCACTACCAGTCCTGTCTTCTTTCATATGAACTGTTGGGAAAGCCTTATTAGAAAATAAGGTTAGAATTAAAAACAGGGTTAGAATTGAACTTGCTTCAGCAGTCTCGACTGATAAACACTAATAAAGTCAATGTTTTGTGTTATTAGTATATGTGCTTCTCAAAGTTTAAAAATATTCATTTGAATCTTAATTGGCAGCATTTGAAAGCCAGCTGCTGAGTTAGTTCCAACAATATGCTTCATTCCCCTAGCAACCCAGTTTATGAGAAAATGAGCACCCTATGACATTTGCTCCAATAAAAGACTTGTGTGCCCTTCCTTAGAAAATAAATCTTTCTGAGACCTAGAGGCTGCAATCCTATACCCATTTACTTGGGAACAAGCCCTATCAAGCTTAGTGGTAGACAAGGGTAGGATTGCAAAGTACATCTCATGCAATACTTATTCTGTCTCTCTGTGGGTGGTGGGAGGAATAATTTGGTAAATGAAAAATCCATACTCTCACAAGAGACATCCCCTCCAATTAAAATATCACATTTGAATTTCCTGTTAAAACCTATATGATCTATCAAGTTGATTAAATACGTAATATAGTCATAGTCTTTTTGCTGTATCTTGGAACATAATCCAAGGCATAGCAAGATACATTTAGAGAGCAGAATTTGGATGTTTCATGTCAAGGAACCATACAACTGTGTTATGTTATTCCCTGGCAAAGTAACATTACCTCGCTCTATCAACACACCTGACAGTCAAGGGTCCTCACGTGTAGTTGACTCTTCTCCAGATCACACAGAGAGGCAGTTTAGAGAAAGGATGCAACTCTGTTAGGGACTTCCCAGAGTGGACAAAAACTCTTGAGAGACGTTGGTCAAGCCAAACATCAGTAGTCAGCCAGTTTGGGAAGTGGGTGATGGTTCCAGTAGGCTTACTGACCTGATTCTGCTGCCTTACCACCCTCTCCACCAGCCCCCATACTGTTGTTTCAGCTGTGGGTGGGCAGTCGTGATGAGCTTGATTCCCAACTGTGGTGGCTGCCTGCCATTTTAATTTGCTGGTTTCCTCTTGTGAGAAACTTGAGCAAGGCCATGCCTGCCATATGGAATGCCTAATGTTTATGTCAGTGATGCCCAAACTTGGCCCTCCAGCTGTTTTGGGACTACAACTCCCATCATCCCTAGCTAACAGGACCAGTGGTCAGGGATGATGGGAATTGTAGTCCCAAACAGCTGGAGGGCCAAGTTTGGCCATCACTGGTTTATGTAAGATGGATGTGGTGGAAGGAAAGTGGATAAGATAGGAGCCTATCAAGGAGGCAGAAGAGTGTCTGCTGAAATGCCATGTTAGGAATGTAACAACTGATAAGCGAAAATGAAGAGTACGTGCGCATACTGCAGTAAAACATAACCAATCATTAAAAAGTTATTTGCCTCAAGAGCATTGACGGAAAGGTATAAAAGTTCTTGGTACTGTCCCATGAGGAATCACTTGATCCCACCTTGGCCCTCGGGCAGACAGGGGATCCTGCTGCATCAGTAATAAAGAACACCAGACCATCTACCGTATTTTTCGCTCTATAGGACGCACTTTTTCCCCTCCAAAAATTAAGGGGAAATGTGTGTGCGTCCTATAGAGTGAATGCAGGCTGCGCCGCTAAGCCGAAAGGCAGAACAGGGAGACGGAGCGCTGCGGAGGGCTCCGTCTTGCTGTTCTAGCTTGGGGACGGCTGCGCGCAAAGCCTCTCCAGGGCAGCGGGGTGCCTTCACCCCGCTCTCTTGCAGAGGCTAGAGAGGCTGTTCCCAAGCCAGAACAGTGAGACGGAGGGCTCCTTCTCGCTGTTCTGGCTTGGGGGCGGCTGCGCGCAAAGCCTCTCCAGGACAACGGGGTGCGTTCACCCCGCTCTCCTGCAGAGGCTAGCGAGGCTGTCCCCAAGCCAGAACAGCGAGACCGAGCCCTCCGTCTCGCTGTTCTGGCTTGGGGACGGCTGCGCGCAAAACCTCTCCAGGACAGCGGGGTGCGTTCACCCCGCTCTCCTGCAGAGGCTAGCAAGGCTGTCCCCAAGCCAGAACAGCGAGACGGAGGGCTCCTTCTCGCTGTTCTGGCTTGGGGACGGCTGCACGCAAAGCCTCTCCAGGACAGCGGGGTAAAGGCACCCCGCTCTCCTGCAGAGGCTAGCGAGGCTGTCCCCAAGCCAGAACAGCGAGACGGAGGGCTCCGTCTCGCTCTTCTAGCTTGGGGACGGCTGCGCGCAAAGCCTCTGCAGGGCAGCAGGGCGCTGCGCTCCAAAGGCTTAGGGGCTCTTTGAGGCTGGGGGTGGGGGGAAGCAGCGCTTCCCCCCACCGCCAGCTCCATAGGCTCGGGTGAATGCACCTTGAACGCACCTTGTTTTACAGGGGGAGAACAAGGAAAAAATATTTTTTCCCTGTTCACCCCCTCCTATGGTCCGGTGCGTCCAATAGAGCGAAAAATACGGCAAGTGTCCCCATTTTCCAAGGACAGTCCTGGATTTGCAGAAGCTGTCCCAGTTTCTGATTTGATCCCAGAATGTCCCACTTTTCCTCAGGATGTCCCTATTTTCATTGGAGAAACGTTGGAGGGTATGGAGATAAGTAACTGTACAACATTTAGAAGACACCTGAAGGCAGCCTTGTAGAGTGGAGTTTTTTTTAATGTTTAAAGTTTTATTATGTTTTTATGTATGTTGGAAGCCCAGAGTGGCTGGAATAACCCAGTTAGATGGGGAGGGTATAAATATAGTAGTAGTAGTAGTAGTAGTAGTAGTAGTAGTAGTAATAGTAATAGGGCATCCCTATTTTTGTCAGAGAAATGTTGGAGGGTATGAGAACACCCTCCTGGGTGCTTTTGCTTTATCAATTAGTCTCTGTCTATTTGCAATATTCCCATCCAGAAATGGACTTGACGGTGTGGGGATTTCCCACAACACTCTCTTCAGGCCTGTTCCACGCCTGGGGTAGTGTGATTGTGTGTGTAGTTCTGGCAGAAAGACTTGATTGTGAGGGACAGGCTAGCTTGCTTCCTCTTCTGCAGATGTGTTCCCACTGTGGGGGTAGTGGGTGGGGGTAGGCAGGGGACACAATGGCATGGGAAGATCTTGTATGTGTGGAATCATAAGCTTTATATTATAAAGCATAACTTTAAAATAATATTTAAAAAACAATCAAGGAAACTTTTCAATGAAACAAACAGATGCAGAAAAATATATAAAAGGGCTGTTTCTAAAAACATGGCAAAAGGGAAATATATTAGCACTCAGAAGAGGACAAATGAACATCTCTCTAACCTAAATACAAATACTGGGAAATAAGGTTCATTGGAATAAAAGTTTGCATTTGGCCTCAGGGGCTCATCTGATTTTTAAGACAAAGAAAAGCATTCCTATTCAATAACAGCTCTTAATTGGTGCTTAATTGTACTCTTTTCAGATACAAATCTATTAACAACAACAAAAAATAAAGATTTTACTCCCCCCCACACACAGAAAAGGCAGTTACTTTATTTTTTCACAGGCAGACTTACATTCTTTCTATTTATGATGCCATTTGAGATGTGTAGATTGACCATTTCCTGTCAGTTAATAATCAACTGTATTAATAGCTATCTGGCTTAATCTTAAACTTCCAACCTTTTCAATTGGGCATAAAGTACCAGGAAATATCTGCACATAAATTGCTAAAGCTTAAATAAAATGCTGATGAAAAGGATTAGCTATTTGGCTATTGATTTCTTAAATGAAATTACTTTAGCTTGAGTGTAATTGCTACAACAGCTGTTCTTTATTCATCCCATTTTTATTCAGAATGTAAAGGCTACTTATGCCTTCAGACAGAGCCTGGATTGGGTTAGTATCAGGAAAGGCAAGGGGAGAAAGAGAGGGTGTACAGAAGAGACAGTGAGGACTTCCACGATGGCCTTCCATATCTGCTATGCTACAGGGAAGACTCATCCCTCATTAGACCTTGATGGAACAGAGAAAGAGCCTTCTCTCTTGATATTGAAGAGTGGGCAGACCTAAATTTTGGGGGACCTGAAGCTTGAACTTCATCACCAGCAATGAGGCCTGGGTAACCACTGTTAACTTCTTCAGTGGGGTTGTTCCATGACAAACCACCACACCTTTACAACTTTCTATGCTACTGACTTTCAAACTTTGGGATTATTGAATTATATACAACAAAAGATCAATCATGTGACACAAATTGGGTCTACTAGACCCAAAATATTCAAGCAATGTGGACTAAAGCTACTTCTGGGGTCCCTCTGGGACCATGACGCTTTAGCTTCATTTGTTTCATAGGAGATCCTAGTTGGTGGGCTGGTACAGGAGAAGGTAGTTCCTCGGGTATCCTGTATCCAAGCCATCCAGAGCTTTAAACAGCGCACTGAAATGTGCCCAGAAGCCACTTGGCAACCAGAGCGGATGCTGCAATAATACATAATATGCTCCTACAGGCATGCATGTACCAAGCCACCCACTAAAGTTCTGCCAGCCACATTCTTTGCAGAGTGTATGGCAATAAGTACAGTATTGGTGTAGCTATCATGTATGTTATCATAGCCAAGCCTAGCTTCCACAATAATGTGCAAAGCTGGCACACCAACCAAATCTAGAAATAGGTACACCTAGCTGCCACTACCTGATTATCCAAATACAAGGTTGAATATGTGAACACTATAGCTTCTTCAGGGACACAGGTGGCGCTGTGGGTAAAAGCCTCAGTGCCTAGGGCTTGCCGATCGAAAGGTCAGCAGTTCGAATCCCTGCGGCGGGGTGCACTCCCGTTGTTCGGTCCCAGCGCCTGCCAACCTAGCAGTTTGAAAGCACTCCCGGGTGCAAGTAGATAAATAGGGACCGCTTACTAGCGGGAAGGTAAACTGCGTTTCTGTGTGTGGCTCTGGCTCGCCAGAGCAGCGATGTCACGCTGGCCACGTGACCCGGAAGTGTCTCTGGACAGCGCTGGACCCCGGCCTCTTGAGTGAGATGGGCGCACAACCCTAGAGTCTGTCAAGACTGGCCCGTACGGGCAGGGGTACCTTTACCTTTACGTTTTATAGCTTCTTCAAGAGGAATACTATCCCATCCAAAACAACTCACTATTCTAAGGACTCTTTCTTTCCTGACTAGAAACACATCTATCTTGTCTGGACAACACTTCAGTTTGTTTACCCTCATCCATCTCATTACCACCTCCAGGCACAGTTCAGAAACACAACACCTTCTCTAGCATTAGATGAAATGCAGAAATAGAGCTATGTGTCATCAGAATAGTGATGTTAGCATCCTCTAGACAAACTCCCTCACAGTTCCATGCAGATATTAAACAACATAGATGATGAAATCAACCTCTGTCCAATATGTAGAATTGTCTCTTCAAAACTGACTCTCAAGGATGGACTGGAGCCATGGTATGATGATAATCTCCCAAGCCCATCTTCACCAGGTGGCCCTGAATAAAAATATTATGGTCTACAGCAGGAGTGGAGAACTTCCATATGTGGGCCAATTTTGGTCTGTCAGGTCTCCCCATTTTACCCACAAGGCTGTGTTCAGAGGCGGTTTTAAGACAACATGATAGGTTCCCCTGCACTGGATGTTGAGTGGAGAGAGTGCCTGGTAAGCACTCACCTTGCTATAGGAAGGAAACACAAGGGCCCTGGCAGGGTCTTGGAGTCCTCCTTCCTCCTTCTGAAAGCCTAGTTAGCTCCTCCACATGCAGCCGCTGGGTGACCTTGGGCTAGTCACACTTCTTTGAAGTCTCTTAGCCTCACTCACCTCACAGAGTGTTTGTTGTAGGGGAGGAAGGGGAAAGTAGATTATTAGCCACTTTGATTGTTAGCCTCAGGGTAGTGATAAAGCGGGATATCAAATCCAAACTCCTCCTCCTCCTCCTCCTTCTTCATGTATTGTGCACTATATTGAAAGTCTTTATTTGAAAACAGTGTCCTTTGGGTCCAGCTGCTAGTTTGCAGCACTGTGATGCTGTAGCTATAATTTGAAATGTGTGTCATCGCTGAGAATCACTCTTCATTTACTGCTAAATTTTCATTCACAAGATCTGCAATTGCTGCTGTTGGTGCTATGATAAATTTTGCAATGAACAGTATGCAATTTCCTTTAGATCAGAGACTGCAACCGAGTGCAAAGGCACCCTACAAATAAATTTACAACACAGCCTCAAACCAAGCTGCATTAAAATTAAGATCACAATATTTCCATGTACAGCTGGGGTTTTTTTTTTTGGGGGGGGGGTTGTTCTCTGTGATTATGTGCTCATGCTAAGAGTCGATTTATGGCTGCATCCTAAAGTCTTGAGTTTTGATTATTCTAGGTCCTCCTTGTTAAACATATAATTGCACATGCAAGGTTTTTCTGGTGCACATGTAGAGAAATGCTGAAATAGTGATGTGTGCGTGGTTTTGGAACATCCTGCCTGAGGACATGCAGAAATAGTTACATCCTGAATTTTCAGAGAGGTTGTTGCAAAACTTCTCTTTTGCAGTAGGCATTTGGTTGATCCAGGTTCTGTGGCTAGTTCCTGAATTGCACAATACAGTGGTACCTCGGGTTAAGTACTTAATTCGTTCCGGCGGTCCATTTTTAACCTGAAACTGTTCTTAACCTGAAGCACCACTTTAGCTAATGGGGCCTCCTGCTGCTGCCGTGCTGCCGGAGCACGATTTCTGTTCTTATCCTGAAGCAAAGTTCTTAACCTGAAGCACCACTTTAGCTAATGGGGCCTCCTGCTGCTGCCGTGCCCCTGGAGCACGATTTCTGTTCTTATCCTGAAACAAAGTTCTTAACCTGAAGCACTATTTCTGGGTTAGCGGAGTGTGTAACCTGAAGCGTATGTAACCTGAAGCGTATGTAACCCGAGGTACCACTGTAAGTGCATTTTTAACTCTGCTTGAATTTTATGCTCCCATTCTTGCCAATAGGTATTTTGGCTGTGTGGGTGTGCTACCATTGTACTTTCTTATTATGTTTTGCTTTCATTCCACCTTTTTGGTCAGCATTGAAGGTTCAGTTATTGGGACCTGGGAGTGCAGGACAGAAATATGGCAATAAATAAATTTCTTAGCCAAATCTCAGAAAGAAAATACTCTCTTCTTCTGTTTGAAATGGGACAGAACTGATGGAGCTCAATTGGCAGTAGGCTTTGCAAACAGCGTGCAAAGAAGTGGCCTGAAAGACCTATATCTGGTAGCTGAGATCTGTTTTATCCAGACTCTACTTTCTCAAATGTTTGACTGATTTTTCCAATGCTCCTTAATTATTCTCTTAGAATTCACAACTGGGGTGAACTGCACTCCTGCAACAGAGTGTAAGCTACATAAACAAAGCTGTGTGTCTCAGTGAAACACAATACACTCTGGAGTAGCAGGAAACTAATGAGCCATGTGTGTGTCCCAGGTTTCTAGTATGCCTCATTATAAAAAATGTGTTTGGTGGTCCAGCCTCCAGGCTGAATACTTCTCTGGGGACTCATGATGTGAGTGTCAGTCAAAGCACAGAGTTGTGACACACACAAGTTCAGGAGAGCTTTCAAAATCAGGAACTAATTTATTCCCTATGCTACTTGGTCTCTTCCTCACCAGCAGTGATCCTCTCATGGTGAATAATTGTTTGATTCCCACCAAGCAGATTTATTTTTTTTAATGCACTGAATTTTGAAAAGCCAGGAGATATTTATCAGTTCTTGTTTTGACAGTTGGCTTATTTCTATTTTTCTTTCTTGGAACCCAAGATCAGTTGATTTTTCCATGGGAAACAATTAGATGCTTATTCTTCTGGAAATATCTGTCTATTTAGTGTATTCCTCATGGTGGCCCTAAATAAATGTAAACTATTTTTTTAAAAAAACAGCCTTGGTCTGAGGGATGGATAGTAGAAAACACCATAATTCAGAGGGAAATCTCTTCCAAAAATACTCATTTCTCTATGACCATGTTGAGTTGATTTCTATGTCTTCTGTACAGATTTCCAAAGTGTCTGTGTTTGAGGACAATTCCAAAAATCATGTATCTAGTCTGCTTACACAATCCACATCTCCAGCATTTGCCAGATCTCACTTTAATTATGGGGTGTTATGTACCATTGGTACAGAATCTTAAAGCAATTCTACTTTAAATTTCCTGATATTATTTTAGAAGGACATTATCCCAAATCGACTTCAATTGATTCCTCATTATTCTTTGACCCAAATCTCTCTGCAATTTTTCTGATCTAAACCTAGCCAGAGGTCATTAAAAATTGCAATTATGCCTTTGTCCAAATGGGAAATAAAGTTTTCCACTTGTTTTATTTCCTAACAGCCCCATATTCCTGTATTAAGGAAGCGATTGCACCTCTAATTTGAAAATATTGAAATAGCATGGTCTCCTTCCTGCCATAGATCTTGTAACCTGCTCAAATGCCAAAACTCCCTGGCACCATAATAATATTTTTATAGTTTCTAAGCTGGCATTTTGCCATTCTTTAAAGTCTCAAACTGCTCTTGATTCTGGATTTGAAATTCATTCGAGAATGGGACAGTTAATGGTGATTATCCCATGATAGTCCTACGCCTAATTCCACACCAAGTGTTCATAAAGAGTAGTGCTGAGAAAAGTGTTTCTAATTTTGTTTCCCAGTTATCTTCTTTAGCAAACAATTAGCAATCACTTTTCATAACAGAGAAAAACTTCCATCCAAAGGAAGTGTTTAAAATAACTTTCACCCTCTGGAGAGAGGTTAAAAACATACGAGCCTGATGGATTAGGCTAGGGGTAGGCAACCTAAGGCCCGGGGGCCGGATGCGGCCCAATCGCCATCTCAATCCGGCTCACAGACAATCAGCGTGTTTTTACATGAGTAGAATGTGTCTTTTATTTAAAATGCATCTCTGGGTTATTTGTGGGGCCTGCCTGGTGTTTTTACATGAGCAGAATGTGTGCTTTTATTTAAAGTGCACCTCTGGGTTATTTGTGGGGCTTGCCTGGTGTTTTTACATGAGTGGAATGTGTGCTTTTATTTAAAATGCATCTCTGGATTATTTGTGAGACAGGAATTTGTTCACCCCCCCAAAAAAATAGTCTGGCTCACTGCATGGTCTGAGGGATGGTGGACCGACCCATGGCTGAAAAAGGTTGCTGACCCCTGGATTAGGCCAATGGCATATCTAGTCTGACTTTCTGTTCTCGCACTGGTCAACCATTGCCTGTGGAAAAACCACAAGCAGGACCCAAGAAGAAGCAACTGGTATTCAGAACATTACTGCCTAAAACAAAACAAAAAACAATACAACACCAACTCAGAGTTAAACATTGGCCTTTATGGGACTCATAAGGAACTCAGACTCGGATTAACTCAGTTAATCACCATTAACTGTCCCATTCTATAATGAATTTCTAAATCCAGAATCAAGAGTAGTTAGAGAATGGCAAAATGCTTCAAGAGCAAACACAGTGAAACTTCTGTATTTAAAGTGCCTTTTCTGAGAAAGCCAACTACTTCTGAAGAACCTACTTTTTTGTTCTGAGCTAATGGGGCAGTTAATGGTGATTATCCCATGAATATCCTATTCTTAATTCCCATATATGTTTTGTTTTGTTTTGACACTTGGAGTTATGCCTGTGCCCTTCGCAAAAGTAACTCCCTGGCTTATTTTCTTGGCTTCCTCATCATTATCATCATCGTTATTGACACCCCTCTTTTTGTTATGAGGCTTAATCAAAGCCATGCCAATATCTCGCTCCCAGGTTTAGGATGCACAAGATTTTATTTTGATTGAACAGCCTTGATTATTTTTCTGAAGGAAATGAACAGCAGTTTTCAGCAGTCATTTAACATTTTAATTGAGGACTATTGAGCGGGAAACCATCCATATAAAGTTCTTATTCCATCATATTTCTGTTCTCACATGAAATTAAGATATTTAGAATGCTTAATGTCATAACTGAGAGAGTGAGTTGCTTTTATTTTTCTCAACTTTAGCAGAAGGGAAGAAAATGGTAATTTCATCTCTCTTTCCTAGGGTCTCCTCATAATCATAGAATCATAGAATCTTATACTTGGAAAGGTCCCAAAGGGTCATCTACTCCAGCCCCCTACAATGCAGGAATCCATGACAGTTGGCCATCCAACCTCTGTTTAAAAACCTCCGAGGGTTTCTGTGTCTTGAAACCCAGGAGAACATGATCACTTCCTCCCACGTTTCTGAACACTTTCACTCCATTAATCAGTTGCTCCCTATTGGTGAGGACCAGGTCCCAGATAGATGATCCCCTTGTTGGTTCTTCCATCTTCTGGGGAATGAAATTGTCAGCGAGGCAATGGAGGAATTTGGCAGATCTTACACGCTTGGCAGAGTTTGAGAGTCAACATATATCGGGGAAATTGAAGCTCCCCCATGATTACTGTTTCTCTCCTTTTTGAATGTTTGGTAATCTGCTCTAGTAAGGCATCACCCAAGTCTTCAGTCTGGCTTGGCAGTCTATAGCAGACACCCACAGTAAGGTCATGGAGTCACCTATCACCATCATTTGTCTCCTCCTCCTCCGGAGTAGCAGGTATTATTCTATGGGCTGTGCCTTCCAAAGGCTGCTTCGAGTGTTCTGAGGTAGGCTGGAAACCTATGGTTTGAATACTTCCTACTCCTTCCTCCCAGCTTGTCATCTCTAGGCTGCAGTTCCCTTTCTCTAATGTCATCTCCACAGAAGGTAGAGTACAGCCATTAGTAGCCACTGACACCCCTCTCCTCCATGAATTTGTCTAATCTTCTTTTAAAGCCATCTGAGTTGGTGGCCATCACTGCCTCCTGGGGTAGCAATTTCCATACTTTGACTATGCACTGCATATAGAAATGCAACAAACAGACAGGCAGGCAGGCAGATAAATCAGTGGATTGGTGCATTCAATCTTATGAGACTCAGAAACCACTTTTAACCCAAACTGAAACACCGGACTCTCATAATTTTAATGTAAAACTTGTTCACACTCCTCACTCTTTCTCCTCCACCCCCTTCAGTCATGTTTCCACTCTTCCTTCTTCCTTCCCCTTTTCAAAAGATGGTTTCATTGAAACAGTCATTGTAACCCACCTTGGGTAATGTCACACAACCTAGTTGTGTGTTGCCAAGTGTTATGTTTGTGTATAATCCTTCTTGTGCTTCATATCCAGGCTTGCTGGTTAACCTTACTCAGTGGAAATACTGCATATTTTCAGTACTGGAGCTAAATGATATTCAAAGTGTGTTGAGGAAAAGCCAAAGCAATCAGCCTACAATTTAAGTGACCTTTAGACAAAACTCATATATGAATACACATTAATTAGTGACATACATAATGACATCAGGTAGAACAGTAAAATGTGCATAGCTTCATGTTTGATATGCATACATGATTTCCATCATCTAGCTTGTCTAATAATTAAATTCAAATTATACAGTTGTCTTAATTGGATTAAGCTATTGGATTTAAGTACACGATATAATGTCTCTCATACTGAAGAACATGGTTGAGTGGAACATAATTTTAATTCCTTCTTCAATTTTGCCTGCTACTTGCACAGTAATTATGCAGAATAGGACATTTCAGATAACCTGTCTTGGTTTTCTTACCTTTTACTACACAGATACCTTGTTACTCTTAAAAATGAAAAGGTTCGTAGAATCTCCTGAAACAACTGCATTCATATAGGTGAAAGAGAACACAAGGTCAAATCCTTAACTCCTGGCCATACCCCTGACCCACTGCGCTGCATTCCTAAGCACATGTTTATTCAGAAGGAATTCTGCTTGTGCCCAGTGTGGTTTACTCTCTGGTAACCATGCTTTGGATTGTAGCCTCAGCCTTACTCTTGGAACTCAATTTCATACCACAGCTATAAGGCCTTTTCATTTTCTGCCCTCAAATATGTTTTTAAAGTTAATTTTTCCATTTAGCCTTTAGCCAAGAGTAGTTGGTGGAGATGTTTTATGGGAGATGAATGCAAATGAACAGGGATCTGGATAGCCAAATGACACCAAGTGAAATGGTATAAATTGGTGTTATAAATCTACTTAATGTCACAAATATTGACAAATACAAACAAGCATGCCCTCACTCTCCAGTCTGCTACATGCCGAGGTAGACGTTAATCTGCCTCTCCCTTTTTTTTGACCACAAATATGCTGAAACTGGTGATGCTAGGCTGGGGTGAGTCATAACAGTAATGAAAGTATACCGTGATTAATCTAAATATTTTCTACAGAGCATATACCTAAAGCCTTCCTCTTCAAATCAGGCACAAGTTAGCAACTCCTCCACAAGTTCATAATTACTCTCCCATCCTTGGACGTACATTAACTTCACTGGGTCTACTCTGTATATAACTTAGGATATGTTCACATTAGTGTCTTGAAACTCAGTGAAGTCATTACTTCTGCTGTGCTTCAAGCTACATTTTCATAGTGCTGTACACATTAAAGAAGGGTATGGATTCCCTCAACTGACAAACACAACCCTTTCAGTTTCCCTTTTCCTGCTCCACCCGCCCCCCCCCCCGCCAAATCCTGTTCACAAAGCTGTCATATTTGCATGTCTGTTCATCTGTGGATTTGCGATGGCTGTCTCAACTGTACAGACCATTCATAAGTACAAAGTGCATGCAGCCTAGGTTTCGTGGTTGGATTGAAACTGGTTTGAGGAAAAACAGCAGTATTTATACTGAAACTAGAGGATCAATATGGGTTGTGGTTAACATGTAAATGCCAACTAGCAGTGGGAGCACACTGTGTGCAGACTAAGCAGTAATATGTGCATATTTTTTGTTGAGTATCACCCTTTATAATATGTCCGCTTTCATTAAAGACCTGGATGAATATAAAAAAGCAAAGGAATAGGAATAGATTTTAACACAAGAGGTTGTGTAGACCAAACAACAAAAGGTGTAACTCTGTTGAGACAAATTTAGTGTTTATTGCCATTCTAATGCAAATTTGCCTCAGGTAAAATTCACTGGTAAACTCCAGCTATGCAAAACCAGTTGTTGTTGGCATCTGTCTGTCTTGGGAGACAATGAAGGAATGTGGCTTTGGGAGTGAAGCCAAAGTGTTGGAAGATTACAGTGCCTGCTGTAGATTTAGAGACTGATATGGGAGAGACATGCTTTGTTGCAGCTGGGGCAGATGAAGGTGTAGACTTGTGCTGCTGCAGATGCACCATGGAGTTTCTTCTCTCTGCTCTCCTCTGGTCACTGCTATCAATGCAAAACCTGACTGTCTCCAGCAAAACCACTCCAAATACTTTTGACAGCCTTATTGAAAGTCCCTGGTCTTCCTTTGAATTCCTCAGATATTTTGCCCAAGCAGGAACCTACAAATATGCCTCAAAATATAACTTTCTAGAGAGCACTGAGAGATTTAATGGTGGCTCTAGTTTCACTGCGGGACGCAGGTGGCGCTGTGGGTAAAACCTCAGCACCTAGGGCTTGCCGATCGCATGGTCGGTGGTTGAAATCCCCGCGGCGGGGTGAGCTCCCGTCTTTCGGTCCCAGCTCCTGCCCACCTAGCAGTTCGAAAGCACCCCTAAGTGCAAGTAGATAAATAGGTACCACTTTATAGCGGGAAGGTAAACGGCGTTTCCGTGCACTGCGCTGGTGCTGGCTCGCCAGAGCAACTTTGTCACGCTGGCCACGTGACCCAGAAGTGTCTCTGGACAGCGCTGGCCCCCGGCCTCTTAAGTGAGATGGGCACACAACCCTAGAGTCGGACACGACTGGCCCGTACGGGCACGGGTACCTTTACCTTTACCTAGTTTCACTGCAGTTTGCGGTTTCTTCTCTAGAATAAGCTCTACCACATGGATCCAGCAGGGAAACTGAAACTATGCTTACTGTGAAAATGCAGTGTGAATGCAAGGTTTACTGTTTGTCTATGCTGCAGTATTGCCATTGTTATGGTGTTTTATTGTGTAACATTGTCACTGAGCTTTACTGTATTTTAATGTCATTCTGTGCGTTAATTAGTCCCAACAGATGAAGTCTATTAGCTAGGCTGAATAGGACGAATGGGATGCTAAAAGTGTGCTCCTTTGGAATGGAGAAACAGCACAAGAAAGGAAAGGAACGGAACGGAACGGAAAAGAAAGGAAAGGAAAGGAAAGGAAAGGAAGAACCCGATTACTGTAAATGGCAGGGATATTTTTTGGGGTGTGTGTGTGTATGCATTATTTTCCTCCTGGACTTTTAAGTGAGTCGATTAAGCTAAGGTGATTGCTCATTAAAAGCAAAATAACCAGAAGATGAATATTCCCAGTTCACTTATCTTGTGAGATCAGGGCATTTGACCCTAGATATTGTAAATCATGTTGCATGGAAGCTTGTTACAAAGGGCTCTTTGGAAGTTGGCACAAATGTGCAATAAACTTTAGCTACATCCACACTATACATTTAAAGCACCATTATACCAACAGCCATTGCTTCACCCAAAGAATCCTGGGAACTTTCATTTCTTAGGGGTGCTGGGAGTTGTTGTGACACCCCATGTTCCCTCATAGAGCCACAGTTCCCAGAGTGATTTAAAACCAATCCTCTTCCCAGGGAACCTAAGCAAACCAGCCAGGAACTGCACAGGTGCTTCCAGAAGAGAAGGGAAAGTGATTAACCTTTTTACTGAAATGCTAATTTAGCCCCATATCAGTATTATTGAGTTTGGCAAGAGTGAGATATAAGGAATAAATATAATAGATCTAGTGAAACATGGTATAAATTTCTTAGTTTTTCTTCTGAAGTATTTCCCCAGACATACACATAACATTCAATAGCTCCAAGAAACAACAGTATCTGTAGATGCTTCAAAACAAACTTGTTAGCACCAAATTTGTCAGTTGTACCTGTGACTGAATAGTGCTATTGTCAAAAATGGATACTTTTCTTATTTCTGGCTGAAATTTACTGGGAGCTTAGCTGTCAAATATCTTGACTCAGAGCCAAGAGCCAAGAACTTCAAGAGATGCTATTACCTGAGATTACATTCTAAAAGGGAAAAGTGCTGTAATTAGAGCTTAGCTGCAATAAGTACAGTGCAAGAAACAAAAGGTCAAATCCAAGGTGTTCACTTACTGGAGGAACCCTTGGGATTAACAATAAAGTGAATCACTGCCAACGAGACTGCCAGGCTTCTAGTGATAAAAGGCATATTAGAGTCAGTCAAAGACCAATTGATTCACTTCAAAGATGTGTACAAGTCAAAATTTTCTCCATGAGAAACTTCTTCAGAAGTCCTGTTCTTCAGACTTTTTCACCACAAGCCAACTGTTCCAAAGAGGAAAGGCTGCAACTGGAATGTTGTTTGTTTGTTTGTTTTTGTTTATTATTAAATTTATATGCTGCCTTTCAAGATCTCAAGGTGGTTCACAAGATAAATATACAAATAGTCAGAACACAAAACAAAACAGTAAAGGTAAAGGGACCCCTGACCATTAGGTCCAGTCGTGACCGACTCTGGGGTTGCGGCGCTCATCTCGCTTTATTGGCCGAGGCAGCCGGCGTACAGCTTTTGGGTCATATGGCCAACATGACCAGAGCAGTGCATGGAAACACCGTTTACCTTCCCGCCGGAGCGGTACCTATTTATCTACTTGCACTTTGATGTGCTTTCGAACTGCTAGGTTGGCAGGAGCAGGGACCAAGCAACAGGAGCTCACCCCGTTGCAGGGATTTGAACTGCTGACCTTCTGATCGGCAAGTCCTAGGCTCTGTGGTTTAACCCACAGCGCCACCCGCGCCCCTAAAACAAAACAACACCCCCCAAAATATATATTTAAATGGCTGTAGAATATTAATCAGCCCAAGGCCTGATTGAGGAGGAACATTTTTGCCTGGTGTCTAAAGATGTATAATAAAGGTGTCAGACAAGCCTCCCTGGGGAGAGCATGCCACAAATGGGGGGACAGTGCAGAAAAGGCCTATTCTCGTGTTGCCATCCTCCAGACCTCTTGTGGAGGAACACGGAGAAGAGCTTCTAATGATCGCAGAGTCCTATGTATTCAGAGGTAAGCAGATTTTGTGTGAAAACAGAGGGTAAGAACTTAACTGTGTAATGCTTCTATACCTCCTATTGGCTTGGAGGAGTGGAAGAAGTGGCTGGAGGCATAATGGCAGCAAGGAAGGAAGAGAAGAAGAGTGAATTGCTACGAAGCAACAGCAATCTTCCTCGGCTTCCTCTTGCATTTCTGCTCCTTTTGGTGGATAAGACGTTCGTGTTTTTAAGTCAACATATTATTATCTTGTTTCTTTGGTTCAATAGCATAGAAACTGGTTCAGAAAAACAATAGCTCAGTTTCTCTTAAAGTGGAAATAAATCTTTCTGTTTGGCCATGGCCTCTTTCCCAGTAAATATGCTAGGTAAAATATATGATATCAATGCAGTCTCTTCTATTTCAGTAATAAATGATTCAATGGAACAATATTTCTACACCTTCTTTATCCTTCTGCAATTTTAGGGTCATTTTCCTATCATGGACTCGGTTTGACTAGAGGTTTAGGCAGTGCTCTAAGATTAAGTTAAATAGCAGGAGAGGCATCTATATTACAGAAAAATGATATTATGTGAAATAATAATAATAAATTTATAATAAAAATAAATTTATATTTCTGTCCATTAATAAAATTTTCCAGGCAGCTTAAAATTATTACCTAACATCATATGATATTTACAATACACAAAACAAAAATAAAAATGACAACAATTTTAAAAATAATAACAAATAAAGCTTTCTCTTGTCAAGACAGAATAAATCAAAATGCCAAAAATCAACACTTTTCAACTCTACACTTATGCGATTCTATGATTCTATTTATTTCTCTGATTCTTCAAAATTTGCTTTCAAGAAAATTGCTTTGATCTTAATAATGAGAAAAATCTAAGAGAACTGAACAAACAAATGTGACTCGGCCAAAAGAAGAATGGAAGAGACATGTGAGCATCTTTTTAAAGCATCCTTTAAAAATCCTGTGTATTGTTTGAGTAAGACCAAAAGTACTGATCATCGTGCATTTATTATTATCCATATAAAGGATGTACAAGCCATATACACAATCTATCAGATGTAAAACAATGTGGAAACAATACAGAATAGCACTGAACCAACAATATTGTGTTGAGGTGTTGTTTGGGTTGTTTTGTGGCTGTTTTTTTTTTTTTTTTGCATCTTTATTATCTTGCAACCATAGAAGTTGGAAGGGACCACGAGGGTCATCTAGTCCACCCCCTGATCTTGTTGAGATTTATGTGAAAATTAGTTATGTATTTTTAATGTTGCATTTCATGTTTATGATTACTTGTCATAAACAAAATTAACAAAATATGTTTCCCTCAGACATTTCAAAAGAAAATATTACTAAAGGAAGTTAAATATAAAATGCACATGTAAAAGTATAGAGCTTATCTGCTGCTATTGCTGCCAATCCTGCCAATGGTGGTTCATGGCGGGTGGTAGTTGGAGATACTCAGGCTTGATGACCTGGGTCTGCACTAAGAAACAGCCAAGATAATTTCTGGCCTCTTCAGCAGTCTAAGCTTTCGTAGCTGAAGTCAGTTAGGGCCCAACCCCACCAAGTCAGGTGGAAATATTATTATTATTATTATTATTATTATTATTAATAATAATTCCCAGCCACCCTGGGCAGCTTCCAACATGAGATTAAAAATACATTAAAACATCAGTCATTAAAAACTTCCCTAAACAGGGCTGCCTTCAGATGTCTTCTAAATGTCAGATAGTTGTTTATCTCTTTGACATCTGCTGGGAGGGCGTTCCACAGGGCGGGTGCCACCACCGAGAAGGCCCTCTGCCTGGTTCCCTGTAACTTCACTTCTTGCTGTGAGAGAACTGGCAGAAGGCCCTCGGTGCTGGACTTCAGTATCCAGGCTGAGCGATGAGGGTGGAGATGCTCCTACAGGTATACTGGACCGAGGCCGTTTAGGGCTTTAAAGGTCAGTACCAACACTTTGAATTGTGCCCGGAAACTTACTGGGACCCAATGTAAGTCTTTCAAGACTGGTGTTATGTGGTCTAGGCGGTCTCTCCCAGTCACCAGAAAAAGATCTGCAGGGCATGGAACAGGCAAAGATGAAATGAGAGATTCACAAAACCACAGGCTGTTCCATATTTTCCCATTGTTGGAAAATGGCCTCATTATATGCATGGAATGTACTGAAGGAAATGGGGCACATTTTTGACCATGCTTCAGACCAGTTATATTCAAGCTATGCAGCCCTGCTATTTTAATAGAGGAAGCTGTGGCCTCATCTATTGTTTTCTAAGTTACAAGCCTAGCAGTTTTTTTTAAATAATCTCTCCTCTTAGTTTTTGTTTTGGTTAAATCTCTCTTTAGTTCTCAGTAACAGCTGTACTAAGAGTATTATCCCTAGGATATTTAATAAACTCAAACGATGCAGCAAGAACACAAGAAATACATGAGATAAAAGTGACAGTATGTTCTTTTAGCAAATGGAACAGCAGGATCGTCTTTTATTTATCCTTCTGGGATTTTGACAGTCTTACAAGTGAAAAAGCCATATCCCATTATTACAGTATTATTTATTTATTTATTGCTTTTTTAATTGCATTTTGTATTAATATAAAATCTTAAGTACAGACAAGCAAAAAAAGAAAACATAATCAAAGTAACAAAACGCAGGAGCAGTATAAAGGTTATATATATTTTTTCCAAATGAAGAGACAGCAGATAACGTAAGAAAATAAAAGTAGCAAAAGACATCAGGAAGCCAAATTTCACAATTTATGACAGGAAAAGAGTTTTGTAAGAACTGAAATCCCACCAAATAGCACAGAAATGTTCTGGGTCTTTTTTTACTCTTAGAAACACATAATTTATAAGTTGTTTTCTCTGCAGTAGACAGAGTCCAGATATGATAGGTTTGAATCCTGCAGTGTCTTCTGTTTCTGGGTCAAAGAACCTCTCACTGCATCCAGCCTCCACACCAGAAGTTACTTTGGGGTAGCTTGAATGGGTTGTTTAAATTTGTTTGATATTTCTTTCAAAAACATTAGTCCAAAATTTGCATGCCAAAGGGCATTCCCACCATTATTTTACATGGCTGCAAGCTTGGGGAGTTGAAAGTTTGACCTGGCACATGATCCCTTTTTAGGCAGTACAGTGGTACCTCGGGTTAAGTACTTAATTTGTTCCGGAGGTCCGTTCTTAACCTGAAACTGTTCTTAACCTGAAGCACCACTTTAGCTAATGGGGCCTCCTGCTGCCGCCGAGCCGCCGGAGCACGATTTCTGTTCTCATTCTGAAGCAAAGTTCTTCACCTGAGGTACTATTTCTGCAGTCTGCAACCTGAAGCGTATGTAACCTAAAGCATATGTAACCCGAGGTACCACTGTATTCCTTTGTTTGCCAGACTGAAAAGTAATTTTTAAAAGAAAGGGAGTGCAACCAGTTATCCCAGGATTTAACTTTAAAGGAAAGGAAAATGTTACAAGGAACATGGGTCTATAGTTGAGATACAATTACTAAGGAAGGGGAACTCATGTCCCAATATAATAACACTTTCCTCTTTCCAATTATGTAAAGAGGTTGGCAGAAACACCAGTGCCATATTATTAGGATACAAGAACCTTACATTTTATGAGAAGCAGGAGAAGGATTTAAGCAGCAATGCAACTATGGCACTATTTATGGCTACAAGTCCCATATATACTCACCTGGGAATAAGTCTCTTTGAACTAAATGAAGCTTACTTCTGGATTGCATTGCACTGTGACAGTACACATTCCTGTATCTGTCTACTCAGAAGTAAGTCCTGTTGAGTTCAATGCAGCCCAAGTGGCTTAAAAGTCATACTTTGTCCCCAGGGAATGTTGGATCACCAACAAAAAGGTCTCAGCCTCTTCCTCAAATTACAATTAGCAGTGGCAGTTAAACTAGTATATAACCAATATATGTTTGGAGCTTGATCTTCCTTCCGATGAGCACACAAATCAGGCATGTCAATATTCAATTGTAGGCAGTGAGCATCTGCTTCCTCTGAATTGTTTCCATGCTACATTTGAGATATCAGTGCCTCAAGGTTTTCTCAATAGCCATCCAGATGAAAAATGCAACCCTGACACTTCTTTCTCAAATGCTGAAGAAATTTATTTATGTCATACTGGAGAAATGTTTAGAACAGGAATCTCATTGAAACTTCCCAGAAAATCCCACTTTGCCTAGAAACCTAATGGAAGAAAATGTCAACTTTGGAGGTAGATTTTTAGGACCTTCCCAAATATAAAAATGGGGGCTAGCCATGAAATCTCTTTGCCCAGGGAAAGAGCGGCATATGAGTGGTGGAATAACTGACACAGAACATCAGGTGTTGGATGGAAAACAGGCCAAATCTTAGAGGCAGGTGGGGTTGGCACGGCAGTAGGAAAAGTATCCGTTTCTTATTCCACTCAGCCCTTGCTGGTGGAATGGCTCTTTGCTGTGTTGGGAAATGCCACAGCCCCCTACTTGGGAGCTGTTCAGCACTGATCCCTGTTGTGATGCAGGCCAGGGTGACCAGGGTGAGAGATAACATCCAGGCAGAGGCCACAACCTGAGCTTAGGACATGCCATAGCTAATCCTTCGCCCAGGCCCCTTATGCCCCAACACATTTACTATACTGATCCTGTCCTATGCCAAGTCTATATACAGGTCTCCTGGTTCCTGAAGCAAATCTACATATGCACAGATCCACTGACACTATCACCATGCCAGCTAACACTGCTGTCTAAAACCCACAGCCCCTTCCGCTGACTGCCACAGATTCAGAGTCAGACCCTGACAGCAAACAGAACAGGTACCCCTCTCTCCATTCCTGAACCAATGGGAGGGTCAATGACTAGGCAAGTCATACACTCAACCTCTGCTCTGTTGCTATGGTACCCAGTGCATCTTACAACATCCAGACATGGGGCGTGTGCTCCTCAAGACATGAGACCAAGCACTGTGTAATTTAACTCATGGTTCACATTACATCAAGAAGTCCTGCCAAGAAAGTGGCATAAAAATGACTGAAGTGGAGGAGATATATAAATATAGGTATTTGTAAGAGTAGATGGGGAAAAAGAAAAGAGGAAGAAGAAAGCCTGAAACTATGTTAGGTATTAGGCATCTGGTACTCTTTGAATAATGGAATAGAATTGTAGAGCTGGAAGGGACCCTAAGGCAGTGGCAGACTTTCAAATTTCTGTGGCGCCCTGTGCAACACCAACATTGGGTGCGCCCTGCCACTCTCCTTCCTTTCTAAGTATAGGCGAACCAGCTGCACTCTCCTAAATCTTCCTTTGCTGAAGGGTAATCTAATCCATCCCCCTGCAATGCAGAAATCACAACTAAACAATTCCTAACATATGGTCACCCAACCTCTGTTTTAAAATCTCCAAGGAAGGAGATTCCACCACCTTCCAAGGTAGTCTGTTGCATGGTCAAACAGTTTTTAGTATGAGAAAGTTTTTCCTAATGTGTCATGATTATCTGAGGTAAAAGCTGCATTTTATTATAAAATCAATGGTGACTGAGTATTTGCTTTTTCTACTTAGTCCACACACAATCTAGATCTATTGCATTTTTTTTTTTGCTTCTGAAATGCACTTCTTGAGTTTTTAGTTTCATCCGAAAATAAAAGCTCCTTCTGGATTGATTCTGCATTGCAGTGTGTTCATTTGAATACATGAAAACATATGTAGGCAGCAGTATTTCAGGAAATATGTCTGATCACAAAACAGACTGTAAATGTATTCCACACTGGCTTCATTAATGATCTTCAAGGATGCACACAGGAACCTTTCCCACAAAGAATTGATCATATCCCAGCTCAACAACTGATCGCTCAAAACTTGAAAGATTTGGATAATTTACAGTTGACTGTTTGGAAACAGAAGGTTTGGCCAAGGACTGTTATGGAAAGACAACTCAAAGCACTAAATGGAAAGGGAAAATGCAAAGGGAAAATGACTCCATGGAAATGTGGTATGCTGTTATAACCCATGCACAGTATCTGAAAATGATTCTATATGCATCCGCAGCATCACATGACCAACTGCTGTGGGGTATATTTACTTACCCTTTGAATCTTATTTTCATGAGTGGAGGGAAGCGAGTTATTCCTTCATGTCTGTATACAGTGGTACCTCGGGTTACATACGCTTCAGGTTACAGACTCCACTAACCCAGAAATAGTACCTCGGGTTAAGAACTTTGCTTCAGGATGAGAACAGAAATCGTGCAGAGGCAGCGCAGCGGCACCAGGAGGCCCCATTAGCTAAAGTGGAGCTTCAGGTTAAGAACAGCTTCAGGTTAAGAACAGACCTCTGGAACGAATTAAGTACTTAACCTGAGGTACCACTGTAGATGTGTTTTATTTTGTTACAATATGAAAACTGAACAATTTACTTATTATCTATTTACTGGTTCTCTTTTTACATTAGTTCTGTACTTATGTTAAAAATGTGTGTAGTCTCAGTGCATGCAAGGAAAGCATGATTATAAAGGCAAGCCTTATCCATGCTGCTATTCATAAAGTCTAAACACTTAGCATGTGCGTTATAACCTGTCTGGAACATGCAAAGTAGGACAGGATATAAACATCTATAGTTTGGAGCCAGACTCAGTCATGCTTGGAATACAACCACTGAAATGAATGAGACTTGTTAGTCATCATTAACATAATCATGACTTAAGTCTAAAGCCAAGTCTATATCTATGTGTACAGGGTCTGAAGTCATTAGAATTTTGTTATATGTACTGTATTTACCAAGACACTATTGCTTGGCTCATTGATTGAACAACATGCTTTCAGAAACAGATTGGGGTACAAATCTTGCTGTCTTTATGAGCGCAGCTTGAATAAGAATGAGGATTACTGTAACAAGCCTAATGATGGCAGAGGAAATTCTTGTAGTATTTTTAGTTCACGTTGAAGAGTCAGAGCGCTGGTGATTAGGTCAGCAATGTAAAACTCCATTAGTATTTTTCCTTTCTACCCTTGTTTTATATAGCTGGAATTTTCCCTTCCTTTCCCTCTCTTCCTGCAGGAGTAGCCTCCAAGCTTATGTATCCTTACATCCAAGTAAAAGATGCCACATTATCCATTTTGTATCTCTTGTATCTTTCCAAAGACTTTACCAGCAGCTCAGTGATTCTCAGAATGTGAATAACATTTGTCAAATCCACACATGTGAATAAATCAAGAAAGCATACTCTAGAAAGAAACAGGGGAGCTACAAACTGGAGTTTTGTTGAAGGCAAGAATAAAATGATATTCAGCTTAGAATAAAGCAAAGCAATTCATGTGGGGGAAGATATCGGGAAAGTAAACAAGCTAGACATTAAGTAGGATCCGCATAGTGAATTACAGATGAGCTTACAGCTCCACTGGGGAAGGGTGGAAAGTACAATGTTCTAATCTACACATTGTGACAGACTCTGGTGTTGATATTTTCCTTTTGTATAAGCGGAGAGCAAACATACCTAACCAACAAAGCACTTACTACTCAATAGCCATGAAAAATTAAAATACTATGAAAGCTGAGGGAAAGGAAGCCTTTTGAAAATTCCCAGCCTTGGTAACCTGTCACTTTCCTGACTCCTCAGCTGTCAATAAATGCTATGGATTTCATGAAAAAAGATGAGATTCCTAATGTTCATAGGAGAATAGAACCTGGAAACCATGAATATAATTCTAGGCCTTGCAAAGTGAGTGAGGAACTGTGTGGAGAGTCTGTGTCCTGGCAGGCCCAGTGGAAGCTAGTAGGATGCCTGCCTTAATCCAGTTTCTGGGTGCAGTATACATGTGGAGATTCCACCCAGTTGCTAGAGTAGTAACTGATACAAAGTTTGTATTAGAGTAACAGATCACTCAGGTAAAAGGAACTGAAGGCCAGAAGGATCTTGAAACTGTCCCTCAGTGTCCAGGCTGAATGATGGGGATGGAGACACTCATGTTACATGTCACAGTAAGCAGGGCTGCAATATGTCCGGATTTTTACAGATATTACTAGGATTTAAAAGGTGGGATTGATGTCTGGGGTGAATTTCTGAAAAGTGGCACTTTGTCCTGGATCTTAGTCAAGTCAGGTTTTTTTGGTGCAACAATTTTGGGGGTTTCCTAAAAAGAAGCTCAACAATTTTGGTGGTTTCCTTTAAAAAAGCTCAAATCTGGCAACCCTACAGTAAGACTATGCTTTCCTGTGGTCAATTACTTCTGCTTTGCACCCCTCTTCATATGATAGGCAACAAACCGCAGAGCTGCTGGCTTGACACTAGTCAGCACTTGGGTGAATCAGCACTTCTGGTTTGTTACTTTCTAAATAAACCATGAACTGATTCCAAAAACAAACCACAAGTGCTGGTTCACATGTCACACTAAGACAGCCTCTCCGTGGTCTGTTTTCTGGCTTAGGAAGGGGAGGCGCAAAGCAGGCACAATTCAGCAGCTTGTTCCAGCATGTTGTTCATTCACAATAAACAATCTTTTATTTTAGAATATGGCTTACTGTGATGGTGTAAAGAGGACATTAGAAATTTTCTGCCAACCCAATTTGAGGGTTGTTAATTCAATGTGTCATCATTGGCCGCACCAGAAAAAACACCCATATTTGGATCAAGGAAAGGGGGGCAAAGGAGGTTCTGAGGGGACAAGTTGAAGAAGCTAATATTCACAGCTTTGTAGAAAATCTCCCAGAAGAATATAGTCATCTGTTAGGTGATAAAGGAGCATAGCTTTCAGCAAGGCAGAAGCAAATAGTAACCATTGCCCAGCTATTGAAAACCAGCAGTTCATTGCAAACAGAAGCATCTTTATGCTTCACATTAATGCACCAATCAAAGTGAAGTCTGCCACCTTCAAAAGCAATCTGTTCCATTTTTGAAGCACTGGGAATGGTACTGATAGAATCATAGAACTGTAGAGATGGAAAGGAGGGTCATCTAATCCAACCCTCTGCAATGCAGAAATCTTTTGCTCCATGTGGGACTTGAACCCATGTCTCTGAGATAAAGAGAAGTTTTTCTTAATGTTTTATCTCAACCCCTTTGAAGCTTTGCCTGTTATGCATCAGTGTAGGAGCCTTGGAAGACAAAAGGTAGCAACCACAGGCACCAAGCTGCATCAAGATGCCTTGAGAAATAGCTCAGTGAAGCAACGTACATGACTTAGGCACCGTATTTTTCGCTCTATTAGATGCACTGGACCATAAGACGCACCTAGTTTTTAGGGGAGGAAAACAAGAAATAAGAAAGCAACGCAAAGCTTTGTGGGGCTATCGCTGAAGCCAGGAGAGCAAGTGGGATCGGTGCACACCAATCCCTGTTGCCCTCCTGGCTTCAGCGAAAGCAAGCCTACTGGCTTTCCCCCCACCTCCTGCAAGAGCCGTGGGCTATGTCCCTTCTCCCACCTCCCACAAAAGCCAGGGATAGCCGCACGAAGCCTCCTCCGCAGGGCACAGGGATGAGGGATCGCTGCAATCCCGCTCGCTGTCCTGGCTTCTTGCTTGGCCGCGCGCAGCCTCTCCCGGGCAAGGGGAGCCTTCATCCCCTGTCTGGGAGAGGCTGCGCGTGGCTAAGGTTCCCCCAAAAGCCTCCCTGAGGAGGGAGAAGGGACTGACGGGCTGCCCTTCTTCCTCCTTGGGGAAAGGCCAGCAGAAGCCGCACACACGCTCCACGCGGCTCTTTAAAGGGAGCACTGAGCAGAGCCTCCTGCCTGCATTCGCTCCATAAGACTCACACACATTTCCCCTTACTTTTTAGGAGGGGAAAAATGTGTCTTATAGAGCGAAAAATACAGCAAATGAGCCAATCAACACACATCATGGCAGTGGGTCAAGACATTGGCTCCAGTATCTAATTCAGAGATAAATAGGTAGAAATGACATTATTTTATTTATTTATTTATTTATTTACCCGATACCCGAAGGTCTCAGGGCAGTTCACAGAATAAAAAGAAAATGTAAAAAGAAAATTAGGAACTAAACATACATTGGACAGGTAGGGAAATCTACGTACCAACAAAACTGCATCCTTTTTATTCTGCATCCAAGCAGGAATAATCATCCTTTTAGCAACACACAACACTTGCTTCTCAGTTATTATACATTTAAACCCATTTGAGACCCTCTGTGACCCCTGAGAGTTATGAATTCCCAAACATTGTCACCTAGAAGGCAGTCACTAAGGTAGTAAGTTTAATAAGCAACAAGATGGAATTGTAAACTGTAGCTGCAGTGAAGCCACTTTTACATATGTCTTTGTTCACTGTGGAGATAAAGAGGACGGTTACTGTGCTATATATAAAACAGCAAATTTATCATGAACTCCTAGGCCAGCTTATCACTCTATTCCTGCCATACATTTATACCAGCTGCTTATATCCTGCATAATTTTATGGATGGTATTTGGTAGATGTACAAATCATTGATTTAGCAAATCATTTTTATATAGTTATATTTGGTAGGACTACATAAAGCACTTATGAAAATAGTGCTGCTATTTTTATTTTGCTTCTAGTGTGTCTAACATTATGCCTGGCTGATCATTGCTTATGTGCTGGCTATTTTAAGGGGTTTTTTAAAAATAAAAAATAAAGCGGCTCTGTATGTTTTACATCTCTCTAAATTGTATTTTGAATTGTTGTGGGGGATTACAGTGGACGCTTGGGTTGTGAATGTGATCCATGCGGGAGGGACATTCACAACCCGCAGCTTTCGCAACCCACAGCACCACGTCTGCGCACGCATGGGTTGTGATTCGGTGCTTCTGCGCATGCACAAAGTGTGATTTAGCGCTTCTGTGCATGCGCAACTGCCGAAACCCGGAAGTAACCTGTTCTGGTACTTCTGGCTTTCAGCACATCCATAACCCGAAGAAACGCAAACTGAAGTGCCTGTAACCCAAGGTATGACTGTATTTAATCAAGTTGGGGGCCTACACAGCCCTATTTAAGGCCCAGCATGCTCCAAAGTTGGTCTCTTTATTTCTGCGTGGAATGCCTCTCCCTTTTATAATATGGGATTAACTGGTTGCCCATTTGAGGTGGAGCAGGTGTCCCACAATTGGTTTTGGGAGCATCCTTTTTTGTCTAGACCAGGGGTTGTCAACCTGGTCTCTACCGCCCACTAGTGAGTGTTTCAGAATTCTAGGTGGGCGGTAGGGGGTTCTACAGCAGAAGCTGAATGCTTCTTCCATTGAGCACTGGTGGGCAGTAAAGAATTTTTACCATCAAGAAAGATGCATTAGTGGGTGGTAGGTATTAAAAGGGTGTCTACCCCCGGTCTAGTCCATACTCCTGTTAGTTCAGTCTGGGTGATTTTAATTTGGCCAATTTGCTTTATTGTCACAGCTCAGGGCAGATGACATCATAGCTCTGATGAGCACTTGGAGACACCTTGTGGTAAAGTGCCCATGAGCAACCAACTTCACATTGTGCTCTTGGACACTGACCAGTAGGGTGGAGCTGATTTACAGTATCCTCTTCTGCTCACCTTTAGGACAAGATGGCAGTGTGAGAGCCACCTCAAGGCATGATACAGGTGTGGCAACTTCAACCAGGGTGGCATTGCTCTCTTGAGGAGATATGGGGATTTCCCCTGTATCTCCTCAGATGTATAGTAAGTTGTCTGCAGGTAGTCATGTGGAGTTTGAATTGATCACTGCAGATCCTCTATGGAGTAATTAACAAAGTTGTGAGCTTTGGAATCAAATATATGTCTTGGGTCTTCATTCTAGGCATTGCTCAATCTCTGTGTTTTTGAAGCACATTCCACCAACATGTTTTATAAAAGACTTGAGTC
The DNA here is from genome assembly GCF_965153285.1 of Podarcis tiliguerta. Lineage (NCBI taxonomy): Eukaryota > Metazoa > Chordata > Lepidosauria > Squamata > Lacertidae > Podarcis > Podarcis tiliguerta. Next base: position 60,455,012 of record NC_139537.1, on the reverse strand, counting down.
AGAATTTATTGCCACCTAAGGAGCAAATATGAACGGTATGTGCAACATAAGCAGAATTCTTAGAACTGATCAGACACACACACACACACACACACACACACACACACTTTTATCTACCAGGGCTCCATATACTTCATACAGATGAAATATAACAGTTTTCCAATTTGAAAATTAGTTTGCCATTTCCTTTTATATCTGCCTAACAGCTAGCTACTCGTGTCTCTTTGGAGAAGCCTGCCTCATACTTTGAGAGGCTTCACTTTGTAACATTCGTGTAGACCCTAGTAAAGCCAGCAAAAACTGTGAGATCAGCTCATGAAATTAGAATAGGTTTGCTTTTAAATATATGTATAGATTCTCTGACTTAATATTTCTCACTTTTCTTTATTAGGTACTATATAATAGATCCCACTGAAGATGAAAAGCATTATTCAAAAAACAGCACAAAATGTTAGTCATTCTAGTGTATTATGTGCATGACAAATAAACTGAATTTCATTTCATTTGTTTTTTATAATAAGTCAGATCATTAAAAACAAATTACTCCCTGTGACAGACTTTCAGCAAAAATGTCAGGTTTTTGTGATATGTTAAAAGACAAAATCTGTACAAGAATCACTATTTTTAATTGATGAATTATAAATGGGCTTTTTTGGCTCAATTCAATAACTGTGACAGCTAAGTGAAGGTAGTACATGGCAGCTGTTTTTGAGGTTCTGGTGAATGAAAGGGGCCTAGCTAGATTTTTCTACTACTCTGGCAGAAAGTTTAAATTGTTTTGTGCTTACCCAGGATTTTGAATGCTAACTCAAGATGGCTGAAGGACCCACCGACTGCATCCCAGTACCCTGCCCCAATTGCTTTCCACTTCTCAGATGGCATGCAGTCACAGGTGACCCAAGATGGCATTTCACTTTTGAAATGCATCATCATGTGAGCTGCCATTTCCCATCAGGAGTGACCACAGACCTGGCCTGGCAGCAGCAGTGCTGCCCTATACCAGGGCAAGGTGGGGGTTAAAGTGGTCTGGGTGAAGTCAGGGTGGTTCAGGTACATCCAAACCTATCTGCCCTGTACCATCTCATTGCACAGTAGTGATGTCATTGCAGGGATGGCACGTCTGTGGTGCAGCTGTTCCCATTGCCTGCTCCTGGTTTCTATCACTGTGGTATGGTGGTTGGAGCATTGCATTAGGACCTGGGAGACCAGGGTTCAAGTATCCACTTGGCCATCTGGTTGAATATGGACTTAATATGTAAACCACCTATAATTTTTTCTATTAGTAGTTGCTTGTTTGACTATCACAGGGCTTTGGGTTTTTCTTTAATTATTTGGTTCAATTTTCACTTCTGCAAAATTGACTTATAAATTAAGGACATTTGGGGGGAGCTGCTAAACTTTTGTTTTTTGCCTCAATTTTATTACCATTTGTTACTTATGTGACAGACCAATCACTGTGATGGCTAGTCTCCATGAAATATGGCTTCATCTGATATTCATAACCTTTGTCATTTTTGTTGTAACATCTAATTCACTCTGTAGTCCCTTGAGAATGAATCTTACCTTATGAAGTAATGGCTGTGTGCACAGAATTGTTTTTTGTACAGTTCCCCCTCCCCTTTCTTCTTTTTCATTAATTTTATTTCACATTTCTTACTGGATTGTTATTTTAACTTCACAATAAAGGCTTGAAAATTACAAAACTGCTAAACTAAAGTAACATGGAACTGAGCAAGGCACATTGTGTTCCTCCGGTGTTGCATCTGGTCTTCTGGTAAAGTCCATGGGTGACTTTGAGATTTTCAGAAATTTAAGGTGTTAACTTTTTAATTTGCATTTCCAACCCCCTATAAACTAGATCACTTAACAGCAAGCAAGGAAATCCTGCTTCCGACTATTACACATTTTATCAGCGTGTAGAAGGAAGTCTGGCTTTTACATTTTATTCATGTGAGAGGGAAGAAACCTCTTTGAAATATTAAATATTAAAGTAGAAACATTAAAGTAGTTTTCTCTTTTAAGTAAAACATATTTGGTACCATTATTTTCTCAATAAATGCATATTTTAGAGTGTAATCCTGTATTTACTTACCTGAGAGTAAATCCAGTTGAATTCACTGTCTTACACGTATTAGAATGTATGTGGAAATACAATCATTTAAAAGTGCAGCCTTTAAAATATGAGTAAAACAGAACCCACCAATCCATTTATTACAGTTTGAATTAAGACACTATCATGGAGGACAATTACTCCAGTGGCCAAGAAAAATAAAAGTTGTAGTAAAGAACAAACTAAAATGATAGTGATTAAAATGTAGGAAATGAAGATAGCGATATAGAATCATACAAAGAAATATAAAGAATCCAGTCCTGTGTATCTTTACATGGACATCAGTACAGAAAAAGATTATACAATACAATGGACAGCAAAATGTTACCTCACCCAGGATGACAAAATATCTTGAGGTAGTCGGTAACTTGCTTAATAGCTTGGCATACCTGATGATATTTATTACTTATTTTCTTTGAACCGCAGACCTGTATGCTGTATAGAAAACTACCTTTGACAATCCTATCAGGTTCAAAAGAGATAGGACATATACTGTGGGTTGTAGTTTGAATAAAAAAAAATGCTGAAAGTTCCTTTGGATGCAAATAGGCTGTTTGGTGGTTGTTTTGATTACCATCAAAAAAATTATTTTCTAGATCATTCTGCTTTTCTGTCTTTATGATATTTATCTTAGCCAATACATCTACGCTCTTGTTCTAGTTTTCTTCTATATATATAGGCTTGGAAAGCCTCTTAATATTAAAGTGAGGAAATATACAGCACACCACTGTAGTGGAATTCCCCATGTACCAATTATGCAGATTTAAAAGGTGTTATAAAATGTCAGCATTACATGGAATGTTACATACATTAGAATACTAATTGTGGGACACAGATATCCATATTAAGACAGGCATTCAAATGTAATCTCTCAATATAATTGATTTGCTGATACTTAAATAAATCCATTTCTAAGTGTAACATTTTAAAATGTAGCACCATGGAAACATTTTATAGAATTTAGTTAGGTTCTCGTTTTTATAGGCTATTTGATAATCAGATATCAGTGTGCTTAATTTACATTCATTGAAAATTAAAATTATTTCAAAACTTAATGGCAAAATCTCCTATCAATTGCAGGAAATTCTGTAAATGATTGATGAATATTTCAGTGTGTCCTAGCCAGCTTGAGAATTAAAGTAATTTTAAAAACAGTTTCCAATACAATGAAGCCCAGAGAGAAAAGCAATAGAACAAAAAATGCTCACAAATTTTGCCCCATGTGAGGTAACTTTGCATAACGCTCCCTGTACTGTGCCCTTTTCACACCCTTTATTTACATTCTGCTCTTGTTTTCCACTCCTAATGATCATATAATAATTCCCAAAGTCCAATTACTTTCCATCTTTGTTGTCTCCAATTACCAGCTCTAATTATCCTACCCAATATGCACCATTAACAGCATGGTTTCAATATTTGTAGTTACAAAAATATCAGCAATTTCTCCCTCTTGGTAAATAAACAGTACACAGATTAGCAAGTTATACTGTTTCTCTTCTACCATGATAGATAAGACCCACGCCGTCTCAACATTAGTGCAATAGCCCGTTTTCATCAAACAAAGGTCATTGTGTGTATAGGACACAAATGTACAGACCTATGAGTTGTATCCAACAAGTCACTGTGTGAGGTTCCCCTGTAATGCCCCGACACCTCCCAAACCTGCTCCAGGGGGTCTGCAAGGGGAAGAGAGGGAAGGGAAGTTACGTTGCACAAGTAGAAGTTGCACTCTGGACTTCGTTGAATTCAACTCTGTGTGTGACTTTTGGCTGAGTTTTGTTGTTCCAACACAGGTGATGATTGTTGAGAATAAAGTGGCTGATCAGATGGCTAGGAAGGTTTTGGAACAGAAGGACACTTATTTTGTGGTGCCAGTGTCATTTTTGGAAGCTAAAAGCTGTTTTTTATGTATTCTGTTAGATGCAAAAGTAGAATAAGGTGGGTTCTACAGGAAGGAAGGTCTTATTTTGTCCATCAATTAATGATTTTCACACTTTTACACCAAAAGAGTGGCAGATACAAATTTGTCTCTTGAGAGTTTTGATGGGTATTGTGCTCTTCAGAGTGGTTTGTACAGGGCAAGGAGGGCAGACTTGGAATACCATGAGGTTTGTGAGTGGAGATAACAGTTTATCGTTATCTATGGGTCTGTTTGCGGGACATGAAAGACAGAGGACTTCTCCTTCACAGTTTTTGTGATTTGAGTGTTACAAATTGCTCTGTGGGTCCTTATCTCTGGGACAAGACTCCCTGGAGTTCAGTGCTGGAGGGTTTATGGCAGTTTGTGAAGGATATGAGGCTCTACAACAGGCTGTGACTGAAATGTGATTGCATTGTTGCCAGTTGGTGGTGGCTTTAGGGTCTTGCTATGCCATTAAACGCTGAGAAGAACAATCTTTCATTTCTCCACCAGAAATGAAGACATGACACATTATCTGGGGTAAATAGACAGCAGTTTTATTTGCTTAACAAGATCTGCAAATAGGTTAGCTAGAACAGTACTTCTCGATTCGCTAAGTACTGCAGACCCCCTGTTTTCAAAAGCCAAGCCATGGACCCACTACTCTATATATCTCTATAGTCAATGAGTAGGCAAACTAGGGGCTGGGGCCAGATCTGGCCCAATTGCCTTCTAAATCCGGCCCGCGGACAGTCCAGGAATGAGCATGTTTTTATATGAGTAGAATGTGTCCTTTTCTTTAAAATGCACCTCTGGGTTATTTGTGGGGCCTGCCTGGTGTTTTTACATGAGTAGAATGTGTGCTTTTGTTTAAAATGCATCTCTTGGTTATTTGTGGGGCATAGGAATTTGTTCATTTTTTTAAATTTTCAAAATATAGTCTGCCCCACCACAAGGTCTGAGGGACAGTGGACCAGCCTCCTGCTGAAAAAGTTTGCTGACCGCTGCTATAGTAGTTTTTGTAATGTGAATGGTGCCAAAGATTCCCTGAGCTAGAAGCTAACAATGTACTTCAAGTGAGCACTCAATAATCTCTCTCCTGTTTCCAACCTGGAGTGGGCAATGCCCCAAACAGCAGACCAGTCAGCTGGCCAATATCTGCTTGTCTTTGCTCCCCAAACAGACTTTAGAAGACAGCTTGTCTCATATTCTTTTGCAGTCAGGTAATGGAAACATGTGAATAGGGTTGGGAGAATTTTTGTTAAGTGCTAGCTGGTTTCTATGTAGCTGATTTCAATGAGTTTTAGGGAAGTCAAAGCCTACAATGGATGTGGCACAAGCAATCACAGATCAGTAATTACTGGAACTCATTCAAGGCTGAATATATGTCAGCTACCAAGAGCTAATTGTCTTCATCTTAGAAAGAAAGAATAGTAAAGCAAGTCCTTCAAAATTGGGAAATGGATTACCAGTAGGCATCAAATGAAGTAGGTAATGAATTTAGCAATGTACAGACTATATGATTTGAATTAGGTAGGTAGGTAGGTAGGTAGGATTGTCAATATTAAATTTATAAGAAATGTATGTAACATGAAAAACGAAAAAAGAAACATGGTAAATTCAGGAGAAACATCTTATTTACTTTCCTTTATGGAAGAAAAGGCTAAAACTGGTTAACTTTTTGCATAAATAAAAATCTGGAGCTCATGCTAACTCATGATAGATGGTGCCTTTTGTACTTGATTTTGAGATTTAAGCAAGGAATCATAACCTGGAGGGCTCCCAAGAATCTCATTCTCCCCACAATCATCAGCACATTCTACTATTGCTAGATCCCTGATCTGATGATTTATTCATTTTTGCACTGCTAGTCCAGAGGCTCAGTGTGGTGAATAGTTTGCTTAAAAAAAGGAGGTGGTGGTGGAAGGAGGAACTTTTACAAAGTGCCTTTGTCAAATTGACAAAAGAGCCTTCTGACTGCACACTATTGCTGAGAAACTATAGTTCAGCACTGTTATTCCTGCACTTTCTTGTGTCCCATGCTATTAAGAGCTGCATGAAACTGCTGGGTAGTCTGCAGATCTGGACTGAGTTGTTAGCACTATGCAGATGATGCCTGGCTCTATTTCTCCTTTATATCATAACTAGTGTGGCATGGGCTATGTTGAACAGGTGCTGGAATCAATAACTGGATAGATGAAGGCCCATTGCCCAATCTGGTTAAGACTGAAGGACTTTTTGTAGGCAGTTCAGTCAAGAGCTGCTAGAGGGCTGGTGGGTGGGTGAGTGGCACTGTGAACCTGGTCTCCTGGCAGCAGCATAACTTTAGTGGATTGGGAAAGTATAAGGATAGGACAACTAAGGAGCACCAGCAAAGCCAATTGGAGCTCTCACCAGCACAGCCAAACTTGCCTGACATCACGACCGCCCTGCCCCGTACCAGCCACAGCATATAGTGGTGATATTGCTTCCGGAAGGGCAGGTCCATGGTCCTGTCCCTCCTAACTGGCTTTGCATGAGTTCAGTGATTCAGATAAAACCTTTTTTGAACTTGTACTTCCCTGTAAGTTGCAGCATGTGGTGACTTTACTTTGGATGCTATGATAGTATCGAAAAAGGCATCCTTCATCAGCGTACTAATTGCAGATTAGGTCAGATACAGCCTTGCCACAATATCCCATGCTGAGTGGAACTGACTATTTGCCTTCAAATTGCTGATAAATTTTGCATTTATTTCAGTTCTAGCTCATTAAATAATGTGTGTTCTTACAGGGTATATTCTTCAATGATCTACATGGATTCATGTACATCTGGAACACAGGTGCCTGGTTTTGTATTTGTCATGTGCAGTTCTGCACTTGACAAGCTGCTTAGGTAAAGGTAAAGACCATTAGGTCCAGTTGTGGCCGACTCTGGGGTTGCGGCGCTCATCTTGCTTTATTGGATAAGTGACTAAATCGCTTCTGGCGAACCAGAGCAGCACACAGAAACACAGTTTACCTTCCTGCCGGAGCAGTACCTATTTATCTACTTGCACTTTGACATGGTTTCAAACTGCTAGGTTGGCAGGAGCAGGGACCGAGCAATAAGGACCCCACCCTGTCACGGAGATTTGAACCGCCGACCTTCCGATCGGCAAGTCCTAGGCTCTGTGGTTTAACCCACAGCGCCACCCGTGTCCCGATAAGCTGCTTAACCAACCAGCCCTTTTTCTCCTTGCTTGTCTTGATACTGAGCAGCATGAATTATAGAGACAAAAATTTAATGTGTATCTTGTTATTCCTATAAGGACATGTTCGTTGGTGGACATACTTGGCTGATCATTTGGAGCAGGAATAATGGCACCAAGTTGGCTGATCAGAAGGGATGTTGGTTAGCATCCTTCTGTTTGGGGAGACAATGGAAGAGTGTACCATTTTGGGTTAGAACTGTATATAACTACAGTTCTTCTGTGAAAATAAGATGAGCCAGGAAGGCCCTTCTGCAAAGGAAGGTCCAAAGAGTGGGTGCTGAAGTTATGTGGATTCTGACTTCAAATAAGGAGCTGTTTCTAGCATCCAATTTAATAAAACACAGAAACTGTATGTAAAGGGAATACAAAAACCACAGTTGTTTAGAGCATTTAGATCCAGATGGGGGATCATTTTTTAAAAAGCTTTCTTGAATCCAAGTGGAATAAATTGCAGAGGCGCGGCTAAATTATCCCATGCCCCTTCTGGCCATAAAGACTATAAAACTGAAATGCTGCAAATGAGGCAGAGATTATCCCTTGAGTGCTTGTTTCATTGGCACAGGGAGGTCAATACTATGTGGTCGATCTGGCACAGGCCTGTCCTATGCTATTCCTCCAAAACGGAGTATGCTAGTGAGGAAGATAAATATTCTAGAGGAGAGGGGTGTGCTTTGGCAAATGTATATGTTGACTATGATCAACTGCCTTATAACACCTAGGAGACCAACATGCATATTCAAAAATCCCTAAGGCTGTTGAGAAGGGTACTCAGAATTAGGGCCAGGCAGTGAATCAAAGAGCTGTAGCTGGCAGTTTTCATTCTCTGCTGAGCCATGCACAAGCCAGTTGCAGTAGGGAATTGATTTTTCTGCACATTCTAAGCTGGAAAAAAAGTTAATAATCCAAAGAGGTTTTGGATATTGGACTTGCCCAACAGCAGATGCCACTTAAACTACTGAAAGTTTGCAAAAGCATGCAAAGCAAGGCTATCTGCAAAACAACAACAACAAAAAATCCAAAAACATTTATTACAATTTCCAAGCTCCATCCATGATTTTCAGGTGCCTGAGGCCCCATTTCCTTCCACTTGCCTGTCTTACTGGTGTGTTAAACAGGAGGTCCCCTCCTATACCTTCCAGATTTTTATGTCTTTGCTCCCATCGTGTGCAGAGAAATGTTTGAAGTAATATCGAATCAGGGTGGTCAATCTTACTGACAGTAACTGAAGAGCAAATGATTGCTTTTAGTGATTCAGGATCAGGCCCTACTGATTGTTAATTATTTTGCATGCATTTCACAGACTCGAGACTTTTTATTACCTGTTTCGTTTCATTCATATTGAGTCTTAGGGGAAGCTTTTTACTGACATTCTTGCTTATTCAGAAGGTAGAAGTATCATGTGTTGATTCTCTGTCTCTGTGATGACACTGAACATCTTAGCTAGGTCATAGGATTGGGTGGCCTATTTGGTTCAGTGTGGTGTAGTGGTTAAGAGTGGTAGACTCGTAATCTGGGGAACCGGGTTCGCGTCTCTGCTCCTCCACATGCAGCTGCTGGGTGACCTTGGGCTAGTCACACTTCTCTGAAGTCTCTCAGCCCCACTCACCTCACAGAGTGTTTGTTGTGGGGGAGGAAGGGAAAGTGATAAAGCGGGATATCAAATCCTTTTTCTTCTTCTTCTTCTTCTTGTTCAGCATGTCTTGGTTTTTTGGTCCAAATCGGCTCTGGTGCACATGCAGAACACCACATGACAAATGATCAATGCCCATGTAAAAAGAGCATTTCTTGTCACACAGAAGGTAATTGTGAACTTTACATTAGAACATAGAAACCTGCCTTACATTACTCTACCACTGAACTACAGCCCTTTCTCAATTTTCTAGCCCTCAGGTTTTGAGTAAACTAAGAGCTGATTGAAACAGGAAGTTGCCTTACATGGTACCATCTAGTTCATATTGTCCACACTGACTGGCATAAGCTTTTCTGACTTCCCAGCTCTACTTGGAGATGTGTGGATAAACCCAGAAAACTTTTTACTTGCAAACCATAATGTTCTTTACCACTGGTGCTAGATTTTTAATTATGCCCACCTTTTCACCCAACAGATTGTTAGATTGCCCCCCCCCACCATCTTCAATAAGTGAGAAGATGATAATAGTAGTAGTAGTAGTAATTATTATTATTATTATTATTATTATTGTTGTTGTTGTTGTTGTTGTTGTTATTATTTGTGTAAAGGTGGAGGGATAAATTCTTAAACAACCTGACTGATTTTTAAAATCAGGCTTCCTAGTGTATTTTGTTGTTTATAAATACTTCCAGATTTCAGCTGGTTAGCAAAGGCAGCCTGCCATGAATAGAACTTCTGTAAACACAATGGGTAACTCGTTTTAGTTACAAGTTCTAAACTTAAGATGTCATAAGATCTCACAGCTGCAGGAAATGCTTTCTTGAAAAGACCCATTTTTGGATTGCTGAACTTAACATCTTTTTTTCTTAAACAAACCTTAAAATTGCTGCTATATTTTTGGCTCAGTGGTCTTGCAGAGATAAAAGAAGTTGTTTTTCTTGTAGTTTGAAATAATTATCTCTATATATACTTATTCAGAGCATTTGATTTTCTTCATCTTAAAATACCCATTTTAGATATCCAAACTTATCTCAGGATTTTACTAAAATATTAATATTAAAGACACCCCACCATTTGCCATATGCTAGTTTTTATGTAAGTAAGATGCAATGTCATCAAAAATATATTGGACAAGGTCCAGCCAAAGTTCAACACTTTTAAATCCAATTCTTTTTAATGGTACAATTAACAAGTCCTTATCTTTTCTCATTGAAATGGCATCTAGAAGTAGGGATGGGGCAAAAATATCCCTATCAAATGTAAGAACATAAGAAGAGCCTGCAGATCAGATCAATGACCCATATAGTCCAGCATTCTGTTATCGAAGTGGCCAACCAGATGCCTATGGGAAGCCCACAAGGAGGACCTAAGTATGAGGGCACTAACCCTGTCTGCAGTTTCCAGCAACCAATATTCAGAAGCACATTGCCTCCAACCTTCCTGAAACAATGCGCAAAGCCAAACGCAGCTAGCCTTTGAAATCTACACTTTTCCAACTCTGGCAGTGCAGTTCTTTGATCAAAAATGTATAATAAAATGCCTATTTTAGGGGTAAGTGCATTAAAAAGCATATATTACTGAACTAACATGTAAAACGTGTTAGGAAAATGCTTGTAAAATGTGTATATTAGGCAAAACGGCATTAAAATGTGTATAATGGGAGGCATAAACACTAAAATACTGGCTTTCTTGCCATTTTTTTAAATACTTCAAACTGATGCATAAATGGAGTGAACCAAACTTAAAATTGAAAGAATGCAAAATTGAGCGAAACTGAAATCAACAGATATGTCCATCCCTACCTAGAAGTGATGCATTTTGTTGGCATAAGTCTGTTCACATTCACTCATTGCACACTGAGCACAGTCCTTCAAGGACCTCTTTAATTCAAGATCCATTGAAGACAATAAGGTTTGTGTATATTCAGGCTCTTTGGCGTATTTCATTCATTGCAATGTGATGTGCAAATATGCCTACCAGACTGTGATACTTCGATGTGGAATCGGTAAAGCAATAATGCCTGGATATTACAAAAATGCTTAGACGTTTGAATCTTTGAACTCTTGTGCATTGAATTGCACAAATTATTACCATTTCTGTAACATTAAATGCTCTTGGCAATTTGCAGGGAGTCCTAGTCCTGAAAGTAAAGCATCAAGGACTGGTAGGCTGCATTATTTATTAAGCAGTATGCTTCTAAATTCATTTTTAAGAAGTGTCCTTGAGAATAATTCTCCCTCCCTTCCAACACTTAACTGTCACTCTTTTCAAGACAGAGATAATCACATAAAGGTGCTGAGAGAATCACATGTGCCTCCAACAGATTATACTTGCACCATAGTTTATTCTAAACTTTTTCATACGTACCCTCTTCAGCATAAAGTCTTGTCTCTTGTTTTTATTTGGCAGCAAATAAATGAATCATCTGCAGACAAAACCTTGGCATTCTTGGAATTAGTTGCTAATAATAAGTTTCTCATTTCTGAGAAAAATAATTGAAATACACTTGTTATAAATTAAACTGTAATTACATTCTCATTGTAATGGGAATCATGACAGCTTCCTGGAGATATAATTTCAATCACTAATTTCAATTTTAATAAATAAATAAATATATGCTATGGAGGGACCAACTATTGCTTTGATAGAAAGAAGTTAGAATAGGAGGGGGGGGTAACATTAATATAACTTACTTTCAAGTTTCTGTTGAAATGATACACGTAGACAGTGCTATGCACTGCATTCTCTTGAGTGTAGTTTCATAAATTACAAATTCTGTTTTGAGCATGTTTCAGGCAGAAGCGTTCGCTGGATGGAGCAGAACCACTATGTTCTCTTGCCTGCAGGTGGGTCACTGTTGCTGACCAGGGGGAATAGCAGGAGTGGGGAGGTAGTGGCACTTAGCTCCATGGGTGAGTTTGCACCATGTATCAGTTTCCCTCCTTCCGGGTTTGTCTCTTTCAAAGATCTGAAGTTGAGCAGCAAATGGTTTGTGGTGACCTGAAGACATCACCCCAGATTCCCCTCTTGCTAATTTTCTGCTGGGCCATTTGGTGAGGGATAGAAAAGCCTTGAACATCTCCTACCCTTACTGATCAAACTAATTGGCAAGAAAGTAGAATCCTGCATTCTAAGATAAAACCAAAAGATTCATGTACAGTATATAAGAATCATAATCAGCCTCTTATCCCAGTTTTGTCCATGGAGCAACACCAGCAGTGGCCATGCACCTTTCTGCATCTGCCTGTCATCTGTGGTTCTCCCTATCCATCTGCAAAAAAGAGGCCATGGATCCCACAGTCGCTCAGCCACCATTCCAGGGAAAATAGTCTTTCTCCATAAATTGCATATAAATTGGTGTTAAATCAAATTAACTGGTCCTAGGAGTTAACTTTACCTGTGTTTTAGAGATTCACATGGAATCTCCGCAACACTTATCCCAGATCTCATGAATTCCAGATAAGCATTTTGTTAAAAGAAGTAGTTTATTGAGCAACATTTTACCATGCTATGATACACTTTCTTTTTCAAACATGTGGTCTAAACTATATAGTCAATCACAAGAGGGACACAAAATATTATGGAGGTCTTATGTGTTCCAGTAAAAGGAAATCCTTTTATCTTGAATGGTTTGATATGTGTTGTGGGACTTTGCAGTAAGTACTAAGTAATTTTATTGTGAAATTTCATTTGCATAAAGTAGCTTTACACTTCAAGAAGCAAGAACCTTATGTTGACTTTTACTAGAATAGTATTAGGTTTATGACCTGCAGACATCTTCCCATCTGTTGAGTTAAATAACTTTCTGTCTGTAAAACAAAGGCAGTAATGGACATAAATTAGTGAATTGTAATTAATCCAGTGTCCATATTCTTGACACACAAGTTTATGAGGGAATAAAAAACCAGCACATGTTGCTATAGCAAAATGAGCATCAAAATATACTCTTCATTGGTTTGGAAATTAACATTTTTCAAGCATCACCAGATTTAATCTGGAGAATGAATCAACAAGTAAAATAGCAACATGAAAGAAACAGTTGTTGATACTGCATATTGGGCAATACATTTGGAAAGTCTTCCAAAACTTTTACTAACGAATTTTTAATAGTAAATTTGAACAGTAATTTAACTACTAAGTAAACTTTAATAAAATTAACTGGAGTCCCCAAAGTGGTAGCTACCAAGCCCCCTCCCTCCAAGTTTCTAAATGAAATTGTGGGTTTGAGGATATCCCCCCCCCCCATGGAACATGCTAGGCTGGCTATAAAGTGAAGTGTAGGCATCCAGGTACCTTGTCCTTTCTCAGAGTAAACTCTGGGCCCCAATGTAGGGGGCTTTGTCGGCTTGCTTGCTTGTGGTTTTTTGCCTGTTATTAAAAGTGGTTGTTCTGTTTGTTGTGGTTTCTTGGGTGATGGGATGTCTGATTTTGTGTGTGTTTTTTTGCTTTTGGCTGTTGGGGGGCTGTTTTTGACACTGCTTATTCTCTTGTTTGTTTGGTGGGTATTCTGGGTGGGGATACCTGATTTTTTGTATGATAATCCAGACACTCTTGTGCTCAGATAATAGTGAGGAAGCTGGTGTTCATAAGATCATTGATTTGAGAGGTGGAGATGATGACACACTAGTAAAATCCAGTCAGATGGGCAGCATACAAATAAAACATCATCATCATGTTTCCTGCTTGGCAGGGGGTTGGACTCGATGGCCCTTGTGGTCTCTTCCAACTCTATGATTCTATGATCATCATCATCATCATCAACAACAACAACAACTATAATTTCTGTGCACCCAAGAAAGACACCTTCCATCAATTCCAGTGCTTTATCATTGTTGGAGATGATAGACTGGTCTGATATATGAGGGTATATGAACCTCATTGGACATGTAAACTTACTACAGCCAAACAAAGTAAGTTCATTGATTACTAGCCCATGCAAGTTCCCCAGTGGCTCTGTTATGTTCAGTCAATAGAGAGGTATGTGGAACAAGACACAGAGGCTGATGTCCAAGAACGACTCAAAGCAAGACTTGATGAAGATTATTTAAATTTTGATTTTGTTCTGTGAACCACCCTGAGACTTGCAGGTATAGAGCAGTATATAAATTAAATAAATAATAAAATAATGATAATAACAAAAAAACCGTTAGAGTAGTGGCTGGTATGGGGCTGCCGGATACCTGCCCTGTTACCATTACTGCCATCACTGTGGCTTACCAAGAAATAACAACAACAACAACATTTATACTCCGCCCATTAGACTGGGTTTTCCCAGCTACTCTGGGTGGCTTACAGCATATCTAAAAACATAATAAAAACATCAAGCACTAAACACCTCCCAAGACAGGGCTGCTTTCAGAAAGGGAGACAGTTACACCTGCATGGTGCAAATGCAGCAGCAGGAATGCTGAATTGGCTCCACTGGTGCGTTTCCACTGCACTGACATCACCACCTCCCCCTATGCTTTTCAGTAAGTCAGAGCAATGGTGATGAAGGGTCAAATAAGCAGTGTTGCCCTGCCCCACAGACTGCTCCTGATTCATCAGTTACACAAACACTTGGGGGGGGGGACAAAATAACTTCATGGACAGCAAACTGCACAGAGGGTCTGCACAGGAAGGGCTCACACACAATCTAAATATATCAGAGATGAGCAGCTGGAAGCAGAACAAGAATCTCTGACTGTAAAGCAATATAAAGGTGCATTGGTCCTGACCTTTTCCAGAATGTGTCAGCTGTTCTGACTGTTCGTGCCCAGCTTGGAACACTATATGGTTGCTCCTGCTTATGATAAATTGGTAAAAATGAAATGAAACTTGGGGGGAGGGGTTGACCCTGCTCTCCTTCCATACTCCACACTGATATGTGAAGCTTTCAGTTTGCTTTTTTTCTCATGCACAATGTGGCAACCACCTAAACCCTGGTGTGTTAGTGCACATTTCAGTTGACAGCATTTTGGGAATCAATTTGCAAGAATATGGATAAGGAGTATGCATTGACTCCATGTGTTCCCTAAATAATGGCGTGATCTGGGGTGATTTGGGTAATGATCTCATGCTCCAAAGTCAGGTGCAGGCAGAGCTGAGAGTAGGTTTGTTGCGTCCTTGAGTAGGTTTGTTGCGTCCTTTCATAAATAAAGCTTTCCCTACTCCTTTTTTTAAAGAAATGAAATCAAGCTTGAGTTGAGATGATTGGGAATGTGGGCGAGGGCAGTGGGGAGGGACAGGCCCAGCTTTTCATCATAGTGAATTATTTTCACAGAGCATTCCAATCACAGCGTGTTGGTGGTTCTGGCTGTGAGAGCAGGGTGTAAGTGGTGGAGTGGCTTGTTTCCTTCTCAGTCATTCTTTTTCTTAACAAACAATTTAAAAACATAGCATGTTCATTTTCCCCTTTCTCCCTCTTCTCATGGTGATAATTTCTCCATTTATTTATATATATAATGATGGTAAAACCATGTAGCATGATGGCTCCTGGACCTACAGGATCTGCCTGAACTTTGACAGTAATTTTACCTGGCATGCCTCGCTCATGTTCCAGTTTTCAATCTGACTGGCCTCCCCCCACCCCCCAAAAAAGGACTACTTGAGAGAATGTGGTTCTCTGCCCTTGAGAAAGAACTGCAGCAATCTTTTTTGAAATTTACCAGGCTTCATTCACTTTGAAGGGGTGACCATGCCTGTAATGGCTGCAAATTTTATCCACTTATGTGAAAAGTTATACTGTTTTTAGATTCCCTGTTATAGCTAATGAGGTGAAACAGCTTTGGATTTAACAGATGAGATTTGCACTTATATAATGAATTGAACTGGAAGAACACAGAGCAGATCTGAAACAAATCAAGCTGATTCCAAATGCTATGCATACAGACACATGCATAACAACTGCACAGTTCTAGTATATAGACAGTAAGGACAAGCCCATTTTCATTTGTTTAACATTGTTTAACATTAACATATTGTTTAATTGTACTTGGAAAAACTGACTTGCTTTCCCCCACTCCTTTTTCAATAAGAAAGGAATCATGCTACATAATCAATGAAAGCAAAATGTCATTTTTCTAACATGTAGTAGCCAGGATTTGGCCTAGTTAACTGGGGGCAGTGGAAGTGAAATAAAGTCCATGAGGCAAAGTCAAGAGGCAAAGATGCATTCTTCAATACTGGACCATTAACAGTTACACTTGAAAGTCTTTAGAAGCTCAAAATACAAGCCATCACACCAAATGAATCATTTTCATTCCACATTAAAGTTTTATATGAGTTAATAGAACAAATTTTCATATTTTGCTTTTCCTGGATTTTTGTGTGTGTTAATGACTTAATTTGCTATTTAAATATTGAGGTAGGTATAGATGCCAAAGCTGAAAAGAAGGCTGCTGCCCTTTTCTTTTCTCTTATTTATTTTAGCCTGGAAGCCTGTGACTTGTGCAATTAGGATTAATGATCAAATTAAAAGATATCCCAGCGGATGACTCTCGAGCTAAATTTCCACTGAATGCTGATGATTTTTGGTTAGAGCTAGCTGATCCGGAAAACTCAAATAAATCTTCACTTGAAGCAGGCTTTTGAGTTCCATTGTCCCCACCGCCCCCAGAAGACAAACAGGCTTTAGAATGGGGAAATTTGGCCGGATCTCATAACGCTCTAATCCTGACACCTGATCATAAACATATGAGATACTTTCCAGTACAAACCTTAGTGGCTTGATTGCAACATAGCTGTTAAGCTGATAGGAAATGGAATTATCTTCCCATGAGGTCTGCTGGCTCAGCTCTAGAAGTTTGTAGAGAAGAAGCAAAGGCACTGTAACTCTGATGGTATAAATTCCACTCATGGATACTGATCTCTGTACCGTTTGGGGTGAATTAGCTTGCTAATATATAGGGTTGCCATAATTCAAAAAGTTAAATCCCTGAAACCACAAAAATTGTTACGCATTTTTGTGGACTCCTCCCCCCAAATTAGTGATTTTATGCTGCTTTTTCGCATTATCATACATCTGGGTTTCCCCTGACATTTTTGCCGATTCGGCTAAATTCCCCCCTGATGCCATTTTTACACCAGAAAACCAGGACAGGTCAGGAATTTTCCTGATGTATGGCAAACCTATATTATATTATATGATTTTTTTTTCTGCATTGAGGATTTGTTTGGTCTTGTTGTGTTGCGTTGTCTTCCTTTGACCCACCTTGTGGGTTGAACTGGGTGGAAAGGCAGGACATGGCCAACCTTTGGCCCTACGGTCAGTCCCAGTTCACTTAGCCAGTGATCAAGGATGATGGGAATTGTAGTCCAATAACAGCTCAGGGTAGGCTGGGTGACTCTGTCTAATTTGCTGAGGTGGGGTGTACCTGTATTAATAGCCTCTGGGTGGTGGTGTTGCTGCTACTGCTTGCCACATCCATAGGAACTTTTCTAGGGGTTGGCAAAGAAAAATATTGACAGTGGGGAACAAGCTACTTTATTACAAAAATTTAGAAAAATAGTACCTGTACATTTTGTTTCATATCTCAGGTTCTACAGATGCTAGAAACTTACTGTTTGTTTATTTAAATGAAATCTGAGAATCTTGAGATTATGGTTCATGGGGCAGGAAGTTGCCCCCTTGCTCCTGGTAGATCTCCACAGTCAGGGCAAAAGCAGTGGTGAGTTGGTGCTGTGCAGGTGCACTGGCAGCAAAAGAGGATTGGCTTCACAGGTGCATCCATGCAACCCTGACTTCACAGATCCTTTGAGCCTCCCACTACCAATAAGTGGTAGGGGTGCCCTGTCAAGAGGCTATTACTGCAGCTCTGCCACCAGCAGGCAAGTCGTTCCTGTTCTGGGTGATGCGTCTTGGGGGGCAGGGAATGATCAGCAAGCAATTCTGTTGAATATTCTCCCAGTCTCATCGCTTCCAGTCCAATGTCAACAATGTGTGCAGAAATAATCTAGCCAAGGCTAATATGGCTGGATATGGTTTGTGGATGCAAAAGTTGCAGCATAGCATGATTACATTCAGCACCTAGAGTTGTACATGTGGCAATACTTTTCAGTAAATGAACTAAATAAAGGCTTAGACTAACAGTTTTAAAAACTCCCCCCCCCCACCCGCATACATGAATTGTCTGCTCAATGTAGAATGGCTTCTTTTGCTAATCTTGGGAAATGATTTTGAAGAAAATGTACTGGTTGTTGTCCATAAAGCCCCTGACATGCCGGCATGATACAAGATAATGAAAAACTGTCCTGAAATGCCAAATCTTACTTGTAAAAGCCAGCCTCTCTCTCTCTCTCTCTCACACACACACACACACACACAACTAAGAAAGGGAGAAATGCAATTAATATTTCTAGCATGGATCAGCAATTCACTTCAGCTGCATTCTGAAATAAACTATATTTGATATGGATTGGATTGGATCTCGGTATGCACCAACACATCAGCTATCCATTATCGGAGAAATCATTTCATTTATTCAAATGTCAGTCACATCTTCTGAGGTATGTTGTATTGACAGGAAGTTAGCACTTCTAAATAAAAATGAGTAAGGAAGAGGCTGGTTTTGCAATTCTCATCAAGGCTGCACTGTTTCTAAATTGAAAGCTTGAAGACTCCTTTCTGAATGAGGTGAGGCTGAAGAAGTAGTTCCATTGGTTGAGATGGGAAAGCCAGAAAAAAACCCACATTTACTAGTCCTGATATTATTATTGCTATTGTTAAATTTGTGGATCACCTTTTACATGCATGTCAAGGTGATTTACGAACATATGTAAACAACTAAACATAATTTTAAAAGCAGTACAAAAATATTGTTTAAAAACAATACATGATATCTACGGCAGCGACCTTTTCCCCCTGCTGGACAAGACTGTTGAAACAAAAATGTTTTCAGTTGTTTCAGCTATTGGATGTCTGTGATATGAACTATCCAATTACATTCTGCACTGGAAATCCGCTCTCTCCCAATCCAAAGATTGTCCATTTGTGTGAAGGGGGAAGACAGGCTTATGTTCTTAACTGTCAATGCACATCCTCAGTGTATAAAACAGTGAGGCTGCTTTGGAAAGTTCTCTACACATGCATTGGCTTGTTCTGTGTGGCCTGCTGAATAAGGAAACAATTATTTTATCATCATTGTTAAATTTATTGCATGCCCTTCACCAGTAGCTCATAGGGTGGGTTAAAGCAATTTAAAATTCAGTATTAAAAATAGTTAAAACAAGATACAATCACAGCAACAGAGTGGACCTTAAAAACATAGGTTTCAGATGTCAGAGCCCAGGAGGACCACTAACATTTGAATAAATTTGAGAGTAATAGTCTAAATAGTAATAATAATAGAAATAACAGTAGCAGTAAAGCAAATTCAGTGCTAAACTAATAACAGGTTTTCACTATGTAATATATTGAAAATGTCATTTACATTCTATAAATGTAGATGGATTCTTCTTGTAACTGTCTCGATCAATAAAGAAGAAGGCCAAGCAAGACAGCAAAGTTCACCTGCCCTAGTACATTTTGAGATGTCACAAAAGACAGCATATAGACGATCCTTCATCAAACAGTGATCTGCCCTGGTTGACCCAGGATCATTTCATATGACCATTTCAGGGCATGACAGCTGCAAGAAAAGGTTAACCTATGCTGACCGCCAGCTACTTCGATGTGGGCCTCACACTCAGCCAGCACACCACTGTAAATAATAATAATAATAATAATAATAATAATAATAATAATGCTCCACCCATCTGTCTGAGTTTCCACAGCCACTCTGGGGGGCTCCCAGCAAAATACAAAAACATAATAAAATATCAAACATTAAAAACTTACCAATAGAGGGCTGCCTCCAGATGTCTTCTAAAAGCAGTGTAGTTCTTTATCTCCTTGACATGTGATGGAAGGGCGTTCCACAGGGAGGGTGCCATGTTCTGTGGTAACCCCAAGAAAGAAACCGACTGAGCTAATTATAAAGAATTTGATTAACAACAACAAATACTACTACCAAAAAAACATTTTGGTTTAACATGTTGCATTAGGGGCTTTCCATATTTACTCATGCTGCAAAATGCAAGGAAATTGTAGCTGTAAAGGGCCTTAAGAGACATATTATTCAGGTAATGTTGGTATGGTGTGATATCTTATCCTGTGGTCAGTTACAATTTCACTGCAGTCTTGGAGCTGGATGGCTGTTGGTGGCAGAAAAGTGGACGTAAGCCCCGGATACGAGTCTATGCAACTGAACCTATCATTCTACACTGCAATTCCTCGTAGCCGAATAAGATGGTCTTCCATGAATATGGTCTTAACATGTGTCTGTAAGTGACTGTGGAGGCCAATTCTGGATCCACATGTCCTTCCACAGTGGGGTCGTAGGTTTCTGGATGGGAGTTGGTTACGGTGAGGATTTGCGAAACATGCCTTCCTCTTAGCTCATTTCTCCCTTTCTTCCTGAGTTAAAGCTTCTTCAAAGTCCATGACGTCTTTGGTAGATGCTATTCTCCAATTCGAGTGCTTGCATTGTAAGTACCCAATCAGCAGCTGACCTACCGATTCAGCTGACACACCCATATCACTCTATGGACTGTGAATTTATAACACAGTCATTGGCATGTTCTGTTTGCAGGTTAGTCTGCATGAATCCCTTGCAATTATTGGGCTCCTGGATCCAGTTAGAGTTAAAAATGTAATGGGGAGCGGGTTTCCATTATTCAATTAGCCATGCAAGGACCACAGTTGCCACCTAAATATGATTGTTAATTTGACAAATGAAGTTGTTCTGTGTCAGAAGGCAAATGAGTGTGCCTCCTCCATCACCTGGCTGGTAGAGAGAAGGACAATAGCTAGAGTGGAGTAGGTGTGAGCAGGACTAGAAGTAGGCTGCAGACAGAAGCCAGGGAGTGAGAGTCATGCTTGATTTCTGCTTGAATCGAAGCCTGTGACTATAGGAGAAGCAAGACCTTCTAGGGGAATTAATGCTGTGAGCCCCTCCACCTTGTGCTCAGGTTGCATATATGTGTAAAAAAAACCATATATCATAAAGACACCACAGTCTCCGTGTAGGAATAACGGAGGATGACAGGAGGTTGGATGCAGGTGAGCTGTGCATGAGCAAGCTGGCAAGCATGCGCCAAGCAAGCTGCCGGCTAGTTCTGCAGAGGCTCCTTTTATTAGCAGAAGTCAACAATTGGAAACAGTAGTGAAACCACTCTGAACATGACGTATTTCCATCTAAGCACATTTCCAGCATTAGCGAATACACGTGTTTTCCTAAAATATTCCCCGATACTTGATTACATCTGCGTCCCCGGACATGCTCCAGCCAAGCGTTATGTCTAGTAACCAAATCTGTGAGAGGACAAACGATCAGGGGGAAAACCCCTGTTAGCTAGCCAGGAGGCACAAGTTCAGGGAGCGTGGGCGCAAGGCTCCTGGGCACACTGTTGCATGCCGGGTGCGAGGTGTGTCTCAGCACAAGCGGAGCGTTACCTCCACATCTCTGCTGTTCCTTGTGCCCAGGAAACTGAACCTAAGGTAAGTGCTCAGAAACCCTGGGGTGGTGTGCTGCAATATGAATGGTGGGGAATGTGGGACCAAGAGTGACACAGTGGAAGAGGTGAGGTCAGAAAGTGTGTCTCTGTTGTCCCCATCACACAATTGTCTGATGGAGGGTAAAAGCGAAGAAGCCCTGTCCAACAGTAATACATGCTTTGTGTGAATATCTCCACGGAGGAAGAGTGGAAATCTGGGCTCTGCACATTTTACAGAAAAGAGGAGAAATAGAAGCTACTTGCACTTCTTCTGTTGCAAACAAGCAGCAGTATCTGAAACGGCTGCCTTTCAATGTGTGTTCTCGATTGTCTATCAAACAGAATACTGAAGCATCTCCATGTTCTTTAAAATAATAAAAAATGCTGCTCTCCCATTTTGCACTGCATTATTTATGAAAACATGCTAGACCACTGAGTATTGAAAGAACTTTTTTGCATTTCTGACTTGTTCAAACAAATAATGTTCACATATAATTGTTTATAAAGCATTTGAAAATGCTATCCAGCAGATTGGCTGATATCCTGTCCATAAAGACAACAAACAAACACATGATTTTAGCACTGTTCTTTCTTTCTTTGAACAGTGCCTCTCTACAAAGAGAATACTTTAAAAGGAGAATGAGAGGCCTCTGGAAAATGCATTTCTATAGAATAGCTTTAAAAAAACAAAAAACTGATGCCCTGGAGCTTCACTCTATGGATTATCGCAATTTAGGCCAGAACTAAAACAATGATTCAGTATGATTGAATCTTGCCCATTCATCGCTTATGCACTTGCAGAATTGTATGTATATGGCAGTACTAGACACATTGACAGCTGATTCTAAATTGGTTAGTTCTTTTGACAGGTACTCAAGTTTATTCTTCCTTTATTTGCCCATGCTGGTTCAGTGAGATCTGTATGAAGTTCTTACATGAATATTTCAAATGAACTCAAATAGCTGATAAGGTAGCTGTAATATCTTCAACAGTATCTTATTTCTCTAATTGCTAAATGAGATATCATCAAGTTCATGTGTATTTATGCAGGGATAAATAATATATTTTTAAAAGAATAATTTCCTTATAATGTAACAAAAAATTGTTGTTGTTGTTGTTTAGTCGTTTAGTCGTGTCCGACTCTTCGTGACCCCATGGACCAGAGCATGCCAGGCACTTCTGTCTTCCACTGCCTCCCGCAGTTTGGTCAGACTCATGTTTGTAGCTTCATGTTTGTATAAGTGGTAGGGGTGCCCTGTCAAGAGGCTATTACTGCAGCTCTGCCACCAGCAGGCAATACGTTCCTGTTCTGGGTGATGTGTCTTGGGGGGGGGGGGAATGATCAGCAAGCAATTCTGTTGAATATTCTCCCAGTCTCATCGCTTCCAGTCCAATGTCAACAATGTGTGCAGAAATAATCTAGCCAAGGCTAATATGGCTGGATATGGTTTGTGGATGCAAAAGTTGCAGCATAGCGTGATTACATTCAGCATAGTCAATGAAGCAGAAGTAGATGTCTTTCTGGAACTTAGCTTTCTCCATAATCCAGCACATGTTTGCAATTTGGTCTCTGGTTCCTCTGCCTCTTCTAAATCCAGCTCTTCTGGCTGCTTTGAATATAATCAATCTGATTTCGATGCTGCCCATCTGGTGATGTCCACATGTAGAGTCGTCTCTTGTGTTGTTGGAAAAGTGTGTTTGTGATGACCAGCTTGTTCTCTTGACAGAACTCTATTAGCCTTTGCCCTGCTTCATTTTGCTCCCCAAGGCCAAACTTGCCTGTTGTTCCTTTTATCTCTTGATTCCCTACTTTAGCATTCCAATCCCCTATAATGAGAAGAACATCCTTCCTTGGTGTCACTTCTATAAGGTGTTGTAAGTCTTCATAGAATTGGTCAATTTCAGTTTCTTCAGCACTAGTAGTTGGTGCATAAACTTGGATTACTGTGATGTTAAAAGGTCTGCCTTGGATTCGTATCGAGATCATTCTATCATTTTTGAGATTGCATCCCAGTACTGCTTTCGCCACTCTTTTGTTGACTATGAGGGCCACTCCATTTCTTTTGAGGGTTTCTTGCCCACAGTAGTAGATATGATGGTCATCCGAACTGAATTCGCCCATTCCCGTCCATTTTAGTTCACTGATGCCCAGGATGTCAATATTTATTCTTGCCATCTCATTTTTGACCACATCCAACTTACCCAGGTTCTTACATTCCAGGTTCCTATGCAATATTTTTCTTTACAGCATTGGACTGTCCTTTCGCTTCCAGGCATATCCGCAACTGAACATCCTTTCGGCTTTAGCCCAGCTGCTTCATCAGCTCTGGATCTACTTCTACTTGTCCTCCGCTCTTCCCCAGTAGCATGTTGGACGCCTTCCGACCTGAGGGACTCATCTTCCAGCGTCATAACTTTTATATGCCTGTTGTCTTTGTCCATGGAGTTTTCTTGGCAGGGATACTGGAGTGGCTTGCCGGTTCCTCCTCCAGGTGGATCATGTTTGGTCAAAACTCTCCACTATGACCTGTTCATCTTGGGTGCCCTCCTCGGCATAGTTCATAGCTTCTCTGAGTTCTTCAAGCCCCTTCACCACGGCAAGGCAGTGATCCATGAAGGGGGAAACAAAAACAAAAAATTTAAAAAAATGCACACATATAAAAACTACAATATTTTTCTTCATTTAGAGCAAAGATAGGATTTTTGAAGGGTGACACATTTTGGGGGATACCAGTCCTAATATTTGTGAGCAATTCCAGATTTCTTTAAACTACAGTGCATTTTTATTTATACTTTTATGTCTTGTTTTATTTTTTGCTGGTTTATTGTTTTTTTAAATGGAATTTGTGCAGAAGGGATATAATTTTAAAACTATGGAAAAGTATAGACAACAGAATAAAATTAATATTACATAAATTCTAAAAGTACTTGAGTTCTCAGTTGAAAATGTGTTTTAAAATGCCTCTTTTGAGAGAAAATACATTTTTAAATACTTATCTCTAGTCATAGTAACCCATGTTTAATCATGTACAGGCTTGAGTACTGCACCATGCTCTTTGTGGGCCTGCCTTTAAAGAGGGCTTGAAATTCCAGCTGGTTCCAAATGCAATTCCCAAAGTCCTGATGGGAGGAAGGTGGTTTGACCATGTGACACCTTTATTATACCAATTACACTGTTGGTTTCATGCAGCATAGAAGTCAGGTTGAAAACTTATGGAAAGCCATAGGTCACCAGCCAAAAGGAAGAACAACAAGCCATAAGCTCCACTAAGGTTGCCAAGAGAACCACCAGTATACATAATCAGCTAAGGAAACCAAGGCAGTTTCTGAGTGCCAATACCAAGCTGAAAGCTGAACTACAGAGAATCAGTTAATCAGTTTTACACATAAACCTTGGGAACGGCACTAGCCCAGCTTGTTCACACACATTGCCCACAAAAAGGGTGTTAGACACTGGGTGTTCAAAACATAAGGGTCCAGAGACTATTCCCCCTAATCTAAAAGAGCCACATCACTGCCTCTTTCAGTACCAAAGGTACAAAGTCTTCTGTAAGGAAAACATGTATTACTTTAGTAGGCTGACCTCCATGATTTGAGCAGCCAGGACTGGCGAAGATCAAGCGCACAAACTGACAGTCTTATTTCTCCAAGGAAAACGGACAGTTAAGCAATAACACATCATCTTAAGAAAATACATACTGAATGTAGCAATGAACAATCAGCCAAGGAGAAGGAGGACTATCAATTACTTGCCAAATAACTAGTAGTGTAGCACATGAAAGCACCTTCTGGGGATGAACAAGCCATGTTTGAAAGAGAAACAACAATGAATGGATATCTGTTTACTGAAGGGCATGATCTGCTTGTAGCTACCCAGTCCATTCTGAATAAAAGCATTTTGAGTGTTAGGCATCACAAAGAATTTTTGCATGGTGACAACTAGCTTTTTTATTGCCTAAATGGTAAAACAAGCCTTAATAAGACATAGAAAAGTACTGTGCTATTGTTACCTGGGGGCAGAGATGAACATTTTGTTCCTTAGTATAATAATTCTATGCCTTATTCCAATTTCATTCTGAATATAAATCTTCATGCACAATTGTTACAAAAACAGCAGTAGCAATTAAATAAACACCATTCAAAATAATCTTCCTCAATGATGCTTTCTCCTCTGCAATATAGCACAATACCTACAAAATAAAAATAAAATAGCGGTTAGATCTGATATGTTCACAGGAATAATAGAGATAATGTTTAGTATCTCACAAATGTTCAAAAACATTATTTATGTTCAGACAATATGCTCCATCTTTAAATCACCAGGAAATAAATTGGTTGTAAAAATGTGCAAAAGAGTGATAAAATAGAAAATCTTTCTCTTCCAATCTCTTAATAATCAGAGGGATCTCTATTATTCGTCTTCCAAAGAAGTAAAAAGCTACATGCCACATTGTTTGATTCATAAAATTGAATGCATTAAGCCTTTCATTAAGATCACAGCAGCCATTTTCATTCAGATCTCCAAACAGTAAGTGCTGAACTGTTACCAGGGGAGGGAAGTCAGGGAGGTAGCTAGAAATTAAATAGCATTGCAAAGTACATAGGAAAGATTATTGCATTTCTCATGGCAAATGAGAGAATGGTTGCATGTTCATACACCTGCCAAGTGCCGTTTTTTGGATATCCATTATGATTTGGAGTCAGAGTAACAGTGGAAGCTTAATCATGTCTACTCTGCAGTAAGTCCTATTAAATTTATGGGTCTTACTCCCAGGTAAATAGGGTTGGTTGAATGCATGTCCCCTTGAAATCAATGGGCTAAATAATGCCATTCAGCTATAACTATGTCAGTCAATGTATACTGAACTGCATTGCACTTTTGGCACAGAAGCTACACAAGTCAGAGTCTTGTATGATGGAAACTGCCCAAGATCCCTATTTACCCTGCTATGAGTTGCACTGTAGAAGAAAGGTGAGCTATTAATGGAATACTGTAAGTAAAATATATTCCATGTATCCTGTAACAAGAATATTTGTTATGTATTGTCAATTGGTCATTTACCAGATTTTTGACAACTGAACATGACAAGATGGCTGCAACTAGATATATCTGCTCCCCCAAGAAATCTCTTTAGTCTCTTAAATTCACTAAAATCCCTCAGATAACATTTATGAGAAGGAACTGCTTCATCACTTTTGATGAACTTTGGTAGCAACTTGAGCTGCAGCACCTTATCTATATTCTAGATCTTTAAACAGTTACGTATGCCTTTCCCAAATAAAAGCACACAGCCTCAAGTTTTATGCGGTAGTCTACAAGGACTTGCTTGGAAACTATTTAGAAGCTTTAGCCCCATTACTGACTTGTACCCTAACCAAGCAAACTAATTGTGGGACCAGACTGGGTAGTAATATCTACAAATGGACTCTGCAAGGCCCCACTGATTCTGTTTGGGGACAGAATAGTGATTCAGATTGGGCCTTGGTTTGGTGCAGATTGATTCAGAGTCAATCCAAACTAATTCAGATCCTGAATCTGAATAAAAATCCACCAGCCTTTTGAATATAGGAAGCTGAAACAAAGAATGTAGGTCATCCATCACTGTGAAGGATATGTGAGGCAAAGGAATTCAGTATGAAATATAGAATCAAATTACATATGTTTCCTAATTTAATCTCCTATATTTTAAATTCTCCCAGATGGAATATGCTACTGTTCAGTAGCAGACAGCATAGTAGGGCGGCACTGCTCACCTGACCTCTGGTTGGTCACATCACTACTGTTTACCAGGAGGTAGATGGGAAGGAGTGAGGCAGTGGCAAGGATGGTAGGGTGAAAACACACTTATTGAGACAATCCAGTGTTCCCGCTACTGTGTTTGCGGTGCATCAACCTCTGTTCCTCCTTGCCTCTTTCCCTTCCTCCTCTATCACCTGGAAAGCAGTAGTGACATGAGGTCAGGTGAGCAGTGGTACCCCACCATGCTGTCTCCTACTGCTCTTCTCAGTTAGCCTCTCTATCTGTTTTGATTACTGAATTGTAGTAGCTCCTTTGTACTTTCCTTTTCATTGGCATCATCATTATTACATTTAGGGTATTTTACATATGTTATGCTTTTTTTGCTTTTGTTTATATTGTACACTGTCTTGATATTCTACATAAGTTAGTGATTTACAGATAAATAAATACCTAAACAAATAATACCATTTTACTTTGTTCCTGTTTCTTTTCTCCTTTTCACTCTGTTGCAGTTCATTCCACTTGCAAACTGTGAAACTTCTCCTGCAAGTCACTACAACTTTTCAGCAGATGGCACTGTTATTTAGGCTAATTTTCTGGCACTGGGGCAAGGCAATTAACATTATAATGCTGTTTGAAACAATAAAATATAGATTTCTCTTTATATAATACATTCACATCTGAATCTTATGCAAAACAAGAAAATAAATTACCAGAAATACATTAGAATAAAACGTTATAAAGCCAGGGTGGTGTTAAATTTAAATCTCTCCCATTTTAATGTTCACGACACAACTATTGTAGGAAAAATTGATATCATTCCATATTAACTAAATTAATTATCAAGTTGCCAGTATCACTTTTGTTAGAATATACAGCATTTTTTTTATTAGCATTTTCTCTCCAGCTCAGAATGGGCCATTCCTCTTTCAGCCATTGCCACATTTTATTTTTAGAAATTACATCTGATTAAAAATATATATTTATCATCTGGTACTGACATGATATGACACACAACTAGAGGAAAAGGGGACACGTTCATTATTAAAGATTCATGTTAACAATTCATTTTAGCAATTCTCATTTGCTTTAATGGCTCTGTGGATGATTAGAAGACTATAGTATTGGTTTACTCTTATGTATACGGCAATTTAATAGTGAGGCAGAACTGTTAAGTGATCAGAGTGCTTGACTACGTTTAGATTGCTGGATACATGCCTGTTGACGATATACCCCTTTTGCCTTTCCTTGTAGTGACGTTGATAGACCTTGACTCTGCAGTTGCTTCCACACCACTCTAGATACATGTAGAATTATAACACTGGAAGGATAATTAAAGTTCCCCTAGTCCAACCCCTGCTGAGGCACAACCACAGTATCACTGATAGGAGGCTGTGACGGACAGCTGAGCTAGCAAAGCAATGACTTGGATTTCCACCAGAGTGCTGGTCCACTGCTGGAGCCTCTCTCTGATTGACTACCAAGACTGCTAGTTGGGTTTGTGTGTGTGTGTGTGTGTGTGTCTGCACTTTGGGAGGAAAAATAAAAGGAGCAGTTTCTAAGAGAATGTTCAGATAGTTGCAGAGATGGTTTCAGAGAGAGCTGGAAGGAGTTGAGAGTTGGTTCTGATCTGTTTGTATAACATCCACCCTAAGGAAAATATCAACAGCTAGAGAAAGAAGTCTCTGAGCTTAGATAGAAGGACAGTGTTTAGTGTCTTGTGAGAGTATTCAGACAGGCGTTAACTGGAGGGCTGAGTTCAGAGGCAATGCGCGAGCAACATTGCGACAGCCCATGCAACTAAGTTAAGGAACTGAAGTGAAATATCTTGAAAGAAGCCAAGCATTTACCAGCTAATCTAGAAACCTGCAATATCTAACTGAAGAGTAATAACTGAAAATAAGCACCTGAAGATTAAAAGAAGCTACCATTTATAATTCCCTCCTATTAAATATTAGGCAGGTGCTATCACTGTTGGCCATTCCTCTTCCAAGAAACCTTTTAAGTAGAGATCTTTCCCAAACTGCATCTATACTGGAATGGTTTTTAGATGTTTTATTAGTAGTGTGTTTGCTGCACTTGGCTCCTTTGGAAGGAAAAGCAGGACATCCTTCTCCTCATTATTCTCTCCCACCTTTCCTTTCTTCTTTTCCCTTCCTTCATATATTGTGATACACTTTTTGGCCGTTTAAATGTATCAAAATACACCTTTAAATATGTACCTTGAGAGAGAATGCATATTTAAATACATATTTTGGGAAGTTTCATTTTTAAAATAACCACAAATTAATGCTGAATTGGAGCAGAATCATGTGTATAAACATGTGAAATGGTATGGAAATAGCCAGATGTCCATACTTAAGGAGATCCCACCATGTTTGAGCATTTTTGTCCAGATGCTTATCAGAACAGTAAGGGATCTCATCACAGGAACACATTCTCATATTACTAGTGGTAAATTTGGATGTGGATTTTGACTCAAGAATACACATTAAGTTATGAGCTTTCATCTATTTTTTAGAGTCTTTTGCCTATAGTAATGGCAATGAAATGTTACAGCAGAGGTCAAAATCAGGCCTGTTGTTCTTTTTTCTCAGCTGTAGAATTATTCCACTGATAAAACATTTCAAGCATAAAAACACATATAATTAATTTATGGCTGTGCTCACAGCATGTTATGCACTGGGAATTTTAGATCATTTACCATTCAGAGACAAATGATCCTGGATCTTTTGGAAATGCAAAATGCTCAGTCTATAAAAATCAAGACCTTGGAGAAATAGCCTTGTCATTTCCATACATTAACAGGATTTACCATGAATGTCCCTTGACCTATTAAGTTCTGCCAGTGTAAGGATGCATCAGGAACCATCATACCACTTAAATATTATTAATACATCTTGTTAACTGCTTAAGTTAAATATTTGGCTCCCATATAATAAAGCTGCTCCTGCATTAAAAGCAGATAAACGTCCCAACATTTCTGCTACATTTCCTAGGTTCCAGGTTCCTTTTTATTCCCAAAGTCCTAATGGTAATAAATCACTTTCACACACTGGAAGATAAACTCTCTTCCATATAAGTCTGTAATCCCCTATTGACATTAATGGAAATTACACTGTGAGAGAGAGCACTGAAGGGAAATAGGCCCAAAGGCTTCGTTATTACCTTGCTGTTGAAGCCTTGGAAGCTCAGTTGCCATCACAGACTTCTCTCCCAGCCTTTCAGAGGGATGCTCCTATTTGATTTTTAATAGAAATGCTTCCAGAATTGCCCCATCCTCATTTATCCACAGTCTTGTTTCCAAAGTGAAACCAATACACTATCGCAATCTGTTCCTGTTCCTGTTTCTGACTCAGCTATACAGTGGCAAATAAAATGTTTTATGTGTGTTTTAAGTGCAATATGCAATGTGACACAAGATGGTGATGGTGAGCCTTATGGAAAATTCAATGTATTTTTAAAAACACTTTTTTTAAAAAAAGCATTTTCAGAACTTTTTTTTATATGTGTGTAGATTCCACCTCTGGGACATGGGTGGCGTTGTGTGTTAAACCACAGAGCCTAGAACTTGCCAATCAGAAGGTTGGTGGTTCGAATCCCTGTGACGGGATGAGCTCCCATTGCTCGGTCCCTCCTCCTGCCAACCTAGCAGTTTGAAAGCACATCAAAGTGCAAGTAGATAAATAGGTACCACTCTGGCGGGAAGGTAAATGGCGTTTCCGTGCGCTGCTCTGGTTCGCCAGAAGCGGCTTAGTCATGCCGGCCACATGACCCGGAAGCTGTACGCTGGCTCCCTCGGCCAGTAAAGCGAGATGAGCGCCGCAACCCCAGAGTCGGTCACGACTGGACCTAATGGTCAGGGGTCCCTTTACCTTTACCTTTAGATTCCACCTCTATCTCATGGTGAAGGCTGTTCATACATTCAGAAGCCCACAGCTTTTCATTCTTTCCATTCATTTGGGTCTTTCTGCATTGCTGATACAAACATGCACAGTGGTAGGGCACAGCAGAGAAGCAGTCTTGATGGGATTGTGCATGTGCCCATGCAGCATGAAAAGAATATGACACAATAATACATGTAGTCACATCAAGGGTTCCTTGCCTGCAGTTTTAGCAGAGTGAATTGGTAATGGAAGGGAAATATGTTAATTAATGAAAGGAACTGGAAGCTGCAGCATGATGTGCACTCTCTAGTTCCGAAGCTGATTTTAGAAAGTCTCCTAAACCCTATTCAGACGTTCTACCTCTGCAAAAAATCAATTCACATTGTGTGTAGAGGAGAGCAAGGACAATGTAACGTCTCCATGTGGGATAGGGTGCTCATTTTCCAGGTTTCTCAAGTCATACAAGGAGCTTGCATTAGAAAAGTTGGCTCCTCACTGCAAAAGTTATCCCTACCATTCACGGAGAGCAATGGAGATGGTAATGTGGAGAGAGGCAGGGAATGCTGATGTACTTATCCTCACTTTTTCTCGTCACATGTTGATTTAGCGCAAAAGTAGAGCACCTGAGCCAAGGCTGTAGTTCAGCAGGAACGGAATGTAGAATAGAACCAAGGAACTGATACAAAACTGGAATGGGGAAAATATTCTCATTGATAGTGTTTAAAAAATTGTTGGTGCCAATGTAGTAGTAGTAGGAGGAGTAGTAACAACAACAACAACAACAGCAACAGCAACAACAACAACATTTATTTATACCCTCCCCTCCCCACCCAAGACCAGGCTCAGGGCGGCTAACACCAGGTATAAAAACAATTGATTGAAATACAACTTAAAAAACAAGATTAAAATACAACATTAAAATGCAGCCTCATTTCAGTAGAAACTCAAATCAAAAACTTTTGGGGGGATGAAAACGTCAAGTCTTCACCAAGGCTAACTATCCAGACTGGTCCTACGTGGGCCAGAAAAAAGCCAGGGAAGTCCCCAAATAGGAGTTCCATCACAGAAGGAGAAAGGGAAAAAAAAGAAAGAGGTGGAAGGGATCAAGTTGATCCCAAACCAAAGGCTAGGTGGAACAACTCTGTCTTACAGGGCCTGTGGAAAGAAATCAGATCCTGCAGGGCCCTGGTCTCATGAGACAGAGTGTTCCACCAGGCCGGAGCCAGTGTTGAAAAGCCCCTGACTCTGGTTGAGGCTAATCTGACTTCCTTAGGGCCTGGGACCTCTAGGGTGTTGCTATTTATGGACCTTAAGGTCCTCTGTGGGGCATACCGGGAGAGCCTCAATGGCTCTTTCTGCACTACAGTCATACCTCATGTTACGTTTGCTTCATGTTACGTTTTTTCAGGTTGCGTCCCGCGGTGACCCGGAAGTACCGGAAAGGGTTACTTCCAGGTTTCATCACTCGCGCATGCGCAGTAGCGCTAAATCGCTCTTCGTACAAGCACCAGGTTGCGGGCTTTTCACGTTGCGAACGGGCCTCTGGAACGGATCCGGTTCGCAACCAGAGGTACCACTGAATATTACACCACTGTAGTTTGGTAGTGGGAACTAATAGGAATACATCATTTCTCAGATAATTGGTTTCATTCACTAATTCTGCTGTAGAAAGGAAGGACTGTAGTGACAGCTAAGGTAGTGAATCCTAGAAACTGGAAGCATTTGGGATTAGTTACAGCAATAATCAATCAAAGCAAATACCTTGTAGAAAGGTGCTAAAGTATTTATGCTTCAATTGGCAATTTAACTACATCCTCATTGAGGCTGGTGTAAAATGCTTTTAACTTAGATATCTAATAGCTATCAGATATCTATATATCTCCACTCTTCAAATAATTGATCTGATGTATGAATAAGGGAAATTTTGCATCTCTATTTCAGGGTCTTTGACTGCTATAGTACTATATCCAAGGGTTTTTTGCCAACACCACTGCCAAAATTAGTCTTGGCTGAGGGATAGAAAGATTTGCTTTGGGGGGGGGGGGGAGAGAGATCAGGCCCCCGAACTGAGGGTCAGCCATCCCTGCATGGTCCAGGTGCTCCAAGAAGCACACCATTAATACAAGTGGAGCGACCATGTAGCCTGTCAGGTATCCAAAATCTGAAGGTGTAGGAACCTAGATTTACAGTATCTTAAAGGGGAAAAGACAAACACTTGTGAGGGTCAAAAGGCACGGTATTTTGAAAAAAGTGGATGAAGCATGTCATTCACACACACACACACACACACAGAGAGAGAGAGAGAGAGAGAGAGAGAGAGAATTGGCAGAAATTTGCAGGTAAGGTAATTCCTTCTGAGGGCATGAATCCTGCCAAATTTCAGAAGGTTAGCAGCAGTAGTTTCCCCACAAGAGCAACCGTTACAGTTTTAGGGAGAGTAAAAGAAGGAATCAATTTGTCTCCTCGTTTTTTTTTTGCTTTTTTTGGCATGTGGCCTGTAAATAGCACACAAGAGAGGTCTGCCAAATTGAAAACAAATAGGACTTGAGCTTCACCTCTGGAGGACATCACACACACACACACACACCCCAACAGCTATCAATCCCAGCCTCCACTGACAGTGATGTCAATTAAGCACTCCATCAACATTTCTTAACCAAAACTTTGATATTAGAGAGCACCGGTACCATTTCCTCTAATTATAAGGAAGATCTTATAATGAAGGAGCTCATTCTGTCTGATGACAAGCTTGATCAGTGAGTCACCTTCTGCCCTCTCTCCACTCTGCGGTTTGCTCTCTCTTTACCCATTATTCTACCCTATGGCATTCTTGCCTCATTGTAAGCTTAGAGGCATTGCTTTCGCTTTCAGCAGATGCTTGTCTGGTGCAGTTTTTGATGTCTATATCATGTAATGCTTCAGTGGTACCTGTTTCAACTTGTGCTGCTTCATAGAAATCCCACTTCACCTCTGATAATCCAAGATCATGCCAAGGCATTGCGCTTCGCCTAAGGATTTGGGATTCATCCGAATCTGGTGCTATGCACATGCAGCCCCCAGTTGCTGGATTGCCTGGGAAATCATGTGTGATGCATGCACAATTTTCTATCCAGATAGGCATACATACAAATGGAAAAGCCAGCTTCATATCCATATTGTTACTGTTTGGATTGGAGTGTCTGCATAGAGAGTATAGTGATAACTTGGTTATTATACTCATATATTATTGTTCAAATGTATCTAAAACAAAAAAGTTACACGATAACAGTTTCTAATATTAATGTGGGGTAGGGGAGAGAGAAATACAAGATTAGTCAAAAAAATGATGCTGACATGGTCATCAACAAATATCCTTCCATGTCAGTTTATAGCTTCTGTTTTCTCTGGTGGAATATTCTCAAAAAATATTTTTCCAACCAGGATAAAGTCAGATGTCCTTATTTCTAATAGCAATGTTATGCAAATCTAAAAGAACTTTCTGTTGCAAATAATGATAAAAAACTCATGAGTTTTTATTCCTCAGCGAGAAGGATTATTCTGAGGCATTAAAAATGACATTTTAAAAACCTCTGGTACTTTGTAACCAAATAGAACCATTCTGAATTCATAATGTTAATTTTTCATAATGTGGGAGATTAGGTTCTATAACTTATTTTGGTTCTTTTTTTTTATAAAGTATAAGTCATTAAGTTTGAAGACAACTATACCTATAGGAGAATAGCTTTCATAAATGATATTAAAACGATATCAAAAACGATTTTTGTGAATTGGATCTACTTAAGCTCATGTCTGTCAACATTACCACTGAGAAAAGTGAGTCTACTCTGGATTCTGCTTTATTTTGGCCATGGTACTAATATGAGAACAGAACTACTCTAGCAGATTCTGTTAGACTCAAGAAAATTTAGTATAGAGCATTAATCATGTATAAGAACTATGATAAGATGTGTTCCCCTATAAGCAAGTAGAATGATGATGTGTTCAACAGCTCAGAGCAATTATTTACTGCACTGGTTCTCATTAATCTTGGCAATGATTGAGTGACAAAATAGAAGTAATATTAGATATTCATAAACTACTTTGTTAAATATTCTTATTTTACACATAGATAATGAGAAAAGGAGAGCAAGAAAGGAAAATATCCTAATAAAATGACATCAGGTAACACAAATTTGTTTATGGTAGCATAGGCTTTCATAGGTAACCCTCTACAGATCTCAATTAAGATCCATAAAATGAGCTGAGGCATGATTCACCATAAACAAATGGAACTCAAAATATGTCTTCATTTACTGTGTCACAACCATCCCTGGGGATACAATCATATGGAAGGCATAACATATGTCCCAGCCTTCTACGGATACAACAGTAGGTACACACCAGTAATTCTGGTGAATTCAGCAGTGGAGAAGAGTATTGTGGAAATGACTACCAAACTGATGGGCTGGAATGCACATACATCAGGTTTGTCCTGTGATGTCATGTGGTAATATGCAGGTATGTGACTAGGGATGGCTCAAAGTAGGGATGCATAGGCTTCCAAAATTCATCTCCTTTTTAGCTTGGCTTTTCATAGCTTTCCTGGAGATCTCAGTGTTTTACCAAAAGTTTTCCAAGAAGGCTCAGAATTTTGTCGTACCTGAGGAAACATCTCACTACAAATGCTTGGGTATTCCTCCACCATCCCAGTGTAAACCTGTAAACAAATTGACCTGATTATCTCTTTCCAGACAAATACATAGATCGTTATCCTTCAGTTTTCACATGTCTCCCAATTTTATGATACAATTCTCAAAATGCGTACGGAAATTACAAAAAAAGTGCAATTTCTGATGAAATTAAAACCAAAAATAATATTTTAAGGCAGGCCCAGGGCAGGAGTCTTGTTAAAATAAAGTTATAAACTCAATTGAAAAAGCAGACTGTCTCCAGCATCCACCCCCTGGCCGGCTTAGCCTTCCAAGGCCTCAGGCAAGTGTACCCAGCTGCCACCCCCTCTACATTTCCCTCTGTTTTAAGGGAAACGTGTACAAAAATGTGTATTTTATGAAAAATGCTGTCAAAACTATATTTTGTGTTCAGTTTTTCTAAAAAAAGAAATCACAGATGCATGAGGAAAAGGGACAGGACGAACGCATCATTTACCACATGAAAGTGGCACAGATTGAAAGTAGACTGAACCATCTATACCTACCTCCTCCCCACTACACCTCTTTGCTTCTTCTACCTCCTTCTCAAATAAAGCAAGAGAATCAGTAGAGGGGAGAGCATGTTGGTGGCTGCCATCCACTACCACCAGACATTCTTTTCTGTTTCCTGTTCCACCCCAGTTTTCATAGATAAGTTGTTTGAGAAAGGGTGGTAACAGCAGGAAAGGCTACCTGGTGGCAACTTGGCAAGTTAGGCATGAGCTAGATATAAACTTCAGTTGAGTTGTGAGCTCAGATTATGATGGAGTTGGCAGGGAAGGGGAAATGTTGATTTCATAATTATGAGCTGTCTTTGTGAATGCTGGATGCATAACAAGTTCAGGCTGCATTGTGTAGAAGTAATTTTAACTTTGCTAAAATATGTACTTTAGTAGACAGCAATCAACTTCATTTTTGGATGCTAGAAGGTTGATCAGCAATCTGGTACCAGATAATACAGCTACTCTTCTATAATTGGATTCCCCCCTTTAACCAGCCCATACAACTGCTTGTCTTCAAAACTAACGTATGAGCAAAGCATAGTTTTAATAGCATTCCGTATTTTTATTAAAAGAAGATTTATGGCTTATGGTCATCAATCATCTACAGACTTTCCCATGTTGCTCTGCAACTACAGGACACTAAGATATTCCTTCATTAAACATGCAGAATAATAGCTTTTTTATGTCCTTTGACAACAAGAAGACAAGAAAGCAAATGAAAGAAGAAATTCAAGGAGAGTTAATAATAATAATAATAATATCCCAACAAAATATTAAAAATACAATAAAACATTAGGCATTAAAAACTTCCCTAAACAAAGAAGCTAGTTAGGTAATAGTTCCCAGGCTGAAAGCTACTGACACAGGGTAGTACAGTGAGGACATGGAGCCTTCTTATTCCAACCAAAGGAAAGATACTTATAGTAATGAGGACTGGCCGTAGATCGCTTTTGTTGCTGTGAAGAATCATTTGGCTGTTGTTGCCTGACAAATTTATTGTGATGAACATTAGGTGCAGAAGCATAAATCTACTTAGAGTAGAACGGCCCATGGAGGCTTTCATTGGTTTTAATTACATTATCAAAATAAGTTCATATATTAAGGGGAAGTAATGTCATTGAAGACAGGAGTGCCTGGCGTGCTCTGGTCCATGGGTTCACGAAGAGTCGGACACGACTAAACGACAAAACAACAAATGTCATTGCATTATTTCTGAATGGTATACACCAACATTGACTATTGTAGTGGATCTGGAATGGAAAACTGCATCTGATTCAAAACGGATAAACACATTTCAGGAAAGGAAACGCTCAGATTTATTTATGTCAACTTTTGCTGTAATTAGAACCATAATCCTAGGATGGCTTGTCTCTTGTAATCTAAGGGTTTATTCATTTTGTTCAGGTATTCTAGAAGATTGCTGCCAGCTGCTGATGGATTCAGAAAGTTTAAAATGAGCATTCTGTGAAGGAACTATATTCTGTCATGGAGAAATCAGTTAAATGGGGATTTCATTGTATATCCATGTCAATGTAGCGTACTGGTGGCAAATCATGTGTTCATAGCTATTGATTGTATTTAATAAGGAGTTCTGTGAATAGCAGCATGGGAATTCCAGAGCTTGCTCTACACTTAATTTTGTTTGGAGAGATTGTTAGTTGCAACACAAGATCAAAAGGTAAAATACCCTGGAGTACTAGATGCCAGAAGAGATTTATGGCAGCTTTGCCAGGATCTCCAGAGTCTTGAAAGAGCTCTCTCTCACTCTCTGCATGCAGGCACTGTGTAGGGGTTGCTGTTACTTTGCTATTAATGTGTTTTCAAATGCCAGTAGGACAGGTAGGCTGTACAAAATTGTCATGGACTTGAAGAACTTGTTAGCCTGCTATAGGATATAATGTGTCTGATGCTGAGAACTATGAACAACCCTGCAAATAAACTGACACTTCTTCACCATGTTCCTCTATGGTGATCATACAGGTCAGAGACTAACGCTGGAAACAGCAAACTCGTATTTATCAAGGTGCAAACAAGCAGAGCACCCTCTCCTCTGTTGTTTTTTTTTTAAGTACAACAATTCTTTTTCTGAGCTCATTAAACTGTTGGGCTTTGTCACACTGGTGACAAAAACAGAAATGCTACAGAGCCCAAGAGCCTTTCCCTCAATCTTATTTATGAACCCCCAATCATAGCTGTCAACTTTTCCCTTTTCTTGCGAGGAATCCTATTCGGAATAAGGGAATTTCCCTTTAAAAAAAGGGAAATGTTGACAGCTATGTCCCCAATCCCATTCATTTCCCATCCTAAGTAAGAGCCATGTGAAGCTATTGTCAGGATGCTGTCAGTGGCTCCCGGCTGGTTGCCCAGGACAAGGAAAAAGTTTCTTACAGTCCTTTTTTATTTTAAACTTTACAGCGAGAGGCTATAGAACTCAGCCTCTTGGATAATGGCATTGTCCCGAGTGAATCTCAACCCTCCGTCTCTCCCACTTCCTCCTTTGTCACCATCATCACTGCCTCTAAAGGTACTGCTAAGTGCCCTCTGTCTTTGAGCTCTTTGCTCTCCTACTTTTAAGGCCTGCAGGGTTCTAGGAGATGGTGGGTCTGGAATGCTTTCTAGTGAAGTGTCAGCCATCTGCTCTGGCTCTCCTATGATTTCTGACCTTTCCCTTTCATCTGCCTCTGAGCTGTGACCTCCCCCAACCCCCTGTTGTAAATCTATACTCTTTTCCTGTTCCTCCTCCCTGGAAGGGTCAGGATGGGAAGGCGGTCTCCACCATTCCTCCTCTGCCAATCCCAGTCAGCTATATTACCCACCCAGGGGAAGTTTTTCAAAATTGTTTTGGGGCAAAATAAAGGCTCTGAAACTTGCTGGGAAAGCCGCTATACCGCTTCAAGAGTTGAGGGCGGAAGTGTGGTACAGGGTGTGTGTGTCTGCTAAAATGTTTGGCCCAAAAGTTGGGGTTGAGGTTGGGTTTAACTTGGGTTTAGAATGTCACCCAGTGCCAAAGAATTGCTCACATGATAACTGGTACAACTTATATATGACAGACGATATATCCATAATGGATTTCACCTAGGAGCTTCCGCTAGGTTATTTCTATAAGGAAACATGCAGCATTCAGATTCTCTAAAGTGGGAACTAGGTGTTGAAACTTCCTGTGTTCTAAAAGCAACACACACACTTATCTCAGAAGCAGGCCTAAAGCATCCAACATTTTTATCGGACACATACATCAGCCACAAGGTAAATAGCAATCTCAGTTATCTGTTGCTTTACTGTATACGGAGCTATTTGAGCCTGCCACTCTACTTGCGCCTGCCACTATTTATATTCAATCCCTCTTTCCCAACCCACACATTCTGTTACCAAGCAACTCACTCTCACGCATTCTTCTCTAGCGTTCCTTCCATTGCCCTCATGTACATTTTCCTCATGTCTAATGTGTGGCTTTCCCAGCCACTGAAAAATCTGCTTTACTCTCATGTTTAAAACGCTCAGCAGAAATACACACTTGCCTATTTCTCACTGATTCTATGATTCTGTGAGATAAGAAAATGAATACACTTTCCTTCTATTACTTTACTGTTCATCACAAGTGTATTTTCCCCCCAGTGCATCCCATCTTGAGAGCTGTTAGGTAGCATAATGCTAATTATGTTAATAGATTCACCAGGTATAATAGGCCTTCTACTTCCCTTCTAGAACAACTTGAAAGTATCAAACTAGATAGAATCGTCCACACCTCCTGTGATTTCCACAAAAGAGCAGTTTGGAGAGACAGAGGTGTAGAAATGTTCTCTCAAGTGCCTTTCCTTAAAAATTAATAACAAACCTCAAATTACTGATTTCCAAATAGCTACCAAGCCTAGTTTAACAGGATTTTTCTTTTAATGAATGAATCAATCAATTTATTTCAGTCACTGATGACTGAAACAGCTCAGGACCAAGTTACCTGAGAGAATGACTTTTTCCATATAAACTGGCTTGGTCACAAAGCAAAGAATAAGTAGTACTTTACTAATTAAACATTGTTAAAACTAATCACGATCAGGGTTTTTTCTCCTGACTTGAAACGTTTGAAATGCATTTATGCAACAAAGACTTGCCATAGCTTTATAGTATGCAAACAGATTACAAGAATGGGTGAAAAATTTGAAGTTAATCTATGGGAGATGAAATCTTGTTTTCTCCTTTTGCAGGGCCCAAAGCAATGGATTTAAGTTGCAAGAAAAGAGCTTCTGAGTAAACATCAGAAGGGTAAGAGCTGTTCAACAGTGGAGCAGACTCCCATGTAGGGTGATGGGCTCTCTTTCGTTGATGGCTTTTAAGCAGAGTTTGGATGGTCATTTGTCAGGGGTGCTTTAGTTGAGATCCCTGTGTTGCAGGGGTTGGACTAGATGGCCTCTAGGTTCCATTCAAACTCTATAATTCTATTATTCAATTTATCACAATTACTGGTTCAAGAATTGCTGCCAACGTTATTTATATTTGATTGATTCTATAAGGAACACAATTGAACAACTGGTCATTTTTCAGCTGAGAAGAAATGACGATCCAATCTCTGTGGTTGTACATTCCCATAAAGCACTCCCTCTGCAGTATGTATGCCAAAATAAGTATTCATACACACCCTCAGTACAAATATTACATTCCAAGTCCCTCTTCCATAGAGTGAATGTTTGTATATCCCGATTCCAAGTGCACTCTTCAGCATTTGCCTTGTTCTTCATTTAAAGAAGGAAAAGGATTTGCAACCCTCCCCCATCATCTCGAAATGCATTAATTTGCATTCAGCACCCTTTGCAGTCCACCCAATTACTATGCGCTAAGGCCTCAGGCACATTAGAGCATTGCATATTCGTGGTGACAACCAAGTGCCTGCATTTCTTCTTCTAATTGGTATTCATGATGTAACACTCTTAAAAAAGCAGCTATATCCTCCCTCTCCAAATAATGAGAAAATATTAGCATTAAATTTTGCCACAACAGCGGCCTCTTCATTAGTCTGTCCCCTTTACCACCCACTTGCCTCTTTCTGACTGACTTGCTCTTCCCTTTAAGTACTCTAACTTGGCATGCTAATCAACGGCTAACTTTGCTTCAGGGGCTGCCCCTTCTTATGAAGTGCCACCAGGGCTCTCCAATGACTACCTCATTACCAAATCTCATTCAAACGCCTTCTTTCTGTTATCCCTGGCAAGACAGTTATTATTTTTAGTCCTTTGAAAATGTGTGGTGGAAATCCAAATCGAGGTTCATGTCCTCTGTAATATACAATCAATGCGAATTCAAAGTTAGTGAGTTTTAGAAATTATTCCTCCTTCTTTACGTGTTGACCGCCTTATAAGTTCAATTTCAAAAAAACGGGCAGCATGTTAAGCTTAAAAAATA
This sequence comes from Podarcis tiliguerta, assembly GCF_965153285.1. Taxonomy (NCBI): domain Eukaryota; kingdom Metazoa; phylum Chordata; class Lepidosauria; order Squamata; family Lacertidae; genus Podarcis; species Podarcis tiliguerta. Next base: position 60,413,415 of record NC_139537.1, on the reverse strand, counting down.
ACATTTGAGGATGTAATGCAATGGTCTTTGGAAGGATGTGGTCCTATGGTCTCCAAGGGGCCATAGGAATTTGAGGGCTGTCCCTTTTCAAGGTCAAGAGAGGAGTGTGCTCTTGGAGGCAGAGATAGGAGTACTGTCCCCGTTATCACCCCAAGGACCAGTGGTATAGCTGCTCTGTCTTCAGTGCTCTGATGGTAGAGGGAACAAAAAAGTGGACTTTCTGGAGCATGTGTCTCAGGGGCAGACCAGGCGCAGACTAACGTGTCCCAAGGATGGAAAGCCTCTTCATGGCGCAAGGAGACTTTCCCATCCAGTATCTCACAGTTGACTAGTGAATCAGGGGAGAGTGGGTTGGTCAAGTGCCTCCTCACCAGAAGCACAGATCTGTTAACAGATTGCTATGGTGCTTGAAGTTAGGGTGGAATCACCCATACCAGGTAGACAACAGATAGAGGTAAATGACCCCAGCTCTCACCACAGAATAATAATAATAACAATTTATTATTTACACCCCACCCATCTGGCTGAGTTTCCCCAGCCACTCTGGGCGGCTCCCAATCAAGTGTTAAAAACAATACAGCATTAAATATTAAAAACTTCCCTGAACAGGGCTGCCTTCAGATGTCTTTTAAAGATAGAATAGCTGCTTATTTCCTTCACATCTGAAGAGAGGGTGTTCCACAGGGTGGGCGCCACTACAGAGAAGCCCTCTGTCTGGTTCCCTGTAACCTCACTTCTCGCAATGAGGGAACCGCCAGAAGGCCGTCGGCACTGGACCTCAGTGTCTGGGCAGAACAATTGGGGTGGAGAATGGAACAAACACGCCCACATTAAGCATTTGGTAATTTAATTGTCTATATTTGCCAAGTGTTTGAAGAACTGGTAAAGAACAATTAACATTTTGTGAATTTCTCATCTTAAATCCCATCCCATCATTTCATGAAAATGAAAAGAAAGTCAATGAAACCTTGCATTAGTTAATTTGTCTAGTTGATATAGTAAAGGCTACATTTATCTTTGCTCTGTATGGTTTTATTCTTCAAATTTTACAATCACACAATTACTTTAAAAATCTTCAGAGTTATGACAGTATCACTCCTGTTTCAAACCCACTGTTTGGGTTTCATTATTACAGTGTGGTGCTGAATCGTAAGGACAACTTGTACTTGCTTGGTGTTGCTACACTATTGTCTAATGTTTTAAATGCATTTAAATCTCTAATTGGCTAATAGTTCCATTACCACTTAGGTTTTGTATTAGTGGTTACCACCCAAAATTACCTGTACTTTGGAGAGAAGAGAGAGGAAGAGACACAGAAAATGAAGTAGATTAAAATCATATTTAACCAAATCACATAGTTCTTATGCTTTAATGAAAGTCTATAATCTTTATGCTGAAGGGACACTTATCCATCCAATATCTATGCACTAGTTCTACCACTGGGAGCTGCCTGGTTGGTTTGAATACACAGCAGAGCCATCTCAGTGGCCATTTGTGGAATGTCCTCCCTAGTGAGATGCATTCATCTATCTCATTATTGACTTGCAGGAGGAATTGAAAAAGATTCATGTTTTCTCAAACATTGGATGACTGATAGATACTGTTCTTGGCAATCTGGAAATCACTGGCTGGTTTTTAATATTTTAAACTGTTTTTAGAATTGCCTTTACAATTATTATTATTTTTATTATTGATGTGTTTGCCACCGTGGGCTCCTTCAGAAGAAAGGATGTGTTAGAAATTGAATAAATGAATGAAAAGTAATCTAAAATCCTATATTAGTAAGTCTAAAATCTTTACACACAGGCCTGAGTATAAGTCCCAATGAACTCAAGGAGACTTACTTCTGAGTAGACTTGTACAGAATTGGGCTGATTTTAGAACTATTATATCAAAGGTATTATGAAGCTCATCACAGTAATGAATAACAAATGATGTTGGATCAATAAGCACTTACCATTTATAGCTCCTACAGACATATCCAAATATTAGAAAATCCAAGTGAACTATGCTACAGAGCAGAGCTCATCAATATGCAGCATGCTGAATTGAGCAGAAGAGCTATAGATGAAGGTCAGGGTAATTCCTGACTTTATTGACTATTTTAATGTCTTGAGATAAGTGTTAGATCTTGAACAGAAAGCATGGTAGCAGAAGAGAGTAGGGTAGTTGTATATATTATGAAGTAGATTAAAAAGGAATAGCACCACGGCAGAACTTTCTTTTTTTAAAAAACCTTTGTTATCATTTGTGTATCCTGTAGTAGACACGTAGTTCTTAATACTGGAAATAACCCATTATTTATTAGCAATATTAGCATTATTTATTAGATTTCTTATCCATTTTTCATCATAAGGTCTCATGGTGGGCTACAACAATAAAAGCATTACAATTTAAAACAAAAACAACCAACTATAAACAGCAATCATCAGGTTTTTAGGGAGGTCCCCAAAATTACTTTTCAGCTGTTAAAGGCCAAAGTACAAAATGGCAACTTCAGCACACAACAGAAGCTGAATCATAGTGATGCTAGTTCACCATATTGAGGCTGCCAACCATCTGATGGTTGCTGGAGCATGGAGTATAGTCCAAAAGAGGCATAGCTGAAGAACCAACTGCAGCTAAAAACAGCCACTCATAGCCACTGACACCACCTGGGCCTCCAGTAACAATAATGGTTCCAGAAGTACCCCCAAGCTCCTTCCAGGAAGTGCAACTGGATCCAGAACAAGTTATCTCCCCATCTCTTGCACCTGAGAACTCGGAGTGCACAACACCACCATCTTAACTGCAGTCAGCTTCACTTTACTGTCCCAGATCCAACCCATCGCAACCTTCAAACACTAATCTAGCTCCTGGACTACCTCTCCTGATTCGGATGATCTGAGTGTTATCCATGTATTGATTACACCATTGAACGAGCATTCAATGACATTGACACCAGTGGCGACACCATCTTACTTCATAGGATCATTGGGTGAATCCGTTTTAGTTCCACAGACTGAAATAAAACCAATTTCCTTAGTACTGTGTTTTGCTAAGAAATCCATATATCACTCATTTTGTTTGGTAAGAAAGTACCGGTACCTCTCTTTATAAAATAAGGAACTGATGCATTTGCATAGACATCTACATTCGTAACAATATAATCGGAAAACTGACAAGGATTTAAAGAAGACCTTGTAGTGGCCAGGAATGAGTTGATAAATTCTTTATAGGGGGTACCAGGCAGGTCAAGGCATAGCAAGGAATGAACTGAAACCATCAGCTTCAATCTATTAGGTATAGATTTTCTGAGATTTCTTAAGACAAGATGGTATCTGTAAATATAGATAGAAATGTAACATATTGTCAGTTTCTATCCTGGCATGTATTTGTTAAAGAAAGGGCTGTTTGCATTCTGTTTCTTTTCACTTCCTTCATGACACCCCCCCCATATATTTCCATCTCTCCCCTCACCCCGCAGACAGATATTTACATATTTATTATCATCATGCTTTCCTTTCACTATTATACATATATATAGATATAACCATTGCTTATTAATATATAATAAACACATTATTTTCTTCCCAAATATGTAAGCACTTCATTTGGGGTGGGTGGTGGGATGTTTCAAATAAACCAACAATTGTGCAGCTAGGAAAGTGCCAAAAGTTGGAATTCTAATTCCATTTACCTGGGAATAAGCTCCACTGAATTCAGTAGAATTCACTTCTGAATAGGCATGGCGGGACTGCAAGCAGTTCTGCAACGATACATACTGAACAATACAGGGTTCGCTTCTGAAGAGATGCGTAGAGAATTGCACCTAAATTTATTACCTATCTTCTTCAAAACAGATCACGGGATCAGACTCATATTCCAGGTTGCCATGCAGAATTATGTTATGATTTTGCATGCCAAGTTTATTATTCTATCTTTCAGTAAAAATACAGGACATGTACAGAATTAAAGGCAAACCAAATATGTTCACCAATACTTAAACCAATACTTCTTTTCATTCATTCAGTCAAAACACAATAGCAGTAGAATATTGTTAAGCATTCTCCCATGTTGTAATAATTACTTAATTTTGTTTTGCTTTGATGCCCCCATCTGTTAATTCTGTGGCAAGCAGTTATGATATATAAGAGGATGGTTTTAAATATGTGAGCATCACCCTTTGACACAGGAAAAAAATCAATCGGTTAACAAGGAAAATCATGAATTGGAAGGGGATTCTGGTATTAAAATATGAAGTGATACTGAATTTGAAGATGATTTTAACTTTGTATAATTTTGTTAAAAGTTACAATAGCCTTTAATCTTGCATGCACTCTCTCTCTCTCTCAGGAGATCCAAAACTAGCATTGTGCTAATGCCAAAAAAATAAAAATGCACAAGGAAATCCAAATCCAAAAGGGATTGCTTTACAACACAATCTAATAAAGCTTTATGCCTATTCTAAGTCCCACTGTGTTTAATAGGGCTTACTCCTAATAAGTGTGTGTCAGGATTGCGGGTAAGGCTGCAATTGTAAACACGCTTGCATAGGGAGTAAGCCTCATTGAAAACAGTGGGGCTTGCTTCCAAGAAAACATGTATAGGATTGCACTACTAGAATACTATATAGTAAGAGGACTTCTTTTCTTTTCTTTAGTTTGTGTGCAAATTCCAGAAGGGAAGAACATGACATTGAATATCACAGTAATCAGTAAGGCCAAGTTAGAAAAAGAGCATTCTCATTAAAATATAGAACATACGGCATTGGGTTGGAGCTCATTCTCGTACTTTACACACACAGAGACACCTTTACCCACACACCCACACTGAACAGCAATAAGAAAACACTTAATTGATTTTTTTTAAAATGCACCCAAGATAATTACTTTCTATATTCATTAAGAATGCAGATAAATGTATTTCCACATATTATTGAAATTTGATGACCTAGCAAAAGAGAAATATTGTCAGCTATATTTCTATATTTCACAATGTAATTAGACAATACAAGATAATCCATTAGGTTGGGATCCTAACCCCATTAATCTGGGAGCAAGCCCCATTGAATTCAACAGACTTCCTTCTGGGTAGACGTGGTTAGGATTGCCCCGTTACTTTGTTATTTAGTAGGGTGGCCCGGTCCTCCTTGGAAAAGGGATCTAATATGGGGAGAAACTGCACTGAAGAAATACAAACCTGCCTCCATCATGATACACATATTCTCACTACCCTTTCCTGTTCTGATGTCCAGCTGCTGACTTTCTGGAAAAGCTAGGACAGCAGCATTGGACTATTCTAGTCTTATTAGGATGCAGTACTGTATCAACTCACCTGGGAATAAGCCACATTGACCTTAATGGGATCTTAGTTCTCAGTAGACATGCATAGAATTGCATTGTTAAACAGAATGTAAAATTTACTGAGGACCCACAGTATTTCTATGCTAGGCTGCATCAACAGAAGTAAAGTGTTCCTATCAAGGGAAGTAATAATCCCACTCTCTTCTGCCTTGGTCAGACCATGCCTGAAGTACTGTGTCTGGTTCTGGGCACCACAATTTAAGAAGGATATTGACAAGCAGAGGAGGGGAACCAAGATGCTAAAGGGTCTGGAAACCAAGCTGTATGAGGAATGGTTGAGGGAGTTGGGTATGTTTAGCCTGGAAAAGAGGAGACTGAGATACATGATAGCCATCTTCAAATATCTAAAGGGCTGTCACATGGAAGATGGAGCAAGTTTGTTTTTTCGTGCTCCAGAGGCTAGGATTCAAATCAACGGCTTCAGGTTACAAGAAGGGATACTTTAGTTGTGATTCCTGCATGGCAAAGCTTTGGAGTAGATGATTTTCAGGGTCCCCTCCGACCCTACAATTATATGATTCCATGACTCTTTTCAAAAACTCTGCTAAGAAATCTGGCTTTCTCAGTTTATTGTGGTACCTCAGTTCATGATTAATGGCATGACTTGGAGGGGGGGGGGGAAGCACACTAAAGCAGGTAAGAGAACTGAGTTATCACTGATTAAAGGAACGATTATCCAGCTATTGTAATCTTACATGATGTTACATGACAATTACTGTTTGCTTCTTTGGTTACTAGGTTGATAAAATGTAATTGCTGCTACAGAGGACCGGCATTTTATCTCATGACAAAAATGAATGGTGTAAACAGCATGGATGCTGCATAATTTATTATCAGGCAGGGCTTTTCTTATATCTAGCCCATCTCAACCTGTAGTGGCGTATGTGTCCAGCTCTGTCACTCTGCTGCCTACCTGCTGGCTTGTGATATGACAGGTTGGGCTGTAATGCCAGAATACATTATGACATGATTGGATGCACACTTACTTAGCACTCCTAGCTGAATACTGACACACTCAGGTTTAGTGTTTTGAAGAAGGCAAATGTTAATTCCTGTAGCTGTCAGGGATACAGAATGAAAGCCAAATCATAGCCTTGTGGCTTGAAGGCTTCGCTGAATGCAAACGGTTTAAAGAGAGTAAGAGCAACAGCTTTCATCTTTTCTTAAGGATGCACTTTTAATTGAAATGGTCTTTGAGTTTATCAGCAAAAAGGTCTGTTTTCAACTCCGTTTCAAATGTCAATGTTCATTTAAAAATTGCCATTATTAGGGGGAAATCTGCATTGAGTGTACCTAATTTATATTTTAGATCAAATATAAAATATTTCTAAAGGGATACATACATACAAATGACTGCCATTGTATTGTTAGCTATATTTATAATGACTTAGCATTGATATCAGAGGGGGAGGAAGCAGCAGCCAGGCACCTTCCATCATGCCTGAATGATGGGCTGAGCTGAGAGCCCAACACCATCCATATACCAACTGCCACCACTAAGATCACCAGAGTGACCTGATGAACTCCTACCTACTGAACTTTGTACCTAAGAACCATTCATTTGCCTTTGTCATTTCTCTCATCACTCCCAATCCCCTTTTACATTTGTGTGAGTGTATTTTAGACTGTAAACCAGTGTCTGCCAAACTGATGTTTTGGACCCCAGCTTTCATCAGCCATTACAGATGGGGGTGATAGGAGTTGTAGTTCACAACATCCAGAGGCTGCAAAGCCCCATCTTCACTATACATTTAAAGCAGTATATACCATTTTAAGCAGTCATAGTTTCCCCCAAATATTCCTGGGAGGTTTAGTTGACTAAGGGTGCTGAGAGATGATAGGCGATGTGTATTCCTCTTACAGGGCTACAGTACCCAGAGTTCCCTGGGAAGAGGGGCTGATTGTTAAACTGCCCTGGGAAGAGTACTCTGTAAGAGGCGGATGTGACTTCCCTAACAAATCATAGTAATAATAAACTGATAATTAGATTAAGAATTATAATTTTGAAGTCTGCTCAAGAGGACTGAGACTACATATTCCATCATTTCTGCAGAATCTGAAGCTCCATGTTCCAAAGGAAGGGATCTACAGACCTTTCTCCTCCCTTGAAGTGAACTTGGAAGCCCTGTACATCTAAATTTCATGTGTTTTTTAGATTGCAAGGGACTCTTGACTGATGTTGTACAATACAAATATAGCTGCTCAATGTCTTCCTTTTGTTTGTTTCTTATTCCTTTATTTGCTATGAAAGCTCAATTATTATTTGATCCCAAAACAACATTGCCTTAAGTGACAGAAATCGTATGCCTATTTTAAAAAGGTTGACTTTAAAAAAACAACTCCAAATTATCTTTCAAAAAGAAGTAGGAGAATTTCAGTGATATACTAATTGCACTACTGTGTGCTTTTTGTTCAATTTCTATAGCTTTGACAGTCAACCATGTTAATTGTGCCTTACTCTGCTTCTTAACTGCATAAGGGTATAATTTTTTTTGTTCAAATATTACTGAATTCTAACTGAATTCCAGCTGAGTTTCTCTGCATACGGCAATTGTTACAAAGATAATTTCTGTCTCAAAAAAATCATGCAAACACCATCACATACAGTGAGACCACTTGCATCTATTTCAACATGTGTACATGTGTTGAAACAGATGTGGGATATTGTAGAACCAGCTCACTGACATGGAAGAGATATTGGCTCTCAGATTCTTGCCTCTCTGAATGATTGAGATGTTAGATTTGCATACGTGACAATTGTTGACTTCTTTAACAAACATTCTAAAACTGGCTATTTTCATATCTGTTATGGATATATATTATTTTCCTGTCTCTAATTCTTCCAATTCAGCGGAAGACTTCAGAAAATGAATATCACAGAAAGTCTCTTGGCAAAATAACTAAAGAATTTGTAATTTCTGAGCAGCAGACTCTCTCCTTATTTCCCCCCAATTCTCTCTCGCTTGCTTTCCAAAGGTATACATTAGGCTTTTAATGATGCATGAAGATGAATCCCAGTTGTAAATGCATGAGACATCCATAATATTGTGGAGAACAAATAATTAGTGTTTTGGAAATGTGTGTTCATCTCACAAAAGCAAGCTGCTTCTCCTCCTCCTTCCTGTTTTGAAGGCAATAGCCTGTGTTACATGAGCCATCTGCAATTTCATGGACAGGTGCAGGTTCAGCAGCACTGCTCCAAGCTTGGATTCCAGAGAAAGTGGTAGATTTGCTCATCATTACCAGGAAATAAGCAGAAAAGTTTTTCAAAAACACACCAGAAATGTTTTCTTGGTAGAGTTTTTCAATAGAGAATGCTATCCATATGAATAGATACCATCCTACTCTTGTTAAACAATGGAGCTCTTACCCTAGATATTTGGAGAAGGAAGTAGATCAAATGTTTTGAAATCATAGAATCATAGAGTCGGAAGGGACCACAAGGGTCATCTAGTCCAACCCTCTGCAATGCAGGAATCTTTTGCCTAACGTAGTGCTCAAACCCATGATCCTGAAAATAAGAGTCTCATGCTCTATCGACTGAGCTATACCAGCTGCATTTTATCATCAATATTCTGTCTAGTTGGAGATATATATGTGCACAGGTCACTATATTTGCCTTCTTTGGATTTCTCATGCCTAAATAGTTGTTGCATTGTTTTGCATCCTTTATTAAAATCTGATCAATTGCTTGTTGACATTTTAAATTGTCTGGTTGGTTTGTTGTTCATGGGGTGCACAGTATTATTTATTGATGTTCAAGGATCATTGTCACTTGCCTCACGCCCTGGTGAGGCCCTGCCTTCCTCCACTGTGTAGCACCACAGTACTGAAATCCATCTTTGATCAAGGCCAGGAATGGAAAACCTATGGCCTTCCAGATGCTTTTGGGGTACATCTCCCATCAACCACAGCCAGTGACTAGGGATGGTGGAAACTGTAGTCTGGGAACATCTTGAGAGCCACAGGTTCCTACCCATGATTTAGGTTTGGTGAATTGTATTGGTGGTATTAGAGCTATAGTCCTGATTATGGTTCCCTTGGCTGAGGAGCTTGTAATTCATTATCCAACTCATTTTTCTAGCAATTTCATTTCCAGCCTACTTAATCAGGATGCTTGCTTCACTTCTTAACAGCCATTTATTTTACCATGAAAAAGGGCATCTTCCAGTAGACATCTTGTAAGCTAAGTCTGGAATTTAATAAGCTCTTCAAATTGGGGTAATCCATGCAATTAAACCATAGAAATTATACAAGGTGTCCAAACAGGAGAGGTCAATATACAGATCTGTTTTCAATTGTATAGTCAGCAAGAAGTGATTTTCATTAATTGGATTTCAAACTCATTGTGACCTCGCAATCTGAAGTGATGATCCAAGCCACTAATTAGCTAGTATAGCAGTCCTTTTAGTAATTCTTCTGATATATTCAAAGATCTACAACAGCTTCCATTCTGAAAGCCTGGTTTGTATCTTCATGTGGACGTATAATCGGACATATAATTTCTGTACTGGGACATTTTGTTTCTAAAACCTGTCTAGAATGATCTTATTTGTTTATATGTGGCTTAGGTAACTGTCATTACTGGGGATTCATAGAAGAGGTTTCTGCTCTTGATCAGTTTCTTCTTATCCAGTACCAGGATTGGAGTAGTTATCCTCATTCTGCTTTTTCTCAAACACATGCCACAGAGATAAATTAACCCTAAGTGGAAATTTGCTGAACTATTCCTCTTCATGTAGCAGTGCATTTTTAATCCAGGGTATTATTTTCTTTTTAGACTACATAGAACTATATGAACTCCCCACTCCCTTTAAGTCTTTGGCATGCTTACCAGCCTGATAGTGGTTGCATAGACCTAGGTGTATAAAACTGCAGTGTTGGCCAGAAGCAGTCTATTTTGAAGAGGAACCACACAACATCTGGCTTCTTCAAGTGCCCCTCTCACCATAGAAACGAGATGACAAAATTCCATATCAGAAGCACACTGTTTTGTTGAAAGCCTTTTTGCAGGGTTAATGTCAGGAGTTGGCATTGCTGGGTACCTGTTAAGGCCCATATTTCAGCAGGAGGCCTACTGCCTTCTTGTCCTGGTGCTGTTCCTTTTCCAGTTACCTTCCTGTCCCTCTCTCTCCCCTAGGGAGCAAATAATGGAGGTAGAAATAGGAACAACAGCTGCCACCCTTTGCTCAACAATCGGAGCAGCAGTGGGAATGCAGACTGGAGATAGAAGGAAAGCAGATGGGTTAGGAGAAGATTCCCTTGTGGTAATCTTGACTTACCTGCCCACCAAGCTTGGAACTGACACTGGCTTTTGGGATGTGTCAGGCTAGCTACCTTTGGCAGGGGGCCTTTCCCTTAGTAAGGATAAAGCAAGCAGTGTCCATTTCCTGCCAGGAGCAGCAGGACATGTTGTTTCGGCCACAGTCTTTGGCAAGAAGTACACTGTGCCTTTTGCTTCTGCCTTTCCCTTTGTCTGTCTGAAGGGACGTTTTGTCTGGTTTTCAGGCAGTGCCGGTTATGGCTGTGGAGCACATTCTCCTCAAGCACCACTGATGTGTCTTACACCAAATCAGACCACTGGTCATCTACGGTCCATCCCACCTGCACCAGCTGTGCAGTGGTTTATCTGTGTGGGGGGATATATTAAAACCTTTATTTATTACAGGGATTTGTTTTAGGTTTACTTTATTGTTGCTAGTTTGGTTACTTTCTATGCCGTGCTATTTTTGTAAGTTGATGAGATGTTACTGTTTGAATTATTTTTAACAGTAAGCTACCCTGAAAAGAATTCATTCTTAAAATACAGCATCTAAATGTAGCAAATAATCAATCAAACAACTTACGGGAAAGCTGTAGTAAGTGAGAAAGAGCAGCCCCCTGACAAAATTTCCCCTTCTGTCCCACCCACGCTGTTCTTTCTGGAGTACCATCGGTTAACCTGGAATAAACAATTTTCAATTCCCTTACAGGTGATTTAGCTCATTTCACCATCAGAACCCTCAGTTCCTTCATTTGATATTATAAAAATGTTTTGGGTTTTTTTTACCTTGGAAAGGGTAGAAATGTGTGTATAAATAGTTTTTACACATAACTGTTGTCACTTGGTCTCTCTCCATTTTGTTTTAGTTTAACATTGAATAGCTAATGAGATTGTAGATCAATCTGCAATATTGCTGTTAGAAAAGTTGAGCTTACCATTTTTCCATATTACAAAACGTATCAAAATTGTATACTAAAGTAGTAACCACATGAAATAAATTAATTGCCTCCTTGGAGTATCAAAGGAAGCAATTCTATAGCAGGATCCACCAGGATGATCCAGTGGATATGTGGGTAATGCAGAAGGTTCCTGGTGGTGGTGGGCTCTCCCAGCGTAAGTCCCCATCATCAGTATAGAATGAGATTTGCTGATGTATCTTCTCAGCAAGGCTCAGGTGACTGAGCCATCTCAATGGATATTAAACCTGTGTGAGTCTGTATACTGTTTAAACCCTGGAATAAAAAGGCTATATAAAATTATTAAAAAGAGCAATCCCAGAGGAGAGGCAGACATGAGGGAGATTTAGGGTGGATCTTAAACCTGTTCAGCATAGTCACATGGTTTGGGAGCCCAGTGTAAATTAAGCTGTTAAAGGGGGGGGGGTAGCATAATTCCAACTCTATTTTAAGGTTTGTTGTCCCTCTGCCAGGCTTTGCCTAGTTTAGACAGCTCCAGGATGGTGTTTGGATCTGGTGTACTTTACTCTGGCTTAACTTCAAGGTACACCAGCTTCCTGCATATAGAATTGCCCTGTGAGATTATAACATAACTCAGGAGTACATTCACTTTGTGAACGTGTGGCAAAAAAAATTCTAATCCATAGAGCCACTCTGTCTTGATTTGCTAATTGTCACCATAGGAAACTCCTGTCTCTCCCAAAGAGAAGACAGCACTGCTTTCCCATACCACCACATATCACGATACTTCTATGCTGCAATGGCAGCATAGTTTAAAAGACTGATGACACTGAGGGGAAGAAAGGGGTATCGATTGTAGAGTTGATAGAAGCAATATTGACTTTGGTGTGGGTTGTTTCCTAGTGAATTAATCACTGCCTACAATTAATTCCTCCTGATTGTTATTAATTTAGCAAGAAATGCTGTAAGTTTTGACTAGTGTTCCATAATCAATACCCACTGAGCAGAAAACAGAATTAGCTAGGAATGGAATAATATTTTAAGATATGCACATCTTTCCACTCCGCTACCAAAATATTAAACTTTTGACAGGTTCATATCTCATCTTTAATCGTAGCCTGGAGTGCTTTATCCTAAATGCTTCACAATAACATAAGAACATGAACTCATGGGCATGAAACTGCACACATACTTTCTTCAATAAGCAAAGATCATCCAATAAGAACAGCCTGTTTCTCAACATGAATTGATATTTGCAGTTGCCACATGTTGGGCTCCAGTAAGCTTTTGTTAGTTTGGGCCCATCAAGGTGATCAATTCCACAGCCAACATTTGTTAGACAAGTAGCAGTAATACACACACAGCACCCATGCCCCCACACCCTAATCATGCCCCCAAAGAGATTCACCCCCTCCATTGCGCTCTGCCGCTCCCCCACTTCCTAAGTTTACTGCCACCCACCATTGAATCCTGCTATGCTACCCAATATTCTGAACTGAAAGCATGTAAAGAAGAAAGAGCAGTACACATATTCAAACATGGGGCAACTTTCAGGGCATCACTGTGCTCATTTAGAAATGAAAATCATTTTTGCATGTGTGCTTGATAGCAACATGATGGGTAATCATTTCCAGACAGGTGGCAGGCCAGCAGCAGTGGATGAAGTGACAGCAGGTGAAACCAGTAGGAAGAGCAAAGTTTCCTCCCATTTTATTTTGAATATTTATTAGCCATCCTTCATCAAAATATTCCAGGGTGGTGTATGGAAGTGTGAACAAAATTAATCGGCACAACATATAATTACAATTTGCAACCACATCGCAATTACAATTTGCAACCAACAAAGGCATAAGGAAAGATTAGAACTTGAAACCTAAAAATAGAATGGAACCTAATTTCAAAAAACCATCTATCATTTTAAATACCTGGACAAATAAGGTCATCTTCACCTGACATCAAATAGTTTGTCCCGTTTGACCCACCTGGATCCCAAATGCTTGCAGACGGCATAGAGACAATCACATGTCAAATGATGTTGATGAACTCAAGCCAGCTGCATTTCATGGTGTCCTTACTCTGGGACAAGTAAGGAAAATTGCATGCTTGACTAAAGTAAACAAAACACATGTGAAAACAGCCAATCAGAGAAGGGTATGCCATGACACATGACACTGTGATGCATGATGTTGGAAAAAATACCATATTATCAATGCCACATTCCCAAGACTCCCACATTCCCAATGTTGCACAGACACAAAATCTGTGGAAGGCTTTCTTTTGTCACTACCACTAGCCCTTTTCACATATATTATATTTTAGAAGAGTTACGAAGACAGATAATTGACACATATGAAGCTAATTTATTGATATTTAAGTCAATACAATTTATGGAGTCATCCTACTCTTCCTTGCTAGCTAGGTGTAGGGAACCTCTGGAGGGACTGATTTATTCTTGTGCTGTCTTCAGTGGATATTGTGAATATAAAGTTTCAGTGGCCTGAATCTGATACCTGTATTTATTTTCTTAAGTGAGATGAGTCTTTTCGCCCTTGGGCTATTGGCACCCATCAGCATTGGCAATTAACCCATCATATTGGAAAGAAGGGTTCATTACCTATTTATCTTTTGGGTAAGCTTGCAAATAAGATATTTCTGGAACTAGTTTTCTCTTTTAATCATGACCTTGGTCTTTATCAGTTAATTGGAGCTATTCTGCTATAACTTACACTTCTTAGACAGTGTCCCATTATTTCAGGCAATTAGTCGCAACACCTGGTAAAAGCTGTCCTATTTCTTTGGAGTGAGGAAATATTCTTTAATGAAATGACTCTCCAAAAGAGAGATAAAACTTGGTTTGGGCTTTTGTGCAAGCTGGCTGATGACATATAATTTGAACAGTGTATAATGAATCTGATTAGGGGAAAACAGGACACGATTCCATTTTTGTGTGTTTATGATTTCTGTGTATACATATTATAATGTATAAACCTGTATGGTTAACCTGTGACAAAAATCGTTGCTGGCTGTGAACAAAGAGTAGCAGCAAGATAGATCCTGAACTACCCCCTCTTGCTCTGTCACTTGCAGCCAGTCCCTTGGAATTCAGCATGAAACTATTTTGTTAGGTATAGCTGAGATTTCCAAAACCTGGGCAAAAAGGGGAGCCGTTTCACTAAACCTCTTGGAATGCGGCAGTCGGGGAACTGTAGAATATTAGATGAAGGAATTTAATAGACATGGGTGCAGGAACAATGGTTTGCCAGTGTGGTGTAGTGGTTAAGAGCGGTAGTCTCGTAATCTGGGGAACCGGGTTCGCGTCTCCGCTCCTCCACATGCAGCTGCTTGGTGACCTTGGGCCAGTCACCCTTCTTTGAAGTCTCTCAGCCCCACTCACCTCACAGAGTGTTTGTTGTGGGGGAGGAAGGGAAAGGAGAATGTTAGCCGCTTTGAGACTCCTGAAGGGGAGTGAAAGGCGGGATATCAAATCCAAACTCTTCTTCTTCTTCTTCTTCTTCTGCAAAGATTCGTTTACTTTTAACAATATTCAGTTAACTGTGGACTCTTCCCATTTGTGGACTCTCCAGCAAAAGGTGTTTAGAGGCACACCACATCCAATATTGGATATTAAATTTGTCTAATTCCCCTTTAAAGCCATTTGTGTTGGTGGGCATCAGTGTATCTTGTGGTAGTTGATGCCCATAATTTAACTATGTACTGTATAGCACGGCATGGTCAGCTAATATTTTGTAGCACACGGCACTTTACTTGGCCTGTAATGAGACAAAACCCCACAAGCCATTACTAGGTATAATAATGCAACACAAAGCCAAAGATATCTGTGCTTGGTATGCACTGTTCTTTAGGAAGATGCATCATGATTAAATCACTACTCCATGTTGCAATTTTAAAAGTGAGGGAAGGAAGCCTTAATGCCCCCTCCCCACACACCTACATTTGAATCAAACTGTCAATTTGCTAATTTCATGAACGTAAAAGGTAGCAGCATTTTTTTGAACTCATAATGTTCTGAAACCTAATTGAGTACACTGACATGCACTAAAAGATTTGTGTACTTTAAAAAAACCCACTTAAGTGCATTAGTTCAACAGCTGAGAACCTGAGGAAGGCATAAAAATCATAATTCAAAGTAATAATAAACCACGACATTCCCATGACCTCATGCTTTTGGAAAGTGCTAGTGACACTTTACATTCATCTGCAATGATAATAGAGATGTTACTAAAATGGTATAGGGACAGTTAGAACGGCATCCAGATATTGGACATTATTTCTATTGACTGTGAAGTAACATGCTTTGACCACTTCATAAAATCATATAATTTTAGAGTTCTAAAGGACTTTTGAACCTATATTGTTCAATGTGGGAGCCTAAAGGTTCTCTATTGTGCACCCATTATATTATCTACAAATATAAGAGTATGTATACCTTGCTGGCTTATAACAGAGTGCATGAGCAAGTGTTGTACTGAAACATCTTCTCCATTTCCCCCCTCCCCCCAAAAAAGATTATTGTCCTTTAAAAGAGGCTTCTATTTTTCTACTTTTTCACAGGGCATTTTAATCCCCTTCCCCCCACTGAATGTTGGGCGGTATGGGATTTGTTTGTTTAAAGGCATTTCTAACCCACTTTTCATGGTAAGAAGCTATTCCAGAGTGGGAAACAACAATAACTATATAAAATAGGGTTGTCATATTTCAAACAGTGAAAATTCGGACAGAAAAGCTGTTGAGCTTTTTTGGCAAAATCGCAAAAAAGAAAAGAAAAATTATTATTATTACCGATTTCCGCACAGACACTGCTGCCAACTGGGAGAGGGGAAACAAATTTGGAAATTTTCTGATCTGATTTAGGTCCGAATAGCAAGTTTAATCCGTAAGACATTGAGTGAATCCCAAACAGATAGGATTGCTTCCTAGTGCCACAAATACAAAGACAAGACGACTCTTGTAATGTGAGCAGGAACTAAAGTGATCTAGAACTGGTTGTAGCGGTGGGGGGGGGGGATCAGTTTTGGGTGACATCAGCAGGGAAAGGATGCTAAGGATATCTAATGGGTTGAAGTTTTGTATATAGTTTGGGACAGCATATGGCTGAGTGAAGTGTGATTCTTTTAATACATTCTCTGTGATTCACTTGCAATCTTGCAAATGCTACAAGTCCTGTGCATACCGCTGGGGTTGCATACAACTAAATTCTGCTTAGAATTAACTCATTTAAATTAATGATCCTGAGTTAACAGTAGCCACTGACTTCAATAAGTCTACTATGAGTAGGATTAGAATTGCATACTCCCATATAGATAATTTGCATAGGACTATTTAGGATTTTATCATTGTATTCATACTTAAAAGAATATATATATATTTCTGCCAAAAATATAATGTAAATTTTATTTTCTCCCCTGCTTTATTGACTAAGGTCTTTGTGATAACATTGTAAAAGTTTGTAAACTATGTATTGCATATTTCTAGTTGAGGGACCTTCCCTGTGGTACATCATTTGAAAGTTGAAGACAAATATTTAAAAAGCTTTGAAGATAAGAGAACAAAACTGTTTAATACTGCATGGCTGCATTTTTCATGTAAATCTTGCTCTGGTTTTTAGCCCAAGGGATACTTGCCCAAAAGCCATAGTTTGGAAATAAAACAAATGATCACTTACAAAAAAACCCCCCATGAAACACCTACAACAGGGTGACAGCATGAAACTATATTCAAGCCATGTATAAAATATCAGACACACTGATAAATTCTTGACGCTTATATGCATCTCTCTTCAGTGTCTCCAAAGTGGAAGTGAGTCAGTAAATATGTATTTACACATTGCAGTTCAAGTCTTCAAAATATTTAATGCACATCTTTCTAAAATCTCTATTACAGCATTTCTGATATAGATCAAGGACTGAGCGTTTGGATCAGTAATCCAAAAGAAAACCAGAGTGGACCTGTTTGTAATTTTAACTCAGTATTATACATCTACTTCTAACACTGGAAGATTCTGAAGGGTTAAATTCAAGGTCATAGAATTGTAGAGTTTGAAGGGAATCCAAGGGTTATCTACTCCAAGCCCCTGCAATGCAGGAATCTCAACTAAAGCATCCATGACAGATGGCCATCCAACCTCTGCTTAAAACTTTCAGGGAAGTCCACCACTTTCTGAGGGAGTCTTTTCCACTGGCAAACAGCTCTGACCACCAGAAAGTTCTTCTGAATGTTTAGTCAGAATCTCCTTTCTTGTAACTTGAAGTCATTGGTTTGGGTCCTAGCCTCTGGAGCAGGAGAAGACCACCTTGCTCCATCTTTTATGTGACAGTCCTTTAGATGTTTGAAGATGGCTATCATATCTCCTCTCAGTCTTCTCTTTTCCAGGCTAAACATGCCCAACTTCCTTCTAGGCACTTGATCATCTTGATTGCATATATATATATTCCAATAACTCTCTCTCTCTCTCTGTGTGTGTGTGTGTGTGTGTGTATGAGAGAGAGAGAGAGAGAGAGAGAGAGATTCAACATGGCACCAGTAGATGTCTACTTGCAACAATGTGGCTTTACTTCCTGTTGCCCCCTTTTAACCCTCCCCCATTCAAAATCCCAAAATCTGCCTGAAGGGTTGAGGACTCTTCTGGAACAGATTTCAGGGATGCAGGAGGCTTGAGGGAGGAAAAAAAATCTGAAGTCCTGTTACCTAAGCTGGTGGACATCATTGGATGCCACTCATAATCTTTGTTTAGTCAGAATGTTCAGATATGTGTGATAAATACGTGTGATAAATATTCTAACCATTTTTGGATGGGGTATTGTCAGTGGTGCATTTCAGGCTGGACTTTGGGAGAAAGGTCAACCAGAATAAACAGAAGGACCCCATAAATGCAACAGGGCTAGCTCATCACTCTTTGAGGAAAGTGACATAGTACATGTTCCCCCCTAAAGAGGGTACCCCTGAAAGACCACCTGAAGAAAGTGATGTATCACACATTGTCAACTGATAAAAGCCACTTCATAATCTTCAGCCATTCATTCTTTTGTGAATCCAAACACCACCTTTTCCAAGAAACATCAGTTACTTATTTCTAAAAATATATAAAACTGTGAAATGCTAAAACCATCTGTATTTTTTAAACTGCACTCAACTTCTTTTTTCAGTACAAATATACTGTATAACAAAAGCTTAAACTACATCATTGTTAAGGAGTTGCTTATTCTGTAGAGACTTGTGTTATTTTGAAAGCTACCTGTGATTCAGGAAATGTAAAACGAACATTCTGCCCTGAAATATTTCATGAGCATACTGTGATTATATAGAGAGAAGCATTTAAAGCAGATGAATTGTGGTTTATTTAACCCAGTCTTCTTGGTATGTAATTAATCCAAATGTGCTAACAGGTTTTTGTCTGAGTTGCGTAAGTAGGAGAAATATTCATTAATTCCTTTCACTGAAATTTAAATTTAGCATTTACTTGCACCCTGAAATAACTACAGAGTGCAGTACTTCATAATGCAACATTTCTGTTCCCATTAAAAGTTCCTAAAATAAAACCTCATTTCCCCCCACCCCTGATGAGCAATTCTTACATGCTAATATTTAAGTTTCAGTTTCATAAAGAGACTAGGAGGGAGGGGATACTGTTTCATTCCTTGGAAATTATACAAAAGAATGTACTTCCATTCTCAGGGTCAGATCAGGCTGGATGGCAGCAGGCACTGTTTATTCATGAGCCTTCCCCATTCACAAATAAAATTGTGGTGTGTGTAGTGGGAGGTCTGTGTTTTACAAGAAATGAGGTATTTAGCTGGGAGGAGCTGTCCCCTCACCTACATCCTTCCCCAGCTCTCTTATTTCTGATGTTTGTTTTCCTACCTAGGTTCAAGATCAGAAAAGGCCAATCTAGGAGAAAAGTGCATAGATGAGTAAAAGTGAAAACCCTTATTTAAAAAATCCCTCAGTGAAGAAAGGACATGGTGTTGATGCTGTTGTCACAGCACACCTGAAGTTGCTGTGGATGCTACGGTCCTTGTGACTGCCATCTCCCAATTGTGTACTGAAAGAAAGCAGTCTGATATTCTGTTAGGGGAGTGATCTTTAATAGCAAACTAAGGCCCGTGGCCTGGATCAGGCGCAATTGCCTTCAGGATCCTGCCCGTGGACTGTCCATGGATCCCGTGGACCTTCCATGGATTGGCGTAGGGACTCTGTTCATTCGGGCTGCACAATTTTTTCTCTGCGCCATTCCATTCCCCCCCCTCCCTCATACACACTGCAGCGGTGCCTCCTCCCTCCCTCCTCCTGGCTTCTCCCTGCCCTGCCTAGAGGAGGAAGGGAGCTGGCAGAGTGCCATTTTAAGCAGCCCCTCTCCGGAGCCAGCCCTTTCGCGCCACTCATCTTCCCTCTGCTGCTGCTGCTGCCCTGGTGCTCCTGTGGGCCGGAGAGCGGAGTGGATGAGCTCGCTCTGCCTACCCATGAGAAGCAGCGACGGCAGTGGCAGCCCCTGTGAAGGGAAGAGCAGAGGTTGGGGCTGGGGGTGGTGTGGGGAGGAGGAATACATGCTCCCCTCACCTCTTCTTCCAGCCCCCCCGGTGCCGCTTCTACAGCCCACCACAAGGTCTGAGGGACAGTGGACTGGCCCATGGCTAAAAAATTTTGCCGACCCCTGGTGAAAGCCAACACTCACCACCCCATGAACATGGCACTTAGAAACTTCAGTAGTATGAAAATAGAGTGAATAAAAATAATAATTAAGAGATGTTTGCAGGAGTGTCTGGAGTGGTGATGCAGTGGTGCAATGCTGCTATCCCAACAACAACTGTGATGGGAGAGAAGGTTGGGCAACAGCAAGGGCAGGTTGGAAGGGCGCATTGGCAGAGCCAATCTGGTGTTCCCATCAGTGTTCCTGCACAGCCACCATCTTGCTTCCCACCCATTCCGGCAAGTGGCAGTGACCCCACTAGCAGGAGGGTGACTCTATTCCCCTGCCCTGTTAGGCTGACACTCCTGGATGTTTGTGTGTGCATCAATGCACTTGCAGCCTGTTGCTGTGGAGGTCTGTGGATTAGAAGCCACAGTGAATATGAACATATATCTGCTTTTGTCAGAGAATTCAAGAGCTTACTTAGGTGCAGAAATCAGATCATAAATATTACTTTGGCATACTAACTACATAATAAAAATGGCAAAGGTTGAATTATGGCTCATGCACAAGTTTATGTGAATTATTATTCCATAATTTAAATCTATTCCGCCTTGCTGCATATTTAAAGAAAAATGCAAAGAATGAAAATGTAAAGTGAAACAAATACTGTATTCAAAAGAGGAACTTCTTGCTAGCAGTTTATGAATTGAGGTGATAATGAATTTTGCAACACTTAAGATAATCTTTTAAAAATCAGTATGAATTAATAGTAGGGGAAACGTGTTAAGATTAATATGTATTTGTTCAGGATGGTACAATGTATTTATTGCTAAAAAATACATTTTATCAAAGGGTGTTTTCTCTCTCTCCCAGATAAGGCATGTGCACCACATAAGATAAAACAGAATTTTAGGTTGTTAATGGTTTAAAAAGTGATAAGGTGACACTTCAGAGCTACATTACAGAATTGTACCATCTTTGTATGTCTCTGTAGTAAGATAAATCACTCTTAATCCTCATGATTAGGGTTTTGCAGTGAAATGGGCTATCAGACTGGTTTCCTGTTGAGAAACTTTTAGGCTAAAATCTTATACATGCTAACAGGGACTAAAACCTTGGAACTCATTGTGGCTTACTTTTGAGTAGACGTGCAGAATTTCATGTTAAGGAATATTGCAAGTATATAGACAACAATATTGGATTTTTACATGTATAGGTTTTAGTTAAAATGAGACATATATGTACTTACTTTTAGTCTCTGGGTATTTTAGTAATTGCATTTAATTGGACATGAGATTTTTTTGTGCTTCCATTATAATATGAGTACAGAAGGGGCTGCTTGGCTGATCCCATCTGACCACTCTTCTACTAAAAATCACCATTCATGCCTTTCCCATTCATGGAAAGGCAACAAGCAATCAATTCCCATACCAGTCCATAGTTTCAGGTAGAGAGCCAACATAATTTACACCGTGTTTGCTGGGGGGCAGAATGTCCCTTAGAACTTGGTGAGTGAAATATGATTATGAAGATTATCATATCCTAGCAATCAGTCCCAAATGATGCCCTGAGATAAAAATACTGGCAACAGAATACTTCTACGCTTATCCATACACCTAGCCAACTCCCAACTGCCTAGTGAGTGGTGAGCAGAAGAAACATACCACATTCAGCCTATGGGGACTAGTGTTTTCACAGATTCTAGTCAATTTGGGGCTGTAGCCTCTAACTATCCCTGTTGAGATCATTGGAGATACTGATATATTCATTAAAAATTTGGATTGAATTGGAAATCCCCCCTTTTTGGGAGATGATATGAGCCAGTCCAATACAAGCCAGAAACAAAGCAAAACAAAAGTTTCTTAATGGAAGTGACCTTATATTTTTGAATGTCATGAATATTTTTCAAATGAACTACACAGTAAATGCTACAGGGGGGAAAACCTTGCAAATAAACCTTCAGTGTGTGAGCCTTTCCTTAAGTAATATTTGTTTAGTGCAAGGCTCTGAAGTTTTATTATAACCATAATGTATACCTTTAAGCTGTATTTATTACTCGGGCTTGCATTTCATCCAATATATGTATCCAAGTGGAACATTGCACTTGACATTCTTGCAAGATCTATGCATGTTATGCAGGATTCATTGTTATCTCAATTGATTCCACAATAAAGTCATCATATCTGCAACAGATATAATCTGTAAACTTCATCACACCCAAAAATCTTTCCCAAGTGTGCATGAGGAAATGTGCTTTACTTCATATTGTGGAAGAATAACACAGAGGATTCCCAGGAGCTCTACAAAGTTGGAAATAAAATGTTTGCAGCAATATCAAATGTTTAATCTTACCTATAAATTTTTAAGATCATTACCTCTCAAAGCGGGATTGAAAATGAAAATGGGTGTTCTAAACTTACAATCACTTCAGTGTTCCTATATGACAGGTTTTTATTTGGCCATAACAAATAGAATATTTTTAATATAACAAATAAAATACAGCTTTTGTAATTCTAATTCTCTCTCTCTCTCTCTGTCTCTCTCTGGAAGTATGTATTGTCCCTTAGCACTACCAAGTAACTTACTCTCCATTTCTCCTAGAGGGTTGCAGACATTTTTCCAGTTTGCTTTATATAGCTGCATTAGCTGCCAAAACCAAGCGCTCACAGATTGTCTTGAGGCTTGTAGTTTACTGAACATGCTCAGCTCACCACTACACAAACACTGACTGCAGGGCTCTGGAGAGAAGCCCTCATGATGAGGTTTGAGCAAGTGGTTATAAAGCTTCATAAACTTTGCATGGGGTTTGTGACTGGTTTTAGTCCTAGGAAAGACAGGTCATTTCACTTCTGCATAATTTCCCTTTTGTTGACTAATGGGCAGGGGTAGGCAACCTAAGGTCCGTGGGTCAGATGCGGCCCAATTGCCTTCTCAATCCAGCCTGCGGAGGGTCCAGGAATTGGTGTTTTTACATGAGCAGAATGTGTCCTTTTATTTCAAATGCATCTCTGGGTTATTTGCGGGGCATAGGAATTCATTCACACACCCCCCCCCCCAAAAAAAGTAGTCCACTGCATGGACTGAGGGACAGTTAACCGGCCCACAGCTGAAAAAGGTTGCTGGCCCCTGCTAATAGGTGTTAAGTATTTTGTATACTCACACCCTAGATCTCTATATGTTTGCCTGATTTCTGCCTTCTGATCCATTTGAGCTGGCGGTGGCAGAAGTATCATCTAAAATAGGGCTGGATGCTTGCCGCTTCCTCCTCTTCAACTCCAGCAGCATGCTCCTGGATAATGGCAGCACACTCCTCTACATGGCCCTGGGCTGCCTTGAAGAAGACAAGGAGGAAAAGAGTGGCCTATTGGTGAGTAGAGGAGTGTACTGCAACCACTGGGTGGTTTAAGTGCTGCAGCCTCTGGGTTTAGGTGGAGGAAACACCAGGCAGCAGTGAGTGCCAAGGGGCAGGAAGTGGCAGCTGTGCCGGTGAGGGGGAAGCATGATGGCATGGCGGGTGATGGTGCTGCTGCTCATCTTCTTGCTTTGGGTGGCAGCTTCTCGCCCGCCCTCTCAGGGTGACTCCCCATTTGAGGTTGCTGCTCTGAGGCATCTTGCTTCAGGTGTTTTTTAAGTGTACAGCACAAATGGGGTCAGAGTTTCTCATTTTTCCAATCTTAAGTTTGGTTATCCACATTTCCACATCAGTTTGCAATTTTTTTTAAAGTCCTCATGAAAATTCATCAGCATTTTAGTTCCAATTTCCTAATATACATTTATCTGCATGCAGTCGTATATAGCATTTTTTAGTACAGTGGTACCTCAGGTTACATACGCTTCAGGTTACAGACTCCGCTAACCCAGAAATAGTGCTTCAGGTTAAGAACTTTGCTTCAGGATGAGAACAGAAATTGTGCTCCGGCGGCGCAGCAGCAGCAGGAGGCCCCATTAGCTAAAGTGGTGCTTCAGGTTAAGAACAGTTTCAGGTTAAGAATGGACCTCCGGAACAAATTAAGTACTTAACCCGAGGTACCACTGTATACAATTTTTTTCACATGCTATTTTCACTAACATAAGCATTTTTGTGCACACTTTACCCAAGCATATGCATTCTGGTATGCATTACTTGGCTTAAGAACTGCACTGCAAAATTCAGAGAAGTGTGAATTTGGAAATATGGCAATATTTTTGTTCTCATATTGTTTCGGAAAGTTTCCAGTCACAGGGAAGCTTTTAAGCATTCAGCAAAAAGTATGATCGGGTTCCCTGCAGACCTTCCTTCACAATGTGGGAAGGTCAGGGGCGTGGTGCATGCGCCAAGCTTATATGCAACACCTCCCCAGTTTAAGTCCACTTTAAAGTTCAATGTATATGCTGTGAAATTCAGCTGAGACTGAAATCTATTTCAGCTCCACTCCCCACTCAGTCAGCATGACTGAGCTGATTAAGCATTATTAGCAATCTTTAGTTTGGCTACTTTTTTGCTTCTTTGATATTGACATACTTTTTGATGTCCATCTGTAAAATATGCTGACTATGGAAATAAATGTGTTGTATTATTTTGTAATTGCAGTATTTGCAGTCATATTCCCAGGGAAATTCCTTTTTTTTTTTGAAAAAGGGCTAAAACCATTCATATATAAACAGGGGGGAAAGCTAAAAGTCACAAAATTAAAAAACCGCATAAAAAAGAATCAGCAGGATTAAATAGAAGTGACCTTTCAAATACTGTGTTCCAAAGCTATGAAAGGCTTTGAAGGTCAAAACCACTTAGAACTGAGCATCATAACAGACTAGGAAGCAGGGCAGTTGATCAAACACAAGTGTGATATGTAGGAGTGGGAAGCATCTTTCTGACAGCAACATCATTGCCATTTTCCTCGGTGGGATGCCACAGGGCACAGTGAGGATGGGGCTGTGCAAGTATACTGGCTGTGCTAACACCCAATTGGCTCTGCTGGGGTGCCTGTGTAGCCCAGCTCTTGCTGCCATCCTGCCCAGATCCTGCACTAAAACAGTAAGTGGCAGGGATGCTTATATTGTTGTGGAGGAGCTCAACACTCCCACTCCATCATGTTGGCCACTTTTGGCAGTGTGATCATAAAACCCAGTTACAGCTAATAAGAAAGCAGCTGGAACATCTATGGGTTCCAGCTTCCAAACATCCTTCATAGACAGGTCCCATGTAGTGTATCACAGTAGTCTAACCTGAAGGTCACCAGAACATCAATACCTGTTAGGCTAACTTTGTTTGGGTAGGATCGCAACTGGTGCCCCACCCTGGCTGGTAAAAGGCACTTTATGCTACAGAAGTAGTTTGTGGCTGTAGCAACAAAGGTGGACCAAGAAGTGTCTTCAAGCTGTGATTCTGTTCCTTCAGTGGGACTACAGCCACATGTAGCACTGAATGACCACCACTTCATGGTGAAGACATGTCACCTTCCCACAGTACCTTTCTCTTGTCTGAATCAAACTTCAACTTATTGGTTGTCATCTAGTCCATTACCGTGGCCAGACACTGATTTAGTACTTCTGCCATTTCACCTGATTTTGACAAAAAGAAGAGATAGACTCATTCTTTATTAGTCATTCATCTATTTTCTAATTCATCTTTGGAGTTTTGAAATAACAATGTATTTTAAAATGCAGAGAGTGGGAAGGAGACAGAAACAGATGCAGATATACAAAGCCTCTGGGTACTAAATTATCATTCAAGGATCTAAAATACCAAAATACCTGATTTTTTATAATTTTTTTATAGAGATGTCGAGCACCCATAAATCTATGGAAGTTTACAGCTGCTTAACATTAGCTCCTAATTCTGCAAATGGAAGGCATCTAAATAGCATTGCAGCTGTGTGCTACATTTGTCATCTGCTGAAGAGCTGGGAGTGGGATGAGAATCCCAAAAATATCCAGGACCTATTATTCAGCCTTAATCACCATAATCACCATTAATCATTACTTTTCAATGATGAACATACATTTTCCTTCCCTTTGGGCATTTGGTGGAGCCCTAGGAAATGCGTCATCTTGATTCTGAAAAGAACTCTGCTTCAAGGGGCATAAAATAGTTCTGTTTCATCTCATATATTCATCTCTTATCACTGTTTCCCTCCCTCTTTCAGTGTTTTATCAGTAAGAGTCCATGAAACAGGTATTGTGATCCATAATGCTTTACATTGTCTTGTTTATCATTGTCTCAGACATGATAAATATCAGATTTTGCGCCGGGAAAGGAGGGAAGTTACAATCTAGTCTAGTTGTTAGTGTATTCTTTGTAATAACATACCATCTGGGAATTCAGGAAAGGAAGAGGGAGCAGAATACAGGTATGGATATATTAGCACTATGCATAATCTATTGATAGACTTTTTTTTTAAAGTCAATTGATACCTCCCTCTTTGTGGTAATCTCTTAAGGTGAGAGATAGGAGCAGTGGAGCATCTTCACCCCAAACATGGTGAATATTTGGCCAGTTTAGCTAATGAATGGGAAGTGTTCTAGCCCAGAATACTTGTGGATGACCAGAAATAAGTTGCTATTTCACTTAATACTAGAACAGTCTCTAAGAGTTTAGAATGAAACTAAACTACTACAGTTTCAGATGAAACAATAAAATATTCAAAAAACAGAAGCATAACAGCACACATTGATAAACCCGCAAGAGTCACTTAGCAGCCTGGTCACCTGTAAGGTGTATGCAGGATTAGATAGTCCACAGCCATCTCATCCCCACTGTTCTCCAACCATACCCCTCCCCATGGTCATCATACCATTTCTTACCTATAACCAACAGGATAAGTGCTCTATTCTTTCTCTCTTGCCAAGACAAATCCTAACTCACATTATGCAGCACTCACCACACTCACACATACACACCTCACCCAATTCTTTAGGGTGAACTTTCTGACCATTAATAGCTTCTCAACAGTGAAACAGACTCCCACGAGAAGTGATGGACTCTCCTTCCTTGGAGGTTTTTAACCAGAGCTTGGATGGCCATTTGTCCTGTATGATCTAGTTGAGATTCCTGCATTGCAGGGGTTGGACTAGGTGACCCTGCAATTCTGTGATCCTATCATTCTGCCTTGTATCTACTTCCAACTCAAATAATTGATTCTACACAGACACATATCACACAGTACCTACTAGCTCATCTAGCTCCCTTCCTTCCAATACTTCACACACTTCCAACAATGCACACAAACATGCTATCCATCCTGCCACTCCAATATATCCCTCTCAGGAATCAAACTGTCAGGAGCTTGTCCTACACTCGAGTAGGACCATGGCAGAGACACATGCCCGACTGGCATGTTCTCTCCTTCCTGGTCGATCGTTTGGGAGCTTCAAAAGCTTTCTTCAGCCTGAACATCACAGCGACCGACGCCGACAGACATCGGCACACTTAGGGATCCACAGAGTCTTCGCAGTTTGCGTAACAGAACCCCAGCAACTCAGCATTTTGGCTAATCTACTTTATTTACATATAAACACACACAGAGCACTGCAACATGCCCCCTCCCCTAGCATCAGACAGCAAAGAGAAAAAGCACAAAGGACAATAGTCCCACTTCACGGAACAGAGTAACATGAACATCCTATCTCTGTCACTTCCCACTTTGTAGAGTCAAAACATATACTGTCATATGATAGATAAAAATCCCATGACTGTAATCATGGAGCAGGAATTCTAACACAAACTACTATCACCCGTTACTCAATCCACTGTACTAAATTGCATTGCAAAAACACCAGAAGACTGTAAAACTACCTACTGATAGAACCACATGTAGCCATACTCAATATAGTTCAGAATATTTATTGGGACAAACTCCATTGCTGGTTATGGTTTATTGCTTTCTCACTAATGGATTTTGCTTTCCTTTTCCTTTGACCATGGCCTGAAAGTACTTGGGATTTTCTGCACGTTGGTTGTTGGATTAGCTGCTTCTTCCTTTAGGCCTTAGCTGTGCAGAGACCATCTGCTAGCCCATCCACTTAAGTTCTATGTAGTGGACAGCCTTTGACATTCACTCTGTTTTGTAACAGCAGCTCAGGGCATTACTCTTAATTGGTGTGTCAGCAGCAGGGTGTTGGTGGTGTCTTAAGCCTTTCAGCCATAATTACCAAGGTTTAGGAGGAGGGCAATGATCGTGCTTAGCATTTGCATAACACGTTACAGTATCCATATGAATTCTTACAGAATTCTTGATTCAGATAGAGGTTAAAAGACTTAGTGAATTCATGGCAGATATCAAGGTGGCACAAGGAACTGTATTTGTATGCATGTAGTATGCTTTCATGTGCCACCTTCAGTCAAATAGTTTCCTAGGCTGTTCACAATAAAATGCAAGCAACAATAAGAATCCATGCAGTAAACAAATGCAACATAGCAGAACAAACCAAACAAAATAAGACCAGGGAGAACAAGAAAAGTAGATGGCTGCGAGCAGTGCTTTTTTTCTAAAAAAAAATAAAAAATGTTTAGGGGCTCTCTCGTTTTCCTACTGCCCCTCAGTGAGGACAAACTTGGATTTGCAAAATGTTTAGGGGTATGCGTACTGGCTGCGAGAGAGAGAGCTGCCAGTGAGCGCCGCCACTGAAAAGGACCTCTTTCCCAGTCACCATCTTTCACATCTCTGCAAATGACCTGGACACATAAGCACGAACAGGCATTAATATATGAACTGATACTCAGATCTTAAGCACTGTAGGGTTTTAAAGAGAGAGAGAGATCAGCTCTCTGAATTTGGCTCTGAAATGGACTGGAATACAGGGCAGTTCTTTATGCACTTAAGGACAGTTGAATAAAATTAATTTCAAGGGAAGAGATGTAGGGTCTTCTTGATTCTTCCTTTGTAATCAGTGGGGCTTACAAGTGTTTACATTTACCTAGCTTATACCTTCTGTTTTTCTAATTGACTGATTTTGGCATGACCTAGTTACAGTCTGGTTGGTGTTAGTTGGCTTTTCTTCTAAATGTAACAATACAATCCTAAGAAAATGCAGTACTTAGCCACAACAATGTGCTTTCCCCCCAAGAAGTCAAGACCTCCCTGCATCAGACCAACTGCTGGCAGCATTAGTCTTTCAGTAGAAGGCATCCCCTTTGACTTAATATCCAAGCTTCAAAATATAATTTAAAAAACAATTAAGACACAAAAATGGAACATTCGGAAGCAGTGGTACATTTGACATCTTTTTTCTTAAGCTCTCATGCAAAGTTGATAGAGCAGTATCATTAATTTATATGACCTGCCATGCCGTTCCACCCCTACATTTATGATGTGGGCTTGCTCCATCGTAATGATTTTTCTGATAGTCTATAAATACACAAAACATTATCAGAACAAAGACAGCTTGTGGACTGATCTATCACAGAGACAAGTTATCTACCTCTGAACATGCCGCTTTTGCATCACCAAATAAAGAGAAAATAACAAAGGAGAACAAAAGAGGACAGAGATTTGCATAAAATTTGCACATGCTAATTTTATCTATAGGGTAAAATTTAGAAATAATTACTACACATAGAAATATAATACAGCTCATCATAGTATAGAAGACCATAACCATTTGACCTGCCTGTCTGCTGTGTCTGATCTCCAGGTGCTCATTATTCATGGACTTCAAAACAACTTCTCCCTTCTTATGGTCAGTCATACTTAAGCCAACTTTGGAAAAGCCAGTCCTTCAAACAGAGGATTCTGGCCTCTGGTAGCCTTTCAAATAGAGTAGGGGTGGGGAACATGTGGCCCTCCAGATGTTGTTGGACTTCAACTCACATCCGCCCGAACCAGCATGGCCAGATGGAAGCTAAGGTCCAGGACCATCTCATCTGGAGGGTCACAGGTTACCCACCCTTGAAATATAAAGTTCTCCGCTGCAAAGTAGGATACACAACTAACCCTAACACGATGAAGATGAGGGACAAGCAATCAGTGATGCTTCATTTTATACAGATCTATAGTAATCCTAACATTTTACTAATGTTGGACCAGAGGCAATGGTGTATGCTTTCATTTAATTAGCTATTGGGATGACAATTCTTGAATTTTGTTCCATACTTAAGGGAGTAGATGAATTTGGCAATTGTCATTTTAATTTCACCAACAGCATTTTAGAACAAGAATAGCACAGTTACCATTAAATTTGGTTTGCTAAATATCTTCTTTTTAAGGCCACAGTTTTCACATAATAATTAGTATGTGCTCCTGCAAGAATATGAAGTTGGGCAAGTAATTATTTACTTTGATACTTTAATAGCAAGTCATTCTAAAAAGTGCCATTTTTTTAGGGTTGGTTGCTTCAGACTATTGTTACAACTTTCTCAGCATCATAGTTTATATTGTGCTATGTGGTGAATGATGGTTCGCCTTTGATTTTATACAGCAAATTTATATGGTGCCACATTATTTAGACAGTTTCATTAAGCACAGTGAATACCATTGTTTCCAAATTGGCAATAAAATGCATACCTCTTCAAATAAGTTTTGCTACCTGTCAGCATTAGAAGCCAAGCCTGTAATCCTTTAATTTGATTTCAGAAGCCAGCATGTGCTCTTCCCAATTTGCTGCTTAACAATTTCCGTCCTATGATGCAATGACAAGTGATAGATGGGAGATCTCTGTTTGCCTATATCAGCATGTCTGCTTGCAAAAAGTTGTCGCAAATATTTAAAAACAAAAGCAATCCATTCCACCTGCTACAAGTTATTTTATTGCAGTAGTGAGAGTAGCTGTGGTGGTAGCATTAAACATCTGTTGAAGGAATCATCCTTCTCCTCCTCATCATCATTGATCCAATGGAAGAGGCTGAGAATACAGTATAGCATTCCTCCAAATGTTACATGTTGAATCAATCCTCTCCTATTGTCATAATATTCTGATTATACATCCTAACATTCCCTTCCAACCCAAGTTCCCACTAGTCCCAATGCTAAGAAAGAGAACCAAAATGGATTCAATTCCCATAGTGCCCCAAAATCTGTTCTACAGGATTAGAGGATCTGCTAGAACAGATTTTAGGGTCATGCGGGGGCTAGAAGCAGGACAAAGAGAAACTGGAAATCCCAATATACAAGCAAATTTCCATTGTGCATGTAGGTGGTCAACACTAGATATTTCCCAATGTGCTTTAAGAATTTTTCATGTAGTCTTAGGTTGTAGACACAGGTTGGAATTCAATGTGGTTCTATGATGAACATTCTGTCTGCGTGCTGTTCAGGGTTTTTCCCCAACCCATACAGAGCCAATGTCAGGGGGCACCCGGGCGGAAGGCAGGGAAGTGTCATTGTACAAGCAGAAGTCCTTGTGTGGGGCTTCCGCTGATATGGTTGGTTGGATGAATCTCACCCACAGAACCACCAGAGATGGTGGGGGATTGTTTGAGTGTTCACATACCACAATAGCTGTGTCTCCAGTCTTTTATGTCCATCTGCCACATCTTAAAAGTCTTTAGGATCTTAAAAAACCCAGCTTGCCATAGCTTTCATCTGAATAAGCAGAACAAAAGTCCTTCAGCATTTATCCAGAGTGACTATCTGGGTGTGGGTGGGCACTGTTTATTAAGAATTATTTTTTAAAACATGACCAAAGGAAGCCATAGAAATTACATTTGGCATTCTTTCCAACACACAGTGGAAAATAGCATGCCTTGGCAATCTTATTTTCTTGCTTTAATGCCAGTGGTACTTTCTGTTGTCCAAAGTATATTGGCTCAGAAAACAAAACACACAAGGGACACAGTCACACATTTCAAATAGATCTTACTGTTCAAAGACGGAGGCAGCAACAATTAACTGTATGGTTGTAAAATTAGATTTGAAAATGGAGTCTGTCATTTTATTTCTTCCCCTTTTTGTATGTGTGGGGGAGATCTTTCCAGTATGTTTTTTTTTAAGGTCCCCTGACACTTTAAATCACCCATTATTTATCCACCTAGCACTACTTCGACGTTTTGATTTCCATTTGCTCTGGCTACTTCAGTTGCCACTCCTCACGCTTGATAAGGTCTGTTTTTGCCCAGCAGTAGTGTGCAGTGGTGACACACAGCACTTGTGTACAGCCTACTGCCTAGTTACTTCCATCTTCTGCATATGACTCCTTAGTGCTTCTTCCTTATTTAGCTTCCTTTGTTAAAATTGGGTGGCAATCCATACCTTAGGAAAGCACTGGCATGTAGCCCTCAGGCTGTTGGTCAGTCCTCAATGTTTTCCTTCATTGGACCTGCCTATTAGATGGTTGAGAGTGCATTACATGCCATTCTTTTGCAGTCAGGCAGTTTGGTTTGGGAAAGGGGTTCCTTGCCTGGATATTTGATTGGCACCTTTTTGAGATTTTTTAAAAAGGTGGTTTGCAATAAAGCTAAGACCTGTTTCCTCCCAGTTTCCTTTCCTCTGTGTTGGTTTCTTTCCTTCTCAAGCCTGCACTGCAGGCATAAGAAGTTCAATATCTTATATTTGCAACTACATTCACCTCTCCAGGCAGCAATTTAAGTTATCCTGTGGTTTTCTTCTTCTATTATCTCTCATTTGAGTCTGTTCAGCTTCAGAACCTCACGGTCACAGTATATTCCAACGTATACAATAAGTAGTGTATGTTTCTCTACAGAAACATAATCACTAGTATTTAAAGCATTTGTGTAGAGCACAATGCTGCTGTTGCGCCATGCTATCATCCTGGCAATGTAGTACCCTGGTAACAGCAACTGGAAGCCCCCCTCCCCAATAAAACATATGTGCTTTTCAATTGCTTTTGATTGATACAGCACAGGAGCCTGTCAGCTGGATCTCTGTAGAAGAGGGAATCGGACGCGTGCTTTTATCTTCTTTTCCCTTTGAGAGTGGATTTATGTGACTGAGTTTTGTTATACACTACAAAACCACAACAGTGAGTTCAGAACAAGACTTTTTGGAGCTCCCAAACATAATTTTAAGTATGGATTTTGTTGTTGAGGCAGCAGTTGTCTTCTAAGTCATGGTAAGGCTAAAGTGCAGTTCTGCTGTGAGAAGTGCCATTTAAAAATAGCACTTCTTTCTTCAATTCTTCTGTTCTTTAAACGGAGTCAGTTGTACCTACTGTTTTCCAGCCACGAATGCCAGGTTTGAGAGTTTCCTTAGTGGCTCACCAACTTGAAGAAGCCTGCCCAACTATCACCAAGTTTGTTTCTGTATGTTCATCTCCACTTCTGCCTATTACAGTTAGAACACTTCCACTTAGTCTTAACTTAGTGCAGTTTCAAACCCTTTAAACTTGTGAGGCTAGTGCATGAAGAATAAAGCAAACCTGAACATCCTAGTTTCAGCTCAGTGTTATGAATATTGTTGGCCCTGTCCCTTGATGCTTTTAAGAACAGTTGTAGCTTAGTGGTAGGTCTCAGGTTCAATCCATTCATAATGATGATGATAATGATAATGATAATAATAATAATAATAATAATAATAATAATAATAATAATAAATTTATACCCCGCCCATCTGGCTGGGTTTCCCCAGCCACCCTGGGCAGCTCCCAATAGAATTAATGATAATAATAATAATAAAAAAGTGATAAAACAACAGTCATTAAAAACTTCCCTAAACAGGGCTACCTTCAGATGTCTTCTAAAAGCCAGATAGTTGTTTATTTCCTTGACATCTGATGGGAGTGCGTTCCGCAAAGCAGGTGCCACTACCAAGAAGGCCCTCTGCCTGGTTCCCTGTAACCTCACTTCTTGCAGTGAGGGAACTGCCAGAAGGCCCTTGGTACTGAATGATGGGGGTAGAGATGCTCCTTCAGGTACAGTGGAAGTCCGGGTTGTGGACGTAATCTGTGACGGAGGCACGTTCGTAACCTGCAGTTCCGTGTCTGTGCATGCACCTGACGCAATTTAGCACTTCTGCGCATGTGCGAGCGACGAAACCCGGAAGTAACCCTTTCCAGTACTTCCGGGTTTCCTGCGGTCCGTAACCTGAAAACGCATGACCCAAAGCGTCTGTAACCCGAGGTACCACTTTATACTGGGCTGAGGCCATTTAGGGCTTTCAAGTTCAGCACCAACACTTTCCAAGTGTCCCAGAAAAAAATGCGGGATGTTTGCAAAGGGTTTACTTTGCAAGGTGACAGGATTAGGATACACAAATCAGGTGTGTCTTGACAGGGTTGACCTTGGACGTCTGAGTAGCTATTCACAAGGAACACTTTTGCAAGCACTAATTTTAGGGTAATGGAACCAGCAGAGCACATCCAGGGCAGAGCACAGAGACACAGTCATTCCGTCTCTTCCATGCATTAGACCTATGTTTGTAAGCTGAGCATAAGATACAGTGGTACCTCGGGTTAAGAACTTAATTTGTTTTTAACCTGAAACTGTTCTTAACCTGAGGTACCACTTTAGCTAAAGGGGACTCCCACTGCCGTTGCATCACCACTGCACAATTTCTGTTCTCATCCTGAAGCAAAGTTCTTAACCCGGGGTACTATTTCTGGGTTAGCAGAGTCTGTAACCTGACGCATCTGTAATTTGAAGCGCCTGTAACCTCAGGTACCACTGTATGTCATTTCAGTTGGCTGGGAGCCCTGGCAGCATATTAGGACAGGTCTTTCTGCAGACCTAGGTGTAAACTACCATGGAACTGGCCTTAGGCTACATCATGTTAATTTGGAAATTAGAGTATATTGCAAAATTCACTGTGGCCATGACAGCAAGCTAAAACATGATGCAGACAGATCAGTATGGCAGTTGTTAAGAGGTTAACGAAAGATGAATGAAAAATGAGAGCAGCAGCCAAAATGAAATCAGCTTTCAAATTGACTCATATGAAGATGTAGTCAAATTTCTTAGCATTGTGATAGAAATCAATCCCCCCCCCCCCAGATTTTGATCAGGCACAAAGCTGGTTACTGTTCCATACAACAAAATGGCATTTTACTTGTTTTCTCTGTGTTAGCTTTTAACCTTTAAATGTATCCTTTCCAGGAAACAAATGTCTTCATCCGTCCAGTATCACAGACTGAAGATATTATACTTCTCCTACAATTTACCAATCTTCACCCACTAAGATTTGGCCTGAAACAACTCTAATATTAATATTTGAGGGTTAGAATGCCTCCATTTTCTTTGCCTCCTAAGATAAATAGCCATTGTTTTCTCCCAAGTATCCCCAAATGTTTTATCCCCATAAATCTGCTTTGAAGGGTCTGAAACTGTCTGGGACAGATTTAGGGGTGCATGGGCTCTTGAGGAAGATGGGGGATTGTTGAAAATTTGTTTCCCCATTCCACTAATAGATTTCCTTTGCAGCTGAACAGCATTGTTGAATACAATTCCATGTCTTTTATCAGAACAACATCCAAACTTGTTTTTCTTAGCAACTTAATATTTTTTAGGTCTCACTCTAAATCAGCTGTGGTTAACATGTGAGGAAAGTAAGGGGTGGCACAAGTACCATAGGCACAAGATCCCTCTTCCTAATATTAAAAGATGAAGCAAAATCCTTGTATCAGATATGGTAATACTAATACTACTACAACTAATCATTTATATGCTGCCCACCTGACTGGGTTACCTCAGCCACTCTGGGTGGCTTCTAGTGCAGTGGTTACCTCAGCCACTCTGGGTGGCTTCTAGTGCAGTGGCTGAAGGCTGTTCTTGTCTAGATTAGGGAAATCTCTTATAAATAAATTTATTTTTTATGTTGCTGTAGGATAGGCATCCCTGGACCTTTGGCCCTCCAGATGTTTTGGACTTCAATTCCCATCATCCCTGACCACTGGTCCGGTTAGCTAGGGATCCTGAGAGTTGTAGGCCAAAACATCTGGAGGGCTGCAGGTTGGAGATGCATGATGTAGGACATTAATAATATTATGCCCATGTGCTTTCCCAGAAAATATGAACTATATGTGGATCAGTGCTATATAAGCAAATGAAGCATAATGGTAAGCACAGTCTTATGCTCATTTACTCAGATGTAATCCCACCATGACTGTGAGGCCTATTTTCAGGTAAAAGAGTATTGAATTGCAGCCCAGTATTGTTTTAAAGGTAGAAATATGAATAAAGAGGACTATCTTAGATTTATCCTGACATTTTCCTGCATTTCTCTTCATGCGGATAATGATTGTGAAATGTTTTTCAATTTCCAACAGCTTCTTAGACATTTACTCACAATACTCATGCCAGAAAGACAACGAGCAGGATTACTGATTAAATCTTGAAGAAAGGCATTTTATTTGTGTTATGCCTTTATTTGCAAAGGCAGACTTAGGGGTGCTTTGCCTCGCTATGTCACCCATGATAACTCACATACAATATGGAGCAGTGTTGCACATTTTATTTTTTTAAAAAATAATATTTATTAAATTTTCCAAATTAACAATCCAATAAAGGCCACAATAAAAACATTCCAAATTATAAAATAATCAAACAGTCCAAATATTAAGCCAAATCCTAAATCTTTGTTTGACTTCCCATGCTCCAAGGTCGGAGGGATGCCATCACCTGACATTTGTGCTGCTTTCTTATTTAGTCCAGGTGATTTCCATAAATCAATTCGATGTTAATCCTTCATTCGTTTTCACGGCCTCTGAGTTCATCCAGCAAACAAGTTAAATCAAAACAATATGTTTCTGTGTGGGTGATTATTTTCATCCGTATCTTTAGCTTTCAATTCTTCATCATGCCTGTAATTATCCCATGTGACACGTCCCAAAATGGAGGAAATCTGGCTTTCTGCCAATTATTCCAGGTATATGTTCAAACCTCTCCGTTTCATCTCATACCAGCAAAGATAAGCCTGTACCTTGGTTAGAAGCCTCAATTCCCTTCTTCCGCACATGACAGTCCATCCAAATTCGTTGCAAATTCACAAATCTTTTTCCACACAGTTAATAATTAAATCAATATTATATCAATATTACAATACAGTCCAGTCTCACTTGCGTACATGATCACTCGGTATTCAGACTTTCCAGGGGGATTTGCCAAGCAAAATAGCAAATAGAGTGGTACCTCAGGTTACATACGCTTCAGGTTACATACACTTCAGGTTACAGACTCCGCTAACCCAGAAATAGTACCTCTGGTTAGGAACTTTGCTTCAGGATGAGAACAGAAATCGTGCTCCGGCGGCACGGCAGCAGCAGGAGGCCCCATTAGCTAAAGTGGTGCTTCAGGTTAAGAACAGTTTCAGGTTAAGAATGGACCTCCAGAACGAATTAAGTACTTAACCCGAGGTACCACTGTAAGCAGTATATCAAAAAGAAACAAAGGAGGTTCACCCCCCTTTCCATTCTGACATACCAGTCCATAATAAAGATAGTCTCTCTTCAACTCGAATCTGTTAGCTCCTCAGTGGCTGATCAGTTGGCAGAGTAGTTTATCTCCCCTCACTCAGACCATGCCCGTTAATTAAGTCCAAATTATCGCCTTAAAAAACAGGAGTTCGTTCGCTCATGGTGGTGACTTTGGAGAGTTGCCAAAGAGATGCACGGTGCTTTCCACCCAGCGCCCCCTGCCCCCTCATATTGGTGGCAGGTGTTGGGCGATCTGCGGGTGAAGCTGCCCCTCCCTGCCACCCCCCGGCCCTGGGGGGTTGGGAGGATGATTACTCCCATCTCATCCTCAAAATATCCCATGTGAAACAGCTCAGATGTAATCAACAGCCTCTGCCATGGCAAGCCAAAGTGGAAGTAAGCAGTGTTGCACATTAGGGTGATATTGATATGGTTAACACAATGAGAGATAAGGAGATTTTCTGAAGCACCTGGGAGCCGCTTCTGGTTTTTGAAGGGCTCAAGATGTGGTGCATAGAGATGTGTGTGTCAGGGGGAATATTTTGGTTTCAATGGAAAGTTCTAGCTTTTTGATAGAAAGGTCTAGCAGTGAATCATTTTCCAAGGGTGAAGCAATCACCATTGTTTAGAGTCAAAAATACGTTTGTTGTTCATGTTAATCATCATCATCAGCCTGCATTTTCTCCTGATGGAGATTCAGAGCAGCTTACAGTTAAAATAGAAACAGCTAAGCACATAGGAAAAAAACTATTATTAACACATACACATACACACACACGTATATGAATTTATATAATATATTTAAACATACAAATCATTACAATAAAAACATCACAGCATCAGCCCATTCCTTATAAACAGTCAGTTCCCAAAAACCTGTTGGAATAAGAAAGTTATCATCTGCCAGTGGAAGGACAACAGGGAGGGGGCCAAGGGAAGCTCCAAAAGAAGCCAAACCCATTGTATCTTCTGTGATTTGCAACTTGAATATATTTACTTTTTTTATATTCAAGGCAATCAGAATTGTAATTAAATATTTCCCAATCGGGGGTTATACAGTTATCTAAATTTTTCAACCATTTCAGGAATGGGAATTAACTGTAAATCTATATGAAACTAATCGAAATTGCTATGCATTGCATATCAGACAGAGGTCTATTTGCTCTAGACTTCACTGCCCTACAGAGCAGAGAGTATTCATTTGATGAACCAAAATGTCATTTCTGGTGACCTCCGCATAGCAGAGATGAAAGCTGCATTGTCAGGGTAACATAAGCACCATGTAGTTATTTTACCCTCAGAGATATAACCACATTAACTTCAAACAGCAGGAAAGGTTGCAGGAGGGTAGCTTACCATCAAGATACGCTATACAATATCCACTTTAGCAATTGTTTCTAACGAAAGAACTCAAAACTTTATTTCTTCATGACCTGAAGCTCAATTTCTCCGCTACCCATGGCTATGAGTTGAACGGCATAAAGATACTTTTTGCTCACCCTGTACTATAGAAAATTAGGACTCTGATTCTACTAGAAAGTTCATAGCATGGCAGAATTATCCCAAAGCCAAGCAGTGTCTTAACTGGTAATTGATACATCATGTACTGCAAAATTAAAAGTTGAATGCACCCTTTCTCTTCTGAAAGAGCGGAAGCTCTGCTTTTCATCCCAATGGTCACAGGGTGTTTGTCCAAGACAGGGCCTCCTTGGTGGCAGAACACAAGTTGTGGCACTCCTTTCCGATAGAAATGTGATTGTCCCCAACATGCTTATTAGTCAGGTTCCAGTTAAAAACATAATTATTCACCCAGGCATTTGGACCATAAATTGGGATTCAACTGCTCTATTATTCTGATATACTGTACTTGCTTTTTCTTTTTTAAGCATCATAATTTTTCAATGTGTTCATTATTGATTATGTTTTTTAGGCTGGTGGCACTCTGGATTTCTTTAGGAATAAAGGTGGCATATAAAGGTAAAGGGATCCCTGACCATTAGGTCCTGTCATGGCCGACTCTGGGGTTGCAGCACTCATCTCGCTTTACTGGCCAAGGGAGCCGGTCATGTGGCCAGCATGACTAAGCCGTTTCTGGCGAACCAGAGCAGCGCACGGAAATGCCGTTTACCTTCCTGCCGGGGCGGTACCTATTTATCTACTTGCACTTCGTGCTTTCGAACTGCTAGGTTGGCAGGAGCAGGGACCGAGCCACGGGAGCTCACCCAT
Source organism: Podarcis tiliguerta (assembly GCF_965153285.1). Lineage (NCBI taxonomy): Eukaryota > Metazoa > Chordata > Lepidosauria > Squamata > Lacertidae > Podarcis > Podarcis tiliguerta. The sequence continues at coordinate 60,373,740 of NC_139537.1, read as the reverse complement.
CATGGGGATTTGAACCGCCGACCTTCTGATTGGCAAGTCCTAGACTCTGTGGTTTAACCCACAGCGCCACCCACATCCCCAAAAGGTGGTATATAGATGTGGTTAAAAAGTTAAATAGATTAATAAAAAGAGAGAGAAAATTGTGATAAGATGGCTTTTGTGTGGGGAGTAGGTGGGGTCAAGGCCCTGGATGTTTCTTTCTCAGCTAGGGTGAAAAATCCCAGGCACTCAAGGTGCCGTTATGGAGCTACATAAAAACGTATGGTTTTCTCATGCTGTCATTGCAGCAGTGGTAGTTAGGGGAATCCATGTTAGTGTGCAGGACTAAAAAAAAAAGTGAATTGTTTGTTTTGGAAATTACTCCCCCCCCCAAAAAAAGGTCTCCTTTTAAATCTAAAAAACTGCAGCAAAACAACATTTGATGCAGATCCATTTTCGCGAAAGGACTATACTCAGAACTGCACATTATTGTAATCCTAAGTACCAGACAGCTGCAGACTTATTTCATAGCTGAAATGGTAAATCTGGATAAAAATAGCACACCTTTGTGTTCCATCTAGCTAAATGTTAATGAGGAAATACCTGCAAAGCTGTAGGGGAAAAAACCTCATCGGTACTTTGAGTTATTTAAATCAGCTAGTGACAAGCAGGCCGCTATGGATGCTGAAGCAGCATATAAGCCTAAATGAAGATCTTAATGAACATTTGTTCCTATCAGTTAAAACAAATGCAATGCACATATCTTTTGATATTTAAAATGACTGCACAATCATCCAACCTGCAGCTCCTACAATTGTGTGTTATGTGTGGGTACATCCCTGCAACACATCTTTAAAGCAAGGCCACTCACCCTCTAGGTGTGACTGTCAGGTACTGGATCCAAGCCTGCCTGCCTGATTGAACTGATTTTATGTATGTACCACTGTTTTTTAAAACTAGGGGGTTTTTTTGGTGGCGGGGGGATTAAAGTTTTTATATATGCAATTGTTTCTTGAAACTGTTTTTGTACATGTAAGTGTTTATCTATGTTCTTATATTATAAATGGGTCCAGGCTGGTTGATTAGAAATGATTCATAAATGAAATAAATCATAACAATAAATAGTAGTAGCAACTCTTAGTAACGTGTAGTGATTTGTTTGTGATCATGCAGGAGTTATTCCGGGCACCATCTGCTCCTGTTTGGTTGGATGTCTTTCAGTTTTTGTTGGTTTATTTGTATTTATTTAACAAATATACCAACCTCTATAACAGTTTTAGAGCCGGAGGATATGGTTAAGATGATTGGCTAACCGCTTGTAAGCTAGCTCCAAACAGGCGCATAGGAAAGGGGGGGCAGGGGGCGGGCAGCCCCAGGTGCCATCATGAAGGGGGGTGACAAATTATTAAGGAACAATTACTGCCCTACTAGGGCAGTTCATAAAAAACCTTTTTTTGAAAATGCCTGCTCCACAGGTCTTATCTTACTACACTAGGGATTATATAGCTATATATGAAATTTCATGCATATCAGTTAATATCTTGACCCTCCTCCACGAAAATACAGTGGTACCTCAGGTTACATATGCTTCAGGTTACAGACTCCGCTAACCAAGAAATAGTACCTCGGGGTAAGAACTTTGCTTCAGGATGAGAACAGAAATCGTGCGGTGGTGGCGCGGCAGCAGCGGGAGGCCCTGTTAGCTAAAGTGGTACCTCAGGTTAAGAACAGTTTCAGGTTAAGAATGGACCTCTGGAACAAATTAACTATATAACCAGAGGTACCACTGTAGCTACTTACTTGGCCGTTTTCCTATGTCGTGAAGGCTGAAATTTCAATTCAGTGGAGCAGGGTCAAGATATTAACTGAAAGGCGTGAAATTTCAGATATAGCTACATAATCCCTAGTAAATTAAGACCTTTTCAGATAATACAGAGCATGGTGAAATCACAATAAACAATGCCCCCCCTTCAGTAGTTTCAAGCACTACTACAGGTTCCACATAATATCTGTGCTGCATTGTTTACTATGACAGCACCTGCACTTTGGAACTCCCCACCTATTGCAACAAAGCCCTTGCCTTTTCGGGCACCTGCTAAAAACATTCTTCTTTAGGCAAGCATACCTAGATGCTTAGGAAGTTGAAGCAATTTTTATTTTAATATTTAAGCTTTTGTATGTTTTAAGGTAGGATTGTTAATTTTTCTTAATTTTATTGCTGTGGTATTTTTTTGTTTTTTGTTTTGGTAAACCACTTTGCAGGTTTTTAAAAATAAATTATATTAAATAAATAATCAATAAATATAAATAAAATAAAATAACACAAGCCAAAACACAATCCATCCTGTAGATTTATGTATCGGTCCTTAGTCCCTTACTTGATATCAGAGGCCCAGAATCCACATTCCTTTGTAGGAAAATATGAAATAACGTGAAACCATTTTTGCAGGCAAAAATAAAATAAAAATCAATGTGGGGGGTGGGGCGACAAGAAATTTTCCGCACCGGGTACCACCTGACCTTCCTACGCCTCTGGCTCCATACCTCGCTTTACTTCTTAGATCATAAAAGCCCATGTATAAATACATTCGAAATAGCATTCTCCCCCACTCCTAATAATCAGTCAGCTAAAACAAGAAGAAAAACAACAACACACTCAGTCAGCATTAACACAAAATACTCAATTGGCTAATTTAGAGAGAAAATGAGGAACATAAGCATTTCTTATACCAATCAGACAATTTATCCCTCTTGTCCTATATTGCCTGAGCTGATTGGCAATGGTTCTCCATTGTTTCAGGTAGAGGAAAATCCCTCTCACCTTTTCACTGAAAACGCCAGAGATCAAACCTGAACCTCTTTTCGTGCTTACAATTGCAACTCCACATTGCAAGTTGCATAATAGGTTGATGCTTTCTTTAAGCAGTGTGACACTTGAAGTTCAACTGAAATTGCTTAACCTTGTCCACTGTTTCTAGCCCAACCCCTGCCAAGCATTTCAGTTTTATTGCTATCAAATATTATCCATTAATTCCTTTGTGATTATGTTTCTCCTGTCTTTTTACTGCTTCATTAGTCTTTTTTTTCATGCAGTGAATATATGCATATTCTTCCACCAGAGAAGGGGTTCACAATTTCTGAGCATCGACGTTATCATTGTCATTAGTCATGGATTCATTATTATTTCAATACAACAAACACACACACACACATACAAGCTTAATTATCTGTGAAGACAAAACAGTTCTTCAGATACATCTGGAGGTATTTGATTTCCCTTATTTATATTCTCAATAGGCATCTTTTCCTGACTTGGAAGTGGAGCCTATTTCCTCCGCAAGTAGATTGTTATTCTTTTCATTGCTCTTCTGATGAAGATTTTTGTTTAATCTTTCTAGCATGGGATTTTTTTCTTTCCATATTTTTCTTCCTGTAATTGGTTTGTGGCTCTAGAGATAGACAAGGGTGGAACTACTTTCCTATGTCAAGTCAGCTATAAATATTTTTATATGCACTCAGTGTCTTGCAGTAATGTAAATTGGAAACCCTAATTCTATAATTAAAATTAAAAAGAAGGGAAAAAGAGATTAGCTTATTTAAATATATGTTTATTTGCTGGAATTATTTAACATTGAATCTGAGTTCATAATCCATACTTATTAACTCCAAGCACTGACCTCATTTGTGGAATGGATGTTAATCAGGATTTCCCAGAAGCAAAATGTACTTCAGCATTACTTTGACAAAATGTTATCTGCATTGTATATGTTCCCATCTTCATCCCCTGGGAAATACTGCAACCTAGAAGAATTATTGTGACTTTTCTCTCCAAGCTGATGGCCTGAGCAGGCCTTGTCACTCTACCTTTCACCTCCTTACCTCAGGGGTAAGTCTCATGAGGCTTCTTCCTTCATCAGATGAGGCAAATTTGGTCATGCTAGAGGAACAGGCTGATCTTAGATAAATGCCTATATCCATCAGGCTCTTGCTCGTTGTGTGTGTGTGTGTGTGTGTGTGTGTGAGTGAGAGAGAGAGAGAGAGAGGAAAAAGATTTACTTTTGTTCCTTTATTATCCATTCACCTTGATTGACCTTGATTCTTGCATACAGCTGCAGGATATAAGCATCTGCATGCAAAAACCAACCAGGCCTATCCTCCAAACATAAGGTTGGTGTGAGACTCATTGAGAGAGAAAGCTAAAGATGGAGGAGAAATTGGTTAAATTCTGTGTTTTAAAGCAAACCAACTTAATTCATCAGTCCTACATTAATGTGTGCATCAGAATGTCACTGTCAATCAGATTACACACTTCTCTGAATTTTGTGATGCAGTCTTGATTTTAGAAAAGCATACAAAATGGCACCTGCCAAAAACATTCCTGTTTAGACAAGCCTGCCCAGATGCTTAGAAAGTTGAGGTAATCTTAATCTGTTTTATTATTTTAACTTTTGCGAGTTTTAAAGTAGAGTTGTAAAGTTGTCTTGATCTTATTGTTCGATCTTTTGTAAACTGCTTTGTAAGTTGTTGTTGATTTTTTTTTACAGTCAAGTAGTGTATAAATTTTATGAAGCAAATAAAAATGGGTGGGAGAAATAGTACAAAAATGCAAATGTATATAAAATTAACAAAAAGCTTTCAAAAAGAGTACAATAAAAATTGTTCAGGCTTGTTTTTAAAAATTCACAAAAAGAGTGAGTACAGTCGTACCTTGGAAGTCAAATGGAATTCCAACATGTTCAGAATCCAAAGTGTGGCTTCTGATTAGCTGCAGGAAGCTCCTGCAGCCAATCAGAAGCCATGGAAGCTCCGTTGGATGTTTGGCTTCCAAAAATAGTTTGCAACCCGGAACAGTCACTTCCGTGTTTGTGGCTTTCAGGAGCCAAAATGTTCAAGAACTAAGCTGTTCAAAAACCAAGATACGACAGTACATCTGAAACAAAAATAGGCTAATTTGTTCACTAGAGATAGCTGAAAAGGTAAGGTAAGTTTAAGGGGAGAGCAAGTTCTAAACGTTCTGTTTTCTTCTTCTTCAATGAGCATTTTAATTTTATCATTTCTGAAAAAAGGTCCCCTCCCCCCTGGCATAATCAAGACTGAAAGAATATTGACAGTGGCTCGGCCTTGGCTGAGGATAGCTGGGGGCTATTCTTAAAGCATTCCTGAGCTGCCAGCGTCAGCTGAAACAAGTCACAATTCTGACAATGGCGTCTCCTATCCAACCACTGAAAACAGCAGCAAGAGTATTAAGAAAAAGAAGACCAGAACCGAGTGGAATCTATTGGCTGCAGTCAAGAAATTTATGTGTGCCATCTGCTTATAAATGATTGCTGTAAATCCTTGGTGATGCATTGACGTTTAGTAGGAAACTGCTGATTTCTTTGGACTAAAATATACACTTTTGTAAGAGTGACAGATTAAGCTTTCTGGAGCACAACTGAAGAGTATCTATAGATAGTCTACCCAGCTTTCATAGAACTATATCATGTTTTGACTTGACTACTCATCTGGAAATGAGGTGATCATCAATAATGGCATGGATCTTTAGCAATCCTTGGCCTCTGCTCCTTCCTAGGAAATAGAGCACTTGCCTCAGCAACAAATCTCCTTTTAGACCAGACAAAAGCTGGCTTTCTTTGAGAAAAGCTTTAGGAACATAGCAAGCTGCCTTATATTGAGTCAGACCCATTGGTCAATCTAGCCCAATATTGCCTACACTGATTGGCAACCACACTCTCAGGTTTCAGACAGGACATTCCTAGTCCCACCTGGAGATTGTGGGGGTTGTACCTGAAACTTTCTGCATGGAAAGAAGATGTCATGTCACTGAGTGATGGCCACTCCCCAATGGAAACCATATTTTCCTCTCTTTGCCTCTCCATAGTTCTTTACTCTCTGCATGTCCTTTAATTTCCTTCCTTCTATCATGCGGCACATTCGACTGGGGAAATTATTCCTCATAATTTATATGCTTGTCCTTTCTTTTAATATATTGAAGTTCAAGCAAATTTCCTTACATAACCTGGATACAGCCTTTATTTTAAAACTAAGAATTATTGAAATGAGATTATTTGGCTCCTTTAGCTCCTTGCACGTATCTTTGGTTTCCCACTTCAGATTTGGTTACATATACAGAAAAGAGATAACTGGCCTCAACTATTTCAGAATTCTCTGCTGTGTCCTAAATCCCAGATCTTCTACATACCATAGCAGTGGCAGACTTTGGACTCTCGGATTTCAGTGGACTCTCTGTGATGCTAAAATTCAGCACCCCCTGCCTCTTTCCCTCTATTCTATGGCATTGTTGTGGTGCGTCCTACAACTCAGGGTCCAGTGCAGCCAAACTGGCCATGCTACCCTAAAGCCATCTCTGATCGTAGATCCATAGCAGTGACCAGAGGAGGAATGACCACTGAGAGGAGCACAGGGAAAAGAAATGCCATAGTGCCTCTGCTGTAGCCCAACCAGACTCCTTCACTTGCTCTAATTGTAACTCTCCCGTATCAGTCTCTACAGCAATAGCAGGCACCACAACTTTCCCTGTTTAGGGATATTGATTATTTTCTTCTGTTTTTAATCTGTTGGAAGCCGTCCAGAGTGTCTGGGGAAACTCAGCCAGATCGGCAGGGTATAAATAAATTATTATTATTATTATTATTATTATTATTATTATTATTATTATCATCATCATCATCATCATTATCATTATTACTACTACAGTTTGACTTCACCCCAAAAGGCAAACAAAACAAAGAATCCATTGAAACTGACTAATGTCATTCACTCCTGAAAATTATAAGAATTTATTTAGCCTGCAATTGCATGAAACACCTAACAGTGTCAGCCCACTAATGAAGCAGCTGCCTTGGGCAGCACCTGAGAGGAGCAGCGCCGGGGAAGAGGAAGCTGCTGCCCTGCCTCTGCTTTACATGGCGGCGATGCTGTAATTGCTGTGTAAGGCAGTGGCAGGGCAGTGGCTTCCCCCCCCCCCTTGCTCCTTCTCCAGGTGCTGCTCCTCTCCGTGTGGCCTCAGCGAATAGGCTTGCTGCTCTCATAGCCTATGTATTTGCCAAGGCCACCCAGGCAGCCTTGGCAAATAGGCTTGCCAGCTTCTCCTTCCTTGCCTACCCATTTCCTTGCTCATTCATTCATTCAAGAGAGACAGGCCCAAGGTCACCCAGTGACTTTCATAACCAAGTGGGGATATCTTGTCTTTCAGGCCCTAGTCCAGCACTCTAACCACTACACCACACTGGCTCTTCAGTGTCATGTCATCCCTGTCTAATTGGCCATGGGGGCTGGCGAGTGCTTGGTACTGTACAAATGTGTAAATATTCCTCTTTATTACAATTGCAAAAATACTGTCATTATTGCTGGTGAGTGCTTGGTGCTGTAGACACATGGAAAATGTCATTGTCGGATTGCATGGAGAGCACATTTTGTGTTTCGCCTCAGGTGCCAAAATGTAGTGGACCGGCTCTGGCATCTAACCACCTTCACAATCCCAAAATGGGGCTGTCAAAGTGGTGAAGCCCTCCTAGATCTTTCCTACATGCACAGTTGGTAGTACATCAAATACTCCTTAAATTTTTTGAAGCAGAATTTTATGTCTTATTGGAGATGGAAGAAACAGAGCAATAGTAGCAGTAGAAATCTGTATTGGGTTTAAAGGGGAAAGGGGGAAGATATTCCAGGCATATGAATATCTGAAAAGCCCTGGCAGGAATCTGCTCACACTAAGCAGGCTTCAGTATAATTTTTTCAACTTACATCTACTAAAGCTTCTTTAAAAAGAAAAAAAAGCAGGGGGAAAGATAGAGAAACTCAGCATGTATTAGGGAATGTAGCCAGTGATATACCTAACACAGAAATGAAATCATTATGCATGGCTGGATGTCAAAATTCAGTGCTCTGAGGGATAGTTACACATGAAGGAGCTTTTTGCAAAAGTGGAGGGATTTGTTCCTGCAATTCTGGTTCAAGTAGGCAACACTTGTCCTAGATAAATGTATGTTATGCTGATCTAGCATGGAATCCATTTAGTTTAGGTTGGCTTGATGTATATTATTGGCACTGAAGTTGTGTACAAAGAAGCATAAGTTGTTCTCCAAAATTATCTATCAGAAGTTGGTAATAGGCTGTCCATTGGCATCTGAAGAAGATCAATACATCTACTCACAGCAGTTATTCATATAAAATCAGAGGTGGAAAAATCTTTGGGGTCACTGCAGTAGTTACAGATGGACCTGTTATAGTGATGTTGAGTGAGCAGAATGAATTGATGGATACAGCAGCGCCTCAGGTTGAGAATACTGATAAAAGAATAATGGGGGGATGAGAAGAGAAATATGTTGGGAATGGGTTGTAAAGTTTTGAGATTGGTGTCTATGGCGCAGGTTACAGCCTTAGCTCAAAAGTATTGTCAAATAATGAGGTGCAAGATAAAGAATTTATTCTCAACCTGGAGAAACACCACATATTTTTATTCATATTCATGAATAGTACTTGTTTCTCTTAAGGCATGAAAAGCATGCTACTGGATTAAGGCATGAAAAGCATGCTACTGTCGTCACAAACATGAGAGACAGCATAGCATCGTATCGTATTAGCTGTAATAGCAGCAGGAACTGAATCCTTGTTGGCATTACCCATTCTGGAGCAACCCTACAGAAGCAATAATATTTACAATGGATAATGCAAGGACCAGCCAGTTGTCCAGGATAATTTATTTGTCTAACATTAGGGTGAGAAGGTATCTTTGGTGAGCATCTACATGGGTACCCAAAAGGATGAAAGGAAAAGATCTAGGCAAACATGAACTTTCATGAAGGAGGGGCATTGTCTTCTTCAGCTGAAAACTGAACTAATTGGGGGAGGGGTGTCCTATTGGGTGTAGACAGTAGTCTTGGAGAACCAAAGGGCAGTGGTTCTGGATACATCATGTTCATACATCATCTGGGTACATCATGACTTGATTGGTCCAGGCCAAGACTTGATTGCCACCTGACATTTGTTCAGGGTGCTCCCCTCTGTGCAAAGTACCATTCACCATGGTGCTCCGAGTCCCCTCCAGGATGCAAAGTATGAGGAATTCATGTTGCAACATGCCACAAGAGGCAGCATTTGAACTGATGTTGGATCCTGCAGTTTATAACCTGGTGATGGTGCATTCTGGTTCTTTAGTGTTTAAGCTGCTTCCAGAGATCACTTTCAGGCTGGTGTGGGTGTGACCAGAAGGTGTGCTTCCACAATCAAACTTATTCCATTGAATTCTATGGAGCTTTTTGACATATATAATCCAGTTGACTAGTGTAATTTCTGCCTTGTTGATGTGGGATCTTGAACTGAGTAGGGTTTGAATGTGGTGTAGCCCAGCCTTACCACATCCTGCACTTTCCCCACCCCTGGCACACCCCTTTTGGGCATTTATGCTATCTCCAGCCTGCCAGTAGATGTAGAAGTTTACTCTGGGAGGTTGGGACTTAACTAGTGTAGGCCCTGTTCAGCCCCCCTTCTCTGCCCCTGCCGATATGCCACCTTTCCCAGCTTGACGTATCTGCAGTTTAGACTGCACAGTAAATCTTACTTTACACTTCGCTTTTAATGTATTTTATATTCATGAAGAAGGATGCTACATTTTAACTCCTAAGCTTGCAAAACCTTCATATAAAAACGATATTTTAATTTTTTATAAAAATGTGCTTTACATAATAACTAGAAGTTATATATTATTTACATCAGTTCTAGAATAGGTACTTGTGTTCCCCGTAGCTGCATCTCAGTATCTTTTACTGCCAGGGCCAATTGTAGTGGAACAGGAATGTGACCTACATCTCAAAATTATTATTCACCGTTTTTTGAAGAAGAAAAAACATATCTTCCTCTAGCTTTCAGAACAAAGAGCTCTTGCTTCGAGATATTTACTTTGATTTGGCATGTTAGCATATTTTTATGATTTATTCCATGTGCCTTAGAAGGCAGGGGATCTCCATGCAGTGATCCCTATATAAAAATCTGTTTTGCATGTTGAAAACGCATTAGCATGCTGGGGGCTTGGAGGGTACATTTATTGAGATTAAGATTTTTATTTTTATTTTTTAAAAAACCTTCCTAGTTGTTTGTTACTAGGAAATATCAGCTGCTTAAATACAGATTGCTTTTAAAAAAACTTATTTAATAAAGCTTCAAAACAAGTGAAATTCAGACTCAGGCTACAATCCCATACTCATTTACCTAATAGTATGTCCCAGTAAACTCATTAGGGTTTGCCTCTGAGTAGTTATGAACTGGATTGCACTGTTAGTTAACAGTATCTTTTCATACTTATTTCAAAATAAAACAAACAAAACAAACAGTACCACATTGCTAGATTTCTGACACTCTGCATCATTAAACTGTTGAGTGAATATGGATCTATCTAAGAAAATGGTCAACAAATGTATGCTATAAGGCATGCTATATACATGGAAAGATATAATTGTCAAAACACCTACAAACCCACTACGATGCTTTTGTACGAAAGCCATATGCTATTCCATTCCTTCCATTAGTTGGCACATGATTCTACAGTTTCACGTGCAAAAATGTATAAAGTGTTAGCATATGTATATATATGGAAACAAACAGACTTTCACCCATAGTTCCTGATCCCATCAAGCATTCTTGGCCTATGCTCCACAACCCTTACATTCATTGTCCAGGTTGTGGTCACAACTCAGCCCATCATGTCTGGATCCTGTGGGCCTGGTAACATAACTGTCTCCTACCGCAGTACCAATACTATATCTGTTTACCTCAACGTCTCGTATGCAGGGGTTTGCTTCCCTCACAGAGACACTTCTAGACAGGTGGTAAGGAGGAAGGGGTGCGGGAGATGAGAGCATCTGTCCTCCTCACTCTCTCTTAGCCCTGCAGGTCCTGCAAGCTATCTAGTTGGGGAAGAACTGTGGAGGAAGTAAGTGGATCTAGATGTTGCTTGTGGCCAGAGAACTACAAAACCAGCGTTGATGAGGCAAGGGGTGTTGGGATTGTGATGAGTGTCTACTTCAAGTGTGGGGTTCTGTGTGGATGCCTCTTGTGTGGCTTGAATTGTCTGAGGGTGCTCCTTATTGAGAGGAAGGTGTACCAGGAAGGGGTATGTATGCAGTTCCATCCAACCTTGGATGAGACTCTCAGCTGAGAGCCAGTAGCCTGGCTGAGAGCCAGTTTGCTACTGGGAACAGTGCACTTGTGTGGCAATTGTATTGTGCTGTGTTGTTATTTATACTGAAATGGCAGTGAATGCTCTCATTGTCTCCTAGGTTTTTGCAGTGAATTTTCATTGACTGAAATGAATTGCAGGTGATAGTGGTTCGTGACTGAATGAGAAATATCAGAGTGATTGGATGGATGGTGTGTTTATGTGCCTTAGTCAAGGTGTGGGAGATGTGGGAGTAGAGTGGGGTGAGCAATATTGAATAGTAGATATTCTAAGGGCCAGATTCAGCTAAGGAGTTCTGCTAGCAGAAGCCAGTGCAAGGTCTTCCCCTTGTGCAATACAGATTTCCCTCCTCTCCTTTTCCTATGTACTTTCCATGCTGCCCCCATTGGCTTGGGGAAGAGGGTTTGGAGGAGGCCCTGGATCAGTGTGTTGGAACAGGAGAGGGGAGATCATTTTGTCCAACAAGCTGAAATGATTGCACTTTATGTTAGGATTGCCGTTTTTCAAAAGGTGAATTCAACAAAATGTTGCCATGCGCCCGGATTTTCCCAGACATTCAAGCGGTTTCCGCCCAGACACTGCTTCTGACTGCCATATTCTTCCTATGTCTGGGAAATTATCTCCTGAGAACTATATTGAATTCTTCCCTATGATTTGTGTAGATGCAAGTCAGAATTTGAGTACGATGTGTAGTAGCTTGTGAGTCAGGATGTGCCTTTATAAGAGGGAGGCTCTCTCTAATATATGTATTGTGGTTTTATTTAATATTGCATTGTACTGTATTGCAGTTTCTCATATTCATTGTTTATTTTAAATATGTGTGATATATGTGTATGTGTGTGTGTTCACTTAAGACTGTTTGAAGCATTAAGTGTAATCAGTGCTTTTTTTCTTAAAAAATGATTTGGGGTACTCTCATTTGGACTCAAGCAAATCACCATTTCATAGTTCAAATCAGGAAAAATAAATACAGTAAATGGACAAGAGTACAAAGATTCACAAAATGTTTAGGGGTATGTGTACCCCTGTGTCCCCCCAGAAAAAAGTGTAATATAAATACATTGATTAAATGAATGAATGAAATGACCCAACTCACAATGTTGTTGCAAGTTGAATGAATATTATCTTGCCTGGGGTGGGGGTGGGGGTGGAAATCACTTTTAATGATACTGTAAAAGCAAAACATTGTCCACATTATATTTTTTAAATGGCAAGAACTCATAAAATTGGAAAAAATGGCTCCTAATGCTCCTGAAAAATAAATACTTTAATGGATGGCAATTTCCTTGCTTTTCAGCAGCTTCAGAATGACCACCACAAATGCCAAATCATAACACTTGCATGAAAAACTATTCCTGACAGAAATAGCCTTGATAAATCTTGTGACATTCTGGGCTTCTTTTATTCCCACTCCTATTATAAGGAAAGAATTCCCCAATGTGCTACTAAGGCTTAAAGATACACCGTGGGCGGCACAAAATCATTTTCATAATATGCTCTATTATGAAAATACCTGTAAAGTCATCAAGGTGCTAGCTTTGTCATTCAGGTTGATTCCCCTACCCTCCATAAAAGTTAAATAGCTTTAGCTGTTTGTCCTGGTATGGGTGTGCCATCAAATTGTAACAAATGCTACCAGTTCATCCATATAATTGCATGCACTTTTTAATTCAATGTTTTCCACAGTTTATGATAACCCAGCAAAGCATTAATCAGCTACACATTTAATTATAAGAAGACATAATACAATCATGAACACAGAAAGAAGGCAGTCAGCCTTCAATCATTTGGTGCTTTTGTAAGGCACCTCAGTAGTGTTTTTAAGATCTTAATTTCAGTGTATTCTTTTTCAATAAAAGCCCCTTTAAAAAATAAGACAAATGAATTCTGTTCTATGTACTAGAAATAATCTACAAACAGTTCTTTCATTTAATATCTCCTTAGCAAACTGTGGGAACGAGTTCATTTTTCACATGTCTGTGTGCTTTTAGAGGAACTTTCTTTTGTCTCTGGCAATCTCAAGCAAGGAGCCCCTTATTATCATATTTATTCAAAGGATGTATCTAATTTCAAAGGTTCATTCAGAAATAGAAGGGGATAATTCTAACTAATCATCCACTTGGAATCAGTTTTTGTGTGTGGCTGGACATTGCTTATCTCAGGTCATTTGACATCTGAAAGGGGATTAGGCTACCAAATGAAACATTTGGGAGATTAAGATTTCATGCCCATTCCTTTTTCTATGCTAGCTGGCAGTGAAAACCCTCAGCATCTACTGAAAGACCCCCCCCCCTTTTTTTTTTTACAACCAAAGTGGTAAAATGCAGTCATGCCTATATTGTTCACAACTGCAAAATCTGACTCTTTGTACGTGGCTAAGCAGGATTTCTTTATAAACTGCTTCTGTTTAGCACGTGTGTATGTCAGTGTATGTTTTAATATGTTATTGCTTAAGAAGGTGGAGAAGCTGGTTTAGTTTCTTTCTGTTTTCAAGTGAAATCCTTTGAACTGCTTACATACCTTCCAACATTTCTCCAATGCAAATAGGGACGTCCCATTCTGTAATGATAATTTTACTATTTATACCCCCACATGTCTTACTGGGTTGCCCCAGTCACTCTGGGCAGCTTCCAACATATTTAAAAACATAATAAAACATCACACACACACACACACACACACACACACACACACGATTGCCTTCAGATGGTTTGGGGGTTGGATAACTCCATACCCTCCAATATTTCTCCAGTGAAAATAGGGACATCCTAAGGAAAAGCGGGACATTCCAGGATCAAATCAGAAACCTGGATGGCCTCTCTAAATCTGAAAATTGGGACACTAGGAGGGTCTGGACTTAACACTGAATAAAATATGTGTCAAAGGTTAGACTTTATGGGAAATGAGTAACCTGAAGAAGTTAATGCAGATATGCATATGCTTGCTAAGCTTTTTGTGCCTTCAAGAAGAGAATGGAAGGATGAGAGAAACCAGGACATCATATGCAGAGATGCATTTGGCCATCACATGCCTTATATGGAAGGCTGGGCATACATATATGTAGGTCTGCTCACTGTGTGCGCATTGTATCTGGGTTATTATCACTGAACTCACCCTAAAGGGAATGAAGCGGCTCTTATATGGCTGTGTAAGGTCCCAAGGTCTCTAGAAGTAGAACCATAGTTATTACCCTCTACACCACCATGACTACTTGCTGTAGGAGGAAACTGCTGTCCTTCTACACTGCAGACACAGAATACAAGAGTCAGTCTTCCTGGGTCAGATTGAGATCCATCTAGTCCAGCATTCTTTTCTCACAGCTGCTAACCAGTTGCCTATGGAAAGCTCAAAAGCAGGACTTGAGTGCAGCGACCATCTTCCCACTTATGAGAGATCATACCCATATTCACACTATTTTATGTCAGGTCCCCATTCACTCACATTTTAACTTAAACTAAAAAGCCCCAAATGCTGCACTCTTTCCTGGATCAGTTTGGTTGCCCTTCTCTGCATCTTTCCCAACTCTACAGCACCCTTTTAGAGATGAGGCAACCAGAACAGTACACAAAGTTCCAGGTCTGATCACACCATAGATTTGTATACTGTGGCAGTTAGCATTTTGAATCCACTTTCTAAAGATCCCTAATATGGGATTCATTCTTTTCACAGCTGCCATATTTTGGCTTGACATTTTCATCAAGTTATCTGCTATACTCCAATGTGTCATTCCCAGTCAGTCACTGCCAGTTCAGACCTCACGAGTGTAGATGTGAAATTTAGGCATGCCTCACTCTGCACTTGCTTATAATGAGTTGCCCTTGCCATTTTATTGCCTACCCACCTTGCTTGGAATGATCCTTTTGGAGCTCTTTGCAATCTTTTTTTTTTAACCACCCTATACAAATTGGCTATCTCACTGTTCACTCCCAACTCTAGTTCATTTCTGAACAAATTTAAAAAATATATGGTGTACTTCAGATGCCAATTAAGCAGGAATCGGTCACGGTTTTGGGGAGTGAGACATTGTTGTTTACCTGAACTCCCATCACTAGCGTTGTTGTGACTTATGGGAAGGGAGATGGGTGAGGTGGTCAGTGTGCTGCAAATGCACCAGTGGAGCCAATCCATTGTATTTTCACTGTGTCAACGTTGCTCTTCCCACTCTCAACTGCAGTAAGTCATAGTGATCCAGTAACTGCTGCCGCCCCACCACTCACTACTGGCAGGGACTGTGTAATTCAAGGTTTCCATCTGATCTTTTCTCTCTGGTCCTGTTACTTAGGTAGTTCATGGACAGCTCATCTCTGTCCACCTGCTTGACTCCTTGAGCACCCACTATGTCAGGTCTGAACTTCTTTCAAGGACAGAGAAATCGTAACGTGTTATAGGAAAATATATATCGGAGGACTGGAGGAGGAGGAGGAGCAAGCATCATAGGCAACACTTTCTTCTCTATGAAAGAATCAAAACAAACCCCACAGTCTCAATCCTACCCAAATGCTGAACTGTTTTTAAGGCTTAGGAAGGCTCTGACAGGACTTGTGTTCATCCATTTTGAAATCTCTTTAATTCCATGTGGCTCAATTCTCTAAAACCTTTTGGGGTATCTAAACCAGCTGCCTTTGTCCCAATGCATTTGCCACACAGATTGAAAGCATTGATAGAATCCTGTTTCAATTTTACTCATGGCAAAAGATCCCACCCCGCATGACTGAATATTCCCTCTGCCCTCCTTTCAGAGTGTGCTAAAATCTCATTTGATATGTTAGACTGCTTCTGTCATTTACCAGTTGAGACTCAAAATATCAATCCAAAATACTGTCTAAATCCAGCTGTTCTTAACAACATCTCTGTTCCTTATCCCAGATAAAATATGGATCCCATTCTATGGCCACCTGAGATCCAATATCTGAAGTCTCTTATGTGTTGCCACACTGCCCAGATTGATATATTCACCCCCCAACTATTATTTCATGAAATCCAGAGTAAGTCTAGTAATAGACAGCAGTAGGGCAATTGATCATTGTTTTTGAACACCTCACAGAATACAATGTATGTTCTTTAATGAATGTTTCCTATTTTGGATACAGCATTTAGCCCCGGGGCTCTGGGATTCATTAGATTAATCAGAGGATGTCTAAGAACACTGCCAACATGTGCAGTATGTGTAAACAATGTGTACATAATCATATTAAAATTTAAAAGTTCATATAATGTACACAAATAAAATACATAGATAAATCTTGCCAAAAGGCTGGAAAAAGCTAGGTAGCTGGAATAGTGTCTCTCCCCACCCCCACCCCAAAGTATTTGGACCTATAACAAAAAAAAAAAAAAAAAATCCTGCTTGAGAGAAAAAATTGGCAGTTTCAAACTGGCTGCCTTGGAAGTAGGAACCAAAGGCTTGGCACCAGCTGCCTGATAAACTTTAAGCTTTTTGGACCTGAACCTTGCATGGCCTGTGCTGGCTTCTATTTTCCTGTCATTCTTTCTCAATGTTTTCAATAAGTAGATTGTAACAAGATTCCAATGTCCTCCCCTACAAAGAAAGTTAATCATACTAAGGTTGCCCTCAGAATTCTGGCGTTTGAACGAGCAGTGGGGCGGGAATCATATTTTGAACACATTTCATTCTATAAATTACTAGTCTTAAAAATGTGTGAAGTGGAAGAAAATATATTTAACTGAATCCAAAGAGTTCGGGGGGAAACACAGGAAAACAAATCAGTTTAAACAATTTCTCTATTTTTGTGGTACATATGAAAGCAGACTCGCCAATATTAATCAACTGACTGATTATCATTACTATTTTATTGATGTATTTTAGGAACTGCATTTTGTCATGGCGGTTCATTTTCTACCATGTCACAGGGAGCCTGGGGTAGAATCAGAAAAAACTGGAAGGTTTTTACATGGAATATGTAGATGACCGATACAACTGGAAGTAATGTCTAAGTGCCCAGCACTGCAAGATTATGCATTGTGTGAAGTTTAGTCACCACAGTGACATCCAGAATGGCTGGTGGTATCTATATGTTTTACCAGTGCTGCACTGTATCAGGACTGCATTTGTAGGACCTAGGCCACAATGATCATGAAACCTGACAGCCATTTGTGTCAATGCCAATCCACCTCATCTAGTCCTGAGACCTTGTTTCTTCTTCTAGAAACACACACACCATCTTGGGCCATATGCCATCAAGAAAGCAAATCTCCTGTTGAGCATGACACTTATGCACCTCACATACTTTGCACCACCACCGCAGGGCCCAATTGCTGAGAGAAGTGCCACTTCTTCCCCTCATCCTATTATTGGCACCCCAAACCCCATGTTTTGCAATTCCCTGTCCATCTTGAATGGCATAGTGAAACTTCCCATACAACATAGTGAGTTCCCATTGCGCCTACAACCTTTATGCCCTAACTTGGGTAACCAGTCATGTGAACAGGGTGAAAACTACTGCGGATCTTTCAGCTCCTGACATGCTCTCTCTCTCCATTTTCTGTATACCACACCTGGCAAACATTATTTTAATCTGCTGTGCAACACACATGTTATGCCTCTAACTCTACTCACTGGAAATGTTTCTGCCTCCCTTTTGTGAAATGCTTAATTTTAAAAAAATCGTTAGGACAAACTAGCTGAGTCAGTGCATAGTACAATTAATTATAACTTACTGGTTGTGATTCCCATTCCAATTGACCCGAAAATGACAGCCCCAATATTTTGCATTAATCACTTCCTAGGGCGGAGGGGGGAAAGCACTATCCATTAGTTGTTATTAAAGAAAGGGATTTGCTGAATAGATGCTGATACATATTGCTTCTTCTGTTGGGAGCTCAAGCAGCTGCTTCAAGCTAAACTTGAACTTTTCACTAAAGGACAAATAGCCAGTAGATTTACTGAAGTGGTCAGTGTTCCTGCTGTTTTATTATTACCAAGGTACCTCTTCATGGGGAATACTTATTTCAAATTTAGTTGAATTGTGTGCTTAGACCCTCTAGACTATAATACTCTTAAAATCTGTTGCTTTTGAGTTCTTAAAGCTTTCCACTTGGCATCTCTATAGAAGGAAATAGGAAAGACTCAACCTCCTTGTTGTAACAGCAAGTAGTCTCCTTTTTCCAGTGAAAGAATCAAAGACATATAGGGCAGAAATACACAACATGACTACTTAGTGAAGTGCCTATCTGTTGCATTGTGTTTTTAGAGCACTGAGATGGTCATTCCTATGTTGATGCATAGGTGAGGCATTGCAATATGTTACCACATTGGTGATGCATGCAGTAAGTTCCCTGAGTGGAAGGTTAAGTTCCTTTTTCCTTTCAGAATATAAGAATCCCATGTGACCCAGTCATATAGTCTACTGAGCTACAGAAACACCTTGTATATCCTTTTCCTATCCTATTGAATTATTTCCTGTTATATAATAAGTGTACAATCTTGGATTCTGAAGACTGACACTTATCTCATCTTCATTCTGAGAGGAATTGTATGCACTATTGGTGGCTTTCTGAATTTTTTTTTTAAATTTGCCTCAGTGTAATCAAATGTCAGCTTTTCTATAGGAGAATCATGTGACTTCCTTAGCTTGTAGGAGACTCACCTGACTTAGTCCATTGGTAGCAGGAAGGGCTGCAGCTCATTGTTAGAGCATCCTACGCTCAATCTGCAGCATGTCTAGGTAGGGCTGGACTTCTTGCCTGAAACCATGGAGAGCTGCTTCCTGTCCATATAGACAATAGATGGACCAATGGTCTGACTCTGTAAAATGCAGTGTCCTATGTTCCATGTTAGTAGATTTGGGGGGAATAGTCTGCTGTAGAGCTTGACAGAGCTCTAAAAAGTAGGCATGAACAATAGACACTTCTCCAAAGTGCTGAAGAGGTGCATGGACTGAAGCATGTGCAGACTTCTCATAAAAGGGTAAAATGCCTATCTCAAAAACTGTCTTTGGCTATGGAGGCATTCTAACCATGGCTTGTGGACTCAAACCTTCTATTAGGGTAGGAAGAAGATACCAGTAGGATAACTGGGGCTTTTATGTTGAGGTATTCTATAGCATTAGAAAAAGGTGATGCATTGTTTTAGTTTTTGTTCACCTGGTTTAATTCAACAATTTTGAAATTTTCATGCTGCTTTCATAGCTTAACTGTTTTTAATGTGTTTTAAGTACATTACTACAAAGTGCTTTGATAATGTACTTGAAGAATGTGCTAGAAACCTAAAGAACAAAAGAAATAATGAGCTCTCCTGAGAAAGTGACATATTTGTATATAACATATGCTTATTACAGTGTATTTTTGTGAATACTTGCTGCATTAAGCACAAGTACACTCAAATATTGGCTTCAAATTTGTCCCAGAGCTTATCTACTGAGACATCTGTCTAACATTAGGACATTATTTCCCCTTCTCCCTTTCTCTTTCATCCTGATGCAAGAACAAAAAGTCTCCTTAATCTGTTCTCTGTGAGAAGCTTCTGTTTAACAGAACTAGTAAAGCACACAGTGGAAAGAGAACAGGGCCTTGGGGAAGAAAGCAGATGCAATGCTTTCACAAGAGAGAAGGGTTTGTAGTGATCTACAGTCATCTATCATGGACAAATGGTTCCAGCTCCAAACTGGAACAAAGATGCTTGGAGAACAAGGCCTGCTTTAGCTCCCACTCTGTTTTCAGTCAGACTTGGAATAGTCAGGGACAGATGCTTTTGTCACCCAGAAACATCAGTCTTTGGTTCCAGTCTCTCCTTTTCAACATGTTCCAACCCAACAGCACCAGCTGTTGGACTTTTGTTTGCACAGATCCAGTTACTGCTCAAGGCTCACCAGGAACATGACATCAAAGGTTTATCGCCAAGAAAGAAAATTATCTACAGATTTCTTTTTTAAACATATTGTTTTTATTCGTGTTAATGGTACAGAAGATAAATTTTGAGAAAGCAATTGTTACAACAGTAAATGACAAATCAGGGTGAATTCAGACTAGAAACAAATTCAGAAGCATGCTGGGAACAGGTACCATTGAATGGCTATTTCCTTCCTGTCTTGCTTGTCAGTTTCTAGAACCATCTGACTAGTAGCTGTTGAAAATAGAACACTGCGTTAGAAGGGTCATGGTTTGGTTCAGCTAGTCACCTGTGTCTTGATGGTCTCAGTTCCTTTCATTCATTAATAACACTTGTCCACCAACTGTGAAAGAAAACTGTAGATCCACCCAGCACTCATGGGAAAATGTGGAGTGATCTCTGAGAGTAATCAAATGAAACTTGAAAACACATGGCATGATAAAAGTCTGTAATTTTGTCAGGACAACTTATTTACCAATACTTTGCTATCTTTGGTCATTCATCACCACCTGCTTTGTACCCAACATTTTCCTGTGAGAAAATAATATTTCCTTGTAGAATATGATCTTATGTACACAGGGTTTTCATCCACAGGGATAGAGTGTGTGAAGGATTGTGGCCAAGCATTAGACATTATTGTGTATTGGTTCCTCTCTACTGATTTTGTTCAAGCCATTGGCACACATCTGAAATATGTATAAATAAAATCAGGCAGCAGCACAATGAAAAAAATCACACCAGGCTCATCCTATGCGTTATGTAGTTATCTGAGTGGTTCTCCATGTTTGTGTTTAAAAGAAAGGCTGTAGTTCAGTGGTAGAACATCTTTGTTGCAAAGCAGAAGGTTCTAAATTTGATCCCTAGCATCCCCAGGTAGGAGGAATAGGAGAGATATCTGTCTAAAATCCTGGTGAGCTTCTGCCAGACACTCTATAAACAATACAATAAGGCAGCTTCCTATGTCCCTAATCTAAAATTTATACCATCCTAATAAATTTGTTAGTCTTTTAGGTACTACAATGCTTTGTCATTTTAACCCAAAGCATCTTCAGCAGACTCAATGTAAATGAAAGATAGCTGTAGACATAGAAGGAACACAAGGAATTCATGAAATGATTTAAGCCTGAATCAGAAACTATTTCAGGATTTTCTTTATATAGCTTATGATCTATAACAAGCTCCAACTTTTGCCTTCGAGATGTTTTGGACTACAACTCTCACCAGCCCCAGACAGTATGTTTAATTGGCAGATATGTCAGGAGTTATAGTCCAAAACATCTGGAAGGCACCAGGTTCGGGGTGGCTGGTCTATAACATGAAAACACTGGCTTTTCGGTCTGTCGGCAAGAGAAGCCCTAATGCTATTGAGTGAGTACATTCTTTTCAGAAGATAACAAATGGAAGAGGGAGAGAATGGGAAAGACATGGGCAGATATTGTTTTCTATCTTGGAAACAGACAATAATGTTCCTCTTGTAAGCATTCAACAGAAATATATTCAGTTCCAGATTTGAAGAATTATCAATGTTTTGACCTAAGGACACAGATAAATTAAAAGAAAGGAAAAGCAAAAGCTAAAAGAACTGGACAAAATACATATATTGGAGTAACTTAGATAGAAATACACAAGTTCTTCAAATATAAGTACTTAAATTCTAAAATAAAATTCAGTCAGTCATTGTTGTACAGTGGTACCTTGGGTTAAGAACTTAATTCGTTCTGGAGGCCCATTCTTAACCTGAAACTGTTCTTAACCTGGATCACCACTTTAGCTAATGGGGCCTCCCGCTGCCGCGCGATTTCTGTTTTCATCCTGAAGCAAAGTTTTTTTTTTTTTTTTTAAAAAATATTTTTTATTAACCGACCAATCAAATCAAATCAAATCACATCACATAAATTCCGAATTACAAAGCCGAATTTTAATTTTGTTGTTGGAGGGACCCATATTTCAAGTTCCGAAGGGGATTCCAATAATCTTCTTGCTGCTGTGTTAATATCCACAAATCTGTCCAAATAATGTTCATAATTCTATCCAGTCCTATCTTGCTGTTCCCACATCTCATCTTGTTCGTATATTTTTCTTTATGATCTCTTCTGATAATCTCCTTAAGCAGGTAAACAAACCAGTTATAATCCTGTGTGAATTTTTCCGTTCGTCCAATCATCATGTCAAGATGGTTTCCATATATCATCACTTTCATAAATAAAAGCACTCTTTCCATCATTAGTCTCGCAAATCTGTCGACTTCTTTGGTCCCTCTGAGGAGGATCACCCACAATATAAAAACAAATCTGTTCCTCCTCCCAGACATAAGTCTTTCGACAGAACTTGTCAAAATGGCGACGCTATTTTTTGCTGCGTCATTCCAAAGCTCTTATGCTTTCCACAATCTCCTTAAAACATGCTTTGGTTAGAAAATTATCTCCACACAGTCTTAAATCCTCAGCTTAAGTCATTTAAACAGCATTTCTGACTTGTGACGTGTGTGTGTGGGGGGGGATTCTTGGTTCTTAACCCGAGATAATATTTCTGGGTTAGTCGAGTTTGTAACCTGAAGCGTCTGTAACCTGAAGCGTATGTAACCCAAGGTACCACTGTATTTAGTTATGCTGGAGCAACTTGTGTATATGTAAGTTAAATCTCTTTAAAGCTTATCTGTCAATTTACAAGAACTTAAAAGGGGCATTTAATGCAATGTGTGTTGTTTTTTAGAAGTACCAATTTGAGGGGAAAGTAACACTTCATTGAACCAATCCTGACAACTTAAGTCTTTGAATTAGCCTTCAGTATAACTAGTTTCACAAGGAGATTGTCACCAAGATCTCACCTCTTTGGTTGATTAAACATAATAGCATATGAAAAGATTCTTTCCTTAGGTGCAGATAAGCATAAGCTTCTGTTATACTGGCTGAATAACTTTTTCACTGCTGGGAACCCATTGCACATTCCAATAATTAGTTGCTTATCTCTTGTATCATGTACTGTGTCTGGTTCTATTCTTCTATAGTTGTTGCTGCTTTCATAGATTTTCTGCTCACAGCAATTATTTTTCAAAACTGGGTGATTTTCCTTCCTCAGAGGAATAGTCATTTTATTGAGCCCCATCCGTGTCCAGTGAAGAAAGATATATATGCAAGATAGGGATGACCCAAAATATGTGTTGGTCTGTATGCATATTTTGGAAAGATTTTGATTTGGGGTGGTGGTAGTGCAGGGAGAGGAGAGGAAATGAACGTCAAGTTGTGTGTGTGGAGCACTGCTCACAGCATTGGATACAACCCATTGACTACAGATGTTCCTAAAAGCTGGAGCAACCTTGCAAGTGACAAAAAGAAACTTTCTCAAAGCATTGTCTTTCTTGAAGGAATAAATCCACACATTGTAAAGGAATAAGGCACCCAAAGTAGAGTTTCATTGCAACTGAAGTAAAAAATTGTCCAATATCAAACAAGAGCTACATTTAAAAGAGGCAGAAGGGGGAATTGTTTTAATATACAGAGCATTTTCTGAGTTCAACTAACCTCACAGATGGGAGAAGGGGACATCACAGATGGGATGTTTTGTAGCATTAATCATGTTTACTCTTCTGTGCAAGCAATCCTCAATTTACTCTTCAATGGTTCCATTGGTTTCTTTACCTGGACTGCTCCGAAATGTATGAGCTAAGAATCACTGTACCGGTAGCTCAGAAATGCAAAAAAACTAAAGATCAAACCTTAAAACCCTTACCTTCAAGAAAATATCATTTAAAAACAAATTAATGTTAAGTTTTTATATAAAGGATCCATATGAGAGTTTGCTTATCACATGAGATTGACATTGAATAACTGCTGGGGTCTATGTGCTATATTTTCACATCTATGTGCCGAATGGGAAGAATCTGCCCCACCACACATATTGTTGAAACACATGAAAGCTATATATATATATATATATATATATGTATATATTTGCTTAAGAGTTCCAGCTTTGAATGTTGCATTTTTGTGGATATTTTGCCTACATGTGTGCTGTGCCCATTATCTTTCTACTTCATGGCCATGTTTGACAGGACAACAGAGCTTGGATCTATTACTAATGTACACTGTTCTTTAGAACAAGATCCTCTTTAAAAAGAGATGTGCATGTTTAGCATTCAAACAGTATACTGATGATAGAAGGATCAGTTGTCCTCACATAGTGATTACTGAAGTTATGTACCTCAGCTGAAGTACACACACCTTCAGTCTCCTTGACTCATGGCAGTCTGGGAAGTGAACTGTGATCAAACATGTCTGAACCTAGTACAATGGTACAGAGTTTGCTCCTAGCCAAAGCAGTTATTTTAGTAAATGGGATACATCAGTGGCAACCATGCATCAGATAAATTGATTTTCATAGCTGGTAATGTGAAATAGTAGCACCAGAAACATGTCACTTTGAAGGGGGAGTGTGCATTAAAAGCAATCATTTGTTGACCAATTTAAGAGCAAAGATCTCAAGAGTTCAATGTCAATAATAGAATTTAGCCAACAGTAACACACAAATGTCAAATACCACTTAACTATATAAGAGGTCACCTTGGAATTGCCGTTTTCTGTGTGTGTGAATACATTGATTCTGCAGCTGAAATATTAAGCGAGGCCTGTTACTTGTATTTATTCATTGCGTATATACACAATGTTTTCCTAATAATTTAACCCATATATTCAAATGGATGCCCTGAATAACAGTGATAGGTGATGCCCACTGCTGTCTTATATCATAATTAGTATGGCTTTTCCAAGATGTCTTAAAAAACCCAGGGGAATTTCGTTTAACTGTTTTCCAAGAATGCTTAGAACATTGGCTAGCAGATCTGACAATCTACACAGGAGAATTTCCTACATGTGGGAGATGTAACAACTAGGCTCCTAGACTTGACATTATTGGGTAAGCCCATGCTGCAGGGAGCAAAGGTGGGCATAACTCCAATTCTCTTCTCATGCCATACCCCTTCAGGTAAGTAAGGATACATTTCTGCACCACGCTCTCTCAGAGACTCATAACTCAGTGACATGGATTAGTCACAAATAATCCATTCCATGCACCACTATCCCACAGCCCTGTGTGCTAGTCTCTGGAATCACAGTTCATCTGAACAGTTCCTCAGAGTACTCACCATTACAGTGGTACTTAATTCATTCCGGAGGTCCGTACTTAACCTGAAACTGTTCTTAACCTGAAGCACCACTTTAGCTAATGGGGCCTCCTGCTGCCGCCGCACTGCTAGAGCACGATTTCTGTTCTCATCCTGAAGCAAAGTTCTTAACCTGAAGCACTATTTCTGGGTTAGCGGATTCTGTAACCTGAAGCGTATGTAACCTGAGGTACCATTGTAGTACCGGCCTCTTCTCTTTCCTTCTCACACCTGCCAAGTGACCAAACTAATCAATTTGACTTCTCCAGCCCCACCCTACAGTATGGAGTAGGGGGGAAGATCCCCTCTACAGGCTGATTGCAGATTATGATTTTAAAAATTATGACTTGGCCCCATACTGCGTTATTTCATACTGTAAACTTGGAGGGAGGGCCAGCTTACAACAGAAGAAGGGAGGATAAGGGTGGGGCCTTCTTATATACCCTCCTGCCTACTCCCAAGTATTGGCAAGCAATATTCAAGATTCTTTGCAACAAAATGCAAAATACTGCTCACGGCTCCTGACTTCTGCATAGCAGTGTGGAATCTGACAGTGCCCCCAAATATGTTGTTTTATCTTGCAAGGAATGGAGGGCTGCACCTCATAACTGAAAGTAGAAATAAGCATCTAATCACAACATGAGAACTGACTCTGAGAGCTTTAAGTCCTATCTTCAACTTTAAATCTATTTCTCAGTGTCAAGTTAATACCATAAAGTCATTATTTAACTTTTGAAGTGTAACCAAATGGCCCGGCACAATCATGTTGGGCTTTTTTTTTTTTAATTATCAGCAACAGCTTGGCTTAGATTGATTGCAGCTATAATTGAATATCTCACCTTCTTCTCTTTAGTTCCCTGACATTATCATCATTAGAAGGTCATTATAAAGACAGCAACAGCCTCACAATCAAGTAATGTTGCTAATAACCATTCTCACATGACTGGTTTACCTTCTCAGGAGGCATATAGGACAAAGTCAGGGAATTCTTCCTCCCCCTAGTTATGATTTCCCTTTTTATTTTGGATGTAAATAATTATTTCTCTGCTACAAAGGATCCCCCACTACACTAATGCCATTTAGTAACACTACACTAATGCCATTTAGTAAATGCACATATTTCTAAAATACACATTTTCAAGTAAAACACAGATAATTGATTCACACAAAATATAAAAATTGCACTAATTTGTGTAGTCTTTTTTAATCCTCTATATGGATCCAGTTTGCTTTTTAATGTGTACACCAGTTGTATGAATTCCCTACTTACACAAACAATCTCTTTCTGTGTTTAAAAATGTTGGATCTGTAATACGCACGGTGTCAATGATTTTATAGGCAGCAGAACTATTGTGACAGACCACCAGTTATGACCACCTGTGAGAAATATTCTCTCCCTTGACACAACTGTAAATACAATCTACCTGTAGACAAGAGAACCTGCAGGTTGGCCAATCATTTTTTAAATGAATTATGTTCCAACAAAACTGGCCTTTATATAAAAAAACCCAAAACCACCTCTTTGGAATCCTGGCCAGGATTTTATCTCTGCATTCCAAAGAGAAAAGCTTTACAAAGCTAGCCAGCATTCATTTATTCTGGAGCTCAGAGTATCCCTACCTTCTTGGTTGAGAATATCATTTGTCTCCCTACAGAACCCCAGAAGATGTGGTGCTTTTTGTTATCTTTCTTTAGATATATATCCCTTGAAAACTGCTTTTCATAGTTGTGTGTGTTACATTTAACTGTACAAATGTTACATGGTAACAACAGAACAAATGTTTTGCAGTGAAGAATCATTCACCTTGATTAGTAATATTACCTTTTGAATATTACAGATTATTGTTTTCATGCAGACTATTAACATCCCACATACTGGCTTTAAAAATATTTATTGGGAACGAACTCATCCATGAAAAGAGGAGGGTGCCTTGTATTTAGGTGTGAGGAACTTTAGTTCAGATTTCTACTTAGCCAAGAAACTTACAGGGAGTCACTTCCTCTCAGCACCAACTACTTCATAGGGGAGTATGAAACTAATAGGTAGTAGTAAATATAGAGCTGTATACCAGGATATCCAGTTGTATATTGCCAAAAATAAGAAGTGGAGGGAAAAAAAGAGGAGATAAATGTTCATGTGGCAATTTACAGATAAGGGCATTTTAAGAAAAAATTCTTATAATTTAAATAGAAATACAGTGTGTCTTACCATGGAGGGGAAGACATCAGGTGACCTGTGAACCTGCTAAGTCTTCTGACTGGATGCTGGTAGCTGGTGATGAGTGACTTAATGCATCGTGCTCTTCTTCTTTTCATGAGTCCTTATCTTTAAATCAGATTATACCTTCAAATAGAGGACTGACCTTTGTAAAGTAGGACATAATACCACTCTACCATATATCAAGGATAAGAAACCTATGGCCCTGCAGATGCTGTACTCCAGCTCCCATCATCCCCAGCCAGCATGGCCAGTGGTTATAGAGATGGGATTGCAGTACATGCAGATTTTGATGCAGCTTTAATTTTCTTTGTATTGTGACCCCTTTTACTTAAGGCAGTGGTTAGTAAAAGTTACTTTCCTTGAAGATGCAGAAGAATAGCATCATGTATTTCAGGACCATGGACAGAGAACAAGCAACTTATTTGGAGGAAAGCTTCTCAGCTGAGGCCTTGAATGCTCTCTGAGCTACAGTTTCTGGTCCAAGCTCAGGGGTCCCAGGCATCTGCATTCTGGGGACCTCTACCAGCTTGGGCTTGGGAGGTGTTTGGTTCAGTGATGGTGCTTAGACTCAGAGCATCTTTCACCAGTACCAAGGACCTCTCAGCCACTGCGTTGGTGACTAGGTCACTGCCACACTAAAGAGGCACAACATGGGAGAAATCTACTCACCATGCTGATAAAATGGAACCTGTCTGCTTGGACTTAAGACTACTGAGGCATCTCAGGGTTAGTTTGCACCTCTCAATCTATTCATTACTTTCCCTTTTTCAATGTGGCACATCTATACACCAATTAGATATTGATAATCTTTAAAGGTAACCAAGACCATGTGTTTATCCGTGATTACCTAAATTAAGTACCGTATTTTTCGCCCTATAGGACGCACTTTTTCCCCTCCCAAAATGAAGGGGAAATCTGGGTGCGTCCTATGGGTCGAATGCAGGCTTTCGCTGAAGCTTGGAGAGTGAGAGGGGTTGGTGCGCACCGACCCCTCTTGCTCTCCAGGCTTCAGGAAGACATCCGTAGCCTAGGCAGCCCTGCGGGAGTTCCCGCAGGGCTGTCTAGGCTGCAGATAGCAGCCTGCTTCCCGGAGCGCCGGACGTGCTCAAAGCAGAGTGTCTGGCGCTTTGGGAACACATCCACAGCCTAGGCAGCCCTGCAGGAGTTCCCGCAGGGCTCCCCACGCTGCGGATAGCAGCCTGCCGCCCGGCACGATAAGCGCCCTGAAGCAGAGCACCCCTCGCGCCGGGCAGACATCGGCCAGCCCCACAAGCTCGGGGGACAGCAAGGAGGCGCAGCGCCGCCATCCCGCTGTTCCCCTACCTGGTTCGGTTTCCTCGACCTGGTTTTGAGAGGGAAATAAAGGAATTTTTTCCCCCTTTATTTCCCCCCCAAAAAACTAGGTGCGTCCTATGGGATGGAGCGTCCTATGGGACGAAAAATACGGTAATTCATAAATTGTCAGGGAGGCAAAAAGAGGAACTTCATTTGTGTCACCATACATGGATGGTGGGAAATATTTGTTGATCACATGTTGTGAATACCAGATATAAAAAAGCAAAGACATACAAACGCACACATATTTTATCAGAAAAAATGTGTATACTTCTGTCCATTTTTGCTTTCAAATCTGCTTTGTGAATTTTTATATGCTCAAGTTCTAAGTGAGGCAGTTAGAATGTAATAATAATTCTCATGAAGAGGACATTTTGCCGTTAAGGAGTAATGTTTTCTATGATATTCACACACACACCTGTTGATTAATCAGCTGGTGCTGTTTCACTTCACTCAGAAGGATGATGCACAATTTGCTTACTTTAACAAAGTAATGGATGAAGCATTTAAATCAGTTTGCTGTAATTGCTTTTTTCTCATATTTAATTCCTAGCTATTATAAAACTCTGGTCATCTTTGGATAAAACCTCTTGTACTGAAGCAAATGATACTTAAATAAATGTCATCTCATCATGAAATTGAAGCTGCAATTTCTGCCAGAGATTTAGTTAAACGGACAGTATCCACCAGGGAATAACATTGGTATAAAAAATGACCCCGTGATGGTGAAACATAATAAAATGCTAATATTAAATATGAGCAATATTATAGTTGAAGAATAATAATTAAAATACCAAGATAATACTCCAAGCCAAATATTATAGGTAAGATCTGTAGACAATCATTATACTGGTGAGTTCAATAATAGTGGAGTCCTTTTCTTATGAGGACATGATTAATTATTTAATTATGTAATCATTATGATGTGGCATTCCATGGCAAATATGAAAAAATAGATCCAAGAGGGAAACTCCTCCTTTTATGTGGTACAGGCAGTAGCCTTCGCTGGGAGAAGGAAAGGAGCCAAGAACTCTAGGAAGCATAACCACTCCTGTGGTTCTTATTAGTGCCACCTAATGAACATCTTTATTTCCTGACTGCTTTCACTGAAGCAGCCATCTATAATCTGTAATTCTGATATTAATCCTAGCTACCTCGCTAAAAATCAGACATGGTAATGACTGAAGATCAAAACACCAGACCAATGCCCTGCCAATAATAAATTTCAATTTTACTGAAGGATTTGAAACCTTCTATCCAGATGGAAGTTTTTTAAAATTAATTTTTGGGGTGGGTGGGGGATTTGCAATTGTTTCTGGGAAATGGGGTCTGGAAAATAGCAGAGGGAAAGACGTTCATACAATCCTTGTCTAAACCATTTCCATGCTTTAGCCAAGTCTTAGCAATAAAGAAATTTCTTTCAGCTCATCCTAGTCTATAGATGGTGCAGCTTCCAACCCCATTGCTTTCAGCTCAGCTTCTTTGGTCCCTGGAATCTAAGTCCCCTGCCATACTTTCCATTCTGGCTATTAGAGGCAGCAATGCTTCTGAATTCCAGTTGCTAGAAACAGTGGCAGAGGAACCCTCTTCGGCACCTGAGGTGGGGCAGCCCATACTGAGTGTGCATGTGCGGCATCCCGTACAGTCGCCATGCGAGAGGCAGCCTGTACAGACGCCCATATGGATGGCGCACAAGAATAGCAGCCCGTATGGACTGTGCATGCCCTCGGCCACTCTACAGCTGGGGGGAGGCAGGGGCCATCTTGTCACCCTCCCCCAGAGTGGCACCCGGGGAAACCCACCCCCTCTGCCCCCCACTTCATATGCCCCTGGCTAGATACCTCAGGAGGGGAGAGTGCTATTTTCCTTGAATCCTGCTTTTAAGTTTCCCCGTGAGAACAAACTGCTGGACTAAATGGCCCATTGGCCTGATCCAGCAAATACTTCTTTTTATGTTGCTTCCAAGTGTCACTTATATAAACTGTTCCTAATTCATTAGCCAATCAGAAAGACTGTATAGTTTTGCTCTGTTTCCTAGAATTTCTTTCTTTCTTTCTTTCTTTCTTTCTTTCCAAAGCAGCATACAGTATAAACAGAAACTAAACATTGTATAGCTGAAAACAAACAAAATGGCTGAACAATTTCATTCATTCAGCTGCCTGAAGCAGGAACCAGTTGGAGGTGGCAGCTGTTCCTGCTGTTGGTGGCTGCGGAAAAGGATCACACTCCCAATCTGTTCCCAAATGCTTTCACTACTGCTGCTTGTACCCAGAATGCAAGAATATTAGTCTCCCCACATCTGTCAGGAAGAACTGACTGATGAAGTGAAAGTATGGGGAACATTGAGAGCAAGTGATCATGTCCTCTTGGGTTTCAGTATACCCAGACAAGGGAAAGCTAAGTGTAGTTAGACATGCACTCTGGACTCTAAGAAATACTCAGAGACAAGGGAGTTGAAGATGGATGGGAGTTCCTGAAAGGTGAAATACTGAAGGCACAAAGGCAGACAATTCCAACAAGAAAAGTGGGAGGCACCTAGAGAAACTGATGTGGCTGAACAGCGAGCTTACAGATGAACTGAGAAGGGAATGTATATGAAATAGAAGAAAGGAGAAATCAATAAAGAATCATAGAATCATGGAGTAGAAGAGACCACAAGGGCCATCTAGTCCAGCTTCCTGAAATGCAGGGATCTTTTGCCCAGTGTGGGCTTCACATCCACAAACCTGAGATTAACCTGAGATTATGTCAGGAGTGCTCTGATGGTGTTTCCTGCTTGGCAGGGGGTTGGACTCGATGGCCCTTGTGGTCTCTTCCAACTCTATGATTCTAAGATGCTCTGCTGACTTAGCCAACAGTTGCAGGGTGAAAATCAGACTGGCTAAAGCTCAGAATGAGCTCAGGCTTGCAAGACAGGTTAAAAACAGTTAAAAGGGTTTCTTTGGCTATGTTCAAAACAAGAAGAACAAGCAAGTAGTAGGTCCTCTGTGTGGAGAAGAGAGGAATGCTGTTGGATGACGGAAAGAAGGCAGAACTGCTCAACACCTGCTTTGCTTCTATTTTGACCCAAAAGTAAAGCAGTGATACAATGCAGTCTTCAAAATATGGCGGTAGATAACAAGTCTACAATAACTGGACACATTCAAAGCATCTTTAAGTAAAAATTTAAAGGCACCTATTAACACATTCCTATTTGTTTGTCATTAGTCCTAGTCACTCATTAGTCATATGCAGGGCCTTGTCCATTGTGTTGACAGAGGAGTGGAACTCGGCTTTTGACTGCATGGATAGGGCTATTGACTATAGCATCATGATGCCTTACATGTTGTAATAAGCCATAACTGATTATTCATCACAAACAGAACTTCCATACTAGCAGCCACAGTTACCTCAGTCACAATACTTTTCAAAGGATAAATTCTTCATATTCAGCTTTAAGTCATTACATGCTGACTAACTAAATGATGACAGAATAAGAAATGTTACCTCGTGTGTGAACTACTAAATTCAGCAAGGTTAATATTCTACCTTGCCAAACTGCTTCAGACTGCCACTGATCTGTTTTAATTGATTCCATAAATACTGGTAATATGCAAGGTGCTAGATAAACGGAACAGATGCTCTTTTCAACTAATATGTCAACAATGTGACCATAACAACAGAGGCTAGCCTTTGATGCAATCTCAAGATATCTAGGGGTTTTTTTTGGGGGGGGGGATCTAAAAATATTTTTTAAAAGAAAGAAAGGAAATCTAAATGTAGGACCTATATTTGAATGTAAATAATGTTGTTGAAGAATGTTGCAGCTGGTAGGCTATCAGCACAAGCCTTTAATTACATGAGTCTCATTCTTAGATCTCATGAAACTAAATAAATGTAAAAGGAAACAAATGGGAAAGAAAGAGATTTGATGCACTACTTCAAGTGACTGCACGATTAACTAAACAAATTGGGACAGGATTCTAGCTGTTGGTAGAAGTAGACTTGACACTAAATGCCACTGGGAATTACATCTTTTATTATGATTCAAGAGTACGATATAGCTATCGTACTGGTACAGCTGGGTCCATTTAAAAAGGAAAAGTTTCTCTTCTAAATGATATACTATTATTACTGAACTGTCAAGGAAAAAGATCTGCAGCAAAGACGTTCAGACCAATTGGCTTGATTTAGAAAAAAATATGCAGATTGATTGTGCTGCAGGTGTAAAATGGTCATGAGAGTGGCAAAGCACTTTAGCATCTTTAAAGACTATG
The DNA here is from genome assembly GCF_965153285.1 of Podarcis tiliguerta. NCBI lineage: Eukaryota > Metazoa > Chordata > Lepidosauria > Squamata > Lacertidae > Podarcis > Podarcis tiliguerta. The sequence goes on along the minus strand of NC_139537.1, from coordinate 60,340,746 downwards.
AAATTCATGTGCAAATGCACTATTTCATTCATATGAATAAGGCAGAGAATGTGCTGCTTCTTATAAAGAGCAAATCTCTTTAATTCAGTATGCCTTATTCTAGAAAAATATGAACACAACATACAAGGCCTCTGGCTGAGGTGGTCCAGGGATGCAGTTCGTGTGCACATGGAAACTATGCAACCCATTCTAGCCAGCAGACTGATTTACCTGTCAGCTATAAAGTTGTTATTGAAGGGTTTAGGGTTCTACCTGGGGTCATTCACCTGCAGTGTTGGCAGGGGGGTGAGGTATCAGAATCTAGAGCAGCGTCTGGTGCCAGAATAGCCCCCAGCTATTGTTGGACTACAGTTCCCTGACTATTGCCCATGCTAGCTGGGACTGATGGGGGTTCCATCTCCAGGTTCCATCTTTGTTCAAGGGGGTTCTAGGAAGCATCCTGCCATACACTGGACCTCTCTACTGCTTTGCAGAGGCCAATCAACCTGTGTTAGCACTTCAAGGCCATGCAAAACTTGCAAAGTGTCACATAAGTCACTGCTTCCTTGCTGCTTCTTACCCACCCCGCCCTTGAGAATTGAGGATTCATTTGTGATGGGTATGAGGTTTTTATGAAGCCTCATATAAGAGGCCACTCAGAGTATTCATGTATGCTGCACCAGTATCAGATGTATTGGATTTCCGGTTTAAAACAGATTTGACATAGTTTTAAGGTGTATTGGTTATAACAAAATTCATTTCCTAGTTATTTGTGAAAATGGTTTTAAAGTCCAGTTTTAGAAACTGATTAAATAAGCAATCTTATAGTAGAAAGGGTTTTTTTAAATTAAAGATATGCCACAAAGGGAAGCAATTCTTTTCTAACATTCAAATAAAGAATAGGATAAAAGGATTATGGGAATGCTATTACACTGAATGGGAAAGCTAATTAGGCCCACAGGCTTGGGGTAGATGAAGAGACAGTTTTTTGAACCTGAACTATAGATTAAGATCCCGAATATGCATACCAAATTTTATAACTATGAGTAGTAGCGAAAGGACACATCCAAAAACATCAACACCAGAAGCTGAACATTTGCCACAAACTGAAGCCTCACTTTGCTCAGTCAATTACATGCTCCCCCCTGCAAAATAAATTAATTAACCTTTGTGTTCAAAAAGTAACGTGTTATATAATTGATGGTTTTGTGAGGTTTTTAAGTTCTAAAGAGCTGCAGCAGCAAATATAAATTCAAAATGCTTCTTGTTAAAGCAGGAAGATAGAATAGGAAACATTAAATCTGACTCCTTTTACACTTAATGTAAATACAATAAGATCTAGAAATTATTTTTTACAGAAACAAAATTGGGATATAAACCCACGCTAAGAGCAAGAAGTTGAAGAGAAGGCCGCTCCACTTCCGAGTGGGGTGGTGTTGCGGTCAGGCCATTTGGCCTCTGAACACAGCAGGGGCTGGGTCATCAGGGAGTCCTCAGCCACGGCCTTCAGCTCGAGTGGCAGTTAGGCATTGCGGGATGTGAAACACAAGAGCAGTCAAGTACAACATTCCTAGAGTGAACATGTTTACACATGGGGAGGGATGTTTGTCCAGCCAGCAGGTAAACTTCCTGTTTTCTTCTGGGCTGGGACAGACTTCCTCCGCATGTGACTGGAGGTGGGTGTGGCCTCACCTGTGCAGGTAATGACAAAAGCACAGGGCAGGGCAGCCATCTCTCTCTTTCACCACATGCATTCAAGAAGCAACATCTACTGAGCCAAAGATGCTCTCTTGGCTTCTAGCCAAGAGAGGACAAAGGGACTGTCTTCTTATAAGATAGATTCCAAGTGTATGTTACTTCATTAAGCTAAGTCTGCCTTCTGGGATCTGATTGTGAACAGCATGTGAGTAAACTTCTTTTTATACTTTTGTAAAAGACTGTGTCGTCTCTTCTATTTTATGAGGGAATAAGGGGAAAATACCAGAATAGATATTATAGAGACTTTAGCGAGCCTGAGCAAACGCTGCCGTTGCAAACTTAAAATAAAGGGGAATGTATTACTCTGCTGAAATTGGGGAACTTGTTAACACAGGTTGGATAAGGATATAATCAGACAATATATCCTCTCCTGCATCCCTGAACATTCCCACAGGCATTGGTAAAACCTGGTTTGGGTGAGGGGTGGTGTGGCCATCACCTGCCCCTCCATTCTAAAGGGTATTCCATTAAAGGAATACGGGGGTTGTGGTTCCTGTCCGAAGCTCGGGTAGAGGCTAGGGTCATGGCACGACCTTCCGGTGACCCTGGGGGGAGTTCTGAGTTGATGTACATCAACAGGGCTCCCTCTACTGGTGGTTAACCCTTGGGAGACTTCCTGCAGGCGGACAGGAGTCAGATATAGTTGGTTCAATTCCAATGCCTAAGCCAATACCGCTCACATTCTGTAACCAAGAAAGTTGTGGCCTAAATTTTGCCCATTAACTTAAAATATGGTTTCTACGTGTTATTATTCAGCATAAGGGGGAGGCCTCGGGGTCTTGACAAGCAATAATACACCTGTCCTTAAAATGAAACAGAAGTGTGCTGTTCCTTGAAAGCGGCGAGAAAGGGAATTCCTTATTGGAGTTAGGATAGCTAACTAACTACTGGAAAGTCTGTGGTTTTAATAATATTCTTAGCTAATGTCTCCTAGTAGAGAAAGGAGGGGCTTTGAGATGAGCAATTCCTCTCCCCGCCCCAAATTCCTGCTCACCTTGCCCATCCTAGTGAGAAAATGACTGAAAACTGGCCATCCTGTTTGCTTAACAAAAGGGTGAGAAACTTTGATAGTGAGCCCTTAACTCAGGAATGGCCAAACCTAGCCCTCCAGCTGTTTTGGGACCACAATTCCCATCATCCGTGACTACTGGGCCTGCTAGCTAGGGATGATGGGAGTTGTATTCCCAAAACAGCTGGAGGGCCAAGTTTGGCTATGCCTGCCTTAGCTGAACTTGGCCATTTCTTGTCTGCTGTCTGCTTTCAAATCACCTTACTATTGTGTGGATGGCTTCCTGTACTTGGAAACTCAATTTGCTTGTGTTAACCTTTAGGTCATATATAGATAGGTCAGGATGAATACTTTACAGGAGGCAAGGCTGGAATCAGGCTTGTACAAGGGTCAGCAAAGTTCATCATGGAGGGTCCTGCCATATTAATGCTAACCTTATTATTAATGCCATGATCTAGAAAGAAATAGAAATACAGTGGTACCTTGGGTTAAGTACTTAATTCATTCCAGAAGTCTGTTCTTAACCTGAAACTGTTTTTAACCTGAAGCATCACTTTAGCTAATGGGGCCTCCTGCTGCTGCCGCTCCACCAGAGCACGATTTCTGTTCTCATCCTGAAGCAAAGTTATTAACCCGAGGTAATATTTCTGGGTTAGTGGAGTCTGTAACCTCAAGGGTATGTAACCTGAAGCATATGTAACCCGAGGTACCACTGTAAACACAGATTAACACACATCTATTACAGTGCTCACTCAGCTTGACTTTGAGTGAGGAATTAAGGAAGGGCATGGGCAACTTAACTTATTGATCAGGTGCTCAGAACAAGGGGTATTGGTAAGAAGCTCCCATCTTTCTTCCCCAGATAAGCTGCCTGCTTGGATTGAGTTATTCAGCCCTGTTTGCTGCAGATCCTTGGATGTTACAGTTAATAAAGCTGCAGGTCTTTACCACATTTATTATCACATGTCTTCCTTTTGGGAGCATGGGGGCAACTATCATGGATGTAACTTCTTACAGGTAGCATAATGTTACTGATCTCAAAGGTCTTCCATTTAAACTTCATTATTTTGTTCTCTATGGTCCAGGCAAAGAGAGATGATTTAAAACAGCAAGTCGAAAATGACCCTTCCTTTCATTTATTTTGCAATATGGGAGGAAAGCTTCATGGGCATCCCTTCTACTTATTTAGGAGATTGTCTTCATAATATGCTATTAGCAAGCCAATGACTGATTGAATTAAAGGCTGTACCTAATATTAACATTTTTGTTAATGTCTGGCACTATTCTCAACAGTGAAGGAAGCTACAGGGGTCTTTCATGGCTCATTTGCTTTTCCTTTGCTGGATATGTAATGAGATTCTCCAGTGGCAAGAGAGGGGAAAAAAGCAGAATGAAACATAATGAAACACTCTCATTTTGTATCTTTTCACTTTTATTTTACATTAAGGAAATGTGTGTTTAAGTTCTAAGCATAGTCCCCAAGAAACAGTAAAGTAAGAATGTTAATTCTTCAGAATGCTTTTAAGGAAGGAGAAGATGAAGATGAAGAGAATATAATATTGCTAAATACACCTATGCCCAGTAAACCTAAAATAACAACTTGAACTTGAAGGTGTAATAGGGCCTTTATCATCATCAGGTTCAATATTAAATGCTGTATCTCTGCAAATTTTGAAACATTACTGCTGCATACTACTAGTCACCTTATTCTAGCAAACAAAAGCCAAATACAGTATTAAACTGGTGGTTTCATTACTCTGCCCCCATCCACCCACCACAGTGTTTTAGATCTTCTGAGGTTCCCTGACTTAGGATCTCTTTCCCATTTGAAGTGCACCAAGAGGGTAAGCAAACTAGGCACTTCTGAGTGGTCACTCCTTTGTTCTGGAAATTCATACCTATTCAGAAAGGCTGAAAAATCTTTTTAAAAAATCAGATCAAGTCAGGAAGGGCTTCTATATGAGCTAGGTTTACTGAATGTCGGTTGATTTTTCTGTGTCAGAGATAAGAGTTTAAACTATAAATTCCAGCTCCAGAAGGCTTTTCTTCTCCCTCACCTGTTTTCTTTCACTAGCAATTCTATTAGGAGCTCTCTCTCTCTCTCTCTCTCTCTGTGTGTGTGTGTGTGAGAGAGAGAGAGAGAGAGAGAGAGAGAGGGAGGTGGGGAACCAGCTACTCTAGCAGAACTGCTGGGAAGCCAGCTCCATCAGGCTCCTCTCTCTATCAACTGTCATACAGATAAAGGCCAATGAACTAAAGCCAAATCAAAACAAGAGGGAAGTACTATTGATAGATGCCACCTCTGCTCAGGGACGTGGTGTTCAACTTTGTCTAGATGGGACTTGTGGACCAGGTCCACAGCGCGGGTATGTGATCCAGTCTTATTGTTGCAAGCCCAAGTGGCTCCTGTTCGTGAAGCACTTTTCCTTAGTTGGAGTTGGCTTGCCAGCTGCAACAATACTGAAAAAGTGATAGCCTAGTCATTTTACTGATGCTAATACCCATTTGGATGACAAGTATTGTACCCCGAGCTTTTCATGAAGACTCTTTGGAAACTGTAATTCATTCAAAACACTGGCTGTGCTTTTAACTGGAATTTTAACTCACTAGGCTGCCACCGTTTGTTATACTTGTTGGAAATGTTAACTTACTGTTGCTTTGTTTATTGTATTGGAAGCTGTTCTGTAAACCTAATGTTGAAGAGTCGGGGGGGGGGTGTCCAAATGTTTAAAATCCTATCTTTTGTCACAAATGCATTATCTGTAGTGGAAAAACTAGCTTGATAGGTAATTATAAAACCATAGAACAGATTTCCCCTTCCTGCTTCTAGGGTGTAGAGAAAACCCTTTTTCTTCAAAGTACTGTAGACAAATGATGGTAGCCTGAATAATTTCCTATTGAATATAATGTTAGTACGTGACAAAAGCCAAGGGCTGATACGCAGAGTCAATACATCTGCAGCATACTGATATGGCCTTCTTTGGGCATCCTGATCCAAAGGTAAATATGAATAAATGAAATTGGCATAAATAAATTTCAGCTTCAACAACAAGAGTCCTCTTTCCCCTCACCACACACACACACACACACACACACTCTCAACTGCAGTACTTCCAATTAAAAATAGATCATGGAATTAATAGCAAGGCCTTTCCAGTTTTCTTGAATTATGGAAATTGCTATTGAGGTAGAAAGGAAGATGGTTCAACATGGTTCTTGCACCTGGACATCACTGAACAGATTCATCCTCTTAAATTTGTATGCCTTTTCAAAATGGAAAAACACGCACTTTTGCCTCCATGGAAAACATAGTAGAATAGTGGAGAGGCAAGAAAATGGCAAGCAACAACCATATCTCCCGGCAACAGAATGTAGCATTGCATGGAAAATTTGGGGAGGGAGGGACAAAAGCCCATTAAGATGCTCCCAGTCAAGTTATTGATACAACTAGGGATATGCCAATATTTTTATATATTTTATAAGTATATATTGTCGTGCCTCCCTCCCCCAATTTTCCTACAATGCATTTTGGATAATGCAGTAGATGAACACACTGACAACCATTCATGTTACTGAGTGTCAGGGAGAGGCAAACGGGACAAGATGAAAGGACAGAAACCAGCAGTTATAGAGAGCCTAAAGAGATTATCAGTAGCTTCTCATCTGAGAGTGGGTCTGATGTAGAGGGGGAGGAGGAGGAGCCTGGAACAAGTCATTCTGGGCACAGAGGAAGTAAGGGGAGGAGTTTTCGCAGACTTGCATGCTGGGTGCGGAAAGGAGGAAGAAAGATTAGAGGGAGCAACTGCGCACAAGGGGAAGGACGCTAATGGAAATGCTAGAGATGTACGTTTGAACTTTGTCAGATAAATCAATTGTTTGGAACTGGCTGGGAGTCCGGAGTCTTATCTATGGCCAGCTGGACAGCACTAAGCCTGTGACACTGAGACCCCTAACCCATGTGTCCTTAGACTCCGCCTTCAGACAGTCCTGCTTAACATGGGAAGGTTGTGGGTGTGAAGACACACAGGTGGTTTGGGGAGGGAGGCTGGAATCTTATGATGAAGGGTGATATAGAAGTCAAACAGACAAACAAACAAACAAACAAACAAAATAAGTAAATAAAGCCCATTTAGGAATAATGCCTGAACAGGGATACTGTGTTGGAGCAATTACAGAATCATTAACAAGTAGACAAGCTAGATGTACTTAATATATATTGGCACCTATATATATTTGTACCTGAAAGCCGGAGGCATGCATGGTGGGGAGTCAAACTGCAGTATTGCTAAGACTTATTACAATGATCTTGTGCTTTGTTTTATTGATTTATGGGTTAGCACACCCACACCCATTCCCAACATAGTCTAGACTTGTTTGTTGCAAGTAAACATAACGCAACACAGGAATGAAGAAAACATTTTATGTTTTATGTCTATACAGTTCATTGCTGTGTTGATTTGTTCAGACTAAGATTTCCCCCCTTATTTCAAACATTAAGGTCTGTCACACATTTCCAAAAAGAGCTACGAAGTCAGAAAGAAATCAATAATAAAAAGAGTTACACAAGTGATTAAAAGAAAGCAGTTTGCCCTCATACTTTGCAATGCAGACACAAATGGGTTTAATAAAGGAACACGTTTGTTGGTTTTATTTGTGCTTAATTGTATAAAATCAAGATTAAAAATGCCATTTCACGTGATTTTAAAGTGCCCCTTTGAGTTCATTACACCATAGTTTAAATGCCTGTTAAAAATTCTCAGGACAGAGCCTTCCATTCTGAACTGCACACTGCTGCCAATCTCCTTCCATGACTCCCATATGTTACAGCCTTGCGCTGACCTCCCCCACTCCCAATCTCAAAAAATACTTGTCTCTTTAAAAAAACAACACACCTGCTCTTTCATATGGCTCCGCTTCCCTTCATCCCTGTATTGAGGTCAGTAGAAAGTGTACTCTTACAGCAAAGGCAAAATCCAGGATTTGGGGGCTTGCTGTTTCATGATGTAGCGTTAGATAGAACTGCACTTTTAATTATTTAAGCTTGACTTTTGATTGCTCAATGCCTTGGAGAAACTCTTGCACTCCTGCTTGCTCTTTTAACAGCAACTGTGCTAAGGCTCAGAGCTCAGAAACACCCTTGCCTGCTGACAGTGGAGTAGCAGGATGTGGAATGCAGAAGTAGTTTCAAACAGCTGTGCAGCTCTTGAGATACTTTTAGAATAGTTTCATTCCGTTATTGTAGTGTACTCTGTGTTGACGTTGCATTGTGGAACAATTGCCATGCCCATTGAAGACTTATCAATGACAAACCCTTACTTTGGCTCCATCTAGGTCAATGAGAATTAGTTTTTCAAATTTTTGAAATGCTTTTTAAGGGCAGATGTGGCCTTCTGAATCACACAGCCTTTCTATTTCTTTTACAAAACCACACAGGTAACTGCCAATGGGTCCTACAATTATGATAATCTACTCCAGAGATTCTCTTGACATTAGGAATAATTCTGCTTATATCTTTCTCAAGGCAATTGACTATTATCTTCTTTGTTGTGGTTGTACCATTTGTATCTCCCACTTCCTCCAATGTACTAAAAATCTTTCAAATTGTGAGACAGGTTAGGCTGACAGAGAGTAAGTTGCTGTTATCTGGACCTGAAACTCTGGATCTTCATGCATTCACAAGGAAATATGGTGCCATGTCAATATGATCCAAAAAAGGAGGACTTAATTACCCAAATCATTGGTAAATTTCAGTATTTAAAGCCCCTGTTGGACATCTTCAGAAATTTCCTGTGTCTAGACTTGTTAATTAGCTCTGGTGTGTTCTTGTGCCAGAAATAAATATTGCTCATCTACTCCTTCCTCTAGGTTTCTCTAATCAGTCCCTCCCCACAATTGAAGGATAGTTTACATGCTGCCCTGGAGGAGATGACTCTCATTTATTTTCCCCTACCCTGCTGCTTGATCAGCTTTATTTTGAAGCCCACCTTGAGATGCCTTTCTGTGCTGGCTCCACATTCCCAGGCCATCACCTCAGAGGAATTTGAGCCGACTCCATTACCCTTTTTACTCATGTTGATTTCCTAGGATTCAGAAACATCTAACACACAACTTGGACAGTTTGCCTAACTGGATTAGTCTTGCACACATGCTGAATAAAGGGTTAGAACAGGCTTCCTCCACCTTGGTCCTCCAGATGTTTTTGGCCTACAACTCCCATGATCCCTAGCTAGCAGGACAAGTGGTCAGGGATGATGGGAATTGTAGTCTCAAAACATCTGGAGGGCCGAGGTTGAGGAAGCCTGGGTTAGAAGCATCTGGTACACACATGGAACCAGATGTACACATGGAACTATCTTCAGCACACATGAGTCTGTCTCTTTCCTGGTTCTAACACACAAGCTCTAATTAAAGGCTAAGGTTTACTGAACCCAGACATTTAGCACCCACAAACCTGTAACAATATGATCTCTGTCACTATTGGCTGCTGTAGAAAGGCAGAGCTGTAGAGGTGCTTTTATGATACCAGCATTGGTTTACTTGCAAGCAGCTGGGGTGAGGATGGGTGATGGGGGGGGGGGGCTGCACTGAGGCACCAGCAGGAATGCCACATTGACTCCACCAGTGCCACCCAACCTTGCCTCTATCCTGCCCCTCCCCTCCCCATCCCCATCCAGGTATGCTGCAGTGACACCTACTTTGGGAGAGCAGCACCATATTATGTTGGCCACCACAGATCTCTCTACATGGTGTTGGGGGCCATCTCTTCTGCTCTGGTAGTAGTGTTATAGCTCAGCCATATTTTGGCCTTTTATATGTTAGCCTATTATTATTATTATTATTATTATTATTATTATTATTATTATTATTATACCGCCCTATACTTAAAGGTTTCAGGGCAGTTCACAGAATAAAACCAAAATAGAAAACCACAAAATACATAATCAAAATAAAAACAACCCAATAACCCCTCCCCACAAAAAAACCACACATTTTAAAAAGGCATAATATCCTCACAACATTTAAAGTAAGACAATTAACAAACCTGGACAAGAGTCACTTGCTGGAAAGCCCATGATCTCAGAAATGTTTGCAGCAATATTTATTTATTGGCAACCAAGTTGGACAGGTGCCTTTCTGATACAAAGACAAAATAACTTTGAAATAAGAGTGGGTGTCTGTATATCTGTCAGGGTCTGGAAGGATGCTTGGATCAGCTATTATTGTTATTGTTAAATTATTATTGTTATTACTGTTACTATTATTTAAATTTCTATACCGCCCTTCATCTGAGGATCACAGGGTGGTTTGCAATTAGGCAAAGGCCTGGGAGAAGAATGATGTTTCCCCCTGGCACATTTGAGCCCCCCAAAGAAGGACTCAGACCACTGGCAGAGGAAGAGGAGTGCGGGGGGAGTGCCCCTCCCCCGACAGTACAATCCCCAGGGTGCCATCGTGGCTGCCCCCCACCCATGTTGGGCACCCCACCCCTGCAGGCAGTGTGCTACGCCCCCAGGGCATGTGCCACGCCCCTGAGGGTGGTGCACCCCGCCCATGGGATACCCACCCTGCCCCTGGGACATGTGCCAGCCCCGCCCCCACCTGCGATCTGCCCCCCATTGCTGGAGCATGACGCTCCGCCACTGACTCAGACTAAATGACAGTGGGCAATCATCCCTGTTCAGGTCTTCATTTGTGCTGGGATACATTCCAGGAAACTGGATTTTTTTTTCCATACTAGGATTGAATGCTTGTATAGGTGATGAAAAATGCTGAGTAGATGCAAATAACATTTTGCTCATCACTTAGCAACTGCAACACATCCGCATCATGAACTGAAACTTCCAGGATAAAAGAAAATGGTAGTAGTGGCTTTGATTGGTACCAGTGTATCATTATTCAAATAAAGTAGCATTATATACTTCCATTACTAGCTTCAACGGTGCGGCTCTGTCCCAACTGCTGTGTATTCATACATGTACGTGGCAGGTGGATCCATGCTACTGTTTAAGCAATTAGTCTCACAGGCTTCACAGCAGTTCTAGTCTCTATGACTGCAAAGCAGCACAGCTTCTCTCCTGGAATTTGTCTCTGTTGGAATACAGTCCTTTTTGCAATGAACATATCCATCTGTTGCAACCATGTTGATCAGGCAAACTGACAAAGGCAGGAATAGCAAACCACCAGCAGCAGCATGTTCAGTCATGGCTGTCAGGGGGCTAACCATGAGTGTTAACACCACTTGTACTATCTCTTCTAGATCGAAACATGCATGGGGGAGATTTGAACCAGACTGCTTACACCACATCTCATTTTTGCTGGCAGCTTTTCACACTTCTTAATCCCAGAAAGAAAATGTTTCACCTTCTGCAACACCAGAATGCCTTTGGTCGTTTAACACTGCTGAACCCCACTGCTCCTTGCATAATGCTCTCCAGCGTGCTTGCTCGTTGCTCTCTTTGGATTAATAAATCAAATTATTTCCTCCATTTAAACAGTCAGCTGGAGTTTAGAAAGTTTCTGGACAGAGATTTTTTTTTTTGAAAAAAAATATTGTTTGAAGTGAAGTTTGCATTCTTTCTCCCATCCTGAGCAGTGCTTTGAAAATAATATAGCTTTGAGGACACTTAGGTTTTTTCTAAAATAGATGCTGTCTCTGTATTCTGTTGGATAGTTTCTGTACAGAAAGGATTTAGTACTATGACTTCTTAAATACCCCCCCCCCATTTTGTTGATTGTTGCTGTCATGAGGCTCCTCAGAAATGATGGAGTCAGAACAATAAGGGCTTGCAATAAAAGCAACCCTCATTCACACAGAGACACACTGTTGTTTCATTGCAGTCTGCAATTCCAAAAGGATGAACATGCACACACACACACACACACATCCCACAAGTTTCTGATCTGCATTTCTCTGGAAGGTGTCAAATGGTGCTATTAAAAAAACTGAAAATGAATGTGTGTCTTTAAAAATGCCAGGTGCAGTTTGGTTTTCTATCTTCATCATGACTTAATGATAACAAAGAAACTCATCAAATTCACACTATATAAATGAAAGATGGCTAACCTATGGCCCTCCAGATGTTATTCAATTACAACTCCCATCATCCGTTATCATTGGCAGAGGTGACTGTATCTGGCTAGGGACTCTGTCAACATCTGGAGGACCACAGGTTCCCCATCCATGTTCAGTTACTCTTTCATCTACTGAGCATTGGCTAGAAACTCAATGAGCCTTGAGTATTCCTGTAGCCCATTCCCACGATCAATATTTACATTAGGGTTATAACTTTTGATCCCCCCAAAAGAAAACCATTTCCTGCATCATAAAGGAGACTAATTCTTCTCAGTTGTGAAAAAAAGTCACCCCAAAATGAAAAGTCGGAATCACCATATAGGTAACGTTACTACTCAATGAAAATGACTTCAAGAACTTTTCAGAAATATTGAAATCTTACATACAAGCATTGTGGGTATTGGAGAAGCACTGGAAGCAGGAGCCATCCATCCTCCAGATACCAAGAAGTAATCAGTGCACAGAACGTGGAATCAAAGTGGTGCAGGAACTTTATAGTCTTGCAGCAGAAACAAAGACAAATGGCAAACTTGATTTATTCTAAGCAATAAGAAGTGATGTACAATGTACAAATATTGTACAAGTATTAGAAAATTTGCAAGCTCTATTTCTCCTGTATTATAATTGTTATGTGTAATTACATAATACATTATACAGTTTCATATACAAAAAATGATTTATTGATTCTGGGGTGACCTTTTTTCAAAAGGTCATTCCTTTGTTTTTAGGCAAAAGTTCATCTAAGCTACAGGAAGACCAGTGGTTTTCAAGATATTATAATTATATTTACAAGTTGTGCAGTTCAGGTTGGCTGTGCAGGGGTGAGGTAGGACAAGTGCCTAAAGTAACCTCTTTATACAAAAAAGTGCACCTTCTTGGTGTTAAGGATGCTTGCTTGCTTTATTTGTTTGACTGTTTCTTTTTTGTTTGTTTGATGCATCAGACCACATCTGGCCATTACAAGTAATCATCTTGAAGTACTGACTTTGAAGTGCAGATTTTGTCTATGGACTGAAAGAAACTCTTTGTCCTTGCTTATTATCATGGTAGGAAAAATTACTTCCTGGTTACACAAAGCTAAATCAGCTACAGTCAAAACAGGTACTGGAGAAATAGTTGCTACCATAGGTGCTACCCCAAAACAGACTCTTCCCCTGACTTTCATAAAAACCTATTTTTATGCCTTTTTTTTTAAAAAAAAAGTACAAAGTATAGCCATATCAACAGCACGTAGCCGGGATAACTGAATGAGACCCTCCAAATCCAAACATGGCAAAATATGAGTCCCAGATGCTGGGCTGAAAGAACTGAGGATGTCTTGCTTTCACAACTTGCATGTAAGCTTTCCAGAGGCTGCTGGCTGTCCAATGATGCCAACAGACTCTGGCTGAGATGGATTTTGGTTTGATCCAGCAGACCTTTTTTGTATTTTTTATAACTTGCAGCTCATCCTAGCTGGGGTTTGACCACTATTTCCCACTCTGTTCTCTGTTCTCACTGGACTCTTGGGGCTCATGCTGACATGAGCCTTTTTTTCTTTCCAATTACAAAGCTAAGCTGGCATGTACACAAGTCCCAAGAAGCCAAGTGACAGGAGAAGGGAGTAGGATGGGAAAGCTAATTCAGTGGTTTAACCAATTAACTTCCCTTTTCCCTCAACTGTCTCTACTCTCCCAGGCTTCTAAGCATGAGCGTCTCTGGGGCTAAACCAGCACTCAACAGAAGAGAGCTAAGTGGCAAAAGAATTAATCTGCTCTCTTTTCCAGCCATTTGCAGATTTTGAGCATCCAGACTTGGAGATCAGACATAGATATTCAATTCCAACGTGCCATATGGATGAAGAATTGACATATGCCAACCCTAGACATATCTAACTATAAATGCTGCCACGTCACAATTAATTGTTAATCAATACTTTCCTGGGCAGTTTGCATCCCTCTGATAAATTATTTACTATTTCCAATACAATTATTCATTCTAATATGAGGTTGGTTTTGAGGCTGGCTTCCCAAAATGGCATTTAAAAACATATCACCAAGGAAAGCTGCAAATCTCATTGTTTTCCATTAAAACGTAACTGCCCTATTATAGACCAAGTTGCACAACATCTCTCCGTGGCATCAATTGCGACACACAGATGTGCTGTTTTTGAGTGGTGTCTATTAACCACATTTTACAGTGCAGCATGGGCACAGGGCAGCATTTACATTTTATTATGTTATATTTCAGGCTAATGAACCAACTCTTTTCTTAGTTCAGACTCCAGATGCATCCTAAAATGAGTTTGTAAGCTTTGATGTGTGTTACAGTAAAGTAAAACCATAATGATGCTGTCTTAGAAATTTTGCCGTGACATAACTTTTAGCTCGACGGAAAGACTTTCTCTGTTCTGTGTCATGCTAAGCATATCCAGTATTGTGCCTTCATCCACTTGATTCCAAATAATTTATCAGTCCTGTTTCATCAGCAGGAACAATGCAATAATCACTGTGGGTGCTTAAATCAACACATCATTTCCTAGAAAGAATAGAATATACTGTGGGGAAAAAGGCACACTAATCCAGTGGTCTTCTTCTCATAGAGAGAAGATCTGATGCCTACCTCAACTGACATATTTCAAATGCATGGATACAGCGCACCAAACTCTCCTTTATAGCAAGTAGGTCAGCAGGATGGGCTCTTTCTAAGCTGGAAGGTGTTTTTGTTGTTTATACACATGAGACAGAATCCAGTATGTAATAGGCATGCATAAAGCTGCAGTGCAGGAAAATGAAGGGTATGTGGGTCATTCAATGCATGTCTCCTGCAATGCTTTTGGACAACATTCAGGGTAAAGCTAGCATTGAGTTTACACATTCTTTTCTATCCAGGGAACTCTGATTCTGTCAAGTCCCCTGTAATGTCTCCATTGTTAATTTCCTGATATTTCTATGCAGTGAAATTAGAGGTACAAGCCACGGTTTAGACACATCCATTCTTTTTATCAGTAGGAAAAAATATCAATCAATCCTTGACTGACCATTCACTTTATCTTTGGCACATATCTATTATTTTCCTCATATGCAGCAGTCCAGTTTGTTCGCAGTTTGGATCCTTATCTCCCCATCTCACCCACTGTTAGGTCCTTGACAAAACCAATTGCGCAAAACAAATGCTCTTTGGAGGTTGAGTATGAGAGAAAAACATGTATGATGTAGTGGAAGGGGTTGTGGGTGAAGCAGCTTTGTAAAATGTAGCTCTGAGTAGGGTAACATTTTTTATTTTGGGGGGAAATTACAATGTGTCGTTTTAAAATTCAAATTTGGTAAACCACTTCTGTCCATGTGTGTAATGTACAATCCTTTTCTTTCATATTCAGAAGTAAGCATCACTGAGTTCAATTGAACTTACTCCCAGATAAGTGTATATAGGATTACAGCCTAACAGAGGGCGTTTCTGTCTTTTTCTAATGGACAGAGGAAGAGGCAGAAGAAAGGTTTCCCTTTTCTTTTGTTTTAGGCATTTATACACAACTTGCACAAGTGGTGTACAGTAAAACAATCCACAAAAAATGGGACAGCGAAGCAATACAAATGTATTATGAAAGTGAACACTACTTTAACATGCCTGCTGGCAACAGCATGCCTCTAAGGCAGAACCACATGCTTTTTTAAAAAAAAAAAATCTAAATTTTATTGAGTAAAAAACAGAGCCAAGCAAGCTAGCCAAACCAACCTTCTCCTTCTTGCTCCTCCAAGTCAATACCTTCCAGTCCCCCTGGCTGCTTTCATTAAAAAGCCATTTAATTTTTTGGAATTTGGGCAGAGGAGTATAACACATAGGCACAAAGGTGATTAAAAAGACCCTTGACTAACTTTTCCCCCAACACACTGTGCTTTTACATAGAATTTTAGGGTTAAAAAGTAACAGGTGAAACAATTTTTTGAGAAAAATATATTTTAGGGAAAATAAACCAATTTTGCAGTTTGAGTAGATACCAATAAAAATAAATAAATAGAGACATATTCATCTAGTTGTGTTTCCAGTTGCTCTAAACAAGCTAATATTATCTATTTTCAGGTCCACTTCTGGGTCCCTTTGCAGCCTTACTCCTCCCTACTATAGGGTCTCAACTGTGCCATTCCAGCTCTCTTACTGTGTTTCAGCCCTTTTCCTGTCATGCATCTTGAATTATATACATTTTTTCACCCCCTCTTCTGATTTTTTTAGCCAATTAGAGTGAGAGGAGAGAAGAGTCTTGGTTAAAATTTTATTTCGCTTTAATTGCCAGGTTTCCACAATAAACTTTTGACCCTTCTGTGCAACATATCCCATTTTAAACTTTTAAACCTCCTGTGCATAACTCCTCGCTATGTACCTTTGTGTGAACTCTTGCCCCTCCTGTACCTTACAGCCTCTAAAATCAAAAGAAGCCATTTTATAACACCAAAACAAAGCACAAAATGGTGGGAAGGTTTCATCTATTCACATTTTATTCTGTCAGAATCTCTTAGCCAGCCTGAAACGCCCACATGCATTAATTACAAGACTAAAGCATTTGTATTTAAGTTGCATCCAGTCCGCTTTTCTTTGCAATAGAGTTTTGCTTTGTTTTGAGATTATTTGGGGAAAGAATAATTTAAGTTTGTAATCGAATATATGGCATTGTAAAAAAAATGACCTCCAATGTTTGTGTAGTGTTCTTGTGTAGACCATCTCTATATATGAAGCACTTATGGGTTGTTTTATCAATTCATTATTCATTTCCAAAGAAGGTAAGGGAAATTGTGTATGAAAGTATCTATGCATCCATGGGTGGATGGATAAGGAACATAGGTCACTATAACTAAGTAGAGCTGAACAAGTCACTGACAAACCATAGGATATAATGAATTGCAAGCAGGTGAACATTTAACAGAAGGGCCAAACTAAATGTGACATGGAAGATGCATGCCTAGGTTTTCCTGAGGTTTTTAGGTAACAGTCATTGGCGGGTGGATCTGGTATTGGGACTAGGGTATAGAAAAACGAGTGGACCATTTTTTCTCTGCTTTACAAAAACTGCTGAAGAAGAAGAGTGCATCCCACATCACAGTGAAAAGCAATTATCATATGATGGGATAGATTTAGTAACTTGTTTGCCCATATTGTTTCATTTTTCATGTTGGTTTTTACCTTTCTTCCACAGGTTTTGGGGTGTTATACATGGAAAGGAACCTTTGGGCATGAAATTTCTGTAAGTATGTTGGCATGTTATGCTGGGGAAATAATTTCATTTGCTGACTGGTAATCTTGAAGAATCTGCATTGAACAAGAACACTAACATTGCAACCATAGACATATAGACCTGGGAGCAAGTCCCATTAAACTCAGTGTAACTTGTTACTGACTAAACATATGTTGGATCATTCTATAAATTGCTATTACACGAGAAATCTTGAGTTGAATAACAAAACAAAATAAAACAAAACCTTGTCATTTTCAAATGGATTTTGCTTTATTTAGTGGTTTGGTAATTATTCAGCATTGTTTTTATATGACATTTTCTAACAGGCAGCCTACTTTTGGAAAAGCCGGCATTCCAGATTACATTCAAGCAGGCAATGATAACACAAATCCTGTGATTTTCCTGTTTGTCTGGAACACAAGCTGTACTGTATCTGAGAAAACAAAGTATTAAAAATAGTCCATAGCATGCACTTCAAATGTTGTAAGGTATAAAATAACATACACTGACGCCATTCTGTTATTTCCGAGTGTGGTAACCATGGCAACAGTGCTAGCAGTTTTCTCCCTTATTTTATAAAGCAAATATGAGTGTTTACACAAGAATATACAGAATGTATGCATATAATGCTGATAACATTCATGGATTTTTAAAATTATGGTTTTTGTGTGTGACCTACTTCCCCCTTATATTTTATGCAATATGTTCCTCTCTGTTCTTCCTGTCATTTGATCCCCTTCTCCATCATTTGATGTTTTGCCAAAAATAAGGTCAAATGTTTTTATTTGCTTTGGTGTATTGCATGCATTTGTGTGTCTTGATTTGTTAATTTTTTGCTCCCTGCTTTCCCCCCCTGTTACTTCCACCCATATGTTTTTCTCAACCGTTAATAGTTTCCATTTAAAACAAGCTCTAAAAGCTTATTGATTTATTGTATTTGGTTGTGTGAGGTCTCTTGTCAGCCCTGTGGAGAATTTCAGAACAGAAGCTTCCTGATGAGCTAGCATCCAAAACAATTTCGCCTGAAGCTTCTGGTGTCTCTCTGTTTCTTCACTGCAGAAGTGTAAAGTGTAAGGCTCGAAAGTTAACACTTCCTAGCTGCGGGATTTAAAAACTCTTCTGAACCTCAGAGAACACTCACTGAAGCTGTGGGTGCATTTTCCCCCCTTTCTAGAAGTACTGAGTTTAATTATTAGGGATAACTACATGAGAGAGTTTGAGGAGAAAACTCATTGCCCACAGTAAGCTCCTCTATTTGGAATATATAAAACATTCAGTTATATAATATGTGTCAAGTAGGGATGTATAAATTTATAAATTTTGTTTTTGCTCAGTTTCACATTTTCCTTCTAGTTTCCAGTTTTCTACATTTCCACAGTAATTTGCGGTATTTTTTAAGTCCTCGCGAAAATCTATCAGCATTTCATTAATAATAATAATAATAATAAATTTTATTTATATCCCGCCCTCCCCAGCCGAAGCCGGGCTCAGGGCGGCTAACAACAATTAAATAATCAAACAATCAAATAATCAAACATTCTAAAAACATTCCATTATAAAAATTAATTAAAGTCAAATTAATGGCAACCGTTGAGCAAAATTCTGTGCAGGTTGCCAGAGGAGGGAGTCAGGCTGGGACCTGACCAAAGGCCTGGTGGAACAACTCTGTCTTGCAGGCTCTGCGGAAAGATGTCAGGTCCCGCAGGGCCCTAGTCTCTTGTGACAGAGCGTTCCACCAGATTGGAGCCGCAGCCGAGAAAGCCCTGGCTCTAGTTGAGGCCAGCCTAACCTCTCTGAGGCCTGGGACCTTCAGGATGTTTTTATTTGACGAGCGTAGGTGTCAGAGCTGGCTCCAGGTCCCAGCTCACAGAGGACCAACGCTAGCTGGCAGTAATGTACAAAAGTCTTTATTGAAGTACAGTTTCCATTTTCCAGCCGCAGCGCCCCAGCTCTACGTCTAGGGTTAGATCGGCGAAACTCCATCTGAATCTCCGCCCCCTGTACACCAGTTTAAGACTCTAGCCTTACTCCACCTCTTCCGTCTCTCCTTTCTCCTCTGGGTCCTGTTACCCCCCGGGGTCCCTTCCTTCCTGGATTCTTCTGACGCTGACGTTGACCCCCCTGACTCCTCCCGCTCTTTCCGGCGGGCTTTGGGACCTGGCTCCCTATCCGGGCTGCCAACTGTGCCGCCCTCCTGCACATTTGAACTTGGCGCGCGCGCGCAGCCTTCAACCTTCCTCTTGACCGTTTCCTCGCTCCCCGATGGAGGCGTGGCCAATCCTGCCTCATGTCCTCCCGCTGGCAGTGCGCCTCCTGATCCCGATGCCTGGGACTCCTCCCCCCTACTGCACTCTGGTGTGGACGCTGGTCCTGATTTCCAACTGCTGCTCTCTGAGTCCCCTCTGGCCCCTTCTTCCTGGGGTGTCCCCCTCGGCACCCCCCTTGCCCTGACCATGGGGGCCCCTTTCTGTGAATCTTCCGATTCGCTGGAAAGACTCGGAGACCTCGGACCTCTGTCATCGCTAACATTTCCTTCGGACTCCTCCCCCTCGCTCTCTATTTCCTCCCTTTCCTGTGCCTCTGCTCTTGAACCCCTGACAGTAGGTTTCTCTGTGGGGCATACCAGGAGAGGCGGTCCCGTAGGTACGAGGGTCCTAGGCCGTATAGGGCTTTAAAGGTTAAAACCAGCACCTTAAACCTGATCCTGTACTCCACCGGGAGCCAGTGCAGCTGGTATAGCACCGGATGAATGTGATCTCGCAGTGAAGACCCTGTAAGGAGTCTCGCTGCGGCATTCTGCACCCTCTGGAGTTTCTGGGTCAGTCTCAAGGGCAGCCCCACGTAGAGCGAGTTACAATAATCCAGTCTGGAGGTGACCGTCGCATGGATCACAGTGGCTAGGTCAGGGCGAGAGAGGTAAGGAGCCAACTGCTTAGCTTGGCGGAGTTGAAAAAATGCCGCCTTTGTTATAGCTGCAATCTGCGCCTCCATGGAGAGGGAGGTGTCGAAGATTACACCCAAACTCTTAACGGACGGTGCTGGCACTAATTGCACCCCCGCTAGAGATGGGAGTTGCCCCCTCAATCCCATATCATCCCGTCCCAGCCAGAGGACCTCTGTCTTCGAAGGATTTAACTTCAACCGGCTCCCACGTAACCATTGCAAATTCCTTCTAAGATACATCTTTATTATGCAATTTTGCCTGATTTACACATTTTTTTGCTAAGGTATTTTCATTAATGAAATGCATTTTTGTCTGCTTCCAATAATATAAGCATTTATATGTACACTTTAGCCTAGTCTATTCATTTTTGTACACATTACTTGGCATTGTAAAATTCAGAAATTTGCAAATTTTGAAGAATGACTGTATTCAAGTTCACTTAATATTTTGGAAGCGTGAATTCAGTGTGTTTGCCTTTAAATGTGCAGTGAATCAAATTTCTCTCTGAAAGAAGGAAGAAATAAATAGAATCACAGACAGGATTACTGTGGATTTAACTATCGTCATCTACCTTAGTCACCAGGATATAGACCATTATCAAGTAGGACAGCCTTTTGTGACATTTTAGGTTTGAATTAACATTATGTCTGAAGAAAAAACTTATGTCTTTAGGTATCTAATTTACCTCATATTAGATTAACATTTCCCAAGAAGTCTCCAGGGAACTTGTTTAACCACCCTTTTAAATGTGTGCTGCCAAGTGCTCTCACGTGTAGGAACAAAATAACAGAAAATCAGAAAGTGCTCAAATTGTCTTACCCATTGTCCTGCTGGGCTCCTATGTCCCTTTTTTGGTTTTCAACTATTTTTCCTATTTCTCTATCATTGGGAACAATGGGAAGGAAATAAGAGGGGTTTGTGTCAGCTCCAGGTTTGAGGAAACAGCTGAGAAGGCTATGCAAATCCATGCTTTTTCTTTTCTGCATGCCCTGAAACTTCATCCCATGGCACACACTGGTTTAGAACTAATGATATTGGGCCTATGATGTTGGTATAGGCAGGGTCACAGAAGTTGCCCCAGAGATGAAGATCCAATATATTGTATGGCCCTGGACTCCCCACCTAGGATTTCTGCCAAAAACTGTCATCCAAAGAATCTCACAAGAAGTTCCACATGCTTCAGAAAACTTTGAATGTTTGTTGACCCACAACATGGTACCCGAGCTCCTTCTGAAACCAAGTAGACCTATCTGTGGTATGGCATAGAGGCCTGCTGTGAAACAAGCACATTTTGCTCAAAGGGGAGCAAAAACTGTGGAGTAAACTAGATACCTAAAGACACAAAGAGTTTCTTCTTCCAATATTACATCTTGCCTTCCTAAAATTCACTTTGTTTAATCAGATTAGCTGTGTTCCAGATAAAGTCTCCACTGAGATGGCTCTCTTCCCATTATAACACCCACTCGTTCTTTTTTGTTTCAACCTTTTCCTCCCTCGCTAGGTCATTTTATCTCTACTTCAAAAGTTGTGTGTTCTTCAAAGGCTATCACTTTCCCCTCCACATGTCCTCTTTCTACCACCAAGTACTGGCAAGGCAATTTCATAGCAGAATTCATATTCTGTTCATTCATAGAAGCTGAAAAGATTAAGCTCCTCACAAATATTATATACTCCCAAGTTCAAACAATATTAAACATACATGCAGGATGTCTTTCTGTGCCTGATCAATAAGCAAAACATTCAAGCAGTCATCTCCCTGCTCCATACAAATCATAAAAAAGGAAAATTCTTACAAGGTGCTTCGCTTTAACTGCAAAAGGAAATCAAAGTGTGGTTTGAAGGGAAGATTATATCCATCCAGCATTAATGGGCTCTCTGTAAGTTTCCCCTGTGTAAAGGTCTGCTTATCCCATACTCTGGATTCTCTTCCTGGTTTTTTTGTTTTCGTTTTTTTAAAAGCCACTCACACCTGAACCACTCATACTTCTTTCATATCCAGGTAAAACAAAAGAATCAGCCAAGTGTACTGAGTGATTTCCCTGCAGGAACATAACCAACATGCTAACAGGACTGAAGGTATTTTTCCAACCTGTTTTCATTTTTATGCAAATCCTTTATGTGGCACAAGAGATTGCTATGCTTCACAAGCCATCTGAATTAGAGTCACTGAAATGTGTCATTTTGCGTGTGTTTGGACAATAGGAAAGGGGGAAAAATACCACCTCAACATTTTTATTATTGGCAGGGGAAACAAAACAAATTTTCTACCAAAATCTGAGATAGATGAGAAAGATAGGAGTGCACTTCCCTTTACTGTACTTCTTACAACTGTTGTTGGCAGAGAAAAATGAGAAAACGTTTAGCATAGATTGAAATAATGAAGGCTACTAGCAATGCCCATCTAATTCATATGCCAGATAAAAGGATTTTGTTACTCTGTATTTAAGGAATAATAATAATAAATAGCACTTGCAAGTACCCTTCATAATATTATAGGATAAATTCACCAAGTTTCTTCTCTGAAATACTCTCCTCATGAGCTGGGGGCAGGTCTTTGCCCATGCCAAGCCAGGGCATACAGTGGTACCTTGGGTTACGAGCAGCCTAGTTAACGAACTTTTTGGATTACGAACACTTCATACGTGAAAATGAGTGTTCTGGGTTGCATATTTTTTTAGGTATCTGAACGTACTCTGTTTGGGGGTGCACTTCCGTTTTGAGTGCCACACTTCCGTTGTCCTTCAGAGGAGAAAGGAGGAAGTGATATGGTTAACCACATAGAGGATTTATATGATTTGAATCAGAAAAGAATTAGGGCATATTCGCATGCCTCAATCCTATCAGAATGCATAAGGTCGAACATGATTCCTAGGGGTTTAAGGGTTATTAAACAGCCAAGCCTTTATAAAGGAGATGAGGATTTTATAACAAAATGGATGGGCATATTGAACAGGTGTGCGATTGACCTAATGCTGTTAATCATTGCAAAATCAAAATCTGAAGTTGATGGAATAGACTCTGAGATAGATAAAATCCAAAAAGACCTAAAGAAAGGGAGCGATAAAGCAACATATGATAAAGTGATAAAGAACCTTGAGGGAGTCTATGACTGAGTTTAATAGGGAGTTAAAAATTTACAAAAGGAAAAAGTTCATTAGGGATAGAGACGATTATGCAAATAATAGAATATATGTCTGGCCCAAAAATGAAAATCGCAATAGATCCTTCAACAGCAAAAGAACTAGGAACACCCAGAGGGCAACAAGCCTGACTAATTTAGGGGATAGTGCAAGTAGCATATCTAGTAGAGGTTCGTTCAAATCCGTATCTGAACCTAAACAACAAAGAACATGCCAAAATTTTCCCAGGCGCGGGGGCAAAGGGAAGAACAGGTAACTGTGGTAAATTTGTCAAGCCAAGCACTCTCTCCTAGGGAGGTAGAAGTGCTGGACTTAGGCTTAAATTTTGCCCCTACCCAGAAATATTCAGCCATGAACACCCGCATTGACCTTTATAAAATGATTCAACAAATTAAACTAAGACTTATGTTCCAGTCTTGTTGGTGGGTGCGCAACCCCCCCCCCCATGCTGCTGTGGGAAGTGTGTGCTCTAGGGAGCATTTCCCACAGCAGCATGGGGGGGATCTGTGTGGATCCCAGTTCAGCTACTGATTGATTGATTGATTGATTGTGTGACTGCGGAAATGGGTAACCCCCCCATCCAAACATTGACTATCATCAGTGCGGATAAGAATTTTTTTATTATTTTTAAATGACTATGTCACCCTTACTTCTCAGCTGTTGTTTTGGTGACAGCTTCATCTGCTCATTGGCAGACCTGCAGTGCAAGATTACCCAGTCTTTTGAAGGAGCTAAGTGGGATTTTAGGAAGCTGCCTTCTAGAGTTAGACCATTGATGGATCTATCTAGCTCAGTATTATCTACAATGGCTGCCTGCACCTTCCAGGATTTCAAAGAGAGTTAGCCTTACCTAGAGATGTTGAGAATTGAACCTGGGGTTTTTTTTTGCATGAAAAGCAGATGCTCTACTACTGAGCTACAGCCCTTCCACTTTTTGCAGCAGGTGTGGCAGCAGTGAGGTATCCATACTTACTAACATTTCTCAAATGAAAATGAAAATTTCACTCCCCCAAATGACCCTCCTCAACCTCCGCTTTTTGTGTGTCCTCCTGGCAATACTTCTGGCCTCAGTGCCCTCTCAAACCTGGCACTGCCCCTGTTGGCTGGAGATATCCAAAGACTGTGTTTTTATTAACTTGGCAGTGTAAATGGTAGCATAAGATTGTGAGCTGCAGTACGATACCTCAAAGACATAGCATCTGTGTTCCATTGCCTCATTGCTTCAGGTGCTACAAATGAGACTTGTTTCGTTTTAGTTCCTTTTGCTATTGGGCAACATACTGCTACACTGTAGTAATGATTTAAGTGTCTACAAGAAAGAAAGAGTTTGCAATCCTATGAACACTGTTTTAAGGGTTGTTGATCACACGAGGCTTACATCTGTGTAAGCATGTATGTGACCAAGCTGCGCTTTTTAACATCCACGATAAGAATCAATATACATCTACTCAGAACTCCAATGTTCATTATCAAAGAAATGTCAGAAGAAAGGTTTTCTCGACTCCTAGAGAATATTAAGGAAAATGTCACCATGTGAGTGTTGTTGTCATATCTTCTCCTACACTTAAGATTCCACAGACATATGGCTTTTAATAAAAAGCCTTCCATTAGCTGCTGCAGTTTAACAAGATTAAGCATTATGGAGGACTGATTTGGCTCCTTTCTTAATGGACTAGAAGCAGTTACCACTGAATTTTGCTAACCCCTCTCCTACTTTTTCATTGCTCCTGATGCATGAGCACTCAAGTTAATTATTAAAAGAGCTCTTGATTTAAATTTTTAGTGTTCATCAAGATGAGGGCCCACTCTATTTCCACATAATCCAATAATATAAGTACACTGTGTGGAATGGCCGCTTCAGTTTGGAGTGTATATTTAAGGATATTAACTAAGAGCAACAACAGCATATTGCACTGAATTAGTCAGTGATCACTAACCTCAGCAATCAGTCCCACAATCCAGTCCTAGCCTGGCTAATTCTAAAGCAGGCTGATCTCAGGCCTGAACCTGAAGAATTAACTACGGTGAAGTTACTGAATTAGCTAGCTACATTATGAGCTTTCATTATGACTTTCAAAAGACACATGTTGTCCTTCCCTCAGGATGAGAGAAGTAGCTCAAAACTCAGTCTATAATTTGCTCAAACAGGTGGAGGCTAATCCATAGTGCTATTGGGGCCTAGCCATGTCAAGCAATTTTGAGAAACTTTTCATCCAAAATCTCAAAGCCACACACTCTTTCTTGTCCTACACACATTTTATACTTCTGTTTCAACTCAGAGAAACTCTGCAAACATTTCTGCCAATCAGGTTTCTGCAGTCCTCAGCCAATCCTAATCTGAAAGTATAACTATGGCAAAGAAGTCCCTCTCAGGTGTTTCTAAGCAAAAACACCATGTGATTGATCAGGCTTGCCTAACAAGGCAGGCCCATTATTAAGGCTTTAATTCCATCTGTGTGTGGTTAGGAGACAAAGCACTTTCTTTGTAACTAGCCAAGAGAAAGGAATGGTTGCCAGTTTGAGCAGTTTTTTTAAAAAATAACAAAGAGCAATGGTTGAAGAGTATGTGAGTAACTTGTTGCTCAATCATTTACAGTTACAGGACCAGGAGAAGAAATGGTGAGTAGCTTCTGAGTTTGTTGAAACTTTGTGTTATTGCTTGTGTGGGTGTTTTTCCTCAACAACATTAGCTGAATGCCCCCCTAAAAAGGTCAAGTTTTTTCTTGTTTTGCATTCTTGTTTATCTTTACATTTTCAAAAGCTACCGGTTCTTTTTTGTTGTTTATTTAACAGGATTCATATGGTGTTTAAGCAGATGTTAGAAAGTTGAGATCATGATCTCTGTTTTAGTATTTTAACTTTTGTATGTTTTACAGTATGGCTGCAAAATTGTCTTGATTTTGTTGTTTTATCTTTTTGTAAACTGAGGTTGGTTGGTTGGTTTGTTTACAATCAAACCATGGATACATATTATGAAATAAATAAATCATCAAAACCTTTATGGTTTGCATAAAACATGAAATATGCACTGAAATACTGATAAAACCGGATGTTAAAAAGAGGTTGAGTTTCTCTTCAAAATATGAGTAAAATCAGCCACTTAAAAATATACAAAATAAAATACCATGTTAAAATGCATGTCGAAATTACCTGTTTGCCTAAAAAAGTGTTTAGTAGGCACCAAAAACAAGACACCAGAGTGTCTGCCTAGCATTTTGGCAGGACATTGCATAGTGTAAGCATGAAAAGGGTCTAAACCATGACTGGGGGATCTGGGGGGACAAAGGCAACTCTCCAAAAATGGTGATAGACTAGTCAGTGGTTTGGATGGAGAACTAGGAACCTGAGACCTGAAGGTGTGGAGGAAGCAGATGATTGAATGAAAGAGTTGAAGTGTTTAGGGAAAAGAGGAAGAAATATGTGAAATCTCCCCTAACACAAGTGACAGTGAAAACAATGAATTGCCCAAGGGTACCCTGTAATTCCTTTGCCAATCTAGAATTTGAATCACTTTTGATAAAAAACACTGAAGAAGTCTGATAACTAAGTCTAAACACATTTATTCTTAACTTTATAAAGCCCGTTAGTCAAATGAGATTATATCTCTTGAGAAGATATTGGATTAAATAACCCCACATGCCTACATTTAGAATACATTTGTTTTAAGTTGAAGGTAATACCTATAGTGCTAGATAAAATTCTCAGATACCTCTTGAAAAGCAATGTGTGTCCTGTACCCCATGAATATGAAACTGGCTTCATTGAAACTTTGATGAATAAATCCCATCAAAGTTACATATACATTGAAGAGAGAAATGGCTTATTCTGAAGCAATCCTATGAAGTGTTGTTTGTATTTGTGATGTGCAAATTGTATGGGGGGAAAAGTACGTGCCCTTGATATATAGCACTGGAAATTTTTCTCACACAACACAACATGGAAATACTATACAAGCCTAGAAATGGAGGAATGGGGTAAATTAACAGGAGATTTTGTAATTTTAATGTCATATTACATTTCTGCAAAACCATGCAGAGATATACAAATATTTACTTGTATGGCTGTAAAAGCACGAAGGAATATATTATTTGATGTTTCACACAATATTAACCTGTTTTGGTGGTGGTTTATAAAGTTTAATCCTGATGTGAAGTATTGTCCCATTGCTTCAGCAAAATCAATACATGAGCATTTAGAGTTAAACAGAAATTGTTTTCAGTTGTTCACTACTAGAATACATTTCCACCCTCTCAACACTTTTAAAAAATATATTTTTATTTTCCCTTTTTTTAAAAAAAACAACAACACTTTTACATTCAACTCATCTTGTTTGACTCCCCCTCGCCCTGGCTTCCAAATTCAATCATTCTTCATCTTGCATATCATTATCTTTGTAATTTTCAAATCTTAATTACAAGTACATTGTCCATATTTAACACATCATAAATGTTACAACAAGCCTGCTAACATTTTAATATATTTACAGTATTCTTTAATATATTCTATAAATTTTATCCACTCTTGTAAGAATTTCTTCTTGTCTTGTTGCCTGATCCTCATGGTAAGCTTTGCCATTTTGGCATAGTCTATTATGCTGATTATCCATTCTTCCTTCATCGGTGTGCCTTCTTCTTTTCATTTTTGGGCAAATAGCTTTCTGGCGGCCTTGGTAGTATACATAAACAGTCTCTCTAAGTTCTTCGGTAACTCTCTCCCACTATTCCAAGCAAGAAGGCTTCTGGTTTTTAATAAACATTTAACTCATTGTAAATCATTTCCCAGAAGTCTTTTGCCCTTCTACAAGACCACCACATATGCAAAAAGGTACCTTCATTCTCTTTACATTTCCAACATATATTTCTACCCTCTCAACACTTAAATGGTCATCTGCATTGTTACCTGAGTACAGTGGTACCTCGGGTTACATATGCTTCAGGTTACATATGCTTCATTTTACAGATTCCGCTAACCCAGAAATAGTACCTTGGGTTAAGAACTTTGCTTCAGGATGAGAACAGAAATCGTGCTCCGGTGGTGCGGCGGCAGCAGCGGGAGGCTCCATTAGCTAAAGTGGTGCTTCAGGTTAAGAACAGTTTCAGGTTAAGAACGGACCTCTGGAATGAATTAAGTACTTAACCCGAGGTACCACTGTAGTTAGATATTAATGGCATCTGAAGGGGTTCTTATGCACATATTGGTGTATGAATATACATAGGATTTCCTAATGGGAGTTGGAATTGGAATTGGAATTGATCAGATTCTGGTCCCCTTGGAGAGAGCAGTGTGTGCCAGTCTCTCATCAGCCAAGGGCCCCAGCCAGTGCTTGCATCGGCATCTAGCAGGTGAGAATAGTTGTCATGCTCTCCAAATTCCTTCAAGTGTTTGCTACTGGTTACCTGAAAAAGGCTACAGACTTTGTAACACGTAAGGGTGTCATTCAAGTCATATCATTGTGATCACAATGAGGGTCAGAATGGGAGCTATTTTCCCTTTAGTATTTAAAAAATAGCATTTGCCTAGCTCATTCTGGATCAAGCCAAGGGAAATTAATTCATCTGTTGTTGAAATCGCTGAATGATGAGATGTCAAATACAGTGGTACCTCGGGTTACATACGTTTCAGGTTACATATTCTTCAGGTTACAGACTCTAACCCAGAAATAGTGCTTCAGGTTAAGAACTTTGCTTCAGCATGAGAACAGAAATTGTGCTCCGGTGGCACAGCGGCAGCAGCAGGCCCCATTAGCTAAAGTGGTGCTTCAGGTTAAGAACAGTTTCAGGTTAAGTACGGACCTCCGGAACAAATTAAGTACTTAACCCGAGGTACCACTGTAGTGTAGTAACCTGACCTGAACCCTATGTTATCATTTGAAGTGACAGAGACCTATTGGGATTTTTTTAAAAAAACAAAAAACCTGTTGTAAAGTTCATTTTTTTGATTCACAGTCTTATACTTAATTTCCGCTCATACTTTATCTCTGTGTATTACCTGGACTTCTGTATTCCTAGATAGTGATCCACTTACCACTGAAACATAGATGCTTTGGCTTAAACTGACTTGACCCTGTTGACTTACTGGAACTCAATCAGCTCAGATGCAAGCACTCTAGATTAACTGGTTTGAGAAAAGAGTTTAATGTATCTTTTCTTTATAATCAGCATTTCAGTTACTTCAGATCTCTACTGTTTCTCTGCTAGATTTTTTTTAAAATCTGGGTCTCTGCAGACTCTCATGCTCCCTTGCCTTTCTTCTGTTCTTAACTCCCAATAGTCTCTCCCGGATTCTTCCTTCTGTTATCTTAAGTGCTTTTATTCTATCTGATCAGCTTTGTGCAAATCTTTTTAAAAAATGCTAACTTGACAACCTTAAATTAGATGTACAGTTTTAGAATGCCATCTGCTTTCATCCACCAAATGGGGTTATGACTGAATAGCAAATGAGTAGGAGGGGTACAAATGAAGCCTCTGGTCCTCTGGGGTCTGCGCCAGCAGAACACTTTGAAGCTTGGGTTGTCTGCCTTAAAGTGACTAAGTAAAAAACAGGACATCTGCCAACACAACCTTTAGAGTTAAGTGTTTCTTTCTCTTGTTTTGAAAGATCGTTCATTTGAAGACAGAAGGTACACAAAGCAGTGTTGTTATTCATAGGAAAATATTGCCAATTTTGGTTACTGCCAGCCAGTCAGATTCAACCAGAAAATCCCACTGGTAAGACAGTTATAGTATTGGCTATAAATTGCACTATTTAGCCCATCACTTCAAATTCAGTTTCAGAGCAGATGGAAGGACCATCCTCCACATCTGGTAATTTGCTTGGACCAAACCATCAGAAGGCTTTCTGATCTCATGTCCAGCTTTTGAGCAAACAAACGCGTTCGTGTTGGTTGTCCAAAATGCTGAAGCAGGAAAGGATTTATTTCAAATTTCATTCCTGGTGTCTGTTCAGCGTCTGATGGGAATAGAAGCAAAGTTGTATAAGCTTCTTAAAAACATTCAGAAACTTTCTAGAGCTATAAAGCAAGTGAGTGCTTTCAGGTGCCATATATGTTTCTAACTTTTGTATAGACTGTGGCAGCCAAGACCTCCAGGTGTTAAATTACAACTCCCAACAGCCTCAGACTGCATGGGTAATGATCAGGGACGATGGGAGTTGTAGTCCAGCAATATCTGGAGCACACCACCTGGTTTAGACATTATAGCATGGATGACCAATTAGAGAACTGGGTTTTGAATCTGAATCCAGATCTCCAGTTCGTTCTTTTACTGAAAAGGAGAGGACTTTCCTGTGGTGAAAATATGACCAGGGACTTACTGCCAATATTGGTTTGACTTTGTGAAACCAATTTGTCTGTCAATGCTTATTTAAAAAATGAGAAGCAGCTGCACTAGAAGCACTAGTATCACATATGCATAGGATTGACAGTACATGGCCTTGAAACATACAGAGAGCTGTTCAGCTGGTTTGGCTCCTCCAGTCACTATTGTACTGTACTGAAAGAAGATAAACTTTCTAAGAGTTACCCTGGTACACAGATAAATTAGCATGTTTGATTTGAGTGGAAGCCAATTGTTAGATGCATGCCTGAATTGAATTTAAATATTCACAAAAAAGGCCAGTTTGAAGATAAAGCATAGCATCTAGTCTGCTTAAAGCCAGTATTAATACATGATACTTGATGCATATCCATGCAAGTGTCCCAGCAGAACTGGGAAATCCTGTGCAAGAGCACGGCAGCCATTTTGGGCGCCATGATCTCGCATGATTTTGCACTGTGATCGTGCCCCCTAAAAGTGCTTTTTTCAGGCCCGTAATCTTGCATGGCATCCCAAAATGCATGTTTTGGGGGGGTTGTGCTCTCATGCAAGAGCACAGCGCCGGAAAAAACACACCTCTTTGGTTCCATGATCTTGCATGGGTCATGAGACTTGCATAGGAGCATAGCCAGGAAGACACATGTCCTGGTTTTGAGAGGGTTCAACCTCTGCCACACCCACATACACATGTCTAAGACTTTCCTAACATGAAGGAACTCCACCTGCATATACTGGTCCAAGTATAGAACCTTGTGTCATACATGGAAAATGTATTGCCAGTGGATGGGCATAGGAGTTTTGAGCATCAGCCCACTGTTCCCATCACCGTGTGAGAGCCATTCATATGAGCACTCCTATGGAGAAATGAGTAAAGCAGTTACAGAAAACTGACACATGCACTCGCATTTCTTGCATCTTGTCCTGAGAAGTTGTTTGTGCAGTCATCTTTCCCATGTATGGAAACCTTATAAGAAATATATGTGAGTTTCCTGCTTTGTTACACCAGAAGTGCCGTAAACAGCTACACATAGTCACACATGCAGCTGCTTATCTGCCTCTTACCTGCAGCATCCAAAGCAGGTATCTTGTTCCATCAACAAGAGAACTTTCCGCCCTCCCACCTTGCACTTAAAAATAAAACAACAACCACGCAGTGTTTCTGCCATCTTTCAATGGCAAGGTTACCATAGGGCAGGGTTGGTTGGGATTTTGTGATACTTTATCTTGATATTTTCAGGGTTATATTTTTAGTGTTTTTTATGCTTTTAATTTTAAATGGTTATAACACACAGGAAGCCAAGATAGCACAAAATAAAAATAAATGAGCTGACAATACATTAACAGAAAAACCTATGCAATTGTTTCCCCATGTCTGTTCAACTGTACTTTGCCATGGCAACAGAGGCTAAGCGACAATATGACTCACACTCTTTAGCTGCAAGACGAAATGGTAGAGATGAATTAAGAGATGTAGATCATCCAATCCTGTAGACCAGCATTTACTCACCAGGCCAGATTCTGTACCTGCTGCCACCCACTGCTGTGCAGTCTACTGGTTCCCCCAAGCAGCAGCCAGTTTGCTTGCACAAATAACTGCTCATGCCAGTGGTCTATTCATGTGAACAGTACCACCTCAAACCCAGTACCACCCTCAAATCCAGAAAGGATCCTGCATCCTGTACACATCCTTGCAGAATGTAGCTGTTTGGATATTGCCTAGCTCAAAGAGCAACATGTGATTTTTAGCAGGTTTTATTAGTGTGTGCTGAAAATTTATCTTGTCGTCTTTGTTTTACCAGCCTTCATCAGTTAATGAGAAGATGAATTTTGTTCAAATGTTATGAAAGAGGAGTGAAAACATTAGTGAAATTGCTAGTTTCAATGTCTTTGATGCTTTTACTTTAGTTTTGAGGTAGTCAAGAGGTGTTTGTATGCGTGTCTCCTTCCTTACATTCTGTAAATAATTTCACTAGTGTTCTTCAGTCTGTCTGTCCAAGGGGAAATCTCGAATTCCTCCCATGGGGCTTTTCGGGAAGCACAAGCAGTCAGGGAGGCTACAGAGAGCTGGACAAATAAGTGGAAATCTTATTTAAGGCAGTCCTTCAAGTAATCAAAGTCTAAACTGTGTTTATGTGTCTGTAAAATGGGCAGCCTACTTTTAAATTAGGAAATGATACGATGCTCAGCTTTTATGGAATGCAGTGGACGCTCGGGTTGCAAACGTGATCCGTGCGGGAAGCACGTTTGCAACCCGCAGCGCCGTGTCTGTGCACACGCGGGTTGTTATTCAGTGCTTCTGCACATGCGCAAGTGTCGAAGCCCGTTCCGGTACTTCTGGGTTTGGTGCGGTGCGCAACCAAAAATTGCACAACCCGAAGTGTCTGTAACCCAAGGTATGACTGTACCCTTTTTTGCTTTATCCTACTTGATCTGCTTTTAATTGTAGAAGGATAGTGCAGATGGCCTCAGAACTGGACTACATGTTATTCTTGCTCTTCAAGGACTCATGCCATGGTCTTTCTCACATTTGATACCTGAAGCTGTTGTATCAGGAGATGCCTAGTATTGAAGTGAGCGGTGTGGACTTTTTCATGCAAAATATATGATCTACTCTGCTAGTACTACTGAGCTGTTCTGGTTGTCACGACTTACCCACAAGAGTTGAAAGAAATAGTGGAATAAATGCAGGTGAAACAAAATAAGGTTGTTCCGATGCCTAGAAAAACAATTACGTTGAGAAAGGCATTCATTTTAATAACCTGTCTACACATGTGCAGTCTATACATTTCAAAGCTAGTGAATTATTTTGCTAAAAATAGACGACAAAGGAATTGGCAGATACGACAAGCCCAACAGCTTGGTAAATTGCCTTTGCGGTACTAGACCCAAGTAGCCAGCTGCCATTTACTATGATCCTTTGAGCTGCTTCAGAATTACCCTTTGGAGAAGGTCAAGAGGAATGTGACCATGTAAATGAGAGGAATAATAATTTCATCTTGAAGCCTTTTCTACCACAAAACAACTTGATGATGGAAACATTCCATAGGACCCTGTCTTAAAGTTGGCTACTAGAGTAATCAAACACAAGAAATATCTCTCAATCCAGCAAGATTATACAGCCAGGGCTTCCAGCTCTCTACTATGTCTGCTTTGATCGAAGGCACATGGCTTGTTCTAGAATGAAAAGACCAGGCCCTGACAATGTAAATGTGTGAATCTGTTCACAGGACTCCTGCTGTTACTTTTATCATACTGTGCTTTCCTATTGTGTATAGCTGCGTGGTTAGGTTTGATTTTTCAACACACACAAAAAGAGAGGAAAGAAAAGAAAGGGAAAGGAGGCCTAGAAATAATAATAAACAGGTGCTGTGCTCGATTAGTGGGCCTCTTCATCTTTCACTGAGGCACAGCAGCCATTTTGACAGCTTGCCCAAAGCTTGAATATCACAGTCAATTTTGTACATTACAGTGCATGTAGGCTTTCCAACTGATGTCTTGCTTTGCTGAAATAATATTTCTCATTATTCTTGTTGCAGCTCCTTTATGGGCTAATTTAATTCAAATGTAACATATCCCGCAACCCATAGAAGCATTTGCTGTCATTTGCAGAGCTCTGCTTGGTGTGGATCCTAAGGTAAGTTAACATACGTAAATTCACAAGAGGCTTGTTTCCTCTCCTCCTTTGACAGCCACATGTAACCCCCCCAGTCTTTCAACATGTCTTTCAACTTCATTTATTTATTATTCTTTCTTTCTTACACCCCCCCTCTGGGGGGAAGAGGGCTGTGCCGTAGCCTTCCCTCCAACACCCCCCCCACACACAAAAATCAAACCCCTCCCCCAGTGTCTAAAAGAGCCATTTCTTCTTCTTCTTCTAGCTGGGAAAGAAAGGGAGATTCCTTGTTGAGGTCCCCCCCCCCCACTTCAGGAGGGTAGGAGTGAGGAGGTAAGTTCTTTTGGGCCTGCTCCCAAGCAAGTAGTCACAGGCACCCTGTTCCCTTTGAGCTGGGCTCCTTGCCTCCTGCTCTGTGTCCTGGAAAGGGGAGCGATTGTCCTCCTCGAGGCAGCAGCTTCGAGAAGGTAATGCAGCTGCTCCTGAGGTGGGGAAGGCAGGGGCAGGATAATGGAGTCATTTTTCTCTCTGGACGGCTGGCATCCTCTGTGCCCCTCTCCTCCTCAGTTGGGGCTGCTGTGCTTGGAGGGGGGGCGCAAGTACGCTTTGGGTCTCCCACGTAAGGAGGGACATTCCTTCTGCTGCTCAGCGGAAAATACGTATGGGGAATTCTGGACATCCCTTAAAATTCAAAAAATCCCCCCCCCCCGACGCCATTTTAGGCATCTGATTTCATGGCATGTATTTTCTGGACGTATGGCAAGCCTAGGGTAGTCAAGGGACCTTCTGAACAATGCAAGGGGGAGGGAGGGGAGAAGGGGTCTAGTGGGCAATGGAAAGGATAGGAAACATTCCTTCCATGAACTTGCTTTAATTAACATCTTCGAATCCATTATATTCCTGCATTCATGCCCCATTGTTTTCTTAAAATGAATATTGACGTTGTATGTCATGTCTTAAATACAAAATAAAGCCTCGTAGTTGTAAGTTCAATGACAACAATATAAGAAGAAGAAACAATGTATAGAGTGTGACTCCTGCTTAATATTCTAATGATTGCAATGCTGCTCTTTCTACATGGGTAATTCCTTTTTCTTCATTCTTTCCTCCAGTCTCTTTAGTTAAACTTAATTCTCTAGCCTTTTATTTTAGAAGAATTTCAAATGTTTTCATTAGCACTTCATTATTCTGGAGTTGTCTGTTAGAAGCAAAATTATCAAAACTCTGTTGCTGCAATTAACATATAAATTATCTTCCATTTTACAATAAGAAGCTCCCCGACCCCAAGGTTGGGTTTATTCCAGTTTCCTTTAGACTCTAATTTTCCTGGGTGCATTTTAAAGTTTGTCCACACATAATCATAGTAAACAGGCACACACTATGTATGTGTGTAAGTGTGTGTAAGTATGCACCCTCTAATAGAGAACTCAGCTAGTGTACACTAACAGAACTGGAACAAAAAAGAAACATATCAAAGGACATATCAAAGAGCGGAATAAAAATGCTTTAAATAAGTGAATAAATAAATCCTGAGGTTTCAGTTTAGAAACAGTAAGATATTTTTTGATTAACTGTCAACAATTTATTGAAAATAATTTGTTTGGAATAGCAAGTTCGAGAAAAAGAAACTGGAACCTTTACAACCTTCCTATGTCAGGTTTGTAGGAATTGAGTGTCATGAGGATGTGAGATACTAGTGAGAGTCTTGGAGGTAGTAACTAATGGTGGTCCAAGTCATAGCACCACACTCCCTGTGCAGTGGCTATAGTTAAGGTGTTATGAGCAAATTCAAGCAGACAACAATGTGTTCTAGAAATGGCAACCATTTTATTGTTTACAGGTGCAGGTGGAATTTTGGCTCAGGCATTGGGTGTGTATCCATTTCAGCCTCCTGCCAGAGGGCTGAAGAAGCTTCAGCATTGTGCCAAGGAATATGGCCTCTCCCAAGACACCGATCTACTGAGGTGGCCATCCTAAGGTCTTGATGGCAAGAATAGCACAAACCTCAACAAACTTAAGTTGAAATGGGGATTGTCTGTGGTAACATTATAACCTTCAGTAGTAGCATCAATGTTCTCCAAGAGTTCCATAGGCAGTTTTGTTGTTTAAAAACTCCAGTTGAAATTGGAAGCGATAGCACTGAAGAGCAATTGCTTACTGTTCTTGTTTTTTTTGCAAGGAAGACTTTTCACCCACATTTATTTATTTATTTATTTTATAATATTTTATAATGTTGTATTTATTGTTAATATTGTGTGTGTGTGTACATACACACAGTTATATTTCTTGATTTTGGGTTTTCTATGCTAAAAATACTGCAGTTTTGTGTGTTTCCTCTAATAACTTTTGTACTTCATCAGGTAAAAAGGTAAAGGTACCCCTGCCCGTTCGGGCCAGTCTTGACAGACTCTAGGGTTGTGCGCCCATCTCACTCAAGAGGCCGGGGGCCAGCGCTGTCCGGAGACACTTCCGGGTCACGTGGCCAGCGTGACATCGCTGCTCTGGCGAGCCAGAGCCACACACGGAAACGCCGTTTACCTTCCCGCTAGTAAGCGGTCCCTATTTATCTACTTGCACTTAAGGGTGCTTTCAAACTGCTAGGTTGGCAGGCGCTGGGACCGAAAGACGGGAGCTCACCCCGCCGCGGGGATTCGAACTGCCGACCTTTCGATCGGCAAGCCCTAGGCGCTGAGGCTTTTACCCACAGCGCCACCCGCGTCCCTCTTCATCAGGAGGAAATGCTTAAGAAGTGATATTGTCTCTATTTTCACCTGAATAGAATGTCTCTATTTTCACCTGAGGAATGTTGGCAGAAGACAAGGGTTTGTTGGCAAAGGAGCGTAGGGAAAGGAGCAGGCCTCATCCTATTTCAGATTAGTATTGTTGGTTGTTTTTGCTTGAAGCTATGTTTCCTTGAGTGCTTGGGCTTGGAGGCTCAGACCTGGTGTTATGGGGACAAAGATGAGTCATCTTCAGTTGCTTGGAAACCAGTGGAACTGCTGGTGGGTTGGTTTAATGCTGTGGGTTAACTGTTGCTGTTGCTTCACCCAGAGCTGAAACATGAGCAATTTCCCTGGTGCTTTTCATCTGTCTCGGAAAAATTGACCTTGGTAAAATATCTGGTCTTCAATAAATCAGCAACATCTTGAGGGATGTTGGGCCCATTAAATTGTTGTTTTAGGGGAGTTAGGATAGCTTGTGAAAAATAGTCTCTGGGAAGGATTGATGAGAGGCTGTGAATCCTGCTGGATTTAATTGGTCAAGGAAGAAGTCAAACTGGGACAAAAGCAGGATTGTTGTATGACAGGGGATGTGTCAGTGAGCAGCTTTAAACATCGTCTTATCAGGGGTGATATTTGTTCTCTAAGAAAGGATGCAGCAATTGTTTAAAGTCCTGACAATTGGGATTTGGGAGGGAAAAGAAACAGGAAAGCTCTAGGCTGACTCCTTCCATGTCAGAAGCTCTGGTTGCTGTGATGTTTGTTGTGTGTCTGCGGCTACAGTCCTGCACACATTTATCTGGGAATATGTCCTGTTGAACTGAGTGCAAATCATTGCAGTCTCTCTCTCTCTCTCTCCCTCTCTCTCCCTCTCTCTCTCGCACACACACACACACACACACACACAGACACAGCATTTTGTTATGTACACCAAGCAAACAACACTCCCTGCTTCTAAGGTCCTCAGAGGCCCAGTCCTTACTATTTCATGCTTTAGTCCATCTAGAGAACCACAGAACTAGTAAATAGATGCCACTGGTTGGATGGATTGCATGAGGAATGGGCCTGTTTTAAATTACCAAAGTGAGGGGAGGGAATAGGAGCGAGGCAGATAACAAACTGTAATTGAATAATAGTGGTGCAACTATTTCATAAGTGCTACACCATTTGCAGATAGAAAATTAGAGGCTAAGTTTGGTGTTTTGTTTGTTTTCTCAGGGGCAGCAGTTGCAAAAAAATTTGGGGGGGCGGGAGTTTCAGGCATTAAGTCAGTGCATGTTACTCTTCTTTTATTTTGCCAACCATTCTGACAGTCGAAACAAAATAAAAAAATTCCTTCCAGTAGCACCTTAGAGACCAACTAAGTTTGTTATTGGTATGAGCTTTCGTGTGCATGCACACTTCTTCAGATACTTCTTATCTGAAGAAGTGTGCATGCACACGAAAGCTAATAACAAACTTAGTTGGTCTCTAAGGTGCTACTGGAAGGATTTTTTTAATTTTGTTTCGACTACGGCAGGCCAACACGGCTACCTTCCTGTAACTACATTCTGGCAGTGGCAGTGAAAGTCCCCTAGGTGGCTGTCTCTTGTCTCCCCAGAATACCTAGGATATATCATTCCAGTACATTCTGGGGAAAATTGGAAGCCACCAGAAAACAGCTTCCAAGAGGTACTATGCCTACATTTAAAACGCTTAAAGTATATTAATAAAGTCAAGGTTGTAAGCTTATGCTAAAATTTATAGTGCAAGCAAACGAACACTAGATGATTTTACTGTAAAATATTACATAGTGATTTCCTTCTTTTGGTATTTTTGTTCATAAAGAAGTCAAGTTACAGTATGTGTGGTATGATTTCATCATAGCAGTTTGAGCTAATTAGATTGCCCCGCAGGAGACTTATTGACTAATACAGGAATTAGGGCCTCATAATTGCTGACGCTTACCAATAAACTCTGATTTAGCTGGCTGCACACACTTACACATGAGTACGTCTCATTCATCCCAAAGGAGTTTTCTCGTGAAAAAGGATCATTTATATCTTACAGAACTATCTTACTCAAAAAGATTCCATTACCACTTTTGGAAGTATAGTTTTAAGAGAAGCAAGGTTCACATCTTAAGGACACAGTGCCCCTGACATAAAGGCATATAAAATTAGCATTTGATCTGGGAATCCTTAGCTTGTGCAAACACACCAATTCCTAGGAGCAGAGGTGTCTTCGCAGCTGCGAACAAGCAGTTCGATGTTTACATCACATGATGGGTCTAACCATGGGACAGGATGTTCCAGGCGATTCTCAGGGATTTGTTCTTTGTGTAACATGAGGCCTTCCTGTTGTCGAGGAAGTCTGAGTCAGTTGCTCGGAGGATTCTGAGTGAGCAGACATGCTTTTGTACAGTCTACAGTCAGGAATAAAAGTAGAGATGAAATAGGATACTTTCTGACTGTTTTCTTTCTCCTGCTGCTATGCAAAGGGGGAAGGGGTGTGTGCACCTTTCATCAGGGAGGTGACGCCTATTCAGATCTCCCTGGTCTGCCAGGATGCCAGCCAGGGTAGGTCACTGGCAACAGGTCCCGACAAGCCTGGGAGAGGGGCCAGCCTTTCCCGAGGGGGCCAGTTTCCAACACTTTGGCCCCCTCAATCTTGAGGAGGCTGAGCGTGGAGCCAAGCGTGGCAAGATTCAGTGGCTGGCTCCTCCTTAGCATGAGAGAGGAAGCTGCACTGTGCTGGGCTCTGCGCTCTGCCTCCTCCCGATGATGCAATATTGTGCAAGTGCCACACACCGCATGCATGACATCACACACACACGCCATGTGCATGATGTCACACATTTGAGAAGCGTGCTGGGCCCCCTCAATCTTAGGTGCAAGATGGTCTTCTGAACCTGTGGCTAGTGGAAGAGTGAAGTAATACATCTGCTATAGAAATATATTTATGGTAACTTGGTTTGGATCAGGAAGATCTCTCAGTTCAACCTATCTTTTGGAATGTTTCTCCCTGTATAAAACCTCTGCCTCATAATTTCATTTAGGACGAGAAGAATGACCTCCAGTAGTAGACTCTCAAGTTTTGGTCTTCAAGAGGTAAGGACAGATGTTTGTCTTCTAGAAAGATTTTGACTGATGTTCAAACCTTTGTTTGGGGATTGAATCCAAGTTATTTTGTTCACAGAATAGCTTCTACTTGTTAAACTGAACTTTCCCTCTGTATGCCCCCACAAAATCTGTTCCAGAGGATTGGGGGAAGCCCTACAAGAGATTTTCTTTTTGGGGGGAAGGGGAGATTCCACTGCATGAGTGGGAACATTTTAATTTATTTAGATTTTAGAATCTTGGTGTCTGTGTGTGTGTGTGTGTGTGTATTTGTTGTTATTGTTTAGTCATTTAGTCGTGTCCTACTCTTCGTGACCCCATGGACCAGAGCACACCAGGCACTTCTGTCTTCCATTGCCTCCCACAGTTTGGTCAAACTCATGCTGGTAGCTTCGAGAACATTGTCCAACCATCTCGTCTCTGTCGCCCCCTTCTCCGTGTGTGTGTGTGTGTGTGTAACAGCTTTCTAAGTTCAACTGACTTGATTTTTTAAAGAAAAGGTGAGAAAAAAATCACTAACTAAATATATAGCAATCAATGTTCCAATGTACTTCAGGAATACGGTTAAGCATTTAGCTGTATTCTTATGTTCCATCAACTTTAATGAGACTCAAGTACAAGCAATTTTAGTCCTGGAACATATTCCCTTATTCCACATTCTTCAAAGCATTGTGCTGCTCCTATTTTATTGGTTTGTGGTGATGGAGCACTTTAAGATCACAGCTAAATTCAACATATCCACCCTCTTTAAAGTTCTCTACAACTGGAAAGATGAATGACTCAGTGGAATATGAATTATTTTACAAAACTTTTGTACATGCAAATCACTGTTTAATGTAAACTATTGATTCTTGGGAAATTTAGCAGTACCACATATCACACTGTATTTTATTTATAAGATTTTGCTGAAAGTGCATCTTTCTCAAAGTAATTCTGCACACCAGTTATATCAGGAGTGGAGGGAGAGAAATACCTCTGCTCTGCCCCAATGTATGGTAGCTGTCCCTGATATGTTTTCTGCTGGGGAGGGGAAACAAAAACCACACAGCCAGCAAATACAGCCTCAAAAGGCAGGTGTGACTCCAGTGTCCTTTGAAACTCTGTCAGGGCCCACTAATCAAGCACTAAGTGCCAGCCCTGATGCCCATATTCCACTCCCTTAGAGGGAGAAAATGAAGTCTCAAAGAGAGGAACATACTGTCTCTCACACAACACTCCCTGTATCTCTATAGCCAGTCTACTGGGGAAAGGGCTTTAGCCCTAGTCCCTAGATAACAAGTGGGGAGGCCTTTCAGGACATACCCTTTTCCACCAGGAATATATTTCATGCTGGTGTGTATTTCAAGTTCCACTGGAGTAATGGGGCTTCTGTCAAAACCTGCACCCCCTCAGGAAGCAGAAATCAAATATAACATTGTGCTCTTTCCTGATTTAGGAGTGTTTTTTGACTATTTCACTGAGGGAGACTACTTGGGGAAGCACCACGACTCAGAAGAAAAGAAAAGCAGAAAGATATAGAGCCAGAAATGAAGCCCCAGTTTTGGTATGTAACAGATATGGTGTTTTTTTAAATCAATTCACTTTTCCATCACTCCAATGGAAACAACATGATCTGGTGTGTGTTGGCTGTACTAGTATCTATGGTTACAAGCACTTAGCCCCATAAAATGCTCTGTCATGTGCAGTTTGTCTTGGGATATCTTTCCTTTCTACATAGCAGAGTACTGGTGTTGCAAAAAAAGAAAAGAAAAGAAAAGAAAAGAAAAGAAAGGGGGGAAAGCAGAAAACTGGTGTGTGGAGAAGCGATGGAATGTCTTAGCCCTTTCTCCCTTTCTATTTTCCCCAATAAGTCCAGCTCCCTCAGTTGAAATTTACTCTGTAGGGGTAAATATAAAAGGTAGAAGTGTAAAGACTTCAAAATAAAATCAGGCCTGTCTTCCACTTTAGTTATTCTGGCTGCAGTTCACAAAACAAAAAAGCAAGGAGGGAAACTTTATGTGTAGCACCATGTGTAGTTTAAATCTTATTAAAAGCCTGTGTTTGTGTGCATGGTTTTGATGAAGAAGTACATCACACTATTATTAGGATTTGAAGTGAAATGGCTATAATATCAGTGTTACAACTGTGCTGAAAATACAATATGCAAAAGAGACTTGTATGTAGTTCTGGTTGAACAGTTCATCATAAATATTTGATGCTGAGAGCCTTTTTTTCTCCACTTTATGAATTATAAATAGAGGATACCATAAACATTTTGATTTGCTATAGAAATAGATACTTGCCAACCAATATGCTTCTATACAATTATGTGCAGATACGGCCAGCTTTCATCTTGTCTTCCTGCTTAGAGGGGAGCTCCTGTGGAATTTGTCTGATACAGGCAACCAAACGCATGTGTCCTGGAAGTATAGGATCTTCAAGGTTGAATTTGCTGATCACATGATGTCGGAGGTGCTAGAGAAGACAGAGAGAAGGAGGCAACATTCAGTGTATCATTCTGGATTGCTCCCCCCATTCTACTATACAGGTACACATGCTGTATGCAGCAGAGCATGGATTTGCCCATTGATAAATAAATCTATCTTTTGTAGCAAAGGTGTTTTATGAATGGCCACATATCTGGTGATAGTCGGCTTGGTAAAGGTAAAGTTTCAGG
Organism: Podarcis tiliguerta; assembly: GCF_965153285.1. Lineage (NCBI taxonomy): Eukaryota > Metazoa > Chordata > Lepidosauria > Squamata > Lacertidae > Podarcis > Podarcis tiliguerta. Next base: position 60,298,237 of record NC_139537.1, on the reverse strand, counting down.
TTAAGAACAGAGAATGAAGTAAGTTCTTAACCCGAGGTACCACTGTAGTCACCTTTGACTGGACTTAACTGTCCAGGGTTTCTTTACCTTAACTATACCTTTATATAGATAATGCTTTGCTGGTTAATATGGGCCTTTGGCAGTAGATTTCCAGCATAGGTGGGGGAGTAGGCTAGATGGCTTTTGAGGTCCCTTCCAACACCATGGACCTATGATGTGGGATGCTGCATATCTGGTCAATGAGATAAAAGCATGCAGGAGGAGTTGATGTTACGATATAAAGATTATTGTTTCATATAAGGCAGACGAGGTACGAATAGTATGTGAATAGTGTTCTAAGGCTGAATTCCCATGTGTAGTCACCTGGGGTAAGCGCCACTGAACACAGGTAGATAAACTTCCAAATAAATATGCATTGGGTTGAGCCTCCAGTGCTGCACTTTGTATTGGTAAGCATGTCAGCCTTTCCCAAGATCTGGCTGATGTGGTGTGTTTGTGTGCGCGCGCACACACGCAGTGAAGAGGGATATGGGACTGGCAACTTACCATAGATATGTGATACACCAAGTCAGATGATGAGAGAGACAATATGCAGACTAGCATGATAGCTTGGGTGGGGGGGGGGGGGAGAAAAGGTAAAATCACTGGCAGCTGTTCATACAGAATAGTTTGTTGTCATAGATTTGGGATCCTCAGCTGCTCTCTGTGTGTGTGCGCCTCTGCGCATCTCTCTGCAGTGGAGAGATCTGAGTCAGCCACACCTCCACATTTTTATTAATAGATACACTTTAGTTCTCTCATCTCCTGCTGTCAATTCCTTAGATTGTTAGACAATCCTACATAGTGTCAAGAAAGGCAAGGGAAGGAGACAGAATTGAGGGAAACCCACTCAGAAATTTCAGCTTCTTTCTGCTCTCCTCTTAAATGTCACATAATTGCATGCTGCTTTCTTCCTTCCATTCTTTAGGGCATAGAGAAGGGAAAGGTGCGCACACACAATCAAGGAGTTGCTGCTGCAGTATATGAACCTGTGAAGATGGCTTATGCTGTGTCAGCCCTTTGGCCCATCCGGTACAGTACAATTACCGTATTTTTCGTCCCATAGGACGCTCCGTCCCATAGGACGCACCTAGTTTTTTGGGGGGGAAATAAAGGGAAATTTTTTTCCCTTTATTTCCCCCCCCAAAAGCAGGTCGGGGAAACCGAAGCAGGTCGAGGAACAGCGGGGTGGCGGCGCTTGTGGGGCTGGCCGATGTCTGCCCCGCGTGAGGGGCGCTCTGCTTCAGGGCGCCCCTCGCGCCAGGCAGCAGGCTGCTATCCGCAGCGTGGGGAGCCCTGCGGGGAGCTCCCGCAGGGCTGCCTAGGGTGCGGATGTGTTCCCGAAGCGCCGGGCGCTCTGCTTTCAGGGCGCCCGACGCTCCGGGCAGGAGGCTGCTATCCGCAGCTTAGACATCCCTGCGGGAGCTCCCGCAAGGATGCCTAGGGTGCGGATGTGTTCCCGAAGCGCCGGGCGCTCTGCTTTCAGGGCGCCCGACGCTCCGGGAAGCGGGCTGCTATCCGCAGCCTGGACATCCCTGCGGGACCTCCCGCAGGGCTGCCTAGGCTTCGGGTTTCTTCCTGAAGCCTGGAGAGCGAGAGGGGTCGGTGCGCACCGACCCCTCTCGCTCTCCACGCTTCAGCGAAAGCCTGCATTCGTCCCATAGGACGCACCCAGATTTCCCCTTCATTTTTGGAGGGGAAAAAGTGCGTCCTATAGGGCGAAAAATACGGTACATCACATTGGCAACAGCTTTCTAGACATCCTCCCAGAAGTAAAGGGAGGACATCGGCTATGTTCCCCTCCACTGTCAGAAGCGGTATGCCTCTGAATACCAGTTGCCAGGAATTGCAGGTGCGAGGAGTGCTGCTCCCCCCAGTGCTGCTTGCAGACTTCCCAAAGGCAATTGGTTGGCCACTGTGACAATATCCTGGACTAGATGGCGCATGTGTGTGTGCGCGCGCGCACACACACACACACAGTGCTTTAGCTGAGATTCCTGCGTTGCAGGGGTTGACTAGATGACCCTTGGGGTCCCTTCCAACTCTGATTCTAGTCTGTGATCATAGGCACAGGTTGTATATATGTGTAATTAAACTATATATCACAAATATCACACTCTCTGTTCTCCTTCATTTCAAGGAACCCGAACACTGGTTAAGCACTTGAGGTGGTGTGCAACAATATATCTCTTTTTTGCAAAATCAATCCAAAAGCTTTGGGAAGATCCTGAATGCCTCTGAAGCAACCTCCTTCAGTTTGGGACTTGTATCAACCAAATGCACACCCCTAATAGCCACAGAAAGCTGTGGGAAACTCTAAAAAATGGAATTGTAAGGGGTAGGTTTCTAATTCCATGGACACCAGTGATTAAGCATATACAACCAGGGTAACAGATGTTTCAATTAATTAACACGTGAGCAAGAAACAATACGCTTTTTAATACTTTTCAGCTAAGTGTGCCCAGCTGAGTTCACAGGTCAGGCAAAGTTCCACTCAAAATGTGTGCTTGATGTAAAAGAGGATTATTTCATATTCCTCTCTTTCTCCTTACCCCGTAGCTTGTACTCCTACTCACACTTCTATTTAAAGGCTCATAAATCAGTTCAAACTTTTCACTTTAAAAAAACCATCATTCTATTTCTATAAATGACTAAATGATGTCTCATATTATTATTACAAAGAATGGTATTAGAAGACAAATGGATTCCTTTCTTTCTTCAAAATGTTCACCATTTCATTGTATTTGATTCCATTTTGTATTTATTTCCGACATCATTTTATTTTTCCCAAAGAAAGGAAGGAAAAATGGATAAATGTTTTTGGAAAAGATAAAACCAATTGTACATCTAAATATACGAATAATGGGTTGGATCCAAAGAACCACATTACTTAGGCTATGCTTGAAAAGTGTCCAAAAACTGCAACTAGTACAAATGCTGCAGTCAGGTGGCTGCCAGGTACGAGGCATTTTTGTCTATCTTCCAATTACTGGCCACAGTTTCCTGGTCACAAATGGTAAAGTGATATTAAGAGTGCTGTGCCTACAACCATCTGCTTTATTCTACCATGCTACTTCCTTCTGTGTCCATAATCGTAACATCTGATCACCCCTTAGATATGCATCAAGCAATATCATGAGCATAATTGCATATAGATTTTATTTCACCTGATACATCCCTAAGGTTTGCACTCACAATCACAGCCCTAACAGCTCTCAAAAATAGAATGTCTACTTAACAGAGGACACTCCAAGAGAAAACCTATGCTATAAAGAAAAATCTGCCAAACAGCTCTACAGGTCAACTTGATCCCAATGTTTGGGCATCGCTTTGAATTGAAATCGTATGCTGTCAGTGACAGTTTAATTTAAGTCAAGCATCTTGCACTTCCAAAGCATAAGGCTTAAATTGCTAACATCCTGTTTGCAGATAGCAACCTTTTTCTCTGCTACTAAAGCTGAAACAAAAGGAAAGCATAAAAAGGAAAACATATACTTTATAAGCTTCACAGACTCAAAAAAATAAATAAAAATGTTATGAAGGTGCAAAGCACTAAAGGTAAAGTTAAGGTAAAGAACCCCTGGACAGTTAAGTCCAGTCAAAGGTGACAGTGGTACCTCGGGTTAAGAACTTAATTTGTTCTGGAGGTCCGTTCCTAACCTGAAACTGTTCCTAACCTGAGGTAGAGGTATCATTTTAGCTAATGGGGCTTCCCACTGCCGCTGCGCTGCCGCCGCACAATTTCTGTTCTCATCCTGAAGCAAAGTTTTTAACCTGAGGTACTATTTCTGGGTTAACGGAACTGAACTGACCTGATCTGTACCTCTTGGACTAATGTGAAGGTCAGTACACATCTATTCATTGTATTTTTCTGAATGCTGTAACATAGTTCTGCCTCTCTGTTTAGAAATGCATAGTCTGAGGGAGAAATTCTGCATAAATGTTTGCATAAAATACATATTTATATGTGATCCTTCCCAGCAGAAACAAGATGGTAGATTTTCAAGTAAGCTTATGCGAATGACATGGACCAAATACAGATTAATATATATAATTGAGAACTTCCAATTAATAGTACATACAAAATTCAGTTTAACACCATGAAACATCTATAAATTTATCCCCAAAACACAAATTCCTAAATGCAAGCCTACATAACTAAAGGTGGCTCAAACGGAGAGTACTTATACTGATTTTAAATGATAAAATTAATGCTCACATTTGAGGGTTTTTTAAAAAATATATTAAAGAAGTTAGAACCAATACAGTATTCAAATATTCACTAATGAGAGCAATTGTGTCTTGATTCCCTTTTCAAAGAAAAATACCTACTCACGGTCACAGTTCATGATCCTAGTCTGAGGACACATAATGCTGAAGCTAAGCAGGCCTGTGTCTGGTCTGGGCTGAGATGGGAGACCTCTTGGGAATGTCAACTATGCTTGTCTTGAGTTCAACTGTGGAAGAAAGGTGGGAATAAAAATGTACTTATTAATTTGATCTGTATATGCCCTGATACATCTGGGATGTTCCATTTATATGTTAATAGCACCATAACTTGTTACCATGGAAACACCTATGATGTTGCAAACAGTAAATGGTTAAAATTAAATCACTGAAGAGATCATCCAAAAGCAAACAAGAACACCTGTAGATATTTGTAAAAAAAATATACAAAAAACCAACCCAAGATTTCATAAGGCTGTTTTTTTTTAAGGAACAGCACAAACAAGAAAATTAAGCCTGCAGTTATTTTAAAATGCATTTTTAAAAGTTTGTTTAAGCCTTTGAGTTCTGGAGAAACACTGACATTGACAGATGTATTCACCCGTCAGTCTCTCTTAACTGACACTTCATCTCACAGTATTTAAATAACTTTGTATGGTACCATATGCTACATTTGGTACAAAATGCAAGATATTCTATAGATAACATTTCTGTTAGTGCAAGCAGGGAAAGAATGTCTGCACCGATGATGTGGTTGCCTTCATTGATGTGACTGCTGGCAGGCTTGGAATAAAAAACACTATAAATGCTGAATAGTCTCAATCCACATGTGTTATTTTGATTGCCATCAGCAATGTGTGGTTTAGCTGTCTGCTGCTGCGACATCTATTTTTTGCTTTCACCATCATTCTTTCTATACTAGTTTCCTAATGAATTTTTCCATTACACTCAGTGGTGGCTACAGTCACAAACCACATCCTACTTGTGGTGAATGTGTGCATGTACCAAGATGGTCTACCAGGCTTGCACGCTGAGCACACTGCTTTATGGAAGTGAGTCGTGGGCAACTTACAACCGTCAAGAGTGACGGCCTCAACGTCTTCCACATGGACTACGTCGGGAGGATTTTGGGTATCATGTGGCAGAACAGAATTCCAAACAAATATGTTTTCTCTCAAGTCCACATGTTCACACTCCTGTCTCAGTGACATCTACACTGGCTTGGTCGTGTCCACAGAATGGAAGATTCTACAGGGAGCTGCTTTCAGGCACCAGGCCCATTGGCAGACCGACTCTGTGATACAAAGATGTCCGAAAACATGACAGGAAGGCTCGCAACATCAGCCCCATCCTGTGGGAAACCCTTGCAGATGACCACAGAGTCTAGAGACAGACAGACAGGTTGTGTGTCCATAGCAATGACCAGAGGAGGAATGACTGCTGGGAGTAGCGCAGAGAGAAGAAACACCATGGTGTTTAGAAGATGATAAATGCCATCCACAGTCACTTTAGAATCACAGAGTTGGAAAGGACCACAAGAGTAATCTAGTCCAACCTCCTCCTAAATCTTTTTGCCCAATGTGGGGCTCAAACCCAGAACCCTGAAATTAAGAGCCTCATGCTCTACTGACTGAGCTATCTCTCGGTTGTGGTGTGTGTGCATATTTTGCCAGTCTTAACAGTACACTTCACTTACTTCCAGTTTCTTGCGTGTATTGCTCATCCAAACACATTCAGGAATGAAATGTCAGAGGTATTTTGTGTGAAGAATATAAGCAACATAAAGTGCACATTATCTCATATTGTCAAGTAGTATTATGAAATCATTGCCGTGGCATACTTTTAACTTCAGCTTACTTCAAGTGCTACACAATGAAATTGTCTTGGGAAAGTTTGGAAATGTTGAATATATGGATAATGAGAAGCATCTGACAATTATTCATCCCTTTGAGGAGTTTCAAAACTTGGGAAATATGCTGCTAGATTCTATGATGAATAAGGCAGAGAAAAAGCATCTAAAAAGACATGGTGAAGCATAGGCAGAAATGTAGTTTTTTTCAGCTACTCATTATATAAAAAGTGAAGTGATATTCAAGAACAAGACTTAAATGGAAATGAGATTCCATGTAGTGTCATAAGCTGCCTGCAGGCCCAAAAATCTGCAGTATCAATATTCAGAATTTGATATGAAAAGAATAAATAATTATTTTGCTGAATCATAACTCTGTTGTATATGATAGCTTTCTACTATACTTCAAAATATGAAAGGATCATTTTGAACACCTGAAGAGTATTATCAGAGCGCAGCTTGGATGACAAACCAAGGCAGGTTTGTAAGACTCGCCTCAATATGAAGCAAACATCACAATCCTGAAAATCCTTTTCCAGCTAGGTAGGGTTGCCAACTCTGGCTGAAGAAATTCCTGGATATCACCCTCCCGAACCCAGATCAAATGTCTACATACTGCTGTACTCAGCTAAGTGCTGATTAGCAGCAGTCATGTTGCCTAGTTTGCTTGTTTTCTTTTTCCTCCCATAGCTATTTGCTACGGCTGTGCATCAACTTTGGACAAATCCATGATCCCCAACTGAATCAAGCCCATTTGGGATTTGCTAGGAGCATATTAAGGCAGCCCCAGATCACCTTGGGTCAGGCTGGGTCCACGCAGAACGATCTGAGGCTAACAAAATGGGGGTGGCAAGCATATGTTTTGAACCCTAATTAAACATGTCATTGATGGTGGGGGAGGAAAGGAGGAGATACTGGCAGAGACTCTTACCTGTCCTCCCCCTGCCAACTGCATGTTGAGTTAGAGTTTAAAACCTTGATTGAACACACAGGGGGAGAGTCTTTGCCTGCATCCCCTTGTCTCCCTCTTTCCTTGATACCAACTGCATGTTTAATTTGGGCTGGAAGCCCTAAACTAGATGATTAGGGTTCTGCAAGTCCCCAATTTGGTTTAGGGCTCAGATCAGACCTAATCTGAGGTTGGCCAATCAGGCTCTAAACCAGATCTGGGCTGTAACTGCCCAGCCCTTGCATTTACAGTGTAATTGTCAGAGAGTGCCACACGCAGAGCATCAAGCATAGATTGGATGGATCATTTACATATTAAAGATGCTACAAAATCCTCCTTAGGGATTGCAGGATGATTCATGTCCTGAAGCACCAGCCGTTTTGAGTTTTAAAAACCTTTCAAAGCTCATTTCAAAATGCCACAAACTTTTGCAATCTTAAGACCATACATTGGAGTCCAATCTTAGAGTTATGCTAGCTGAGGGGCTTTAGGAGGCTCCACTATGCTGGCGGAACAGTAGATTTTGCATTTACATGCTAACGCTTTAGGAACAACCCTCATACATTGGCAGAGTGAACATAGCATGGTGGAGAAAGAAACTTATGCTTTATACTGTACTCCTTCAATCTCCTTGATGGTGCAACTTTTACACCAGCTCAAGAATTGCCATAAAGAATTTACCACTCATTTTCTTCAACGGGAAATTTTATATATATGGGGTGCCCCAAGCAGTTGCATGCCCTGGCCCCTGCAAGCATAGCACTGCTGGCAAAAGCTGCACTGGACTCACAGGGACCAGGGCGCATGCCTGTTGCGTCCTTCTCAGCTGCCCCCCAGCTGGAGGGCGAAGATAAGGACACAAACGCTCACGATGGGGCAGGGCACCATGATGTGCCCCCCCCAACTGCACCCAGGTTGATGGCCCCCTCAGCCTCCCCCACATGGGGATATAATAATATGGAACATTTCTCTGGCCTCATCTAGTATACACCTGGGGGGGGGGGAAGGACCTCTACTGAGGGTGGAGGAAGTCTACAAGGAAAAGTATTTATGCACCACAGAGCAATGCAGGCAACCAGTTGTAAATAAGCTGGGCATTATGTATTTGACTTTGCATTGGACTTACTTTCATTGGACTTAATGATTTTGCAAAATATTTTATACAGTAAATTCATACAAAGCAAGCTAACTCTTCCTACTCACTATTTTCCAAGATTAAAGTCTTGCTCTACCATTGTTAAGAAAGGATAAATGTTTTACCTACCAAGGTGTCCTGTTTTTCCTCTTTGTCACTGCTGAAATTCCTCATGACCGATCTTCAGCCTGGGCATTCCACAAGTACCTTATCAATCAAAATGATTTCAGTAATTGTAAAAAAAAACCATTGTAAAATCATAAATGACAACACAATTTCCAAGAAAAGGACAATATTAGGGGGTGGCAGTGCTCATGCTCTACACAAACCATTTTGTCCAGGCAATTGACAGAAATCAGTGTGTCTACAAAAAGGATGATGGATGGTGTCACTACACTTGGGAGACGGATTGAGAATTTCATGAGTAGCTGCAAATAATTAAATTATTGATTAAGTGGCAAAACTATATGTAAAATCCACCAGTTTCCTACATAGACTGTGCTTGAGGATAGTTGGGAGTTACATGTTATTTCAAGCACTGTGGCTATTAAACAAAATGAATTAATCTCTAACATGGGTTTACTTGAATGTCACTGGTGATATATTTGGCTCTTATTTCTGTCTATTCAGAGTTGGACACACACTGGAAAGATCCTGAGAAACAGGCTTCTGGGCAATCTAGTTCGAAAGTGGAATTTTGCTCTTTCATTCATCATGAACTAGGACTTTACTAAAGTTTTGAGTCTCAAAGGAAACCTATTACATAGGAGACTGGCCTTTCATATATGACTTTCTTCAGTGCATGATCTCAAACCATAGGAGCTGACTGATGTTCAAAGAGGCTTTGTTCTAAGGGTACTAGCTTCTGGGTGTTTTTACATTACGCTGTACTACAGGAGAGGGGACCACTCCAGGAGAATGGAATTAAAAAGTGAGAAGGAATATATATATATTTAAGTCGGTTAATCAGAACTGGCATACTTCAGCTTTAATAAAAATCAGATAAATGAAAGACAGCTGTTACACTGGGGCATACATTAATTTCACTGTAAAGGAAATCTGTAAAAGAATGGCCACACTTCCTAGGTGTTATATGTTTCCTGAAGCCCAAACAGCTGATGGGCATAAGCCAGTGGAATTACTTTGTGGTTTGATCAGAAGACACATTTGTTTCCATGACAAGCTGTTTTTGTTGTGTTTTCAGAAGTGGCAAAGCAAGTGCAATAAAACTCTGATGCAAATGTTTATTATGCATTTAAAATATATAAGGAGTTGTATCCAGTGTTAGTCATACTTAGAGTAGACCCACTGAAATTAATGGACGCAATTAACTTAGGTGCTTTGGGTGTTATTCAATGTTAGTTCAACTCAGCGTAGACACACTGAATTTAATAGACATGACTAATGTAGGTTTGTTAATTTCAGTAGGTTTCCTCCGAGTATGATTTTGTTGACTACAATCCATTAACTTTATTAGGTTTATTCTATGTAGGACTTAGTAGCATACAACTCAGGTTCAATGGACATTTTATTAATCCATGCCACAAAATAAATTGATGGTCATCATGACATTAATTTTAGATTAAAACTTCATGATATTATAGATGGTGCTGCTGGATGGAGGCAACATTAGAGGACTTTGGGTTGCAAAGTAATTTTATATATAAATATAGCAAATATATATAACATATATAACACACAACACACACATATATATATTCCACATTTAGTGAAATTGCTGCCATGGCTAATAATAACCCATGTGCTACATAACATCTCTCAAGACAATGTACATAAATAAAAGATAAAAAACCAAATAATCTATTTGGTTATTTAAAACATAAATACATCAAAATCTATCCTCACAAAGCAAGAATTCAGAAATCATGCTATCATACACAAACTCTCAACTATCACACTATCTTTGCATGCACTTCATCACCCACCCAACTCAGTGTTTAATTCAATAAAATGCTTAAACATTTAACAAACAATAATCGTGTTCAGAAGGATATGTCTGCTGAATAACAATCCAACCAAAGATAAAAACCCCAAACGGAGAGATTTTTCACTTCCTTTCTCACCTGGAGCAATACGAACACGCACTGCAAAGTTCTGAGGTTAGTGATAATTACCTTTCTGTCAATAACTGCAAGGATGCTGCCATTGTTTGCAGAAGATGGAAACTGATCAGCTCAGCGATGATCCACTTTAGTCCTCGTCCTCTGGTTCTTGCCCTTCAGTTCATCCCTCTGTACAAGCAGCCCCCAGCTACATGCCTGAGGGAGGAACAAACACATTCTTGTACCCAGCAGTCTCCCACTTGTTTTCAATCCTCCTGATGCTCACCTTGTGCACAAGCATACATTCTAAGCACATGCATGCATTCTGGTCATTTCCTTCCAAATTATTCTGTTCAATAGACTCCTCAGATATATGTTTCAAATCAGGCTTCATGAATCAATCTTGCTTTACACGTTATCTGTTTCATGGCCCTGGTTGGCAGTTACGTTGTTTGAGCATGATCTTTACAGGCGCCACTTTGGTGCTGTTTTATGAGAAGCCTTTCTGCTCAGTATTTTGGTTGTAAATTGATGGAACCTGCTCATTCTTTACAACATAAGAGAATGGCGGGAACATTTAGTAAAATTACTGAGGTGTGACAAACAGCAAGACACAAATAGTGCATAAGCTGTTGCTATATCAGCATAAAATCAGCAGACTGAGTACCTTCTGTATATTAATCGTTGACATAAAATGAGGTGGTGGTTGGAGGAGCGGGGTCGGAAGACGGAGTAATTTAACACAAAATGAATACAAGGAGACCTTGCTAATAAAATGCCATGAAATGTAGTTCCCCATGAAGATGCAGCTTTTCCTTGATAGGAAGCAGGAACCTAAATTAAGAGAGGATCCAAAGTATTGCTCCCCATTTAGCACTTCTGGAGTAGTGAACTGGAGTCAGCTGTTTTAGTGCTGTATTAGGGGCTACGACCCCCCCCCCCGATAATGGTTATATGGTGTGTGACATTTTGAGGAACTGCTACCCATCAACAGACAGCAATAGTCGATGCAGATCTTGTGAGGGCAGGAGGATGCCATATGCCCATCATTTCAGAGAAGAAACAAATTGTAAACCTGTTCCGTGAAGGCCAGACTAAGGGACTGCAGTTCATAACATGAAACAATTCACAGAGATGTGGTAGAAGTGCCTTTCCAAATAACGAAGTTATCTCATAAAAGGTCTGAGTCCATTTTTGTGTACTCTAATTGGGGGCACCTCCCCAATGTCTCAAACAGAGAACTGCTACCCAAGATCCTTTTTGAATAGAAGTAAAGAAAGAAGCACGTCAAAGTGCAAGTAAATAAATAGGTACTGCTCTGGCGGGAAGGTAAATGGCGTTTCCGTGTGCTGCTCTGGTTCGCCAGAAGTGGCTTCATCATGCTGGCCACATGACCCGGAAGCTGTACGCCGGCTCCCTCGGACAATAAAGCGAGATGAGCGCCGCAACCCCAGAGTTGGTCACGACTGGACCTAATGGTCAGGGGTCCCTTTATCTTTTAAAGAAAGAAGAGTCGTCTGTGTGAGGTGGCAAAGGGGTGCCCCCCACTCCCTCAACTTGCTAGTAGTTAGAAAGAAAAAAGCCAGAGTTGAGAGTTGAGTGTGTGAGGTAGAAGCTGGATGCAGACTGCAGGCTGAAGCCTCTGAGATAGAGCCATGCCTGATTTCTCCTTGAATCTAAGGCTGTGACCCTCTTGGGAAATTAATATATATGTGTAAATAAACCATATGTCACACAGACACCACAGTCTCTGCTAGCCCTCAATTCGAGGAAACTGAACCCCTGGGATTTTGCACTGCTCAGAGATTGGGGTGGCATGAAACACTATGATCCACTCCTATAGATTTATGTCATGTCCAGAAGAAACCAATCATCTATTTAAGCATCTCTAGCTTAATTCTTAGTTCTATAATTGATGAAAACATGACTATCAGGAGGGATGATATGCAGATTCATAGATCTATGCTTTAATTCAGCGCCACTGATTCTGTACTTTTCTGTAAATTACTGAAATAATGGAACTAGCCATGTGAGTAAGCTTCAGCAATTACATAATGCTTAGGAGACAGTTGTTTGCTTGGACTAATGTTACATGCTTCATCTCCTTGATATGATCAATTCTTCAGAATTATTTAAAGTGAAAACTATTGTGCCATAATTTCATTTCGTTTTTATTTCAGGAGGTAGAGTATTTAAACCTGAACCATCTTATCTCATTTTGGTTTCATTGCTGATTACAAAAGTGGTGCACCCATCCGTGTTAGCATGCTGCTATACTTATCATACTTTGAACTGAAATTGTAATTGGGAGAGGAGAAACAAAATCTCTGGGTTTATTTTACAAGTAGTTGATTTATTCACTTGTGCACTAACTGCATTTTCTTTTCTATTAGCATGGAGAGTGTAAACATCATTAAAACAAACAAATCTGCATAACTGTATTTTACTTGAACTTATTTCCATTTCAGTAAAACAGTATCCCTTTTCATGCTTTACTTAGTGAAGAGTCAGTGTGGCTACAGTGTTGAACTTGGACGTGGGAAACCAGGGTTCAATTCTCCACTCAGCCATGAAGCTTACTTTGAGCCAGTCCTCATTTAACATTAACCAGCATTTTAGTGCAAATTTCTCCAAAATATACACATTTGTCCTGGGCATTTCCCCCTAATATAATGCATTTCTGATTGACAGTTTCATTAATATATGCATTTCTATGGACACTTTGCTCCAGGATGTGTGTTTCTTTAAACATTACTTTGCTGGAGAACTGTATTATAGCGTTCAGACAAGCATGACTTTTGAAGGTTGGCTGTGTTTTGGTTTGTATAATGTTCCAGAATGTTCCGATTTGGTAGGTTAGCCTTTAAATGTGAATTGAATAGAATTCCTCCCCCATTCCTAGTAGTCACAGAATCACAGAACTGTGGAGTTAGAAGGGGCCCGAGGGTCTTCCTGTCCAACCCTTGCAGTGCCAGAATCTCAACTGAAGCATCCATGACAGATGACTATCCAATCTCTGCTTTAAAACCTCCAATGGAGCAGAATCCACAACTTCTCAAGAGAGTCTTTTCCACATAGTTCATTGTGGCCCTATTTGTGTTGAGAAAATAACTTCAAAAGTGAGAAGCCTTTTCTATTCTTGGAGGGAACCTGCATGATTTTGAGTCCTTCGTGGTTAAAAAAAAGTCTTTGGCTAGAAAGAGCCACATAGACTCAGCGGGGCTGAATGTGCAGCACCACTTTTCCTTGTATCTGTGTTGTCCCTTCATGTGAATAATGCATGAAGTGTGCTAATGTTATCCAAGTAAGTACACTGGCAAGATTAACAGCAGGAAAAACTTTCTAAGAGATAGGGGGAAGCATGTTTCGATATAATTCCAAGACAACAGCTAGAGATAAGGGAGAAATTTGATCTGGCTCACATCTTAAGATGAACCTACCCAATATGCAATTTCCAAAACACAGCTATCTTTTGAAATTTTCAGTTTCTGAATTTATTTTGCAGTAAAGCTCTCCAATACAAAATGTGTGGGAGAGGGGAAAAAATAAATTTAGGGGAAAGGGTGCATTAAAATGCACATCTTGGTGAAGATAAGATATAACAATCCACTATAGTATGACTATAGCATAGAAAATTGCTTACAAAAATGTGCATATTAAATACAGACCTTTGTATATTAGGAGAAACATGCAATGAAATGGCCTGGAATGCAATTCTTGTTCAGAGTCCACTTGCAGGCTGAAGTGGCTTGATGCCTGGCCTGTTAAAGTTAATGGGAGGCAGGTCACTTAGTTAGTACCCTGTCTGTGGCTATACTTGAATATGCAGCTATAAGCAGTCAAATCATTGCTCCATCTAGTGCAGTACCATTATAGTCTATTTTAGTGATACGGTTGTGTCTGAAGTGTCTCAGCCAAATATTTCCCCTAGGCCCAAAGATCCTTTCGTTAAAATCCACGGCACTTTATATATGGAAAACATTTGTACCACTATTGAACTGTGGCTCCTTTATCCAGCAAACATATACACAGAGAAGCCCAGACAGTATAGCAAGCATCCTTGATAGAGCCCTACTCTTCTCTGGACCCATCCTTGATAGAGCCTTCTCTAACCTCATAATATATAGAAATCAATATACAAAGCAGAGATCAACATATTAGACCACTATGGTCTTTAACATGAAAACACTTCAATTAACGTTTACTTAGAGTAGACCTATTGAAATTAATGGCCCTAACTTAGTCATGTTCCTTGATTTCAGTGAATCTAATCTGTGTAAAACTTTATTGAATGCCACCCTAAATGCTATAAACACCCTGAAAGTAGGGTGTGTGTATGTGTAAAGGTAGTAATAGAAAGAATGTTTGTTTGAGGTATTGCCCCATATACCTCTTGGTGAATACTTTGGGTTATAACAATTAGAATGATGTGGCCTGATTTAACAATGCTGTCTATTATTTAATATAATGCACCAGCATTTATTGCAACTGCCAGCCGAGTTAAAGTTCATTCTTCAAAATTTCATTCTCCAAAGTATTATATAGTATGTAAAGATTCATTGAACAGAAACAACATTTAGTTTGATTTAATTCTTTGCTTCCTTTTAAAGGTCAAATATAGTTTGCCGCTTCTGAGCCTCATTATACCTTGTGGTTGAAGAATCAGAGTGGGATAGATTCCCTTTGACTTAATCCATTTTCCTGTATCAAGTTCAATGCCTTGTACCATTTCATTTCACCTTTTCCCATTAAAATAATCACATGTATATGGTAGATTGACTAAATGATTTACATTTTCTCTGAGAGTTCTTTAGTGTGAAAAAGCATCAGTAGGATAATTCATTGGCCCATATTTCTGTTGCCTTGAGCAGAAATACCACTAAGCAATATAAAGGAGAGCTTTCCACTATGACAATCTGATGCATATGCTTCCACACAGAAGAAACCCAATGCCATTTCCACATGATGACACTCCCTATGTGGTCTGTGACATTTCTAAGGCTGCAGTCCTATATCTTGGAGGAACTTGATGGGCCATACTTATGAGTAGACACATATAGGATTGGGCTGTGAATTTCTTACTGCATGTACCAACCTAATCACTTTGAAAGTCTTTGCAACAGCACCACTCATTCCTGATGAAATAGTAATTCATGGATATTTCAGGGCAGTATTTTAATCACATGAACTAGTCATTTTCAAATGTAACTAATATTTTGGAATATAGCCCAACTGAGGAGGATCAATTTTTACATCCTAAAACATTTCTTAATTATCATAACAATCATAATCATTTTATATCTTGCCTTTTCTCCCAAAGGGGCTTAGGTAAGGTAATGGACCTAATCCAGATTCTGCTTCAAATTTTGCAGTTCTTTAGTTCTGTAATGGCTCCCAGATAAAAAATGATGGGGTGGATTCTGTTTTGGGTGAGTCTGGTGGGTGGAAAAATTAAACTGCCAATTTTCTGAAAGAAGCTTGTTTTATCCCCCCCCCCCCCCATGTTTTAATTTGTGAAATTGTGCATGAGTACAACAGTGCTGGAGGAGACTCTTGAGAGTCCCATGGACTGAAAGATCAAACGCATCCATTCTTAAGGAAATCAGCTCTGAGTGCTCACTGGAAGGACAGATCGTGAAGCTGAGGCTCCAATACTTTGGCCACCTCATGAGAAGAGAAGACTCCCTGGAAAAGACCCTGATGTTGGGAAAGATGGAGGGCACAAGGAGAAGGGGACGGCAGAGGATGAGATGGTTAGATAGTGTTCTCGAAGCTATAAACATGAATCTGACCAAACTGCGGGTGGCAGTGGAAGACAGGAGTGCCTGGCGTGCTCTGGTCCATGGGGTCACGAAGAGTCGGACACGACTGATCGACTAAACAACAACAACAACACAACAGTGCAATGATAAATAACCAATGGTGGAATACTATTGCACCAGTCCTCATTTTCTCAAATAAAGACATTAGGTTAAAATGACAGTTCTTTCAAAGTTCTCTCACTCTAAGATTTCAAGAAAAGCCCAATGAACTCAGCTAAGGGAAGCCTTTTCCCCACCCACACCCAAAAAACTATGGCAGAAGCCAGAATAACAGATAAATATATACTTAAACTATTTCATCATGGAACATTTTCTTTAAAAACAAAACCAAAGTTCAAAATCAATAATAAAATTATATTTTTGTTCTACTTTTAGTTATATGGTGCATGTGCAGAATTTTGCAAGGTACATTCCAGAATCTGAATTTCCAAGTAGAATTAAGCTGAGTGTCAGAATCTAGGAACAATTATGGAGTTGAATTGGTTCATTTTGCTTATTCCTAATGAGAGCTACCGTAACTCTCATAGACTACAGAAATAGTCACCCTTTACCCAACCATGTTCCACAGAAGAGAAGTAAAGTCCTCACAACTGCTCTTACTTATCTCAAACTTCAGACTTCTGTTTTCTTCCAGATTTGGAGAAAGCTTTGCCTAGCCAAGAAATCAGGAGGACAGTGCCTTGGAGAAGGACACACTGGCTGAAACTAAGGGCTGCTGATTGATTTTTCTATCCCCAATTTCAGTCTCTGCTGTGCCTAATTTCTAAGGGAAACACAAACCCTGAATATTTATCTGGAAAACGCTGTGATCTCACACCACTCCAAGATAGAGGTAGTGTGTAACAATACATTCCCTGTCAGAGACAAATAGGGGATTTTTGTGCTTAAGTGAATGGAGAACCCAGACCAGCTTGGTAGATTAGTGCTGCCATCCAGATAGTTTAGAGAACAGGAAATGACTAATTATTAATGAATTCCCTATCGGCAGAAATGCAAATATAGCAAAGACTTAGACGAACTTGTTATGTTGGTCGAATACCTAGCAACCCCAAAGACCAATGTAATTCATTACATTGGTGTTCATGTGACAAGCTAAACAAATTAGCTTCACCTTTGAAGTTGTAGGAGCAATACTTTTTTCAAAGAGACTGCTTTGTCATAACAGCTGTGACCTAATTGTAATGGCTCCTGCTTGCCTCTCACAGCATAGTTTTCTGAGTTGTATGACACACTTGCTGTTTCACCCCTGCAAGCTTTCCCTTACAGACACAATCACCTTGTACTTTGCTTTTGTTAATTATTTGCAAGAATGACTAACAAACAAGCAATTAGCCCATTATCTACAAAAATCCCAAAGTGATCAATAATGAGAGCTGCTCAGATTCTTGCTACAATTAGCATTAGAGCTGAAAAAAGGAAAGTTAAGACACTGAACTGTTTTGGTGACATGCTTTGAATGCTTAAAGTGTACTCCTTCTCCGCCACTGAGAAGATGTGAATTAAAGCAACTTGTATCCCACCCAGTATGTGTCAGACCCAGTTCCTTCCAAGGGAGAGGGTTCAGGGTCACAGCAAAGCAGGAAGTGACCTTAATACAGGAAACACAGCAGCAGTGCCCCCTAATTGTGCTTTTAGAAATCAATGGAAGCTTCTCCCAGCATGGAGATGAAGGGCCCATACGTTCTGTGACTAAATATTTCACAGCTCTATTTATATACAAGTGTGTTGATGGGGGAAAAGAAGAAGGGAATAGCAGCCAACACTATTTTTGATGTCGAATATGTTCTTGTGTATTCCTTCTGTTCCACGGAAGCTTACTATGGAGAAGAACACAAGTTGACTTGATTCAAGCATCATGATCTTGGCCCAATAAACCATGGTTTACAGGACCTGTAACAAGCAGTGTGTCTGTACACTTCATCCTCATCCTTTCCTTCCATCACATGCCAAGCTTTGGGGAATATATCCCCATTTTTTAAACCTATGTTTCCCGTAAAGTTTGGACTGGGCAGCTGTAGTTAAGAGTTCCTTCCAAAGTAGAACATGGAACCAGCATGAGATGTAGCCTTGTGCTACTCAGCCAGCACATTTATGGGACATGTAGAGAAAACACATATTTAAGTGGTAGTGCAGCGTAACAGAAGTGTAGTAGCAGTGTGGAAATACCTAGTGAGCTTTTTTGGGTCCATGTAAGAAATTGGTTATTTGTTAGGGGAGGGGAAAACCTCCCCAAGTTACTCTGCTGGGCAATCGGGTGCTAGTAGCTAACTTGCTGATACAGCTTTTGCATACCAAAGGGAAATGATACATGATAGATAGATAGATGATATAAAAGATAGATAAAATGATTGTGATTATTTTATTTTCATAACAAACAAATGGAATTCAAAGAGGTATTTGTTCAGTAAATGTTTCTGATCAGAACAATGTGTGTCCCTATCTTATGTACATTGTGAGCACCAGCATCATGTTACAAAACTTTTTATGATAGAGCCTCTCTCCAAAATGAAGCTTGTGCCATTTGAGGTCTCAGTGCCTCCTCACTTCTGTTAACAAAAGTCATTAAAGGGGACCAAATGTCCAGAAAATTATTGTTGTTGTTACCCTTCCATCTCAGCTCCCAGCACGGGTTAAAATACAATGTTAGAAACAGTTTAAAATAACTTACAACCAGAAAAATAAGGAGGGTCTTAAAGATATATCCTCACTGTCAAAAGCTAGGGTAAAGTGGTGTGTCTTCAGCATTTGCCAAACAGTATATAATGAAGATGCCAGATGAACCTCTGAAGGGAGACAGTTCCACAATTTAGGGGCTGCCACAAAAAATGCCCTCTCCTGGGCCACTACCCCTAAAGCTTCTGAGCATGGTGAAGAACCAAGATTACCCCTTCTGTAGATCTTAGTGCCCATGAGGGTCTGTAAGGAAGAAGGAAGGCATTCAGTTACCCAGTGCCTAAGTCATTTAGAACTTTTTAAAGTAGTGTGAGCTCCTTGAATTGGGTCCAGAATCAACAGGCAACCAGTGCAGCTGTTTTAAATGGGGGCTATGTGACATCTTGATGGAATGCCAGCCAGTAATCTGGCCATTGCATTTTGGACCAATCCAAGTTTCCAAGTTGTCTTCAAGGGCAGCCCCATGTAGAGCATGGGTTGCAGTAATCCAGTCCAGAAGTTACCAGAGCATGAAGTAAGCCAAGTCATTTCTTTCCAAATGTGGCTGGAGCTGGAAAAATACACTCCTCATCACCAAGGTCACCTGAATCCCCATATATTATGGGGCGCCAAAGTGGGGATGTGTGATGTGATGTGTGTGGTGTGGTGTGATGTCATGTCATGTCATGGTGTCATGTTAGGTCACGTTCACTGCAGCAGTGCCTGGGAGTCCCAGAGGTCACATGTGAGGCCCTGTGAGGCCTCAGATGTCACCGCTGAGGCCCCACAAGGACCTGGAAGTCACACTGGAGGCCCCACAAGGCCTTGGACACAACTTCCAGTGCTTCATGAGGCCCGAGAAGTTGTGTGGTATGGGTGCTGAGAACCCACAATTTTTTGTGGGTTCCCAGACCCTCAGGGCCCCCTATAGTTGGCATCAGTGCTCCAGTGACAAGGTTGAGTCCAGCCCATCGCCACATCCAATAGCTATTCTGTATCAATCCTCTCATCTCTTAGGAAATACTGCATTTTAGTGCATTTCCCTCCACATCAGCTTTTATACAAACTGAGAAAAGAGCTATAAAGGTACATTTTAAATCGGTAGAACAACATGTACGCAACCTTAGTTCCCTCCATCTTACTTCAGCAGCACATTTATGCAGAAGTCATTCACCGCTATCATAGGTTTCTTGAAACATTTGACAGCAATCAAATGTTGTTATCACTCCACAACAACACCTGAACACTCTTGTCAACAGCCTTTGACTGTCAACAGCATTTAGAAAATTCTGCTATTGATGCTTTCAGAATTTGACAGCATTCAACAAGATTAATTTAGACTTTTTAGAGCTGCTACATTTTTCAGTTACAGCTACCTTTCCACCTAACTTTGTAGCACTTGTCTATATAATTAACACATCTAGTCTACCACCAAGATCCTCACATGGGGTAATTCTGGTGGTTCCCCATGCCCCTGAAGTTCAGTTGGCCTTCACTTGGCACTGAGTTTTTAGTGTGTCATACCCTGCTCCAGGAAACTTCATTTTTATTCATATATATTGTATATATATTTTGATATATACTTGATATATTTTTATGCAGCTATTGATTCTAAGTATGCAAACAAGTAAGTAAATAAATAAATGAAATAACACTAACATTTTTGAATTTCAGGTGATGAATGTTAATAGTTTGAAATTCCAAAGCAACCAAAAAGATTTTTACATTGGAAAAGAATTGTGATGAGTTGGTTGCAACAAAATGTTGCAATGTGGAGTTTTCCTGTTCACAGTACTTGCCAGTCTTCAATCATACTGCAATCCCCCCCCCCATTTTCCATTCATCATCCAGCAGTCAGTTAGCATTCCCTGCCCACTGAGCACACTCTGATCTTATAGGATTGTTTTAGTTTTCCTGCCCACTGTAGGGTTTTTGTTTTTACTTTTTTTGGGGTAGTTCTGCAACTCTTTGGGCTCTCCGAAGCCAGCTAATATCTTTTGTGTTGATGGTGCTATACAAATGGCTGATTATAAGTTTGTTTGTTTATTGACTTACAATTTATTTATTGACATACTTTCAGACTAATTTCCATTCTCAGTGTTGCTCACACTTAAAGTCATATCCCATATCTAAAAAATGCAGAGACCACCATTCATTATCCTCTAATTAGAGAGCAGTTTCAAACAAAATGCATGCAACATAACACAGAGACTAAAACAACCATGTCAATGTATATATGAAAATATAAAAACCATTGCAAAATAGCAGGAACAGACCAGACCAAAACAAGACCAATTAAAATCAGCTTAACGGTTGAAATAACACCAAAACCCTGAGAGAACTGATTTCCCCCCTATACTTACATAGGATATGTATTTATGGGCAATGCTGAGAATAGAAATTAGATTGCAAATCCCCATTCTTAGTGACCACTTACATTTATTGTATTGCTAATGCTAAGGAAAAGAGACCCTATCAAATGCTTTGAATGCAGAAGGTCTCAGGTCCCATTTCTGCCATATCAAGTTGAGAAGTAAAAGACCTTCTGCTGATACTTGGAAGAGCCACTACGAGTCAAGAACAGGCAATACTTGACTTGATGTAGCGATAATCTAATTTTATATCGGACAGCTTCCTACTTGGGTTCTGTACAAGATCCAACTCGTGGAGGGGGCAAGTTTAATAAAACATTCATGAATGTGGTATTTTACTTAAAAATGAGTAGAACATGATGGGTAAAACTTTGGGCTGTCTTGGAACATGACTTTATGCCAGCAGGAATAATTAACTTTAAGAATTTTATGTCAAGGTAAGGCATTCAGGGGAAACGAAAATTGCTGACATGAGTGAACAATAACTTATGCCAGTCTGGCCTTCACATCTCCTGTCATTGACTTTGATGTTGACTTCTAATAGACAAAAGGGCTATAATAAACTGAACTCAGGCACACCATGGTTCAAGGATAGTGCAAGTAGTATATGTCAAGTGGAGGGGGAAGAGTCTCAAGTCAGCAGTGGTTGTAGGAGCAGCAAATGCAAATGAATTCTAAGGCAACCATAGAATGTAAGGACAAGATCCTATGATCACTGTGAGGGAGCCACAGGATAGTTCAGATCTACCCAGCTAATACTGGAGACATAGCTTCAGTGTCAGAGTGGGGTATCTGATTCTAGTTCCTCCTTCCTCACAACCACTGAATCCTCTGAAGCCTTGGCTCAACCACCCAATATCAGTAGGGCCAAAAGGAGCCATACTGGAAGTGTGCCAGGCAGCCATTTTTATCCCAGGAATCCAAAGCCATCTCAGTCACCCAGCATGCCCTGAAGTTAAGGAGAAATCTCTCCCTTTCTAATGAAAATATGAACAAAAATTAAAGCAAAAGACAAATAGAGGAATACTAGATCATTTCTCTGTCCTGACTTCTGCCTTTCTGACTTGAGCCAATAGTCCATTGTTTATGATGGTAAAAATGATATTTGTATTCCCAATACAATGTCCTCAGAATTGCAGCCTGTGGGAGTTTATTAATTACCCATTTCATAAAAATTATATACTGCTTGATACAATTAAATTTTGAGAGATCTGTTCCCTGCTCTGCAGGTGATTTTATCCAAGTTTTGTTTTGACCTGAAAGAAACATTTCCAAATACAGGACCCCCCCCCCCATATTTAAACCACCCTAGGTTTTAAGCTGATGTGTTGTACGGCAATGGAAAAACCACTGATATAGGCATGATAGCCAATAATTCAGCTGTAGGAAATTTAACTCACCCACAATTTGGTTTGCGCAAAAAGAGCCATTCATTAAAGCTAAATTTCATTACATAATTAATTCTAAAGAAGCAGTTTAAATAAACAAGAAGCTCTAGTGAAATTTTCAATACACCTAGTTACCCTTTGAATGAGTAAACCAATGAAGCCGGGTGGGCGGGGGAGGGTGTTGCCATAAATCCATATAAAAAGAGCATAAATTATATGTTGCTTTCATGAAAGTGCAGGTGTGATCTTCTGTTCTCCTTCAAGTCAGTAAGCATGATTTTGTCTGATTAATTACTGCAACATCAGACCTATTTTTAAGGATAGAAATGTGCAAATACACTCTACAGCCTTTGATTTTTCTGCAAGACAAAAACTGCTGTTTGGAAAACAGCAAAAGCAGTCAGAAGCAATATAATTTAAAGGTCAGGTAGTGGGGCTTGCACATGAAGATCTAAATTCAAATCCTTGGCTCACCATATGGATTATTTTGGAGCAAGTAAATATTGTTTGAGGCTCTATTTCTAATTTTAAATGCAAAGAATAATGTAATCAATAGAAAGCTTCTGAGGATAACCCCCAACTTTACCTTTGATGGTTATGTAGATCAGAGGGGCCAATATGGTACCCCAAAGAAGCTGCGGATCACAAGACCCCTCAGCCTCAGTCAGTATTGCTAATGGTTAGGGATGAGGCGAGTTGTAGTCCACAGCATTTGAAAGGCATCATACCTTTGAAATAGATTGTGGAAGCAGCTCCAGTCAAGCACTTCTCAGGATTGCCCTTGGTAGCCAAAGTGTTCCTGCAATCAGGAACATCATAAGGGGAGCCCAAAGATTTGCAGGAGTACAAAGAGGTCATCATGATGAATCCCATACTTGCCCTTTCTCTGACTGTTTCTTTGGCCCTTTTATACCCCCAAACAAACATCAGAGAAGGCATCCAGGTGTCCTTTCCCATCTCTTTCTGGACCCCTTTACAACTTTCCCCAGAAGATGGCCACATCCTCTCCAATCCCCTTTGTTTTGAAATGCATCTATAGAGAAATGCCCCAACTTTCTTCTGAAGCCTACAAACAGCCATATAAGTGTTTCATACTACAGTGGTACCTCGGGTTGCAGACGCTTCAGGTTACAGAATCCGCTAACCCAGAAATAGTACCTCAGGTTAAGAACTTTGCTTCAGGATGAGAACAGAAATCGTGTGGTGGTGGCACGGTGGCAGAGGAAGGCCCCATTAGCTAAAGTGGTACCTCAGGTTAAGAACAGTTTCAGGTTAAGAACGGACCTCCGGAACGAATTAAGTTCTTAACCTGAGGTACCACTGTATGCTTAGTATTTCATATTGTTTTATACTACAGCAGCCATGGCTCAGACCAGAAGTAGCCAACATGTTGAACTACCACTTCTATCATTCCTGACCATTGGCCAAGCTAGCTGAGGCTGATGGGAGTTGGAGTTCAACAATATTTCTCACTCTTCTGGAAGTAATTGTGGACATTGTAGAAATCACCCAGTCCACAGCCCCCTCCCCTCTCCACTGCCATGCCTTGGCAAAAAGGGATTTTTAAAACCCATTTGATTCAAAGGTTAATTAGCTCTTCTAGCTCCAATAGGACAGCACTTACCCAGTGCTCCCAAGGACTCAACACACTTCTGCATTGTTTTAAGGATAGGTGTACTTTCCTCCCCCCTCCTTCTCTCCACTTCTAGCTTCTGCCCGTGTTTCTTTGGGGCTTTTTAGAATAGTTAGGGAATCTTTTACTCTTTAATCGAGGTGTGTATTGTAGTTTGCTACCTGCTTGGTTTGTAACTTTGCTGTCTGTAGCCATATTTTTATATATCCTGTCTCTATTTTTTCATGTAATAAAACAAACCTTTATTTCTTTATGTGAGATCTTCTTGAGGGCATAGGGTTAAAAGTTAGCATATGTCCATAAAAAGCACATGCCATAATTCTAGCAAAAGAGCCTAAACCACTCAGCAGTGTGTATATGAACATATATGAGTGCTGGCTGCTAACATGTGAGTCCAGGTATAAACTTGTAACAGTATTACAGTGTATACACTGCCCTGATATGGATGAATGAATGAATGAACCACATTGGCCATTCCTGCCTCAGAATATCAAGCTGAGGGGAAAGTTTTGATCAGAGCAATGTCAGAACCTACTTGTTGTAGCAACTGCAAAATTTATAGATGGTTATAGCCATCCAAAATGGAATGCTTGTCAATAACCTTCTGGATCTCAACTGTTGCAGAAAAATGTATTTGACTTTGACTATGAAAGGTCACTCAATGTTTCCATTGTCATCTTTCCAGTGCAGCCTGCTTAACTAAAATGCCAATGTGGAATCCATGACCGTCCTTGCTTTAGTTGTTTCTGCTAACACATAAATGGTCTTGGGTCAATAGATCAAAAACAATGTAACTTAAAGCTGATTCCATGGATTACTGTAAATACATGTTTGTACAACGTGCTCAGGAAAATGCCAGGGGGGTTAGATGCTGTGGCAGAAGGTGGGAAATAATTTCCCTGAATAATAGGCAATACCTCAGAGGCTCTTCACCTTCTAACAATTAAATAAATGCAAGAGCAGCAGCCACATTTGAGAAATAATCAAATATTTAAAAGGTTAATATGAAGAAACTATTTTTATGACGAGCAATTTAAACGTTAAAGGTTGTTCTGTTATGAACACTGTTGGGATTGCAAATAGTTTACTGCATGAAGGTTTTATTCCTAACTGAAGCCCGAGAAATACATTGTGCCGGGTTCACCTGGCAGTCTGCCAGGAAGCAATTAAACTGATACTGTTGCTAAGGAGATGACTATGTAAACAGTGGGACTTCAGTTATGATAGTTTGTGAAAGGAGTCAGCATTTACATGAGTCAGGTTGGGATTGGTCAGCATTCCATTCAAATGTATTGAGTCATAGTTAAAGGCCAATGAGGTTTCAGTATTCCCCTGAAAAACTGGTGATTGGTTGGAGGGTCCTGACTGGAAAGAATAAAAGGGCAGGCTGAGCAATGTTGGGGACAGTTGGATACATGGTGGGGGGAATATGAAGAGATTCACTGAATCTCAAGCAGCAAGATTTGAGATAGTCTGAAGGGGAGAGCAGCAGCCACAGTGGGGTGGGGACAACAGCTGGCATCCAGAGGTGGGCAGAGAGAGCTAATGGTTTATGGGATAGCAATCTCTTAAAGCTAAAAGCACTGAAAGAAGAAACAGAGGGAGAGAAGATTTTATTAAGAGGGAGAACTGAGGCCAGAGTGTTGGAAGTTGCTGGCTAACCTGAAGAAACAGCTAGTTGCTGGTCAGAGATAAGAGTACTAAGAATTGAAGTCTGTGGGGGAGAGAAACCTGACCATGAAGAATACTTCTGTAAAGTTCTCTGTGATTTAACAGGGGTGTATATAAAAAAGTTCATTGTCCAATGGTTTAGTACAGAGCTGGGAACTAGAGCAAGTCTCTAAATAACCTCATTTAACCTCTTTAAAACAACAGCAACATCTTTAAACTATTATCAAGCTATGCATTGTTATAAAACCAATTTGCAAATAACCCTTATTCCATCAATTTAAGTAAGTGTTAAGAAATTATAATATTTTGGTTTGATTTCCAAAAAATAATAATAGTTTCCTGGTCCCTTTGTCCAAAGCCTATACTCAGCTGTCATATGCAATAAAAGGATAACAAAGGCTTTTTTTTTTAAATGGTGGCAGTAGGAATATAATAGCCCCAAGGAACGGTCTTCTCCTAACTATTGTATTAGTGGTGTTTTGTGTTGTATTGTTGTACATCACTCTGATTTTTTTATATATATGGTGGTATAGAACTGCTTAAATAAATAAATAAATAAATAAGGCGTAGGTGAATACAGTGGTACCTCTGGATGTGAATGGGATCCGTTCCGGAGCCCCGTTCGCATCCTGAAGCGAATGCAACCCGTGTCTGCGCGTGCGCGGGTTGTGATTTGCAGCTTCTGCACATGTGCGTGACGTCATTTAGAGCATCTGTGCATGTGCAAGTGGTGAAACCCAGATGTAACGCGCTCTGTTACTTCTGGGTCACCGCGGAGCGTAACCTGAAAACGCTCAACCTGAAGCACATTTAACCCGAGGTATGACTATATTCCAGTTTTAGTTTCTCTCTCTCTCTCTCTCTCTCTCTCTCATTTTTCCAGTCTGAAGTTCAATTCTCTACATTTTGCAATTTCCCGTTTCAGAAGCCCCTATGAGAGAATGAGTA
The DNA here is from genome assembly GCF_965153285.1 of Podarcis tiliguerta. NCBI lineage: Eukaryota > Metazoa > Chordata > Lepidosauria > Squamata > Lacertidae > Podarcis > Podarcis tiliguerta. The sequence goes on along the minus strand of NC_139537.1, from coordinate 60,271,489 downwards.
CCTGAAGATGTCTGTGTGGCCTGAAATAATTCACGGCTACCCTAGAATGCCTAAGATGGACCAACATTTGCTTGGCCCTGAAGGAACATGTTTCATATTCCTAGAGAAGCGCTTCACTTTCCTTCCTTGAAAAATTCCAGAGCAGGCGAAAGAACATTGCACCAATCTAACCCCATTTATTAAAATGAAAGCATCATTCAGTTGATTCTGAGCATTGAATGGACGACTATAAAAGCTCTATAATAAAAAATAATATTCTTCCATTCATCTTGATTAATGCTTATGTTTACATACCTTTTCTCCATTAAAGTATACTGCAGGATGGGGCAGGGGGAAGCATGCACAGCACATCATTAATCAGGTTGTCATGTAGACAATATCATGACTTAGACAAACATGACTACAAATCAGATTCCTTCATACTTTGGGTTAAAACACAAGAGTGTCATAGATTTGCAGAGATCAGTCAACTTGACAGATGTTGTTATGACCCATAATAATGTTGTCCATTACATGAGCTAAGGAGGCAGTTGCATCATTTATAAAAGGCATGCAATTTGTGTGATGGTAGTAGTAATGGTGCACAGTAACTCAAACAAATGAGTAGTGTGATTTAGGGAAACCATCAAGCAACTAATAAATCAGCAATACAACCTTTAATTCAGAAGCCTGATTTGTAAATCCGTCAGCTCAATTTTAAACATGCATGATTTATATAACAATCTGGTGATTTATTAAGGTTATTGGTTGCCCTGTTTTGAAAATTAAAATAAAAAAGTTACCAAACACTATAGAAAGATACAGAAGACTAAATTTTAGGAAGTAACGCTGAAAGTTAAATGTACAATAGTTGCATTCATATATGTAAACACGGATAGCACAATCTTTGGCTGCAGTTCATTTCTGGGCTCAATTCAAGGTGCTCACATTAGTGTATTAAGCCCTAAATGACTTAGGCCTCAGATATATGAAAGACCATTCCCATCCCTATCGACCTCTTAGTAGTTCCGTCAACCTTAGAAGTGTGGGGTAGGGTGATGCAGAAGGCAGCCCTAAATTGTTCAACTTCCTCTGTAGAGAAGTGCATCTAGCATCTTCATGGAACACTTTTCACCATATGCTATTTACTTTGGCCTTTGGCACTGAAGGTATTTTGCTGTTTGTGACCCACCTCATTTATTGAATTCATTTTGCCAGGGCTTTTTTTACAGCTGGAACTCACTGGAACTCAGTTTCGCCACCTCTCAGGTGGACACCATTGCCATTCTAAGAGAACAAAGGAGGTGTTCATGTTGAGTTCTGGCACCTCTTTTTCTAGAAAAATAGCACTGCATATTGATCTGTTCCATTTTGAAATGGTTTTATGCAGTGCTTTTCCCCCTTAAAAATGTTTAGGGGTACCCTTATTTTCCTACTCATATTGAAATACTGCCCCTCAATGAGGCCAAACTTAGAGTCACAAAATGTTGAGGGGTATGCATACCCCTATGTCACCCCAGAAAAAAGCACTGGTTTTATGTGTTTTTAAATTGCAGTGGTTTTCATCTGCTTTAATATTGTGTTTTCTGGTGGTTACAGTATAACCTGCCTTGGTAAAGGGTGGGTAATGAATATTATAATGAGGGATGCGGGTGGTACTGTGGTCTAAACCACAGAGTCCTTTGGGCTTGCTGATCAGAAGATCGGCAGTTCGAATCTGCGTAATGAGGTGAGCTCTCGTTGCTCTGTGCCAGCTCCGGCAACCTAGCAGTTTGAAAGCACACCAGTGCAAGTAGATAAATAGGTACTGCTGCAGTGGGAAAGTAAATAGTGTTTCTGTGCACTCTGATTTCTGTCATGGTGTTCCATTGCACCAGAACTGGTTTAGTCATGCTGGCCACATGACCCGGAAAGCTATTTGTGGACAAATGCCACCTCCTTCAGCCTGAAGTGAAATGAGCGCCGCAATCCATAGTCGCTCTTGATTGGACTTAACTGTCCAGGGGTCCTTTACCTTACCTTATAAAAAAATGAATGAACTATCATCTGGGACAAATGTGTAAGTCACTAGATGCTGTGAGGTCTATCAGTATAAGTGTCTCGCTTTTTAGAAGAATCCGATTAATGTGGAAAGCACTGAAGACATTAAAAGAGCACCACTAGTGGGGAGATGCAATGTAATCTCCTCACCAACTTCCACAGTCACACGCCACTGAGCAAAGTTGCCGCAAGCTCTTTTGTGCCTAGCATGAAGTTTCTATGAATGCTTACAGAAGTTTTTCTTTTATTATTTTTAGATCCCAGTTTCAAAAAAAAATATTGCAGATGCCTGCAAAGTCAGATAAAAGCTGAATCACATCTATGTGAACCTACAAATGTGTCGTCTACAAATAGATGACACATTTGGTCTATACAGGGGCATGAGCACGCATGCGGGGCATGCAACCCTTGTGTGTGCATTTGTCCATGCACGAACACTTCATCCCCCCTTATTTATAGTGATGCTTTCCAACCATAGTGGTAGGTGGTACTTCTGCTGTCCCCTGCCCTCAGTTACTACTTCCCCATCCTCCATTACCTCCACTATTATTATTTTTTATCAACTGAGCATGTGTGCAAATATTTCTCTAACTGTGTGAATGCACTATGGATGTTATATACATAGTTATAAGGCCTGGTGTGTTTTACATTTTACTTTCTGTGTAAATTCTGCATTGCTTTAAAAATGCCAGTAGGATTAGATTTTGATCTAATCTACGCCAGCATGAATAAGATATTATTCCATTTCAGAATGGAATGTGTGCTGTGGTGGCATTCTTTCACAGCATTCCTTGTGTGTCCTCAACACAATATTTTTACAGAGGCTTAGCATATTTTATGATCACATTTGATCCAAATTCCTTTCCATATTTTAATTCCATTGAAACTAACTATAATGTATTCAGTGAAACCAGGGGTTGTGTCTTTAGCATTTCATGCCATCGACAATTCATTAGAAATCCCAACAGAAATCAGACAGCATTCTGTCTTCAAAAAATCTAAAATAATGCATAATATGACCCCCCCCCCAACTGATTTGCCAAAGTAACACAATGAATAAGGACTTCCGTGGTTTGGCATTAAATGAATGCACTGCTTTGAATGCTATCCAAAAGCTTCCTTGCACATATTTTTTCAGAAAATAAATGAATAAATAAATGGTCCCATAATGTAATCAGATGAGATCAAGAGAAAAGACACCAGCACAAAAGAAGATTAAAATTCGGTAGAGCATTAGTCCCTTAATATCAGGTTTGTACCTCACATTGGGCAAAAGATTCTGGCACTACAGGGGTTTGGACTAGATGACTCTCGTGGTCCCTTCCAACTCTACAATTCTGTGATTCTGTATTGAAATGAGAGGTCTTCCACAGCATATAAGGAAGAAAAACCCACAATCAGCCAATTGCTACTTTCACACTCAAGGTAATGTGAACGTTATCATCCCTATTGTAACATTTTATTTGACATTCAGTAATATGAATTAAGGGACGCGGGTAGTGCTGTGGTCTAAACCACAGAGCCTAGGGCTTGCCAATCGGAAGGTCGGCGGTTCGAATCCCCGCAATGGGGTGAGCTCCCGTTGTTCTGTCCTAGCTCCTGCCCACCTAGCAGTTCGAAAGCACGTGCAAGTAGATAAATAGGTACCGCTCCAGCAGGAAGGTAAACGGTGTTTCTGTGCGCTGCTCTGGTTTCGCCAGAAGCGGCTTAGTCGTGCTGGCCACATGACCCGGAAAAACTGTCTGCGAACAAACACCGGCTCCCTCGGCCTATAGAGCGAGATGAGCGCCGCAACCCCAGAATCGTTTGCAACTGGACTGCACTGTTTACCTTTAATATAAATTAAAATCTGCTACAAAAGTAATATATTTGACATGTTGAATAAAATGTTATCCACATGCTAAAACACACACACACAAACATGAACGATGTGTGTTATGCATTGAACACGTTAAAAGGGCAATGCCACAAAACGGAGCATAAATCTAAGTTCATTAAAATGATTGAATAAATCACAATCCCGGTGAACAGCAGAGTATTCATCTGGGAAAAAGAAAATGTAAGTCTGTACAACAACATTCTGTAAAGAACTAGCTCCACAAAGAACTCTGGACCCCACAATGGTAGCTAATCTTATGTCATTCATTCTACTAGATTTTGTCACCTGAATCTTTTGCGTACTGGTCTTTTTTAATATTCTGCTTTAAAACAAATCAGAACGCTGCACTAAGGTAATGCACATTTTGTGCCAAGGGGAGCTGATTAGTGCCACCTAGATATGTAATTCATGTGCAAGATGTTTGCACATTGTTGTTTCTGCAAAGTTACTCTGCTTCCGCCTGTCTTGGCTAGGTGCAAAGAACTGTGAAGGCCATTGAATGGCCTTCCACCCACTAGAGATGTTTTACAGCTATGTACTCCAATCAGTGGCTTCGAAGCTCTCAACAGACATCACCACTTTTCAAACTTATCTCTTCAACAATATGGCCTGGAAACATCTTTTTAAAAAGAAAAAGAACAGATGTAAACTGAGCTTCAGCATGTTGACTTATGCACTCATCATTTTGACAGTTCTGCATATATACTTACGGTGACCTTTTATGATGCATTAACTAAAAGCAACACTTTCCCTGCCTACGTTTAAGAAATTGCTACTCTTTGTGAACCCCTAAAGAGATGCATGGCAAAATGACACTGTACAAGTTTTACACTTCATCACTTCATCAGAATAATAAAATGCAGCAGCAGGCTTTCAGCCAGTATTTGCTCTCCCAAGGCTACATCTCCCTGCGTTGCTGACTCATCTTCACTATTAAGTAGATGGACACAGGAGCTCTTTCTTGTCAACGTATTATCAGAAACATTTAGAAGCCACTTAAGAAAGTGCAATAAATTTTGAATTTCTAATTAAAAAAATGAGCACGAGGCTTCTCAGAATACGGAATGTGAGAGGAGGAGATCACTTGTTTTAATGGTGCTCATATTTATGCCCTACTTTTCTGGCTTTGCTAGCACTCCTTTACTGCTTGAAAAAGAAAAACAAGGTGAAGAGGGCTCCGTTTACCTGGAATCCTACTGGGTATGGCAGCAAAACAACATCAAAGAAGTGCATTTAGACAGAGAAATGTGATGGAAACACACTTTATTTTTCATTAAAGTGGGATTGCTCTGCTTGTGGCTTTTTGCACATTTGGATGCAATGGTCATACACCTGATATCCTGGGGATCTTCACCTCTCCATTCGCAATTAATGGAAATTCGGTCATTCACTGCCCTTGAGATCATATCCAAGTCCTTTAGAGATAGTAGACTCAAGGCCTTCAGAATTGGAAGCTTGTTCATGTAAAATCCAGCTTACTAGGAAAGATCAAAGGTCTATGCTGCCCAGCACTTGTCACCTGCAGCATCATTGCCAGCTGCTCAAGAAATATGGGATCTGCTATAAAGATGTGGCAGACTGGTCTCAGTTCAATTTTGAGGTGAGCAATCCTAATCAAACAATAACACTCTTTGAGGTGGGCTTGATGTTTGAAAGAATGCAAAAAGAAACTTTCTCTCCACCCCTCTCCAATTCAGCAGGGTACACAAAGGGGGAAAGTTTACCTTGGGCATCATGATAGGGTAAGCAGGCAGAGGCTCCAAATGGAGTATCAAAGAGGCTCTGTGGCAGCCCATTGCCTCTTCCTTCCACCTAAGAACAAGTAGATACAACTCTCATCAATCCCTGGTGGAAAATCTCTACCCACATGATCCCAGGTGGAAGGACATGCTGCAATGTCAATATACTGGCAATATTTTGTTCTCATTTCAAATAAGCATTTTTTGAAACACTTCAGGAGCCACCAGCTGTTACCCCATCCTGAACCCCCTGGTAAATTTTTCCTTATGGGGATCTAGACAGCCTGGCAGGCAGGGATGGAAATAGACTGAGACTCACTCAAGGTGGGCTGTCCTACCCACCCAGACAAAGAAGTTGAGCAGGAGTGCTTACCTGTGAATACAGAGGTGGCCACTGAAGGGATGTCAAGGGCAGTCCTCTATCTGAAGGTGTTGTGTGTTAGAATGGCTTTCTTGTACAAGCCCAGTGTAAATATAAAGGACCTCAAGAAGAGAGAGCAGACACCATGAAGCTGCCATCAATTGTTAGCACCTGGATAAGAGAATGAGTAGAATCAGGTCACCTGGCCACAGTCATTTCACCCAGGTGAAGAAAACAAAACTTTGATAAGAGCTGTTGATTTGGAAATGAAGCAGTTCAGGTGGGAGCTTATATAGGAGCTAGAGGCTTAACCCCTTCCTGGCTTTCAGTCAGGTCCTAATCTGAGATGGTATTTCCCATTAGCTTCCCCTTCCTCACCAGCAGCTAATTAAGCACTTTGATGGTGGTGGTTCTGCTGTGTCTGCCTGGCTCACCACTTCCTCTGCTCCTGTAGTTATGGGGTTGGCCAGTTAAGAATCCAGCCAGCTGGTGTGGGGACCGCTAGTCCTGGGACAAGTCCACATCTGATGGCTTTCCAGGGTGATGAGAAGTGTGGAGACGTGCTAGAGGGTCCCGCTCCTCGTCTAACGAGACCTCAGGATCAAGCTCTGAACCCTATCAGCAAAAGGAGCTTGAACAAAGGATGGGAGGGAGTTTTGAGGGAAGAATATAAAACTTTTATAAGCAAATTGCAACACACAGAGAGAGCACGCACACACAAACTTTAGGACTTTCATGAAATAATCACCATAAGGTTCTGGGTCACTGCAGCGGTTTAGAAACTTGCAGTTAATCAGATTTAAAAGAGTACTTGTTAATTGGTTGAAGGCTATATAAATGTAATAATGATGGTAGTGCTGTTAGAGTAGGCATTCTCTTCCCTTAATGCCTGTCTCTTACAACAACGAGAATGAGAATAAGCCAAAGAAGAAGAAGAGAGGTTATCATACAAACTCAAAGAAGCTTATTAAGCAAGGTACTACTCACAAAGGACTAACCTGAGGTACAAATTTATTACATGAAATATTCAAAGACTGAGAGCACTGTGGGCAAATTCCACTTAACTCTGTAATTTTTACAGGCCAATATTCTTTCTTCAGAATGTTACTTATGTAATAATTCTCCCGGTGCCCCACTAATGATTTTAGAATATTGGTTTTTTAAATACTTACTAAGCTATTTGGGTGATTTCCTAAATATTAGTTTGCTAAATTATCTACTTTTATTCTTTTTCCTTTTCTGGGACAGCACAAATGTGGAACCAGAAAATAGGATAGCTGTAGTAGTGCAATCCTATACACGACTCCTCAGAATTAAGTGACACTGAATGAGGATTACATTCAGGTAAGTGGTGTTAGGGTCTCCCTCCATCAATTCCTTTTATTTATCCTCTCGAAAGGATGTCAGTTGAAGGTGTGGGGAACCTGTGGGCCTCCAGATGGTGTTGGACTGCAGCTCACATCAGCCTCAGCCAGGATGGTCATAGGGAAAGGATGATAAGTGTCACTTTCAACTGCTCTCACATTCCCCTCTGGGCATGTGGGGAATGTTAGATCAGCTTACTGAAGGGAGATGTGATACAACAGTGAGGTGGGGGCTGTGTGAGTGGGATGGGACCAATGGATTGGCTTCAGCAATATGCCCTTGCAGCCACAATTTCACCGCTGCCTCATCCTTCCCCCTCTTGGTGAATGGCAGTGATGCTGCTGCCAGAGGCTATTGCTATGGCACTGGCCCACTGGACATTCTGTTCCTGTGTTAGGTTGATAATTTAGGAGTGGCTGGATGTTTGCAGACCATGCTTCGTTCTAAGTGTAGAACCAATGAAATGTGACAAGAAAAATGAAAAGTGAACAGTTTCCAAGACTTTACAATCTCAAAAGATTGTCAACAGCAACAGAATAGTAGCACAGTAGGTGCAGAACAAGTTCTTGTTTAGTAAAAACAGCAAGAGCGAGATGTACAAACACCAGGTTGACTTCTACCCTTGGCTATGCTCCATGGCCCAGTGGTGTGCCAATCACCACAAAGAACTGAACAACCACAGCAAGATGTCTAACGTTCCGGCTTAGGCAAAGGGTCGGATGCTGCGGAGCTTTAATAGTGAGCAATAGCAAACACAACAGGGAAACTGACACTGATGATCTAAACATTGAGAAGACTGCTGGGGTTGGAGTGAACTGTTGTTCAGTCAAGCTCACAACTTGTGAAGTTGGTGTGAAACAGCAGCACTATTCAAATACTAGAGTGAGGAGGAGACCTACAACTTGCAGAAGAAGCATTTGGAAAGAACAGCCTGGGACAAGAATTAAGTCTGGGAAAATGGTGACCATGTACTGCTTCACCCCCACTATACTGCTGCAAATGGGGTGGGAAGCTGCATTCAGATTGTGAAGAACTGCAACAAATCCAAATTCTCTGGCTTGTGTATAACACACATCGTCACTGAAAGCACACAGTTGTGATGGACACACATGTAAAAAAAATTGTACAGGTTGTTGTAAAGACCCATTGTATGCAGCCTTGTAATAGTAATTAAATCCTATCTCTGCTGTTCCTGAAACTCGAGCACATAGTCGAGCTCTTAGGCTCCCTGACTCAATTCATTGCTACAGCTAATGCAAACAGAGTATGTCCTGCCACTCTACATGGTTCATTGCTAATGAAAAGGAGTTGCCTAACCTCTTGTAAAATTAGTAGTTACACCAATTTTAATCAAATCGGGAATTAGCTAGTCTGATTTACATTAACATAAGCATGCAACATGGGTATGCCATCCCCAAAACAGAAAGTGGAGCAGCGCCCACAGATTTCATGTTCTCAGTAGTAACCCAACAGCTAGAATAACGTGTTTATTGATTCGATTGATTTGATTTGATTTGCATACTGTTAAGTTGTGGGTGAACACATCAGACGACACAGGGATTCTTCAAATAGCTCTTGTTTATTCAGAGGCCAGAACAGAACTGAACTGAAGGGTTCAGCAGGCCTGCTTATATAGAGCTCCACTAGAACGCAACAGTAACCAATTTCTGTAACTATCCAATCACTGAACGTCACTTTCAATCCCTTATTTGCATATGTGGACCTGAGTGAAAACTATCTACAGTATCCCCCTGCTGGCCCAGGGTGAGAACTTTAGTACATAACACATACCACCCTTCATCCAAAGATCACGGGGCAGTTCACAACAAAAAATACAAAATGAGAGCACAAAATAACAAGGCTTAGCCAAAGGCCTAGTTAAAGAAAAACATTTTCACCTGGCACCTAAAGATATGTACTGAAGGTGCCAGGTAAGTCTGGCACTTAGGCCATCAGAAACCAGCCCTTGTAGGCATGTATCCTAAAATCAAGGCTTCTTGCTATCCACAGTAAAGCTTTTGCCATTCCTTCCGCCTACAGCCTCAACTCATCTGTGCCCAAGCATTTGGAGTTGGAGGGAACAGGAGGAAGTTCTGGTGTGTACATAGAAGCATTTATGTCACTACACGACTCTGAGCCTACTTACTTGGGTAGAAGATCGACTGAACATAGTGGAAATACAGCCAAGTAAACATACATAAAATTGGACCATAAGAGCCAGTGTGGTGTAATGGTTAGGTCACTGGGAGACCAGGACTTAAATCCCTACTTGGCCATAATGCTCACTAGTGACCCATAATCTCTCAGCCTAACCTACCTCATAGGGTTTGTTGTGGGAGGGAGGGGGCTGAGGAGAGGGAGAGCTATGTATACCACCTTGAGCTCCTTGGAGGAAAAAGTGGATTATAAATGCAACAAATAAAG